>NC_143571.1:60755000-61397500 GCF_054136105.1 Typopeltis vanoorti | reverse complement strand
AAAATTTCAAAGTAAACTTTTTACGTTTAATATAATTTAGAAAATGAGTTTTTTTTACTATATAAATAGCAATAAATGTTATGGTTCATTGATTCAAGTACAAGACAGGCACTCTTTATTAATAAGTTTATGGATACTTTAAGATTTTATCATGTATTCGCCAGTGATGTGAATTTTTAAAGACAGATGAATAAAATTCAAATATTTATAGTTAGGTAGTACACATAGTACACACGCGCATCTATTTAATCGGCTTTATACCTCCCAAGAAGCTGTATTGTTAGTGTGTAATTGTCAAAATATCTTAACATTACAACTTTTCTAATCAATTTAATGGAAAACTTTAGCGAATGCTATTTGACACCCGTCTGGTACTAAGGCTCAATTTAATACTTCTGATACTAAGCCTTCGCTATCTATAACTTACGTCTTCAGATTAATATATCCTCTTAAACTGTTTTACGTAGCTGTCGCAATATTGGTATAAAAATAAGGAATGCCGTATTCAAGTTTTCCTCTAATATATACAGTATAGTGTCTTAGCACAATTTCCTTCTCTAGTGGATAATTCAAGCCTCCTGAACCCCTAAACTTTTTTTTTTTCCCCTACATATTTTTATCACGTTCTCCTGCATTTACGCTCTAACGGTGACCGCATTTGAGAGTGAAGCAGAACTGTTCACTATTTGGATAGCTTCCAAAACAAACATACCTACGGATACTCATGTCGCATTTTGAATGCGTTGCTGTTTTTGCGAATTACAATCGTTATTTTTATTTTCAATCACTGGACTGATGCATTCCATACCTTTCGACAACCACACTAAGATTTAAGTGTGTCATTTTTCGTTTTAGTGACGACTGGAATCAATTTTCGTCTTAGGTAGACATGGCGTTGTCGAATTTGTGAAAGAGAACTAGAAGTTTTGTTATTTTAAAATGATCTCATGTTTCTTTCTTCTCATAAACTTTCATTGCTCAGTGCACATACTGTTCGTAGATGAAAAGAACTTAATGAATTCTGAAATGTCTTCAGAAGTGTCATGAAATTTTTAATTCTAACTTTAAAAGACAATATTGTTGACGTGTTTACAATATAAAACGAACCACCTTAGTCCGTAAAAAGAAAATGCGTTTACGTAATTTTTATAAAAATAATGGCTTAACTGTTTGCATTGCCCATATTATTACTGAATGCTTTTTGTTTTGGAAAAGAATGGTATATATAATTATTGAAATTTCTATGCCCTTCCATCTGAAGCTAGCATAGAATAGCAGAATTGAATTGTTGGTTCATCTATGAACTATGTGTATTAGGTGCTTACTCGAAGAAAAACTGGAAAAATGGTTTTCCATGAGGAGAGACTGGAATCTCTGAACTTGACTAACTCAGTCATGTTAATGTTAGAAAAACGCTTAGAAAAAGTTTCTCACGTGGTTGATAGGTTTCAACTATAGAAGAGTCTCTATAAGGACGATATGATCTGTACCGGTAGAAATTATGGCAATGGAAGATCACCGGTGTCCCCCCAAAAAAGTCTCAAAATATCATTAACTATCATTGATTTTAGC
This sequence comes from Typopeltis vanoorti, assembly GCF_054136105.1. Taxonomy (NCBI): domain Eukaryota; kingdom Metazoa; phylum Arthropoda; class Arachnida; order Uropygi; family Thelyphonidae; genus Typopeltis; species Typopeltis vanoorti. The sequence goes on along the minus strand of NC_143571.1, from coordinate 61,395,928 downwards.
TAATGACATTTTGACTGACTTTATATCAATCAAGAGGCAACCAACGAATAAAGATAATGTGGAATTCGAACTTTGGGATCCTACATGTAATTGAATTCAATTATTAAAAAAGGAATGATCATTTGACCGAATGATTTGAAACAGAGCGTTTTTGTTTTAAATAAAGCATTATATTTCAGTGCCCTCCAAGTTTCATTTTCTTTACTAGATATATTTTATTCAGCTTTATGGAATGGGCATTCATCTACCGTAAGCAACCACGTTCTTCTCTTCCTTTCCATACGGGGTGTGTTTTATTCTCCACTAATGGTCTCTGTCTTTGCATTCGTCATTAGTCATTGTCACTTGCTATCATTGGCAACTACCATTTTCGTCTCCTCCTACTTCGCTTAATTCTGTTACCGATGCATATATAATGACACACCAGTCTTCTCCCAATTCCTTGTTAACGCCCTTTTAATGTCTGACTTTATAATGGACGAACTTAATAGCTACGTGAAAAGGTTTCCATTGTTTATATGGAAATATTAAATTTATTATACTCTAAAAAGTTCATATCCCGATGTGCTTTTGGAGATTACCCTCGGTTATTAGATGATATTTCTGCCTATCGATTTCTTTGTTGCTTTTCTTTTGTCACTAGAAAGACAAACTATTTGGATGTTGGACACCGCACTGAACTTTTAGCTTAGGTTTAGTCTTGTCACTGATGGAATGAATTGGTCTGATCCACTGTTGGTTAAGTGATTTTTACCCCTTTCAGTTCCACCTACGAAAGGCAGTAAACCTATGATATATTAGTAGCTTGGTGAGCTTGAAAATTAGATAATCCTGTAACCCTGCTATTAAAAGACGTAAGGTGTTTTTCAGTAAGCCACGAATAAGCCTTTTCAGGCCTCCAAATAAGCAGGATGGTGGTGGTAGCGGTCCCACACTGGGCGATGATAATAATCTATTACCTGAAGACTTTCTCAAACACCCATGCCCACAGCAGAATTCCAATTTACAGCTCGATGGAGAGCTGGTACGCTATCCGTTCGCCAACCATCTCAGTCTGGAAATATCGGATTTATTAAAACAAGTCAAATTTTATAAAACCTCTAGAGGGTGGTAAACAAAGAAAATATTTCTTTTAATAAGAAATATTTCGGCATTACCGGGAGCTTAACTATATAATTTTCGATTTCCTTTTTTAAGTTGTTGTTGTCTTCCTGGGAGTTTTCATTGAGTTTGTTTCAGTTGTCACTTTCCTTCCTCTTCAATCCCTAAATTCATAGGAAGTTTGGCGATATGGAAATTACACCAGTACTGATCCTATTATGAACCTATTATGAAAAAGAAAATAGTAGTTATTAAATGGCACCAGAATGGTATAATGTCAAGTCTCTGTGAAATTATTGTTGTTGTTATATTATGACGGCTTCACAACACTAGGCTATTCATTCCCTACATTATATACGCTACTAACTGCACTATACCACTCTATACAAATCAATTACCCCTAAGAGACCAGCGAACTCATCTTGAATTAAAAAAGCCCATATAAAGAAGAAATTTACCAATTTCTTCCGTTTATATAAGCATTATGCTTCTGTTATGGTCAGGTAAATGCGTCCACGATGTTTTCCAGGAATAGAAAAACTGAGTTAGCAGAATTAAAAATAATCCACCTGTTTCCATATAAGACAAGTCAACTCAGACTTGTCTTATATAAAGAAATATATAAATTTTCAAATGGGTTTATTTTGATTAGTCTGCTTACTAAAAATTTTTACCCTTCGTTTGAGATATGGATATTTTTTTCTCTATCTGTCTCAACATGCATGACGCATGCCTCGTTTTGTAATTTTTCCCCCCTCGTTCTGTTATTCTGACTAGATGTTGCACTTCAACAACATGCTTTGGTGTAGACTTCAGCGGAACACACAACCCCCGTTCGGATGTTCGTTCGGAAACCATCCATCAAACTCGGAAAGGCGGAGTTGAACTGTCCCGTCATTCACTGTGGTGTTGAGTTTTCTGCAGTGTGTTATTCACAACCCCTACTGTGTCGGGAATGTTATTTGGAACGTAGAGCGACCTCTGTTGGGGTGTAGATTGCGGAGCTGTAGAAGTACTCGTCTAGAATTTAATTATAATTATTTATAAAGATACTGCATTGCACGACGTCTTATAAGCATTTCTCATTTTAACAACTTTGTAGACATCACTAATTACACCCAGTGATTCGTCTCATATCGTACTGACTACACGAAACTCATAAATCATTTCACTTAGAGGAATCGCGAAAAAAAAAAAGCTTTATGCAGTATTTCTTCTAGCTTTCTAAATTTAATATGAAAGAGGTTTGTATTCTATCTACAGATTGCTGTAGAAATCGGGAACTATGTAGTTCCAAACTACAGCAATAACCTTCTTAATATTGATTGTTTGTTTGCATGGCTTGTACATCTCCAGGCCTCATAGGGGGGGTTAAGACTATCGCAACAGACACGTTTATCCCGCTTCCAATAAATATTTCCCATTTGTTGATTTTAATACAATGTATAGGTGAGATCAGTCTACCTTACAAATCTGCGGATCTTTTTTCCCCTTTCTTTTTAAAAAATAAATATCCATTATTAGACAATTATTGCTTTATTATTTTGTGTGAATGGAGTTTAATTCGACTCTTGTCCCTAATGATTGGAGGTTGATTTATTGAAAATTTTCAAGTCTGGTGCTTATCGAGTTGACAAACTTGTATTAGCACGGACATCAAGCAAAAAATTGAAATATAAGGTTGGATAAACACAAAAAGATATATATTTACAATAAATAAACAGCAAAGAGAAATAAGTACTTATACAATTCAGACTTTTGAAATTCATTTAATATAGGAATCATGTACGTAGTGCATACTTCATTTCTTGTGACTTATACATTTTTTTGAGGACAATTTATGTCTGGCAGATAAAAAATCCAGAAAATATTGTTACTTAATTTAGACGACTTGTCGCTATTCAGAAAGAATTAGGCCTAATCAAATGACATCCTATTTATTATTACTACACTGATTATTACTAAGAACGCGTCGATATATCAAATATTTTAAAACAACTCTTGGTTTAAAATGATTGAATTGTTGAAAATAATTTTAATTTCAAATTATTAAAATTAAAAAAAAAAAAGAATTAAAGGTAAAGCTAATGTAACGAAATCAGCGTTGCTTTCGGGTTTTTTTCTTTTCATTTCCAAATGAATGAAGTCTCAGCAATTTTGCACTTGTATTGATTTTTATTCAAATAGCAGTTAATTTATGACTATACTTATTCTATATTAATATTTTCATGTAATGGAAAGCGAAAAAAATAATATTTTTTGTTCTTTTCATACCGGAAAGGAACTCGTAATAGACATGATTCATTTTTGCCCAGGATTGAAGACGTCTTATCTATTAGGCCACACGGACCTTCTCTATGCTTTTTCAAAACATTATACTGGTATTAAACAAATACTTATTTGTACTTATTTGTAAGTACCAAATTTTCACGGAAGTCTGACATTCGTACTTACAAATAGTACGATAATGCTTCCCGTTTCTTAATGCATATACAGAATCGAACAAAATAAATTTTCCCTTAAAATAATATTTAAGGGAAAATGTATCCTTCTGTTTTGAAATGCACATATTAGTGAGGTCCGCGTGGCCTAATGGATAAGGCGTCTGACTTCGAATCAGAAGACTGCAGGTTCGAGTCCTGTCGCGGACGAAAGGTTTTTTTTTTCCCCTTTATTACAACTTCTCTGCAGTATGAAAAGAACAAAAAATATTATTATTTTTTGCTTTCCACTCCATGTAAAATAAATAAATAAAAGAAGAATAGTTATTAACATTATGCCGGTAAACAAATTCGCACTTATTTATAATTGCCAAGTACCAATCATACATCATAATAAAAAAAAAAGGAATAAATATTCGTACATATACAGCCGGTTCGTATATATACTACCATACAGCCGGCCTGGCTGGGCGAGTGGTTAGCGTTCCGCTCTCCAGTCAACAGGCTGCGGGTTCGAATCCCGCCGTGGGCATCGATGTTTGTGATTGTCTGTTAAAACTAGTGGTGGCGCTGGTGGGCGATAGATGGCGTTGGTATAGTTGCGGTTCGGTCGTGGATTGATGGAGACAGAGCTGTAGAGTAGATGTCCTCCCTCAATGAGTCTTTGGACTCCCTAGAAGTGTCAAGTAATAATAATATATTTAAAAATATTTTTGAAATTCTTATAAGAATACAGAGCATTCTGTTGCATACTACCATACAGGAGATGAAATTCATCTCCTGTATGTAGGCAGCGAAATTCAATCTTAATGACAATCACAAACACGTTTTCTATGTTTGGGTTTCCATGCCCATTTCCATGCTGTATGTGAGACCACCGCATCGTTTATTGGAGGCCTGAAATGGCTTGAAAATGTTCCATGTTTGGTCTCTAGAGCAGTGTTTCCGGACTATGTTAAAAAGAAAAAGAAAAAAATTACACATATATATATGTTTCAGGCGCAACTTGGCTTACTTGGGAAAAAAGGATTAAAATCAAGCTTATATTACAAAAAAATTAGAATTGCAATTAGAATGCAATTCTAATTTTGTTGTTGTTGTTCTTCTGCTAACGTACTTGATGTTGTATAAGTTTAAGACTTCTTAGATTTAAACAAGGGATTCCCAACTGGATCACTTGAAAGAGGGATCGACATATCCATAACAAATTATTATAATAACTTACTGATTATTATAATTTATCGATAAAAACTAGAAGAAACAGACTGAACATATCAGAAGGATGAAACTGGCTAATTTTAAGCTGGATACTGTCTATATTATTGCGAACTATAAGTCACAACTATCCCATTAGTAACATCCTGCGATTTTTACGAGACCAACATGAGAATTACGTATAAACGAAATAATAATTACTATCAAAGAAAAGTAATTGCTATTACAAACTGATTGTTACTTTTTTCTTTATAGGTTTCTATAGATTGTAAACCTATAGTATATTAATTTTCAAGCCATTTCAGGCCTCCAATAAGTGGGGAGGTGGTTTCACACCAGGCAGCGAAATTCAATCTTAATGACAATCACAAACACGTTTTCTATGTTTGGGTTTCCATGCCCACTGCAGAATTGGAACCCGCAACCAAACAGGTTGGAGAGCAGATACACTAACCACTCTACCATCCAGATAGCCAACTTACTTATGTATTATCATTCTGGAGTGGGAAATAAATAAATATTAACATTTTTCATATAATCAATCTATTAAAATGAAAACGTGTTTATTTTTGGATAGGGGGGGGGGATCGTGAGGGAGAAATCTTTTTATGAGAGTGCAAGTAAATAAGTTTGAGAACATTCACCCACCTCCGATTTAAACCGAACTTTGGAGGAATTCTGTTTCGAGAGAAGTGAGCTAAAAGTTTGAAAGTGAAAAAAAAATCAACAAACTTTCGCCCGATTTTTTTCATTTTCTTTACGCTTCTCCAGTAACATTAGCGTGTGTTTTATGTATATTTTAAAATGTTTTGTATCTTATTTACACCGTAGAATACGGAGAACATGTAAAAAAAAACTTTCTGGAAAGCTGCAATGGCATAACTACTTTCAAGGTCGGCGCTAGACATGATACCACCGCATCGGGATAACGTCCAACCACTTACATTAGGTGAACTATAAAAGCGCTTCGTGTTTAAAAAATACAAATTAATAATAAATAACTTTTAACGGAGCTGCTCCCTAGTCGCTTTACTGTGGCGTGATGATTGCTTTTCTGCTATGACAGTCATTGCACTGGTATATCAGTAACCACTGAGAGTATCTTATTTCAAGTAAAATTAAAAGTACATGTATAGAAGATCAGTTATATTACAAGAAATTCTAGTAGAACTATCATTAATAGTAACTGAAATTGATATTTGAGGGGGGAAAAAAATCTGCGCCTTACCAAACACCGAGCCTCAGTTTTTCTTTTGTATTGTTGTGTAGGAGAAAGAGCACATTACATTTGTATACGATATCAAAATTGTTCCCACATTTTTATTTTTTATTTTTTTAAATTAATGGTAACACAAATTTGTCTTTTTTAATTTTAAATATAACTTTTTCAGGCCACTAATAAACAGGTCTCACACCGAATCATAAAATTCGTATACCATCTAAAAGACATTTACAAATATCCATGTTTGCTTTGGGATCCGAATTCTCAGACCGTTGGTTGGACAGCGGAGCTGCTATCCTCTCTGCCGTTCAGGTCGAGACAAATTATGCTAGTGCAAAGTAAAAGGGAATTAACTTTTTAATTGTATATCTCAAACATATAAGAATGAATTTTGAATTACCAAGAATATCCATTTTATTGCACGAAATCAACTCTGGTTGAATTAGTTGGAATTACGACCAAAACAACTGAGTCTATGAAGTCAGTATATTGTGTGTTAACTGCGTGTATTTTTCGGTCAATTTTCCTGTTTTGCGAGATGAAATACTCAAGTTTCAAGAAGGGAAAAAAAAAAATTCTGCTTCTTATGAAACTGGCTAATTCGCCTTCATTTGAAAAAATAGATAAATGCGAGATATATTTTGTACATAATAGGACCGATAGTTTGTCATGATTGAATACAATTGTTTTGGCTAGTTTATGGTGTACAAATATCGCAGCTGTTTTTAAAATATTGGGAAATTGTAGAAACTAAAATTTATCGCTGAGTATTCACGTATTCTAACTTGGATACACACGTAAAAATAACCTTACCATGCTGGAAAAGGTGGAATGGGGTGGGGTTGGGGAATAAATGTTCAATTTCCGGGATGAGGCAAAAATACTGTGAATCAGTGGGAATGCCGCAACGATACAGTTAATTCAAAATACTCGGTATAAAAAAAAAATTTCTGAATCACTGCTTCTAAAGGGAATGCACAAGCTGTCCATGATTGACTCAGATCGATTCCTATAAGTTATTTTCTTTGGGATATCCTAATCTCCCTCTTTTTTCTCCACACAGAGATAAAAATCTAGCGAACTGAGATCCGGGACGTATAAGAACCATTCGATCAAAATCGTGAATTCACTGATTTTTGACGAAATTGATCTGCTGCTTTCCTTAATTTGTATTAGTTGTAGCATATTTTTAATATGCTTTTTAATATGCATACGTTTAATATTTTTCTTAAGAGTCACATGACTTTTCATAAAATCAACTCTACTATAATTCCAAAAATAAAGCGCAGAGTAATTGCTGAAAGAAAAACTTAAGAAATTTCTTGAACAATAAATTTCTTTAAGGTTTTCTTTCAGCAATTACTCTGCGCTTTATTTTTGAAATTATAGTAGAGTGGAGTTATAGCACAGTGAAAATGTGGACTTGGTATTGAATTTGATAATACTTTAAATGACCAATTTAACTTTTCAAGAACGATCAATAATGTAATGAACGTAAAGATATTAAAAGTACTTTTTTGATGACACCTGGTTTGAATAGTAGAGAGTTATTTGCTATATAGTTGTTGATGAGTGGTTAATTGCTTGTGACAAAAGGAAAAAAAAGAAAGGGTCAAAAATATTCGAAAAAAGAAAAACTCTTAGAAAAGGTCTGCCCTACAGAAGAAGCTTCTCAAATTGTTTCCCAGAGATGTGCTTTGAACAGTGTAGTGTGAAATTTCCTGAGGGGGACGACTTAAGAAGTTTTTTTTTCTTTTTTTTCCCTCCATATATTTTCCCTGGAAAATACTCGAAACGAATTCTGCTTTAGTATTCTGTCCCTTACATTTGCGCTAGTTTACTGTTTCATTTGACCAAAGCATAACCAAATTTAGGCAGCACTTAACTGACGCTAAAAAGGAGAAAAAGAAGAAAAAAAGTCAAGTGTTACGAGAGTATAAAACTGAAATTGCTGTTTTATTGAATTATTTTTTAAGAACGGCTTAACTAAACGGGGTTTGGGTTGCTTTTATTTACTTTCCTGTTCCACATGGAGTCATCGAACTATGAATTCCATTATTTAAAATGCTGCCGACGACGATAATGATGTTAAAAACTCAACGAGTTCTAAGTGATCTGACAATTTGACCTTATAAGCTGTTTTCTTTTTTTCTTTCTTTTTCTATTTTTTTTTTTTTTTCACCCGCTTGACACCTAAAGTAGATTCAGTTACAAGAGGGAGAATGATTGTGTAGTTCAATGTAACATATAAACGTTCATGGCGATAGCGTTGTTTGTTTATTTAACTCATAGTTCGTCCATAAAGTGAGTGGGCAGAAGTGCAACACTCTGTCTGTGTTAGTATTTATGGAAGTTGATGAGGGAGGATTCGCCTCTTGGGAGAGTATAACTTTCAGAGCTGCCGATTCTCTTGTAAACAATATTTTTGAAACAGTCAAGAGAAATATATCTTATTCTGGTTATGTAATGTATAAAAGAAGTAATTAACTTCCATTTATATTGTCGACACATTATTATTAATTGCATACATCATTTTAATTAATAATATTCCTCATAATGTACTGTGAGGAATATTAGTTCAGTTTATTATTGTGTTTATGGTGCTTTAATTCACATAAACGTGATCGACACGAAAAATAATATAATAAAAATAATATTAATAACTAAAAAAAGAGAAAATAAATAATCGAAATATACCATTTGTCATATTTCTTATTCTGAATGCTGTGTGTCAAGTTTTTTTAAGTACTTACCAACTAAAAATAATAATAAATAAACAAAATCTGCCGTTTTGAAATATGATGGCGGGTGATTTATGCTGTTTACTGTATAAATATCGTTTATATGGTAAACAACGGTTTTTCTTTTGTCCTTAACGAAGATGTAATCACAGAATGAATCTTGGCAACGTCTAAATTGGTTTCAGTCACTCATTACTTTTAAATGGGCACGTCTAAACCGCGGTTCATTCCTTCACATGGTGCACTACGTGATCACATATGTTGTAACTGCGTTATGTGGCTCCCGAAATTAAAACGGACTCGTCACAAAACTTAGTTAATATCTACAATCAAAAAAAATCCTTAAAATGCTATGAATTGCTTTATATTTATATATGAAATTTTTTTTGAATATTTCATGAATAAAGATGAATACATTTTTGATTGAATGAATGTTACACGGATTATAGGCTATTCAGCCTTATCATTTGATTTTGAATCGCTGCTACTCGCTGTTGTCCTGGCGGTCAGTAGATGTGGTTGAGCTATTAATTCTAGTTAGATTTGATTAAAATTAAATTTCACGTGATGTCATTTTAGTATCTGAGATAATATAAGGTCCGGAAAACACTTTTGCTTGGAAAAGAAAGGGATGTATTTTAATTCATCTTGGCCTTTTAGATTTGATGGTCATATCAATACCATCATCGATCACATGATTGTAGTTGCTAGCTTTTTTATTTATTTTATTTTTTTTTAAATGGCTCTTTCACAAACATCCATGCCACAGTGGGATTCGAAAACCAGCATGTTAGTTGAAGAACATAACTGGGCTAACTAGGTCACCGATGCGGATCGGATGTTGGTCGGTGATGTAGTATGGATGTTGCTTCTCTTAATCCTTGCGCTTAGCAGCAATTTTGTTAAGTTTACGAACCTTTTTACAGAATCCGTCTTTTTTTTTTTTTTTTAAACATGTAGAATAAGATGGGCGTAGATTCCAAAAAGCGATCTTGAAATAAATTATGGAATAAACTGACAGGAATTACGCTTTTCAAAGCGCAAAGACTTGCATTTAATCATTTCGATATCTTTCTTTCAATTTTAATATGCAAAATTCGATAATTTTTCAAGATAGAGAGTCGTATTTTGGACCGTATTACCTAATTAAATTTTCTGCTATTAAAATTTTAAATTATTTTATTAAAATTATAGTATTAAATGATGTATGATTTTTTTTTCAATAAAAATTCCATAATTTCAATATACTATGCCCACAATAGATGCTTATAGTTTAATTGAAATCCGTTTGAATTATAGATTCAATTTATTAAAAGCAATGCAAAATCTATTAGACCTAAAGAAAGGATGAATTTTCTTTAAAGATTATATTACACTACTTAAAAAGAATAAGACTACATCTCTCATGTATGAAAACTAAATAACACTTACATCCTTGTTTAAAAATAATTTAAACTGTGATATGCAAATTAAACATTGTGCTTTTTTCAGACTCCTCCGAAATTCTATATTTCATAAACAGCGCGTGTCTTTTGTTGAACTCATTCCTTTCTTCAATTGCAGCTGTTCACTGACAGACGACTATAAAAGACCTTTTATAGCTGAGTGCTAGTTATTTTGTAGATATGATTGTGCAAGCTGTCATATCACTTGTAGCCTATACCCTAAACTTTTTCGAGGTTAAGTGTTTGTCTGAGTAGCGAACAGATAATGTTTCCGTTCTGGCTTCGTTCACACCATTCAGAGGAAACGACACATTTGTAAATAATGCGCTAACGTGATATTGTATTTTAGATGTTGCTTAGGTGAAAACCCTTTGCTTGTACCGAAGTTTTTTTATCCTGATTATTTTAATTGAAAGGTGATGCTTAAAACGTTTGAAAAATTTGAAGGATGTAATAAATAAATCAGATTATTTGGAATAATCTGTTGCTTTTATACTTTAGTGAAGCTTAATGCAAGCGAAGAAACAGCCAATATATATTAATTGCTATTCTGAATTATTTTAATTTTTGTTATAACCATGTTCGTGTATGTTGGCTTACGTGTCTTGGTGAAAGGTAACTTGCGTTTATAAACTTAGAAGAGCTTGCTCATTTCTGTCAATTTTCCAGAAAAATAAATTTTTTTAAAAAAAAATTTAGTGCGCTTTAACAAACAAATAAACTATTAGCGTCATGACGTCTGACACCCAGTTAACTTCTGCGTGCTTCACTTCGTTACGATTAGAAACATTATTAAAGTTTATTCAAACGCTATAACTTACTGCGTGTTTTGCCCAAGCTTGCTCACTTGTCTTGTTCTTAGCTTATTAAAGGGGAAAAAAGAAGAAAAAGAAAAATCCATTAATATTTAATATTGAAGAGTCAGCGTATTAATCCTCAATAGGTAATTTATATATCTATTGAATATATATTAAGATTTATATTTTTCTCTTGAACTATCACGATCTATGGGATTAGATCCGTGATTCCTCTGAGAAGGAAGTGTGACATCTCATCATTAACACGTCACTCATAGCTTCTCATTATATTTCCTTCAGCGATGGAAATGAAGTTCACTCAAACTGCTAATCAATCAACTGTGATCTCCTGTCTATAACATTTTCCTCTATCGGGAAGAGGAGAAATTGTGCCTGTGGCACACAATGTGTCTTTATCAATATGCATCACCTCCAGTTTTGAAGCAAATAAAATTTAAGATTTTCGTGTCTGCAATAGTTAGTAACATGTGCATATCCTTTCCAAACAATAGTAGTATTATAGATGCAAATTCAAATAACCGATATTATGTACAGAGTTAGTTTTTTTTTTTTAATAATAATTCTAAAAATGAAATATGTGATTTCTTTTGTATCAAGTTGTTGGAATAATTCATTGGAATAAGTTTTACTAAAAATTTAAAAAGGCATTTTAACTTGGAGCAGTAAAAAAAAAAAAAAAAAAAAAAAAAAAACTGAATTCAATTTCATCGAATGTTTTCGAAGTATTTACAGGGAATCTTAGGCGAAGGACACAGGATCATCATTGTCATACTTTTCATGGAGTTAGGCCACAATGGCCTGTTCCGGCGGCCTCAGAAGTCATCATTAAATCTCTTAAGAGGACGTTCTGGTTTTCTTTTTCCTGATGGTTTGTAATTTAAAACTTGTTTTGGTAATCTTTCTGTTTTCATTCTTTGAACGTGTTCCATCCATTTATGTTTATATTTTTTAATATTTTCTATTACTGATTCCTGGCTTAATTCTTTCATAATTTCTTCCTTTCTTTTATGGTCAAATAGAGTATACTTTGCAGGGTTTCTCATAAACTTCATTTCAGCTTTTATTAATCTTTGTCCTTTTGTTTTATCATCAGTTTCACTTCCATATAATAGGACTGGTAGGGCTAATGTATTATATACTTTTAATCTGGTTTGTTCTTGAACTAGATTAGGTTTAAATACAGAGTTAATTACACTTTTTATTTTTAAATATTTCGCAATTTTTAGGTGTATATCTTTTTTCATTTTCATATGTAATCATGCATCCTAGGTAGTTAAATGAATTCATCTTGTTATCTATTTCTATTTTAGTTCTTATTGGATCTTTTCCTTTAAAGGCCATCAGTTTTGATTTTTCTGTTGATATTATCATTCCATAATTTTAAGTTTAAAATATTTTTCTGTAAGTTATCTTCAGAATTTGTGATTATTATTTGATCATCAGCAAAAAGGAGGGTTTAATTCCTTGAATGGAATTTTTATTCCATTTTATTATTATTTCATTTAAATAAATGTTAAAAAGAGTTGCTGAAAGGGACATCCTTGATTTATCTCTCTCGGATATGATGGTTCATAATTTAATCTTATTTGAATTTGATTATTTTCATATACACTTATGATAATTTTTAGAATATTATTAATATTGTTAACATTAATAATATTATTGTTAAGGAGACAGGATTTTTCTTGGAAATGCCAGGTTTTCTTCTTACAGTCTTAAATATTTACGCTGCTGTAAAACAACCCAGCCTTTCCTTTACTGTAAATATTCAATAGGAATATTTTCGATGTAGTGTGGTATTCTTGCAATAGCAAGAATGGCCCACATAATGCAAAACCCTTCGGAGAAAAACACAGCGTATAATATTTAAATTAAACACGGTTAAATTTAAGATTTGCTTTCTGTTGATAATAACATACGGGCCTCAACTGTATTTTAGTTTTATTTATTTTATTTTTTTAATTTAAATAAATAACTATGCATATATAAATATTTTCCTTCCTCAGTTCTTCCCTAATCGCCACACTTTCTCTTTTGCTGGTTTGTTGTCGAGTAATATGTGGTTGTCTTCTGCAATAAATGACGACTTTTCCCTTACTTGAATCCATTACTAATAAACACCTGCCGACGGATATAAGCCATATATAACCAGACTAGATTGGACAGGTATCTGGAGATTTGTTGTCAACATAATAACAGGATGAGAAGTTTATGATTTTCCCCTCTGGCTTTTAGCACTCTTCGGTTTCTAGGCTCTCAAGCTTGTCTTTCTGAATTAGATTCCTTTCATTTTATTTATTTATTTATATATTATTTGTTTGTTTGTTTGTTTTTTTACTAAATCATTGCTGTTCTGAACTAACCACACCTTAAAGTTGTAAGTCCATGAAAATCTAACAGAAATTACCGGCGAATGTTGTGACGTGCAGCCCTTGACTTGCATCACATAAATCATGTGCACCGTCTTCGTTGTTCCATTTTTCTATTCGCTCCTCCTCGAGTAGGTAAGAGCATTCTGAACGTGTGCAAGCTACTTTTAGCCTTGAACCATTGCATGTTTTTAGGCGGGAGCGTGCTCAAGAGTTGGCGAGAGCACCTGAAACAAAGAGATGGGCCATACTGCCTACGGCTCATACTGAATGCATCCGCTGTTAAGATGACAAATTCATTAACAGTATTTTATTTTTTTTAATGATTTTCCCGCTTACGTTAATTAGCTAGGCATTTTTGTCCTTTATGTAGATTTTTTGTCGAAATTTTTGAACTCCATTATTGTTAAATGACTTACTAAAGAACTTGCTACATCGTTAGTCAAAGTCATCAATTCCATATTACAAAGGGCACCGCCATGCATTGTACTACGCTAATAGTAAAAAAAAGATTTTTCAAGAATAATACGAGAAATGGAAAATGTAGGCTCGTTTAGAATAAGTGCTTTCCTATCGTTCATTCCAGGAGAATATGCTGAAGTCGTTTGCCATTCCTTGCCGAGTGCAATGAATGTTAAATTGTATTTTTGCTTTAATGACTTCACACTGTAAATTATTAACATTGTTGTCAAAATGACATTGGCTAATAAATAAGCCGAATTTTAGAAGAGCCCGAACGAAAGAAGGTGATACAAAATATTGATTTATCGCAGATCACAAAAGTTTGATTAATGAAATTAATGAACAAAAACAATTTTACTTCCAAAGCTCGTTATGATATTATTTACAATATTTTAACTTATAATAAGTAACTTTGATACATGTAAATGGGACAATTTTTTTTTTATGTAACTTCCGCCCATGAGAGGTTGTAAGCCTATATATAGTACATTAGTTAGTACTTCGTAATATTTGAGGAATTTTTATATTTTTTTAAATAGAATTCTATTTTTAAAATAAAAATAGAAAATATTTTTTTCTTATATTTTTATTTTTTACATAATTGGAAGCCTGAACTGGCTGGAAAAGTCCCATATTTTGTCTTTAGAGCAGGGTTTTCTGGATTAAGGGAATATAACGGAAGGACTTTATAAGTTAAAATAATGCAATAGTTTGGAGAGATAACGCCAGTTATTCACTTTAAATCTGTTTGCTTAATGAAAGCCGAAATTCAGTAGCATGTTCCATTCCGATGGTGAAAAACAAAATGGCCTAAATAGAGGATCCGTGTACGTAATGCTAAGTAAATTTATCCCTATGATTTGAATCCAGTTTAAGTACCAAGCAGGAACGTTTTCTAGGCTCTTTCGATCAAGTTTAGAAATTAGAAAGTTGTAGTTTTTTTTTTTTTTTTTTTTTCACACAGAAAACTGGGGGATACGCGCACGCTTATAGTATACAGACATAATAGACTGGTTTTATGCTTTGAAAAAAAAAACAAACAAACAAAAAAAACTGAAAATAAAGTTTTTATCTCCGAAATCAGTCGGATATCATGCATAGATGAAATAATATACTTTAACGTAATGTCATTGGCTCGCTAGACAACGTCAATTCCAAATACTAAGCAGAAAAAATGTATGTTTTTCAGGCTTTTAGTAAAAATATCGTATCTGTTCAGGCTAAGATCACTGTAACTTTTTTTTTCCTTGCCGTTGTTGCTTTCTGTCTTTCAGCTGACAACAGTGACCATGAGTTGTCTTTATGTTATATATGTTTGTTCTAAAATCGAACTGACTGTTTTACGAAAGAGGAGGTAGAATGTATGTGTGAGAGAGAGAACAGTGTCCTAACTCACCATCTCCGTCTAAAACTGATTAATTCAGTCTTGTTCGAAACGCATTAATCGGCCTGTTCTATGCATTTTGAACAAGGCTGAATTACCTTCTTGGTAGAATTGAATTGAGCGTTAACATTCAGGATTCAAAATTCCGTTTTAGAAGGCAAACGTGTTTTTTTTTTTTCCTTCCCCCTAATCTAATTTGCGAGTTCACTTGAGATAATTTGCGCAGTAAAGACTTTATACGAGTACTTTATATCCTGAAGTCCAGTAATGAGCCGTTTTAACTTAATTATGCAATATGTTAATCATTGAAAACGTAGTATATACTCCCTGAATTGTTAAAGTGATCCCATTTTGGTTTAACCTGTTATCATTTTTTCTATACGAGGTGGTATTGAACATAGAAGTATATGCCTTGTTTTATTATTACTAATATTATGTGCCTCCATGAGGTCCTAGAAATCATTGTGGAAAGTCATTAGCCAACTCCACTCCATCTAATAAAAGTAAGTTGTGTATTTTGCCGGGGGGGGGGACACCGAGTTTTCGTGTTCTTTGCTTGGAAAGACTAGGGTTTGAATCCCTTCTGGGGCGTGAAAAACCTTTACGAAAGTTTTACATCTGAAGCCAGTCTCTTACGCAGGTGATGGTTTCCTTCTGGAAACTCGGATAAACCAGCCGGAGAACAACACGCAACTAATAGGCAGAATATACTAGTCTTTTAGCCTCAGTCGCTTGGTACTAATTCCAACTACAAATTTTTTTTTTTCTCTTTTGTATATGCGCATCATCTTTTTCAGAAAAATGTATTATTTTAAATGTAGATGGTTTGTTTTGTTCACTTATATCTAGAATGTATATTTAAGTTAAAAAAATATCTCCCTTTCAATCGTGCTGTAGTGACGCTAATAATTGAAGAAATATTTGATAAGAAATGCTGCACTGTTTATCACGTAAAACATATAATAATATGTAAATATGTCTTACATGTTTACATATTATAATAACCATGTAAACAAGTAAAAAAAAAATCTGATATATTAGTATTATTATTATGGAACCTCTATGAAGTCCCAGGAAGCTGGAAGTTGCACACCAATTTAACCCATGCAGTCACCACACAATAATCCACTTCATATGGCAGTTCTACATCACACAATTCTTCTTCTTCTTCTTCTACAGCTTCTCCCACTTAAGTGGGGTCACTGTTTGTTATGAGTCTCCTCCACACCTTCCTGTCTTGGGCTGTCACCACATCCAAGTTCTTCATCGTCAAGTCCTCTTCTACCAGCTCCCTCCATCTCTTCTTTGGCCGCCCACGCTTCCGCCTTCCTTGCACATCCATCTGCATGACCCTTCTTCCCACATATTCGTCCTCCCTCCTCATCACATGACCAAACCATCTCAACCTTGCCTCCTGTATTTTCGCTCCTAAGTTCGTAACTTTCACTGTTCCCCTGACATAGTCATTTCTCAGATGATCCTTTCTGGTCACACCGCACATCCACATAAGCATTCTCATCTCTGCTACTTCCATCCTGCTGATGTTATTTTTCCTCAGGGCCACAGTTTCTATAGCATATGTCATAGCTGGCCTCACTACTGTCCTATAAATTTTGCCTTTCAGATTGATCGGCACCCTCTTATCGCATAACACTCCAGCCATCTCCCTCCAGTTCCTCCAACCCGCTTGTATCCTGCATCCCACTTCCTTCTCAGCTCCTCCATCTTCTTCCACTGTTGAACCTAAGTATCTAAAGTCTCTCACCTTCCTGATGACATTTCCTTCCAGCTCCAGATCTGTCTCCTGGCCACCGCCCACAGCGCAACACATATACTCTGTCTTACTTCTGCTCAGTCTCGTACCTCTCTCTTCCAGTACTTTTCTCCATCTTTCCAGTTTAGTTTCCGCTTCTTCTCTTGAATCTACACACAGCAAGATGTCATCTGCATACAACATTGTCCAAGGTGCATCTTCTCTCACCTCCTCTGTTACCACCTCCATCACAATATTAAACAGAAACGGACTTAATGCTGACCCTTGATGCAAGCCAACTGTTACTTGAAAACTTTCTGTCTGTCCCAAACAGGTCCGAACACTTGTCTTCACATTTCTGTACATTTCCGGCACCAACCTGACATATTTCTCCGGCACCAACCTGACATATTTCTCCGGCACCTTCTTCTCCCTCAGACACCTCCAGACTTCTTGCCTTGGCACTCTATCGTATGCTTTCTCCAGATCAATAAATACCAGATGTAGCTCCCTTTGTTTCTCTCGATATTTTTCCATTATCTGTCGTAACCCAAAGATAGCATCTGTTGTTGATCTACCAGGCATGAAGCCAAATTGTTTCTTTGCAATCTCCACCTCCTCCCTTAATCTACCATCGAGAACCCTTTCTAGGATCTTCATTGTGTGGGACATCAACTTTATTCCTCTGTAATTTTTACAGTCTTGTGCATCCCCTTTACCCTTGTAGATGGGAACAAGAGTACTCTCCCTCCATTCCTCGGGTATATTTTCCTGTTGGCAAACTTTCATGAACAGGTCCCACAGCAGGTCAATTCCCTCTTCCCCCAGTGCCTTCCATGCCTCCACTGGAATTCTGTCGGGGCCCACCGCTTTTCCATTCCTCATCCTCTTCATGGCCTCCGTCACTTCCATTCTACTGATGTTCTGCACCATCCCCTCAGAAGGCTGCCCATCTCCTCTGTGAGTCCTTGCATTTTCCTCATTCAAAAGTCCCTCAAAGTATATTTTCCATCTACTTTGCAAATCTATTTTTGCCTGTTAATTGAGTGCATTTTCTCAATTAAAAGGCATGTTTTACTTTTTTTCTTCGAGTTCTTTATCGTCATCATCATCTTCTAATTCATTCTGTAGCGTCATATTTATAATTTTAGCATCTATTTGATTTCGAATTCACTTTCGGTTCTATCTGTAATCCATTCGGTAACATCTGTTTGTGAAATTTCTGGCTCGTTCTTTTTTTCGAGAAAAAAAACAAACAAATAAAGAAACTTCCACATTCGTATGAGACTGTTAACTCACCTTCTGTTAAAACCTCTTATAAAGATTTTTCGCACTCTCGATGAGATTCGAACTCAGGTCTTTCCAAACCCAGTGAATCACCTTTACATATGGTAACATCGTTGTTATATGTGGTAAATGATTATTTAGTATTCAAATATTAAATATAAAATGACCAATTAATTTTTAAGAAAACTGATTTTTATTCTTTTTATGGCTATTTAGCCTATTTTTGTTTTTAGGGATACTCCTAAACAAAAATAGGTTAAATAGCTAAAAATAATACTTACTTAGAGGAATGACATGAAAATTTTCCAGAAATAATACCTATGCTTTTTATTCTTATTCTAAATTCTTTGTATAATATTACATTGTAAATATCTACGATTACAGTTGCCGTGATGTTTTTTTTTTAATTAAAAAAAAGCAATATCTGATTTTTGGTATATTTAGGATATCTTTATGTACTGTTACAAATCAAAATATAATTTTGTTCAGTGCCAACTCCACTAAACAATATTCCAATCACGTCAAAATCTTTATCATATTAAAGTGTTATCAAGGTTACCTTGATAACACTTCAGGTATGGTTTCGTCTGATTTATTATTTTAAAGTACAGTGGTATCTCGCTAATCCGAACTAATAAAAACCGTGATCGTTCGGATTAGCGAGTTTTTCTCCAAGAGACAACAATAACTAGCGTTTAAGACAAAAATAATCAGATTCTAATGGTACATCATTATTTAATTTAATTTAACAGAATTAAATTTATTTACAGAATTAACATAATTTAATTCTGTAAATAAATTAACTGATAGAAAAAGGCTACTGTACTGTCATGTAAAACAAAAAAATAATACAGTACACAAGTTTATTTTAGGAAAAAATTTAATTTGTTATGTACCTGTATTTTGAGGATTCCGATTTAATAAAATTGCATTCAGTACATAACTTAATTTGCGTAAAAAATATCACTTTCTTGTACACAACACAAAAAAAGTTTCGCAAAATAACACAGAAAAAAAAGTTTTTTTATTTCTTTGTAAAAAAGTCACTGATTTTCTTTTGCTTCTTGGAAGTTGAACTTTTTTCGAATGCTTCTTCTCGGAGCTGCATTAGCAATAAAATTTTGTGGAATAGCGTATCATTCTGCTTAGCCCATTCTATACTAATATTAAAACTGTCAACTGCCTCTTCATGTTTTACTTTTTTATCTTCGAGTTCTTTATCATCATCACTTCTAATTCATTCTGTAGCGTCATATTTATAATTTCAGCATCTGATTTGATTTCGAATACACTTTCGGTTCTATCTGTAATCCATTCGGTAACATCTGTTTGTGAAATTTCAACATCTGGATTTATATTTTTAACCAAATTATACACGTTTTGAATTTCCTCTTTTTGTATATATTTGTGATTCATACCGACATTACAGTACGTACTGTACAGTATAAAAAAGCAAACGTGAACACAATAAATGAAAAGAGGCCTCCATTATAACCATACAATCGACAGTATTATATAACCGTACAATCGACAGTATGAAAAAAAAGTCTCTGTAATAATAATAAAATAAATAATAATAGTTAAAATAATAATTATTAAATAAAAAATAATAGTACACAAAATAATAATACGTAATAAATAAAACTTTTTTTTCTTTCAAACCGAAGTTCGGATTACTGGAGGGTTCGGATTAGCGAGATACCACTGTACACTGTGAGCTCACTTTAGACGAGGGCAACACCTGCCATTGCAATATTTTAAAATGAATAACTTTTTTCAAGTTTTTATAAAGATCAACCTTCTACTGCGTATTATATTATCTTGTTATTTTGTTGTTTGAATATTCTGTACAACAGTATATTTTCAATTAGTAAAAACCATTATATATATATATAAAATTCCTGGACATGTTCCGCTTTACACGTATTAATACTGAAAATCTACCCGTCAAAATGCTCAACGATGTCTGATTCCTTTAATTATTTTACTGCGTGTATTGAATCAGATAGATGGCGCTAATAGCAAATTCATACGAAGTTTTTCGTGTATTCTAGAAATTATCAATAATGCAGATTTTACAACTCCAGCAGAATTAATGTAATAATAATAATTTCATCGAGACAAAAATCGCAGTGAAATTCCTTAGAACATTTATAATGCTGTTCTTAGTTTTCTGAGTAAATTTATTTATTGCGTATATGAATATTGTTTTTTAAACTGCTAACTGAAAGAATTTTCAAAAAGAAGTCTCGAATATTCAAAAAACCTGCGCTCCAATCATGGTTGCTTCAACAGGTTGTACTCCCCCCCCCCCATTTTCTTTTTTGCTTCCTTTTAAGGTGTGCTTTCTTGTTTCCAGTCTTTGAGCATCAAAGTATTAAAAGAAAAGTAAGGGGGAGGGAGAAGGGAACACGAAAGATTGTACACAAAAAGCGCAACCGTGAGAGGTGTAGGCACCTAGCTTGTCTCTATGACTGCTAATGCATGGGTTTGCTTTCTGTGTAGATCATCATTTCTCTTTCCCCTCTCTTCCCCATCGTTGCTTCATTCCAAGACGTCCGCCTAACCATCCGTCGTGCCTAGAGTGCACAATAAACGCAAGCTAATGTAGACGTCAGATCCGCGAGCTTAGCCACCTCCCTTCACTCACCTGCGTGAACTTAACTACCATCGAGGGAGAGAAAGGGGGGAAGATTTGCTAAGGTATTTGTATTAAGTAGTCCCCGCACGTCAGTTCCCGAACTTATCATGTCGTGAGTTTTTGATGCTTGATAGCAAACAGATTATACCGCATAATGTGGATGCCAGAGTTCTAAAGAGACTAGAGATAAAGGTCTGTCATGTAAAGTAGTACCCGTAATTTCACGTACGTAAAAGACCTGAGACAAGCAACATGAGTCATTATTAATGCAAAAAAAATAAATAAATACGTAAAATAACGTACACAGAGGTTTGTGTGAAGCTCCCTCACTGTTTATAACCTTGTGCAGACTGAATTGCACAAGGCCACTTAAGAGTATCACGATTAAGCTGTATATTTTAAGGATGGTATTAATTTTTGTTCTTAAAGCGACATCTAGCATCAGAATTCTTGGGGAAAAAACTACGATAAAATTACAAGAGTATTAATGTATTGGCTCGTAATATTAGTTCTTTAAATACCAATACATTTATTGAGCTTGAAGTGGCAAGAAAAGTACTGTGTTTAGAGCAGGATTCCCGGATTTTTTTTTAATACAGTACTTATTTCATTGCCGTATTAATGTATAACCTCAACCCTTTCTTGGGCGGGATTGTGATACAAATCATAGAATATTGTTTATGTTCTGAATGATGTTAAATTTCTTCATTAATTTGAACAATAAATTATTATTATTATTACATAGACGCTTCATGGAGTCCAAGGACTCACAGGCAAGGTTCCACCCTACCTACACTATACGAACTCCTGTTAGCTAAATGACAATCATTCACACTGTGCCAGCCACCCACTACATAATTCGCCATCCTATTTATGCCATCTCCAACCCACTACCTAGTATTTTGCCTGTTAAATATGTGTTCTCTGTCCGATTTGCCCGTGGTGTGCGGGATGAAAATCCCTAGTTTCCTGGGAGAAATAACCTTGTAACGTGGTATGAAATCGGCTAGCTCACCTTCAGTTGGAAAAATGCGCACATATAAAAAGTCCATGTAAAGATTTCTTTCCTCAAAACGAGTATGAAAGTTAGGTCGTTTCCAGTCGAATGCCACGTTGTCCCATCATTCTTCTAACTGCGATACGAATTCGTCAGAACACATTCCTGTTCTGTCTTAAATAGGTCTATAATGTTTGACCATGTTTCTATAAATAAAATAATAAAATTTTGAGAAACTGTTGCAAGTATTCTGCAAACATCAGATCAGTGTGTGTGTAATTAATCTAATGCGTTCTCCTCCATCAGTTGGCGTTAATTTTTTAAAATACATGCCATTTCCTCGTGGATAAACGAGAGTATTACATTATGAGGTCGAGGCTTTTCAAGACATAAAACCCAAATAATTTTTCTACGTTCTTTCCGCACTGCCTATCCTAAACCAAACCGTGCGTGAAACGTCTATCTTGCTGTTCATTTTATTTTGTCTCGAATTTTAGTTATGATTTTTCAGTTGCATAATTCATGTGCGCATGTTTCTATAACTACTGATCTGTGCACACAAAGTAATCATTATCTGGAAGGAAAATCAACACGCTATTAATATAATTTTCCTCCTATAACTGAATTAGCTTTCATTTTTAGTGTGATTAAAATGACAAAATTTATCAGTTAAATGTGAAATTTAAAAGATTAAACTTTTTTTTTTATTATTATTATAAACTCAGAAATAAGGAAGTGATAACAGTCATGTAATAATAATAATCATTCTTTAGAAGAAAACCTTTTCTTTTTTTTTTTTTTTCGGAAACTCGTGAATTATGTAGTATGAATGGTTTATAGTATAGACAGTGAATCATTTAGTGTGGTTGGCCTCTCGCAGAGTCCAGGAACTACACCGAGGTATCATGTAATAATAATAATTTGTTTACTTATTTTGTTTATTATTTATTTATTATTTAGCCTGCCTAATTGGTGTAATTGGTAGGATCAGTGGTCTGTGAGGTTTATTAAAACCGTAAACAATAACTAATTTTGTTAATAACCAAGTTTCTAATTCAACCTGATAGATTGTAGGTTCGAATCTCGCGTTAGGCATCATAAATTAACGCGGATTCGAATCCCGCCTTAATTTATGATGTTTGTAAAACTCGCACGTGATCCTTTCAAGTGTCGGATGTCTTTAAAAAAGAAGAAAAAAATACTATCTGAGACCTCCAGGGAGTCAAGGACTCGTCTAGGGAGGCCATACGTCGCCTATACCAGCTGTCATACCTTTTCTTAAACTCTTTCACACTAGATGCACTCACTACTTCCTACTCACTCACTGCTCTGTCAGAGAAAAAATTATCTCATACCCCTTTCTTAACTGCGCACAAACATAACTTCCATGGATCCCCCTTCCCCATAACGCCCATTCAGAGTTTATAAATCTCTATCACATCATCCTTCTTTCCCCTATTTACCAATGTCTACAGTCCACATACTCTCAATTTGTCTCTCATAATCTACATTCCATAATCTCGATATAATCTTTGTAACTCTTCGTTGACTTTCCACAGCTTTATCCTCTCTAGATCTAAGGGACCAAATCTGCGCACAATAATTCAGGTGGGATTATATATTAGGGCCTTGTAAAGAGGCAACATGACTATTTTTTTAATCTTTACTTGTTAATGTTCGTTCACAACATTGCAACTATCCTTTTTGCTATGTGACCTTTGAGCTTCAGTTTTATTCTCCATAACTTCAAGACCCCCCCCCCCCCCAAGCCTCATCAGTTGCTTGCAGCATTATCCCGCCAATATAATATGCCGTTGGAAATCTCTTCATGTCAAAGTGCATAACTTTGACACTTATTAACAGTGAATAGACAGCCATTATCATTTCCCCACTGTTCCACTTTATTGTAATCATTCTGTAAGTGCTGGATATTAGTAGCATCCTAGATAGCCCTGTCTCTCTTTGCATCATCAGCAAGCAATTGAACATAATAATAATAATAATTTATCCCGTCACTCTTTCTGATCAGTGAATAAAGATACAGTATACTATATATGCAGTAAAATATCTACCGTAATGAGATTTTTCGAATTACAATACTAGACAGTAAAACTCACAGTTCATATCTTTGCTGGAACTGTCCGGAAGTGTCGTGGTCACGGAATTGTTATCATTTTGGCAATCTTACATGGAATTTGTGGTTCACTGCAACTGAATGTCGTGGATTGTAGCAATTAGGCGAATTCTGTCCGTTAAGAATGATTTTTTATTACTTGATGCGAGCGAAAACGAAACAGAGAAACACACTCTTAGTGCACCAGATAATCTCAAAACAGATTTATTGTACTTGAATTGAAATTTATTACACTGCACACTTGAATTTTTACAAGCCTAGGCTAGATTACTCACGAAAGGAAATCCCAGCAAAATGAAAACGTACAGGCAAGAAATAATTTATGATGATTTAGCACGTCACTTACAATTGTGTTCTTTTATTTCATCTATTTTCATCAGGTATAAAATCGTGTTTTACAGGCTTGCAATTTTAAATGTAAGCATTATAAATTTAAGTCTTCATTCCATAAGTCTTTATTCCGGTCTGTACATAATCTATTTCTGTTGTGTAAAGGTATTTATAGCACTTTGTGAGAATACAGACTACCTTTTTTTTCATAAAATAAAAAAATATATATATATAGATAACAACTTTCTGTAAATATTATTTATATTCATTCTTGCTAGTCACTTTTCTAAAATACTGGGTTAAAATATTTTCCTTTTCCTTTTCTTTTCTTCTCCAACAAGATATGAGTCTAATCTTAAAGAGGAAACAGTTTGATTTTGTAAGTTACCAACCTGACAAGACAAAGAGGAGAATTTATGGAGGTTTATAAAGCTATGACTAAATGTAAACTATCCATTTAATTAAAATTTGTATCGGGGGGAGGGGGGAACGTTTCAGGGATCTTAGATTCAAATCACCCTTCGGAGATGCATTTCTTAACTTGCAAGTGCCGTTCGATGAGCGGTGTGTATAGTACAACTATGCAAATAGGACATTTTTCACTAGAAAAGAGCTTACACACACACACACACACACACACACACACACTTTTTTTTTCTTTTTTTCCAATTAAGAAGCACTTTGATGATTTAGATCTTCTGTCGAAATATAAATCTTCTATCGAAATACTAAAGTTAATTATTCACATTAGTGTCAAGCTCGAGAATTTTTAATTACCTAAAGAGTCAACAACTCTAATCATTTTGCAAATACGAATACATTTCCGATGATCTTTCAGTAAACATTTCACCATGAGACTCATTGAAGTTTGTTTGTCTGTAGTCGTCCTTAGCATGAAATTTGATATTTCTTTTTGAACAGCTTGGTTTATATATATATTAAGCAGCTGCCAGGTTTAACCCAGAAGCGAGGATATCAATGACAGATTTGAGTAATATTTTATAAAGTTTCGATTGGTCAAGTACTGAAATCTACAACCTTTATTGGCAGGTTGCTGTTTTTGAAGTTACACCATCTTTTTTCTTATGATGTTCGTAATAAAGATTTTAATTATGGATTTAGATTAAAGCGACATTGCAATATTGCAAAAATCAACATTTGTTCACAGTCCCTTACTTTTCTTTTAATTTAATGTGCATCACCAATTGTTGTTTTTCATTATGTGTATCTGTAAATATCCCAGTATTTTAGACAAAATATTGGAATATTTTAAAAAATTGCGAGCGTTTTCTCCTTTTATTATTATTATTTTCACTAACGGCGAATTATTGGGATTATCACTATCAAAGCACATGGGTCCAATTGTCAGGATGCAGTTTCACTGTTTTACGTTTTTGTGAAGATAGTTCTTTTTTCTTTTTCTGGCAAAATGTGTACAGGTTAACTAAAATGTTTCAATTGTTGTATGATTGGTTATTTCCCTTACAGCATGCGATGACTACGGCAACAACAACAATAATATGTTAAAGATACCAAGCAATTTTATAAACTTGGTTTTAATCCTTTTTCCCAAGTAAGCAAACAAGCAGGTAAGTCAAGTTTGCTTACTTGTGAAAATGATTAAAACCAAGTTTATAAAATTGCTTGGTATCTTTAACGAATAGTATACCCAAGGTAAAAAACTTTCCAACAACAATAATAATTCATACAACGTGCTATTTTTTATTTTTATTTTTTTACATTATTATCAAAAGTCACCAATTGCTGGCAAACAGTTAAAGAAGGGACCACAAGACTAGCGGATGCTTTTGAGTACTTGGAGTTTATTATTATTATTATTCCTGACACCTCCAAGGAATCCTAAGACTCATCGCGGGAGGACACCTACAACTGTCTCAACCACTACACCGAACCACTACTACGAATCATCTCCATCAACGCCATCTACCGCCTACCTCCACCACTACCACAACTAGTATGTTTTGTCTGTAAATTGCGTGTGTTCTGAAGGGCCGATTTGTCTGAATGCGGGATGAAAAACCCGAGTTTCCGGGAGAAAAAACCCTGCTACCTCCGTATGAGATCGGCTAACTCACCTTCGATTGAAATCGACCAGATAAAGATTTCTCTTTCTTCTTGACCTAACTGCCGACAGTCGGGTCAAATAATAATAAATTATTGTTTTCTCGCGGTGCATCTGCGTTGTCATTGGGAAATAATAAGTCAAACTCGTTTAAATGTTCACCTTTATTAATAGAAACATCGGTCTCACCATGCACTTTAATCCTCTTGCATGGGTGAACGCCACTACCGAAAGAAAATTAATGTGCTACTTAGAACGTTTCGTTATTATACTTCTTACAAAACAGCCAACACCAAAACAGTTTTCTCGAACGAGAATTAGAAAGACACTGTAAACAAAACCTCTGTGATTCACTCAACGAGCTCAATTAGTTAGTGGCGATCGAACACGTGATAATGTAAGCAAACCTATTATTCTCAAAATGTTAAATGTTATAATGCAAAGGTTTTGCATTATAATGTACATCAAGAAAGTATGAATTTCATATTAAAATATGCTATTTTAGCAGAAACATTTTCATTGTTGTAACATATATGCGCGAAGTTGTGGGACAAAGGAGTCACGGTTTCTGTTGCAACCGACTAGTTTCAAATAAATACGCATAAAAAAAAATACGCTTGACCTTCAATGAGTCGCGCTCACAGGGGAAGACTTAGGCATAGGTTTTATGGGCCCAGGGCCCCGTTCAATCAAAGGGTCCCCTTCGCGGTCAAAAAAAAATAAAATAAAAACAATTTAAATTACAAATTTAAGAAAAATAAATTATACAAAATTTTTTCGTACCTAGGTAACGTTAAAATCGTTAATTTGCAACATTATTGGATTTGAATTAAATATCAAATATCAATGTTTTAAATGACAGTAAATAGTAAATACGGCTCTGTCTTCTATCGCCTCTGTCGGTAGTCGGTAAAATCAAAATATACTTTGTCATTTGTCAATTATGCAAATAATATAGCAACGTCCGAATGGAAGTGCAAGTCTAGCATCCAGCTCATCTAAAGCTTGTTAGCTTAGCGTAGCTCAGATGTCAAACTGCTCTCACCGTTTGACTTTTGAGGTTATGTATAGTACAGTATAGTTGAATATTAAATAGTCATTTGTTCGGTAAAGTGTACTGTTCAGGTGTGTTTCGTTTCTTCACTGGTAAGTATTGGCAAAGTTTACTAAATAAATATACATTAAACGTTAAACAACCTAATATGGTGGTGGGTTTTTTTTTTTAGTTTTTTTTTATTTCTTTTCAGATTAAATAAATACGTAAAAAATGTCTGGTAGAAAATATAAAAGCGGAGCTGAAAAACGAAAAATACAATTAAATAGAGAAAAAGAAAGAAAGAAAGAAATGTGGCAAAATTTCAAATTTTTTTGTATTGGAAAATAAAAATGAAAATCTAAATGATATAAGCACAGTAATAAGCAAAAGAGAGAATAACTTAACTGAAGAGAAACAGAAAAAACAACAAAATGCATATAACAATAACGAAGAATTACTAGGACTAAAATCACAAGCGAGGACCTCTAAAAACAATGTTGATGTTGAGGGACATTCAGTATCAGATAATAATATACAAGACCTAGACGATGACCAGCTCTCTGAAGTCTCTCTTGCTGTTTTGCAAGAAGATAGTGATAAAGAGGCTTTAAAAAATGCAGAGTTGCTTGCTAAATATGTTGATGTAGGTGTGTGGCCTACACAGTTAAATGATAATTTTATTAATCATTAACTGGTAATTAATTTACGGAATTGACAACGCATATAAAGTAAATTAATTAAAGATAACTTTAATGAATCACTTCTATATTTCGGCAATGTCACATTGCCATCTTCGGGAACATAAAGATATGGTATGTGCACTAAGGAACTAACAAAGCAAATGAGGAAGAAAATAAGAACTAATTTTGTTCCTAGTTCTTATTTTCTTCCTCATTTGCTTTGTTAGTTCCTTAGTGCACATACCATATCTTTATGTTCCCGAAGCTGGCAATGTGACATTGCCGAAATATAGAAGTGATTCATTAAAGTTATCTTTAATTAATTTACTTTATATGCGTTGTCAATTCCGTAAATTAATTACCAGTTATGTCTAACCAACGTATAAGTCTTACTACTAGAATTTATTAATCACTGTCTCTCACATGAGACTTTAAAAATAAAGATCCAAAAAATATATATCCAGTTTCAACAAGGTATTACAAAGAGCAAACACAGATAATTTTCAAATAAGTTCTTTGCAAAAAAAAAATTAAAAATGGTCAATTACTGGAAAGGTCTTGGTTGTGCTATTCTACCAGTATGGGAAGTGTTTTTTTCTAGTGTGCAAACTTTTCTCTGAAATCCCTTCTCAATACACAACCAGATTCTCTGACTGGAAACATATAGGACCATGTTTAGAAAGTCACGAAAATTCTAATGAACATAGGAAATCATTGTTAGTATGGTTAACATGTAAGGAAAATAAGTCTGTTATCGACACACAGTTGCAGGAGCAACTAAGAAAAGATATGGAATATTACCACAATGTCCTAAAACGTGTTATTGCAGTTGTGAAATATTTAAGTGTAAGAGGCTTAGCATTCAGAGGTCACGAGGAAATATTTGGCTTTCCACACAATGTTAATTTTATGGGGGCTCTGGAATTATTAGCAGAGTTCTATCTATTCATGCGCAAACATATCCAATAACGAGAATTGTGACCAAAACCTTTCACTTCGTACTTATCAAAAACAGTTTATGAACAAATAATAGAGATTATGGGAAAACAAGTAATAAAAAGAATTATAGCTGAAATAAATGGTGACGATGCAAAGTACTACTCAATTATGATGGACTCGACACAAGATTTGTCCCACAATGACCAACTAGCTATTATTGTACGATATTGTTTTGAGGGAAAAGTGTATGAAAGATGTGTATCTTTCATCAAAATTTGTAGTCACATTGGCCTATCTTTATTCAATTCCTTACAAGAATTTCTAGAAAAAAATGGACTGCCATTGGATAATTGTAGAGGACAGTCTTTTGACAACACGGCAGATATGTCTGGCCAATACAATGGTGTGCAAGCACATCTCAAACAAAAAAATGAATATGCTGATTATGTGCCGTGTGCTGCGCATTCCCTAAATCTAGTTGGAGGAGAAGCGATTAAAGTTGCAACTCAAATTGTGAACTTTTTTTGGAATATTCTTGTTGAGAGGCTTATACGCTGGTTAAACATGATAACTAATATTTAAGGAATTGACAGCGTATACTAGAAATATAGATTAAATAAACTTTAATATATACTTTCCGATATTTCGGCGAACGTCACGTTGCCATCTTCTTGGGAACTTACTACAAAGACACGTGCACACAAGTACTAATAACAGCAAATGAGACTGAAGCTAGGAAGCTAGCGTTTTCCTAAAGTCCTGATGGTGCCCCCTGGCGGGCTATATTGGTAGTTCTTGGCCTTTGGGCTGAAGTTCTTCTGATAAAAGTTTCCCAAATTTGGGGCAGTCTCATGCATCCAAATTTGTTGCGGTTTGGCATGTTCCTAAGGGCCGAGGCTGATTCCATGAATAGTCTTTCATACTTGAACTTGCTGCAGTGTATTGGAACATGCCAAACCTCAACAAATTTGGATGCATGAGACTGCCCCAAATTTGGGAAACTTTTATCAGAAGAACTTCAGCCCAAAGGCCAAGAACTACCAGTATAGCCCGCCAGGGGCACCATCAAGACTTTAGGAAAACGCTAGCTTCCTAGCTTCAGTCTCATTTGCTGTTATTAGTACTTGTGTGCACGTATCTTTGTAAGAAGATGGCAACGTGATGTTCGCCGAAATATCGGAAAGTATATATTAAAGTTTATTTAATCTATATTCCTAGTATACGCTGTCAATTCCTTAAATATTAGTTATAATTTTTTTGGAATAGTGCAACAAATATGTTTTCTTTTTTGCATCTACCCATAGGTGAGAGCTTCTAAATCGTGAAACAAAATTAAAATTTTCGCTAAAAGGTTTAAGCCGACTAGATGGTGTTGTCACTATGATGCTGTTAGAGCTTTTAAAAAATAGTTATGGTGATATCATGAACATATTAAAAACGTTTAGTGACAGGCACAGAAATTATATAATTACTATTATTAGGGGCACTCCAGGGAGTCCTTAGACTCATCGAGGCAGGCTCTAAACATCATGTCCACACAACTATATGACATTCTCACAGTATCTATCATACCTTGCCTTGAACTCACTCACCGTCATAGCACCCACAACAGACTCTGGCAGCTTATAATAAATTTAGTTTAATCCTTTATCCAAGTGTGAGCAAACTAAGTTTGCGCCTGAAAGTATCTTCAGGACTGGGGTAAGGTGGTACAACACCAGGCCACTCCTTGCAAAGGGTGTGTTGATAGCTTGCTCCACCTTTGCAAGGAGTGCCCTAGTGTTGTACCACCTTACCCCAGTCCTGAAGATACTTTCAGGTGCAAACTTTGTTTGCTCACACTTGGATAAAGGATTAAACTAAATTTATTATACTCTAACCAAGTGAAAAATAAACTTTCAACATCTGGCAGCTTATTCCACTCATTTACCACTCTAAAAGTAAAGAACCCAGCTCTAACACCCCTGCTAACCACACTCTTGCCCAGCTTCCATAGGTGTCCCCTAGTTCTCCCACCACCAGTCCTGATCTCAAATATAATGATTTGGCGAAACTTGAAACTGCGATTTTAACTGTTTTTTGGGAAGAAATTTTAGAGAGATTCAGTTTAGTTAACAAAAAACCAGGCTTAGACATATGTGAAGGTGAGAAATTGATTACGTCATTAGAAGTGTTCGTGAGCAACTTACAAGAACAATCAGATCAGAAACTAAACGAATACGAGGAGACAGCCAAAAAATTAAGTACTAGTGCGGAAAAAGAATATTTAAAAAAGAGACGTATCACTTCAAAATTTTTGGAAAAATCTACAGAGAAAGTATTCGCTAAATGAAGCAGAAAAATTTAAGTGGGATACGTTATATGTTGCATTAGATAAGTTGATTATGGATTTAAACAGAAGAGGCGATGTCTACAGGGAATTTAGCAAAAGATTCAAATTTTTAATGGATTTGCAAGACATTAATATCGAAAATATTGACTTGGAAAGTGCATGTAATGTTATTGATTATTATTTGGATGATATAGACGAACATTTAGTCAATGAATTCATTCAGTTAAACTCCTACTTACAGACTAAGCCAGACTCATGACTCATGCGGTGATATATTCAAGCTAATTTATGAAAAGAAATTTGTCGATGTTTTTCCGAATTGCTATACAATCTCAAAAAAGTTTTTTGGCCTTGCCAATCACCAGCTGTGAGGCAGAGCGATCCTTCTCCAGGATGTCCTATATAGAAAATAAATATAGGACAACAATGATGAATGAAAGATTAAATTATTTATCAATTCTTTCCATAAACTGTGATTTAACCAAAGAATTACAGTGTGATGATCAAATAAAAGAATTTGCAGCGCAAAAATGCAGAAGAGTTACTCTTTAAATGTCTCTTTAACCTATTAAAAAAACTTACATTATATAACTCTTGGAATGTTTTATTATTTTATTTTTAAGAATAAGTATTATTATTATTATTTTTTCTTAGTCTTTATTCTTGACATGAGAATTTGTTGTTTAGTTTTTTTGTTTGTTACTAAAAGTAATACCTAATATATTATATTTTTTATTTATGTTTGATGTTTGTTATGTATACAAAACCTTTTTTCATTATAACTGTATATAAAAGTTTGTATATCCAAGTGCATCAAATAAAATCAAAAAGTTCTTCAATGTCTGTTGCCTATAATTTTTTCTATTAAAAAAGGATAAAAAAAACCCCAGTTTTTTGACAAAATGGCAAATGAGTCACCACAACTAACCCAAACTTGGGTTAATTGGATAGGCCCCCAAAGAGTGTTAGTCCAGGGCACCCAAAGTTAATGGTCTGCCACTGCGTGCTCATGATAGTAATTTATTCTTGTGTTTTTAACTGTGATTTTTCATTTTCTGTTCACACTAAAAAAGCAGTTCGGTGAACTCAACAAATTTTAACAACTGGTTCAGGTGAACTGGCTGAATGATACCACTGTATATATCGAAAAACAAATGTAAAACAAAATGGACATCTTACAGTAGTTATACAGTATATTGAAGAAACAAAAGAACTAAAAAAGGGGTGCTTAAGGGTCAAAGCTGTATAACTGAGAGGAGAAATCCACATAGCCTTTAAAGGAATGCAGAGAACCGACCAGGGCTTCTGACCTAATGTTCAATCCTCACCTTCTCGTGGTGCACCCTGTTGGGTATCTACTTGGATACTGAATGAACAAGGATGGGCTGGCAATTTGGGATTTAGCCGACCAAATTGTCTTATTGATTAAACCAAAATAAAAAAAATGATGGTACAACATGACAAAATTTCATGCCGGCTGGGGCGTCGCCCGGTTAAACAAGGCCCCCGTTGTTTTCGCCAGGGAACCAGGGCAAACAGCGAAAAGTCAGCTACTGGAACAAATCTGAAAACAAACCCCAACTCAACATCACCAGAGTTAAAGATTGGTACTATCAATGTAAGAAGCCTGAATGGCAAAGAAATGGAGCTAGCTGAGGAATTAGATAAGTACCAGATCGACATAATAGGGGTGACTGAAACAAAAAAGACCAAAACTGGTGAGATCTTTCTGAGCAATAAATACAAAATGTTATATTCAGGCAATGACAATCAAGGAAAAGAAGGAGTAGCCATAGTATTCAACACAAAATACGAGGCTAATCTTCTTGAATGGCAGTCAGTCTCAAGTAGAGTAATGTGGGCAAATATGAGAATGGGGAACTGGACAATGAGACTTATTTGTGCCTATGGTCCCACAGAAGGTTCTACTAAAGTAGAAGTGGAAGAATTTTTTGAGGCTTTAGAAAAAGCAACTGACACAATGAAAAATGAAAAGTTGATCCTTGTTGGGGATCTAAATAGCAGAGTAGGAAATGATTGTGAGACATACAAAAATATTTTGGGAAAATTTGGAGAAAAGAGCAAAGCTAATCATAATGGCAAATATCTGTTGGATTTCTGCTCAGGACATGGACTAGTTATTACTAACACCATGTTCCAACATAAAAATGTGCACAAATTCACATGGAGAGAAGAGGCTAGGAATAAGAAAAGTCTCATTGACTATATTATTGTTGATAGTGATGTTTTCTCCCTGGTGCAGGACACCAGAGTGTATAGAGGATTTGAAATTGGAAGTGATCACTATTTAGTCTTGAGCAGGATAAAATTGAATTTCATATTGAAAAGAATAACATGTAAGAAAGTTTTAAAGCGAATAAAAGTTGAGCAGCTCTCAGATGTGAACTTTAGACTAAAATACACAAAGATTATTGAAGAAAAAATGAAAGAGTTTGAGAACAGGAATCAAACCTTGGAGATTCAGTGTCAAGCCTTAAAGAAAGCCCTGATTGATTCAACCAGAGAGGCATGTGGTGAGGTTGTCTGCAAGGGTAGAAAAATCAGAACTCCCTGGTGGACACAGGAAGTTAAAGAGGCAGTGAAGGAAAAGAAGAAAGCATATCAAAAGTTCCTGGCAAATAAGTCAGCTTTGCTCTTAGAGAATATAGAGACAAATCTAAGAAAGCGAAACACTGTGTAAAACTAACTAAACAAAAGTCATGGGAGGACTTTGGCAAGAACATAGAAAATAAATATCAAGAAGGTGGCAAAATATTCTGGAGGTTGTTGAAGAAGCTTAGGAATGGAGGAAAGAGTGCTGTAAAAGGAGTTATAGATGATGAAGGTGACATGAAAACGGTAGAAAAAGATATCCTTGAAGTATGGAGTAATTACTTTGAAAAACTGCTAAATGAAACAAGCAGTGATGATAGCACAGTGGTAAAAAACACTGACCAGGCATGCAGTCACGAATATATATCCATACTTGAAGTAGAAAAAGCCATCAAAGGCTTGAAATGTGAGAAAGGCAGCAGGAGTAGATGATATTCGACCTGAAATGCTGAGGTATGGTGGTATAAAAGTCTTACAGTGACTGCACTGCATAGTTCAGAAAGCCTGGACAGAGGGACGAATTCCCAATGATTGGAGTACAGCTCTATTAGTACCCATATATAAAAAGGGAAATAAAACTGAAAGTGAGAATTACAGAGGTATTTCCCTACTGAGTGTTCTTGGCAAGATCTATACAAGTATACTTGAGAAACGGTTGAGAAGAATTGTGGAAGAAAAGCTTGGTGAATAACAAGCTGGATTCAGGCCAAATAGAGGCTGTCAGGATCAGATCTTCACTTTACGACAAATAGTCGAGAAAGCATGGGAATATAACAAAGATCTGTATTTAAGTTTTGTAGATTTGGAAAAGGCATATGACAAGGTGCCAAGAGAGAAGCTATTCAATACAATGCAGTTATATGGTGTCAATGGGGCATTATATCAAGCAATACTTAGTCTTTATTTGAGGTGTAAGTCAGCAGTTAGAATTGAAGGAAGTACGGGAAGATGGTTTAATGTTAAATCTGGTGTGAGACAAGGATGTACATTACCCCTCTGTTATTCATTATCTATATGGATCACATTATGAAGGAAAGTGGTATTAAACATGATATCAAAATTGGAGATGTTAATGTCAACTCTCTGCTTTATGTGGATGATGTTATACTTCTAAATAAATCTGCTACAAGTCTGCAAGATTCTCTGACTAAATTGAATAGCTGTTTTAATAGATATGGTATGAAGGTCAGCAATAAAAAGACAAAGACAATGAAAATAGGCAGAATCATTGAAAATGTCAACTGTGTTGTGAATGGAGAACCTGTGGAACAAGTAAAACATTTCAGCTACTTAGGCACGATTTTTACTGAAGATGGTAAATTAAATATAGAAATAGACAACAAAATCAGCAAAGCTGGTATGGTAGGATTTATTCCATATTGAATAAATTCATATGGAATAAGAGAGAAATTAGTCGGAACACTAAATTCGCTGTATAAAAGACAGTGTTCAAACCAGTTTTAACTTATGGATCTGAGAGCTGGGTCAGAAATAAAACACTTGACCAAAGACTAGAGACCGCAGATATGAGAGT
The DNA here is from genome assembly GCF_054136105.1 of Typopeltis vanoorti. NCBI lineage: Eukaryota > Metazoa > Arthropoda > Arachnida > Uropygi > Thelyphonidae > Typopeltis > Typopeltis vanoorti. Next base: position 61,360,371 of record NC_143571.1, on the reverse strand, counting down.
CCTGAGAAAGATTAGAGGCGTGAACAGATGACATCAATGGCAATATCATATTAAAAATGAGGATATTAGGAAAGAACTTGATATTGTCAGCATCCAGGAATGCTTTAGCAAAGCTAATCTCAGGTGGTATGGTCACTTAAATAGAATGGGAGAGGAAAGATTAGCAAAACAAGTGTTCTCTGCCAGGTTGGCAGCAAAACAACCCAGAGGAAAACCAAGATATAGGTGGATTGATACGGTACAAAGTGCCTTAGACGATAGATATATAAGGTCTGATAATGTTGGAGTCTTGACAAGTAACAGACTGATTTGGAGGAAAATTGTAGATAGGAAGTTAGTAATGATGTAATTTTTTTTTTTTTTCCATGTAGTACTATCATATCCTGTACAACCCTTGAGGGTACATGGCAGGAATTTGATGATGATGGTGAAGAACTAAAAAAAATCCTCTACTGCGTTTTATTCCCAAGAGGAAGTAGGCACAGCTCCTTTAGTCCTAACTAAATTATACTTGCCAAGAAATTATATTGCTAATGCTTTACTCAAACATAAGCAAAGTTTGTGTGAAGCATGTTCATGATCTGACTACTTGTATATAGAGGTTGACTTCTGCATGAATTCAACCTTGTATCTTTTGGATTTGGTTCTCACTGATGAGACCTCAAGGTCGAAACCAGTTTGGGTAGTAATCCTCATAATGCATAGTATTATACATGTTTGAAAGGAAGTGTGCTTTGCATTATGGGATACAAGGCAATTGATGTGAAGTCAACAGCCTCCATATACAAGTAACCTAGTAGTGAAGATACATGTGCAAACTTTGTTTATTTACACTTAAGTAAAGTATTAACCAGCCAAATAGCCACATGGATAAAATATAACAAAATATTATATAAATCAAGTAGATCCTGCATTATTTCAAAGCTGAATGCAGAAACTATGAACGTTTCGTACAAAATTTGACCAGAGAGCTTATGGGAATACACTCACCGGCATTTACGAGTTGCCTTAGTACAGACCTTATAGGAGACATGATTGCTAGCCAAAGCGTCCATATATTCTTCTTCTCAGTGGCGCACTCAGGATTTAATCTTGGAGGGGGCCGAGCGCTCAGGATTTAACCTTTGGGGGGGGCGAGTTGAGTAGACGTTTTGCGAATACACACTACACATTGCATACGACCTATAACTGAGTATCTGCAGTGATCGCTAATTCATAAGTAGCACACAACATAAATAAAAAAAATGAATTTTAATTAGGAAAAGATTTTTGGAAATTTTTCTAGTGTTTTTTTCCTTTTTTTGGGGGGGGGGTGCCTGGGCCCCTTCCACCCCCTCTGGGTACGCCACTGCTTCTTCTTCTATTGGTCCATTTTGATAAGGTTTCACTGGCTTGACAGCTGTTTTGAACTGGTTGGTTCTCCTCAGAGATCAGGCAACTATTTAAGTAAAGCCCTCTCTAAAATTGTATTACTATAATATATTTACACTTTGCCATACTCTTATTAACTCTGGAGATAATTAAATTTTAAACTAATATTTTAAAACATTTATTTTTAAATGTTGTTGATGAGTGTTTTTCAGTTAAGTTTTAAAGTGATCTAGAGTCTGTTAGGCTCTTAATTTGAACTTTCTGGGCAATATAATAGATTTCTTCCGCTTCATAACAGTGCTTCATGGTATAAGCAACATCCAAGAGAAAAAACATATACTTAATTTATTGACCGTATTAATATTTTGCTGGTTTTCTACCTAGCATCTTTAGAGCACAAATTACGTGACAAGCACATAGCACTGAAATAGATAGTTGTAGACAGTTCAAATTATTATAAGTGAAAAAGAACTAATGCCCTAACAAGGCACCTTCTATGAGGCTGGATAACCATAAAGTTAATTTTTGGAGAAGTCAGGTTATACTTTTCTCTCAGAATGATTGTCTCCCAGATCTTTGCGAATTAATGTAGCCATACTTGTTGAGGTTGGGACTGTGATGTTGTTCATAGCCATTGCTGATTCTGAAACTAGTCTCTCAGACCTATTAAGTGACTTCTATGTAGTACAGATGTCTTCTTTCAGAGTAGTAAGCAATGTAGCAAGTCAGGACTGGCAGACATAATTGAGACATCCAAACTGTTGATAGGTAGTCACATGGTTGACTGTGAGGAGTTCTTTTATATGTTAGAACAAGAGGGAGGAGCAACGACAAAGGGGACCATTCCTGGATGGAGTAACGAATGAAAGTGGTAAGAGGGAGTGACTTTTTTTTTGCCTGGAGGGTGGTTGGACTGTGGAATGCATTGCCTGATGGGGTAGTGAGAGCTCGAATAGTGAATGAGTTTAAGGAATGGTATCACCTTAAACAACTTTGTGTTTTTTAAGGTGATTCTCCCATGCTGAGCATTATGAATCCATGGAGGTCCTGAATAATAATAATAAGAATCTTTTTCATGACCTGAATCACAATCCACAGTTTAAGAACCTTCGTTCTATGTTGTATAGCCAAACTATAGGTTTATGTGCAACTGTGTTGATTACATGCTTATCAAAATGTTCCTTGTAGAAATTAGCTGGTGAGGGAAAAGAGGAGAATCCATTGCAGTCAGTGCCATCTAGCTGTCTGTATATTTTTCCTTTCCTTTCCATGAAAAATAAGTGGTGAATCTGAATAATTCAAATGCATCAGAGGGGAAATGTGGCTTAAGAAGGCAAGGATCTTTCTCAAAGGTACATTGGTAAACAATGACTAGTGTTAAAGCTAACTACAACATCAGAACCTGTCAGGATTAATATTTTAAAGTGAAGAGAAGTTTAATAAAAGAGGGAGAGTTGCCTATGGGGAAGAAAAGTGATTTGGATAAATGTTTGGTTTGTTTGGGTGGGATTATCTATGCTGTTAACTATTGGATGCAAAGGCTTGTGAATTTTGGGAATCCTATATATCTGGGGGTGGTTTGATATTACAAGGTTTTAGTTTTTTGGCAATTTCTTTGGACCTGCATGTGATATTTTTTTAATAATTTATGCAATTTTTCTTCTTTTGAAATTTGGTAGAAAATCCTAATCTATAATCAGATAAGTAGAGGAGTCATTAAGAAGATTGCTCATTTGGTCCATAATGATAGTTGTGCTTCTCTTATCAGTTTTGGTTACAATACAATATATATATGTATTTTTTTTTTGTTACTATATAACTTTTTTAGTGCTAATATTTCTTTGGATGAGTGCTATCATTGGCAAGCCTATGAATTGTAGTGATTGAGAGTAGGTCATTTATGTAAAAGAGAAGGAGGGTAGGTGAAATAATGGAATCCTGATGTACTCTTGCATTGGTGGCAAAGCTTGAAGAGAGAGAGAGAGAGAGAGAGTGCCATCCACAATGACACACAGTGAACGACCAGAGAGAAAGCTGGCTATCCAGTTAGAATGGGTGGCAGGTAGACCAAAGGAAGGCAGTTTGCAAAACAGGCCTTGATGCTAAACGTGATCAAAAACCTTGGAAATGTCAAGGGCAATAGCACATGTTTCTTGGAACCTTTCCATGGTTCATGTTCAGTGATGAGTGATGTAGGCTAAGATATCAACCATGGATCTGGATTGGTGGAATCCATGCTGTTGGTCGCTGAATTAACTGGTGATCTTCTAGGTAGTGAGGAAGTTGACCATTGATAACTTTCTCCATTATTTTGGAGAGGATTCAGGTAATGGCAATTGTTCAATAGTTGGATAGTAGGCTTTTATCTCCCTTTTTTTTGGAATGGGTTGGATATATGTTAGTTTCCATAAGATGGGATAGGTGCCACCTGAGTATAGAAGATTGAAGAGATGATAGAGGATAGGTGTTAGCTCTGGAGCACAATGCTTGAGTACAATAGGAAGATGCCATCAGGACCAGGCAACTTTGTGGTGTTTAGATTGTTTAATTTTCTTCTTATGTCTTTTTGCTGAAAGGCCACAGGAGGCATATGGTGCTTGGTTGCTGATATGGAAGGAGTGATCTGCCATTGTCATCTATGCAGGAGTTAGAGGAAAAGAGTGATGCTAGAAGGTCACCTTTTTTTTTTTTGGATGCTGTAACAGTGATGCCATCAGGGTGGGCGAAAGAGAGAGAGGTTGGAGTTCAGGTGAGCAGAAGTTGCGTCCAATGACTTTTGTGAGGGACGAAAAGGCATTTGGACAAGAGACAAGTTTTCTGCTAGTTGCTTTTATGAAGTTGAATTTGGATTTGCTGATAGTTGATTTCCATTTATTGTGTGCTTCTGTATGGGCTGAGTATGAAGCTTCTGTTTTTGACACAAGCCACCTGCAGTAAGCTGAGTTTTTTTCAATTGCTTTCATATCTTCTTGTTGAACAGGGCTTGAAAAGTGGATGGAATAAGAGATGAATACCTTCATGCCACTTAGGATGATTTCTACAACACACTCGGTACAGGTATCTGAGTCAGAAGAGCAGAAGCAAGAGTCATGCCATGGGAAAGAAGAGTAGTAGTTCTGGAGATCATCCCACTTTGTACCTTTGTAGTGCTAGAGAACACAAGATTGGGTGTGGTCAGAGAAGGGGTGTTCCACGAGGCTGGAAACTTGCACTAAATTGTAGTTTGAGTTGCCGAGTAACTTCTGCATTGTGTCGGGAAGAAGAACTAGTTAAAAAAAAGTTAAAAAAGTGTTAAAAAAAGATCAAGGTGTTGACAGAGCAGAGGGGATTATATGGAATTTGGGTACATAGTTGCATGATTTGCATTAGATCATTTCTTATAGCAAAAACTATTTCATCACATCTGACTTAATCTGTAGTGTTGGAGATGTGGACATTGAGGTCACCTAGAATGATGACTTTGCTGTTTGGGTAGTTGGATTGTAATGGTCGAGTTTCACAAAGAGGAAGGTGAAGAAGTCTTTGTAGTTTTCAGAGTTTGGAGACCAGTATGTGAATCAGATGAATGTTACTAAGTGGAGCAAGGAAACTTCAGTCAGAGGAGGTCAAAAGCAGGGGATTCTAGATTTGGCATTCATTGTTAGGCAATGTAAGAACATACAAAGGTGTCAAAATGAATCACGAAAAGTGTAATTTGGGCATTGAAGGTGAACTGTGGTGGAGGTAGCTGTAATTTGGATTTCTGTTAAGAGAAGAAGGTTTGGTTCAGATGTCTCTAAGTCGTGATGATTGTCGTTTATGTTGGAATTTATGCTGCAGATGTGGAAATTATTTTTTTGGTAGGGTCCTGGTAAGTTTGGAATATTGTATCAGGAAAAGTGTAAGGTTATGCATTTTGATATGAAAAGATTACCAGATGTGTACAATACTGATGGAATGGTACTCTAGAAAATTGGTGAAGTTAGAGATTTTAGAGTATTGTGGATAGGGAGTTGAAGTTCAGAGGGTATATTGCAATGGTAGCCAAGGTAGCTCATAGGATTACTTCATCATCATCATCAAACTCCTGCCATGCACCCTCAAGGGGTGTACAGGATATGACAGTACTACATGAAAAAATTACATCATTACTAACTTCCTATCTACAATTTTCCTCCAAATCAGTCTGTTACTTGTCAAGACTCCAACATTATCAGATCTTATATTTCTATCGTCTAAGGCACTTTGTACCGTATCAATCCACCTATATCTTGGTCTTCCTCTGGGTCGTTTTCCTGCCAACCTGGCAGAGAACACTTGTTTTGCTAATCTTTCCTCTCCCATTCTATTTAAGTGACCATACCATCTGAGATTAGCTCTGCTAACACATTCCTGGATGCTGACAATGTCAAGTTCTTTCCTAATATCCTCATTTTTAATATGATATTGCCATTGATGCCATCTGTTCACGCCTCTAATCTTTCTCAGGACTCTCATATCTGCGGTCTCTAGTCTTTGGTCAAGTGTTTTACTTCTGACCCAGCTCTCAGATCCATAAGTTAAAATTGGTTTGAACACAGTCTTGTATACAGCTAATTTAGTGTTCCGACTAATTTCTTTCTTATTCCATATGAATTTATTCAATTGACTTCCCACGATACCAGCTTTGCTGATTCTGTTGTCTATTTCTATATTCAGTTTACCATCTTCAGTAAAAATTGTGCCTAAGTAGCTGAAATGTTTTACTTGTTCCACAGGTTCTCCATTCACAACACACTTGACATTTTCAATGATTCTGCCTATTTTCATTGTCTTTGTCTTTTTATTGCTGACCTTCATACCATATCTATTACAACTGCTATTCAATTTAGTCAGAGAATCTTGCAAACTTGTAGCGGATTTATTTAGAAGTATAACATCATCCGCATAAAGCAAAGAGCTGACATTAACATCTCCAATTTTGATATCAGGTTTAATACCACATTCCTTCATAATGTGATCCATATAGATAATGAATAACAGAGGGGATAATGTACATCCTTGTCTCACACCAGATTTAACATTAAACCATCTTCCTGTACTTCCTTCAATTCTAACTGCTGACTCACAACTCAAATAAAGACTAAGTATTGCTTGATATAATGCCCCATTGACACCATATAACTGCAGCGTATTGAATAGCTTCTCTCTTGGCACCTTGTCATATGCCTTTTCCAAATCGACAAAACTTAAATACAGATCTTTGTTATATTCCCATGCTTTCTCGACTATTTGTCGTAAAGTGAAGATCTGATCCTGACAGCCTCTATTTGGCCTGAATCCAGCTTGTTCTTCACCAAGCTTTTCTTCCACAATTCTTCTCAACTGTTTCTCAAGTATACTTGCATAGATCTTGCCAAGAACACTCAGTAGGGAAATACCTCTGTAATTCTCACATGCAGTTTTATTTCCCTTTTTATATATGGGTACTATGAGAGCTCTACTCCAATCATCGGGAATTCGTCCCTCTGTCCAGGCTTTCTGAACTATGCAGTGCAGCCACTGTAAGACTCTTATACCACCATACTTCAGCATTTCTGGTCGAATATCATCTACTCCTGCTGCCTTTCCACATTTCAAGCCTTTGATGGCTTTTTCTACTTCAAGTATGGATATGTATTCTTGACTGCATGCCTGGTCAGTGTTTTTTATCACTGTGCTGTCATCACTGCTTGTTTCATTTAGCAGTTTTACAAAGTAATTACTCCATACTTCAAGGATATCTTTTTCTCCTGTTTTCATTTCACCTTTATCATCTCTAATTCCTTTTACAGCACTCTTTCCTCCATTCCTAAGCTTCTTCAACAACCTCCAGAATATTTTGCCACCTTCTTGATATTTATTTTCTATATTCTTGCCAAAGTCCTCCCATGAGTTTTGTTTAGCTAGTTTTACACACTGTTTAGCTTTCTTACATTTGTCTCTGTATTCTGTAAGAGTAAAAGCTGACTTATTTGCCAGGAACTTTTGATATGCTTTCTTCTTTTCCTTCACTTCCTCTTTAACTTCCTGTGTCCACCAGGGAGTTCTGATTTTTTTATCCTTGCACACAACCTCACCACATGCCTCTCTGGCAGAATCAATCAATGTTTCCTTCAGAGTTTGCCACTGAATCTCCAAGGTTTGATTCCTGTTTTCAAACTCTTTCATTTTCTTTTCAATAATCTTTGTGTATTTTAGTCTACAGTTCACATCTGAGAGCTGCTCAACTTTTATTTGCTTTAAAACTTTCTTACATGTTATTCTTTTCAATATGAAATTCAATTTTATCCTGCTCAAGACTAAATAGTGATCACTTCCAATTTCAAATCCTCTGTACACTCTGGTGTCCTGCACCAGGGAGAAAACATCAGTATCAACAATAACATAGTCAATGAGACTTTTCTTTTTCCTAGCCTCTTCTCTCCATGTGAATTTGTGCACATTTTTATGTTGGAACATGGTGTTAGTAATAACCACTCCATGTCCTGAGCAGAAATCCAACAGATATTTGCCATTATGATTAGCTTTGCTCTTTTCTCCAAATTTTCCCAAAACATTTTTGTATGTCTGACAATCACTTCCTACTCTGCTATTTAGATCCTTAACAAGGACCAACTTTTCCTTTTTCATTGTGTCAGTTGCTTTTTCTAAAGCCTCAAAAAATTCCTCCACTTCTACCTTAGTAGAACCTTCTGTGGGACCATAGGCACAAATAAGTCTCATTGTCCAGTTCCCCATTCTCATATTTGCCCACATTACTCTTGAGACTGACTGCCATTCAAGAAGATTAGCCTCGTATTTTGTGTTGAATACTATGGCTACTCCTTCTTTTCCTTGATTGTCATTGCCTGAATATAACATTTTGTATTTATTGCTCAGAAAGATCTCACCAGTTTTGGTCTTTTTTGTTTCAGTCACCCCTATTATGTCGATCTGGTACTTATCTAATTCCTCAGCTAGCTCCATTTCTTTGCCATTCAGGCTTCTTACGTTGATAGTACCGATCTTTAACTCTGGTGATGTTGAGTTGGGGTTTGTTTTCAGATTTGTTCCAGTAGCTGACTTTTCGCTGTTCGCCCTGGTTCCCTGGCGAAAACAACAGGGGCCTTGTTTAACCGGGCGATGCCCCAGCCGGCATGAAATTTTGTCATGTTGTACCATCATATTTTATTTTGGTTTAACCAATAAGAATACAATTTGGTCGGCTAAATCCCAAATTGCCAGCCCGTCCTCGTTCGTTCAGTATTAAAGTAGATACCCAACAGGGTGCACCACGAGAAGGTGAGGATTGGACATTAGGTCAGAAGCCCTGGTCGGTTCTCCGCATTCCTTTAAAGGCTATGTGGAGGTCTCCTCTCAGTTATACAGCTTTGACCCTTAAGCACCCCTTACTTGGATTACTTGGATATTGAAAAACACACAAGCAGAGATAAAGAAATTATCATTCCTTTTTTATAAGATCTTCATATTAGCACATTCTAATTATTGTGCACAAGTCTGGTCATCTGTGTTTCTTGGGAATGAGGAAGTGGTGGAGAGGACTCAGAAGAGAGCGAGATGGTGGATGGTATGTAGAATGCTCCTTATGATAATGAATTGAGGGTTTGTGGGTTGCAACCACCTATTTAGGTGGAAAATAAAGGATATGAGAGAAACATTTATGTTACTAAAAGGAATTAATACATAGGAAAGTATTTAGCACTATACTAGAGGGTGCAGAACAAGGGGTCATCCCTGGAAATCTATTAAGAGTGCAATTAGCAAGAGTATGTGAGAACCATATTCTTTGCTTGGAGAGTAGTAAATGAGCAGAATGGGTTACCAGAGTCTGTTGTGAGTTCTTTATTAGTCAGCACATTCAAGGAAGGTTATGTTAGATGTTGTGTGGATGGTGTGGGTCTCTTGCAATGAATCTTTGAACTTAATAAGGTTCTTGTGCAATAATAATAACTTTGTTTGCTTATACTTTGGTAAATGATCAAACAAGAATATCATTTCTTGTCTGTTATAATTTACTTTGTAACCAAGCAAAAAAACTTTCGACAGCTTTCATAGGTGGGAGTGACATAACAAATAAATGAAAATAAAAACTTACTGAAGCTTTCATTCTAATGGTGAGGTTTAGAGGATCTGTCATATGTGAGAATGCTTTGTGTGATTTATATCATTGATCATAGGATCTAGAAGATATATACTTGTTGGGGCTGCAGAAATTTCTCTGGTACAGAGTCCTGACGTCATTTCTATGGAAAGAGCTGAAACATCAAATTGTAACATGACTAACATCATGACCATACTCCTCATTGACTTATGGAGTTATCTGCTGTTTAAAAGATGGTATCAAGTAAAATTAAGATGCCTGTCATCATAAATAGGTAAAGAGTCCTTACAGAAAAGTCAACAGTTGTAATTAATGGTGAAGGTGAGCAAGATGTTATTATATTTGATATCATTATGTCAAATTGTATGTTATTATATTTGATATCTTTAATGACAAAATTTTTATGTAAATTTTGCTATTAAAGGTTGTTAACCTGTATCATATTTAGTACTGTGGATGAGGTAATGGCTACATAATTTGGGAGCCCTGCTCTACAGACTATGGAACTTTTTCAAGCTACTTCAGCCTTCAAGTAAACATGATGGTAACCTCATACTGGGTTTGAATCTATGGCCTGCACACTGGAACAAGGAGACGCTATCCATTCAACTCATCATGAATGGTTAGCATCTGCTAGCTTCTGAATACTTTTGAGAGTAAAGTGTATATGGAAGATATTTCCAGATTATGGATATGTTTTTGTTGGAAGAATATGAGGATGCATGGCTAGTTGAACCAAACATAGCAGTAAACTTCATGGAAATCTCATGTGATTAATAGAAGAGAAAGAGAGTGAAGAGAGAGATATATACGGAGAGGTGAGGCACGTGCATAAACTTTTCTCTGAATATGGAGAGAATAGTACATACTTTTTTTGTCCTCTTATCTGACAAAAAAACAGCCTTTTGTGATAGTAGTTTCCATAGCTCAGATGGCAACAATAATAACCTTCATTCGGAAAGTCTTAAGTTCAAATCCCATCTAGGAAATGAAGATACAAAGACATTTTATAAGGAGTTTTCAACTGGGAATGAGTTAGCCAGTCTCTTAGTGAGGTGGCAGAGCTTTCCTTCTGGAAACTCAGTTTTTTCATCATATAAAGCAGAAAAACTGACCAGAAAAATACATTAAATTAATATATATAGTCTTTCTTTGTCCATTATTTTCAGACAACCAAAACCAACTCAATCCAGCTTTCATGAAGAGGTTATTTAATGTACAAATATTAAATTACAGTAATATTATATTACATTATTGTTAATATAAAATAATATTTCATTGCAGAATCACCTTCAGAGATTGGACACTTCATTTTTGAGCTCCTTTATGTTACATACCTTTATGTTTAGACCTGATAGCATTGTAATGGCTCTGTATATCTTCTTGTCTGGGAACATTTATGTTCTATCACCTATTGTACATGGAGAGGCTGACATCAGGAGCACTGGCTAATTTATCCCTAAAATCAGGTAATTCATTCAAAATTATTAATTCCATCATAGGCTTGTTTTTAATTATATCTGCTTTAAAAGTTGTTTTAATTTTTCTAGTCAGTACTAGGACCTATATTGTTTAACTTTTATATCCATGACATTGCCAGTGGATAACAAGGGGATATTCAGTTGTTTGCAGATGATGCGAAGCTGGGAAGGATTATTAGTAATAGTGAAGATGTGGTAGCCCTGCAAGAAGATTTGAATAAGCTAGATAGATGGGCAAATGAATGGGGGTGTCAGTTTAATGCAGCAAAGTGTAAGGTCTTGAGGTTTGGGAAACATCGATGGGATGCTGCATACTCTATGGGAGGAGTTCTACTGAAGGAAGTAGGGGAGACAAGAGATCTGGGGTTGATGATTGAGTGAAACCTGAAATTTAGGGGACATATTGCAAAGGTGGTGAAGGTAATGCAGAGGATTGCTGCAATTATGAGTACACTGACCTGCAGAGATAAAAGGGTTATCATTCCAAAACTCTCTGGCAATATCAGTAATTCTGCAGCCTTCTTCAGCTTTCCAATAATTCTTCCTCGTGTGAAATCATCTAGATCGGCGCTTCCCAAACTGTAAGTTTTGTTGAGGGGGGGGGGGCTGTGAAATAAAACAAATTTAAAATGTTTAAGACTAAGTAGTTCTTTTTTTAATCTTAAAAGAAACGTATTTAGTTTATATTATTTCTTTTTTGTCATTTTTTATATTTTAATGGAAAAAAATCACACATTGGTGTTGGTTCACAAATTTTGCTTCCTGCGTATTTCAGTGCTTAATGAATATTAGTAAAATATGCTTATTCATATAAGTTTCATTTCAAAGATATTGATAAGAAGCACAAAAAAAGCTTACAAATGCAAAATCTTGAAAATCTTGAATTTTTTTTTCAATGGGAGGAGCCGTGAAATATTTAAATTTTTCCAAAGGGAGCCTTTACATCCATAAGTTTGGGAAGCACTGATCTAGATGATGTCTTTGAGACATTACAAAACATCCAAGTTTGTAACTTTATTCCTTCATAAAAAGAGCTTCCTTCAAACACAATTTGCCTAGCTCAGCCTTTTTGCCTTTTATATCCTGTTGAGTGCTATCATGTGACCCCTTTACACATGATTCGAAAATTTGAATGTGTGCCTGCTTTCTACTCAAAATCATCAATTATGCCAATTGCCATAACATGATTCATCTGAATTTATGGTTATAATCTCTAGAAATAAATTTTGTCTTTATATTTTGGACACCAGCGTATTATGCCCTGTTTTTTGTTTTTTTTTCACCTATTAATCAAGTTTTGCAAGTTGTACACCTTCAGTCCTGAAAGTACTTTACACAAACTTTGTTTGCTTACATTTGGATAAAGGATTAAACCAAATATATAATTGTTAGCATAACCAAGTGGAAAAACTTCCATCAACTATCTCTAATCCAGAGAATTTTAATAAGTGTGACACCTTTTGGCAACTCGTGAATGGAAATATGACTTCTGCATTACTTCTACCTTAGTATCACCACCTCTGGGCCTGGCCCCCACTGATGAGACCTCAGTAAAGTTTTCGAAACTGGTCTGGGTAGTGACCATTCCCATAATGCATAGCATTATACATACCCATAAGGATATGTGCTTTGGGATACTTAGGCAAGATTATGGGATCCTAAGGCAAGTGATGTGAAGTTATACCACCTTTACCACAAATTGTCCCAGTCCTGAAAATACTTCAGGCACAAACTTTGTTTGCTTACATTTGGATAAAGGATTAAACCAAATATATAGTTAGCCCATTCATGTAGGGAGCATTTCTCAGACCTGCACCTATTTTGGTCACTCTCCTCTGTATCCTCTTTGCCATCTCCTCATCCCTAAGAAGCTCAGGAAACCAAGCCTGTGCCAAGATGTGACACAGGTTTGGTTGAAGAACTTGGATGTGGTTACAGCCCAAGATGGGAGGATGTGAAGGAGACTCACTAAAAAACAGCGACCCTACTTAAGTGGAATAAGCTGCAGAAGAAGAATAACTTCCTTATCTCAACTTGTTGTGTTCTTCAACATCCAAGTACCTTTGAGATGTTTTTCCCACTTTTGCAATATGTCCTCTAAATTCATCTCCTGTCCACCATTATCCCCTAGCCATATTAATTGCCTGCATTCTAGTTTTGTCAGTGAAATATATTAAATAGCATGCAATCTTTGCATTCCAAAGGGCATAACTTTACTTTGTACATTAAACTGATCACTATTATCCTTTACCCACACTGTTAGTCTATTTAAATCATCCTGCAGGATCTCCACATCACCTTTGTTTACCATTTCTCTTGCCAGTTTTGCATCATCAGAAAATAAAGCAAACAGAGATGTTGTGTGGAGGGGAAGAATCTCAGGAGAAATGTGACTGAATAATTATGGTCATGATCAGGAAAGCAAAGCCAGGTTATAAAAAAAAAAGTTGATGAAACAAGCAAAAAGAAAACCTAATTGCTAAAGGACAAAGTAAAGAGGGAGAAAAAACAACCATGGAAGAATAATTTTAGTGAAAACAACTGAATTGAGTTGCTGAAGGAGAGTGCAGAAATATTGGAATTGTTGGGGTGATCAATTTGATAGTGTGATCACTGAATAACCTAGCTATAGTCCAGCCAAAATTAAGGTTTTAGATGTAGTGGAGAGATTAAATAAATGAATATATATAAATGAGGTAGGGATATTAAATGCTTCTGGAAATGCAAATAGATTGGTACCTTGGTATGAGAATGTGAAAGGGAAAGGCCAAAAAGTGTCTGAAGGAAGCAGTATTGCTTTCCCATAGGAGGATAAATCTCATGGGAGTAAAAATGATAAGTAAAATCATAAAGTAAGAACTAAATAAAGAGAAAATATTATACAAGGAATGGTGAGAGAAGCTTAGTATTGTCCATGAGTGGTATAGAATGCAGGCTAGAAGAATGATAGCCATTGTATGGAAGTTCAAATCTATAAAACGTTGTTTGCAAAGGCAAGTCAAAGGAAATCCTAGGGAGTTAGTTTTTTTGTCATGTAGCAAGTAAAAAAAAACCTGTTCCATAGAATTCGGTTCCGAATGCCTACACGATAAAAAAAAAAAAGTGTAGGGCTACGCATGAGCATAAATCAGGATGAGCAAGTAAAAAGGGAAAAAGATCATGGGAGAATAATCTTGGTGAAGACAGGAGTGCAGGAGAGTGACTGATGTAGCAGAGATTGTGGAATCATTGAGGAATTATTTTGCTATGATATACATTCATTTGGAAATATTAAGGATCCTTGTAGTGGATAAGAAAAATAGAGACGAATGAGCTAAAGATTTTAAAGATATTGATAGAGTTTAAGCAAATTCAGCATTGGGATTAGATGGAATATTAGCACAGGTGACTGAAAGGAAGGCAAGATAGTTCTTTTGCAGAAGGGTAGAGATAGAAAAGATATATCTAAGTATAGCCATTCATATAGGTATTATTTCTGGGAAAACTCCCATGTTATTCCTCTTAAAAACTATTATTTTTATGGCTATTTTGCCTGCTTTTGTTTAGGAGTGCCCCTGTTTTAATGTCATTGGCTTTTTACTCAAGAATTCTTAGGGCATTGCAGATGTATTTTAGAGACAAATATATGTAGCATAATAGAAGAAAATTCGCATATACCTTTTCTTGGATGTTGTTGCCTGTCTTCTTTCTGCAATGTGCATACTTCTGCTGTTATGGTGTTGAAAGGGGGAGTGGGGGGGCTTAGACAGTGTGGGAGAATTAATTTGAAAAAACCCAGGTTTTTTGTATTACAGCTTTTTAGGGGAAGGGTTTATGGGAAAAGGGGGCCGGGGAGAGGGTTCCCATAAACCCTTCCTCTAAAAAACTCTTGCTATTTTCAGCCCCCTTTTTCCCACCCTACAAAAAAAGCACTCCGCCCACCCTTAAAAATAATATATATATTATACAAAAAACCCAGGTCTTTTCAAATTAATACTCCCACATTTCCCCCCCCCCACACACACACACTCCCCTTCCAACACCATAACAACAGAAGTATGCACACCATAGAAAGAAAACAGGCAACACCATCCAAGAAAAGGTATGTGCGAAGTTTCTTCTATTATGCTATATATATTTGTCTCTAAAATGCATCTGCAATGCCCTAAGAATTCTTGAGTAAAAAGCCAATGACATTAAAACAGGGACACTCCTAAACAAAAGCAGGCAAAATAGCCATAAAAATAATAGCCAGTAATTATTTCTGAAATGGTGATTAAAGTATGGATTAAGGCTATTAGGACCCATTTCTGGAAATAGGTGAATAGGGATACAATTCTTCATAGAAAACAGCATATCTTTGTCATCTTGTCTTAGTCATCTGTTTACATTTTATTGATAAAGTGACAGCTGAGGTTGAACAAGGGAAATGGATTGGACTTTTGCAAAGTCATTAAACAGAATACCCCACTGATAGCTGCACTGTTTTAGTTTGAACAGATGAAATGAAAATAGGAGAATGTACTGAAATCAGAGATAAAAGAATAGACCAATGAACTGACTGTAGAGGAAAATACACCACATGTTGACAATGAAGCGATGGTAAAATTTACTTTCCACAATGGCATGAAGATTTGTTTGTTACCATAAATGTCATTTGTAAGGATTTGTAGTAACTGTCATGGATGAACTGTACTTCATCACAGAACAAGATGTATCAATAATATCATCAGCTGGTGTTAAGCAAATTATAAAACTCCAGCTGTTTGGCATGGTTCCTAGGCTTGAGATTCATCAGAACAAGATGTATTGATGTAATCATTAGTGAACAGCAAATTTTTTAATTTGCTTAACAGCATTAAGCAAATTATAAAATTTCTTCTGTTTGGCAAGATTCCTATTCTTGAGATGCTGAACATACTGTATGTGGTATGAATAGATGCCTACTTCATGTAGCATTTTACACACTCTTGTTTGTGGAACTAGTGAGCTTGGAAATATGTCATGCACACTATTTATATGAGGACTGTGCTGTACTACAGCAATATTCAGCCATACATGTGTCATGTGAGCATGCAGTTCTGCCATGTTGCACTTTTGCTAAACACACTGACTCATAATTCTTCTTGGAAAATTTTCCAAGAACTTTTCGAACATTTTCCAAATCATGAAGTCATACCTGCATATTGTGAGATACAATAATATACATGTGAACAACAGATGTACTACATTTTAATAATTTAAGGTTAAGGGTAATGTTTTTTTGAGATACAGGTCTGCTTATTCATATTTTATACTGTTAAAAATTTCATAGCCATTTTTTTAATAGCCATAGTTTTGTGACTTCAGTATCAGATTCATGTTCTCATGAAGTTATTTACTCAAAAAAAGACCCCTATTATAAGGTCTCAAAGTTATACTCATTCGGTTTTTTTTTTTTTTTTTTTTGTTTACTCTGTATATTAATGATAAGAAGGGATACAGAATCTTCTAGGAAAAAAGACAAAAAAAGAAGGAAATGGTATGCTAAAGATAATGGAGAAATTTATTCCCATGCAAAGAGTATGCAATGTGTGTTAATGGCATGTTTGGTATAATATTGAGATTAATAGGACAGTATATCTAATTGGATGTTATTATAGGCCTAGGAATGGAGGAGAAAACAACTGTAGAAAGAATTTGTCCAAAGAACTGATCGGGCAGGTAAAAGGAGGATGATCCTCTTTTTACTTGCCTTTGCATTTCAGTGGTGATAATGCTTTTCTATTGTGTGGCTCATAAAAGGATAAGATGAAGATATTATATTATTATTATTATTATTATTATTACCACCCCAAGACCTCATGGAGTCAAAGACTCATCTGGGAGGTCCTTTTATCACACACACAGCTCATCATACCGTGTTTTAAACACATTCAAACTCTTTGCAGACACCACATTCTCAGGCAAGGCATTCCAATCATTCACAACTCTGCATGAAAAAACCAACCAAGTCACCCTCCTTGCTTGGTCTTTGTAGACCTCATGGAATTGGTTATTTCCACTTCTCTTATGCTGCCTCCACAATGCCCTCTTTCTCTGCATCGCATGCTTAATCTCTTTATTCATCCATCTCACACCCACCTTATTTAACCTTCTCACCCTTGGAATACATTTAGACATTGCATCTACTAAACAGTTTTGAAAATCCCCCAAGCTGATCTCATTTCCAGCATTGATCTCTTTTCCAGCTAACTCCTCATTCCATGCTATACCTGCAAGCTGTCTCCTGAGCTCTTCATAATCACCAGCCTTGCAGTTCCACATATACTCTTTTCTCACAGAGGTCCTCACACTGCTGGCAACCACCCAGGTAATCACTCATGGTCACCAACTAGAGGGTGATTTGACACCTCATTTATAATTACATCCTCTGATGAGATGACCAAATCCAAGACCCTCAATCCTCGTGTGCCCTCTGTTACATACTGTCTGTGGTAGTTATCCCTCAAAAACTCAAGAAACTCATTTTCTTTGCTTCCAGTTGCTATCTCATCATTCCAGTCTATATTGTCATAATTAAAATCGCCCATAATGAATCACCCTTTTCTTATTTAATTGGCTAATTTGATTGTATTTCATTATCACCACCATCCACATTACCTGGTCTATAACAACATCCCACCAAGTATTTGATTCCATTCACCTCTATCTCATGCCATACTGCCTCAAAACCACTGGTACTATTTCCCTCTTGCATCTCTACCTTATATGGACATAACTCTTTCTCTATCATCAATAGCACTCCCCCTCCCTTTTTACCCCTTTTGTCCTCACGAAACACATCGTACCCTTCCATCTCTATTCCTGTCAGGATGTCATCTTCTTCAAACCATGTCTCACTTATTCCGACAATCTTTGGGTGAACAGACGCAATTAGTGCAGCCATTTCAACTGCCTTGTTTCTTATACTTCTAGCATTTGCATACAAACACAACAGTTCATTTCAGGATCTACAGCTAGTTTCACTGATACCACTCCCTCGATGTGATCTCTCCATGCTCGACCAGGGCCATTTCCCTTTCTGCTTCTTCATTTTAAAACCCTGTTCAATTCCAACTGTTTCCTCTTGATCCCTGGTCATCCCATTCCTTTCCTGCCTACACATGCTCACCTCCTGTTGGAGCATCAACCTTTCTCATGCTGTGTACCTATGTCCACCGTGATCCTCCCTATTTCCCTGCTCCTCTTGCACACCCATTCTCTCATTTTCTATACTCATCATCATCATCATCAAATTCCTCCCATGTACCCTCAAGGGGTGTACAGGATATGATAGTACTACATGAAAAAAATTACATCATTACTAACTTCCTATCTATAATTTTCCTCCAAATCAGTCTGTTACTTGTCAAGACTCCAACATTATCAGATCTTATATTTCTATCGTCTAAGGCACTTTGTACCGTATCAATCCCATATCTTGGTCTTCCTCTGGGTCGTTTTGCTGCCAACCTGGCAGAGAACACTTGTATTGCTAATCTTTCCTCGCCCATTCTGTTTAAGTGACCATGCCACCTGAGATTAGCTCTGTTAATGCATTCTTGGATGCTGACAGTATCAAGTTCTTTCCTAATATCCTCGTTTTTAATATGATATTGCCATTGATGCCATCTGTTCACTCCTCTAATCTTTCTCAGGACTCTCATATCTGCAGTCTCTAGTCTTTGGTCAAGTGTTTTACTTC
This sequence comes from Typopeltis vanoorti, assembly GCF_054136105.1. Classification (NCBI taxonomy): domain Eukaryota; kingdom Metazoa; phylum Arthropoda; class Arachnida; order Uropygi; family Thelyphonidae; genus Typopeltis; species Typopeltis vanoorti. The sequence goes on along the minus strand of NC_143571.1, from coordinate 61,341,713 downwards.
TGACCCAGCTCTCAGATTCATAAGTTAAAATTGGTTTAAACATGGTCTTGTATACAGCTAATTTAGTGTTTTGGCTAATTTCTCTCTTATTCCATATAAATTTGTTCAGTTGACTTCCCACTATACAAGCTTTGCTGAATCTGTTGTCTATTTCTATATTGAATTTACCATCTTCACTAAAAATCGTGCCTAAGGTACCTGAAATGTTTCACTTGTTCCACAGGTTCTCCATTCACAAGACAGTTGATATTTTCAATGATTCTGCCTATTTTCATTGTCTTTGTCTTTTTATTGCTGACCTTCATACCATATTTATTACAACAGCTATTCAATTTAGTCAGAGAATCTTGCAGACTTTTAGCGGATTTATTTAGAAGTATAACATCATCTGCATAAAGCATATGATGTTTTACTTCATATGCTTTATGCATATGAAGTAAAACATTAACTGACATTAACATCTCCAATTTTGATATCATTTTTAATACCACTTTCCTTCGTAATGTGATCCATATAGATAACGAATAACAGAGGGGATAATGTACATCCTTGTCTCACACCAGATTTAACATTAAACCATCTTTCTGTACTTCCTTCAATTCTAACTGCTGACTTACAACTCAAATAAAGACTAAGTATTGCTTGATATAATGCCCCATTGACACCATATAACTGTAGCATATTGAATAGCTTCTCTCTTGGCACCTTGTCATATGCCTTTTCCAGATCGACAAAACTTAAATACAGATCTCTGTTATATTCCCATGTTTTCTCGACTATCTGTCGTAAGGGAAGATCTGATCCTGACAGCCTCTATTTGGCCTGAATCCAGCTTGTTCTTCACCCAGCTTTTCTTCAACACAATTCTTCTCAATCGTTTCTCAAGTATACTTGCATAGATCTTGCCAGGAACACTCAGTAGCGAAATACCTCTGTAATTCTCACATTGTTATATTTCCCTTTTTATATATGGGTACTATGAGAGCTCTACTCCAATCATCGGGAATTTGTCCCTCTCTTCAGGCTTTCTGAACTATGCAGTGCAGCCACTGTAAGACTCTTATACCACCATACTTCAGCATTTCTGGTCGAATATCGTCTGCTCCTGCTACCTTTCCACATTTCAAGCCTTTGATGGCTTTTTCTACTTAGAGTATGGATATATGTATTCCTGACTGCATGTCTGGTTAGTGTTTTTTACCACTGTGCTGTCATCACTGCTTGTTTCATTTAGCAGTTTTTCAAAGTAATTACTCCATACTTCAAGGATATCTTTTTCTCCCGTTTTCATGTGACCTTTATCATCTCTAACTCCTTTTACAGCACTCTTTCCTCCATTCCTAAGCTTCTTCAACAACCTCCAGAATATTTTGCCACTTTCTTGATATTTATTTTCTATATTCTTGCTAAAGTCCTCCCATGACTTTTGTTTAGCTAGTTTTACACAGTGTTTAGCATTCTTGCATTTGTCTCGGTATTCTCTAAGAGCACAAGCTGACTTATTTGCCAGGAACTTTTGATATGCTTTCTTCTTTTCCTTTGTGCCTCTTTAACTTCCTGTGTCCACCATTGAGTTCTGATTTTTTTATCCTTGCAGACAACCTCACCACATGCCTCTCTGGCAGAATCAATGAATGTTTTCTTCAGAGTTTGCCACTGAATCTCCAAGGTTTAATTCCTGTTCTCAAACTCTTTCATTTTTTCTTCAATAATCTTTGTGTATTTTAGTCTAATTTTCTATACTCATATCACTCAATTCCCCATTCATAACACCTCTTCAGTCTCTCCTGTCTTACTCTCCTGCTCTTCCACATCACTTCCCACTCGATCTGATTCATTCTCTCTATTTACTTCTCTACCTTCTAGCAGCAGTCTCTCCAAGCAACTCACACCATAACCACTCAAATGCAGTCCATTGCTCCCATACAGATCACTTCATCCCTCAAACTCATTCCACACATTAACAAACTGCTCCCATCTCCTCACACATTTCAGCCAGCATATCATTTATAATCCTTGCTCTCCGCCTCATTTCACCACAGTCATACCTAGGCAACACGTTAACCACCCTTCCTGTCACACTATTCTCTTTTATCCTTCTAAGCAGCTTCCTGATATCCATTCTGACACACTCTTTGTCCTCTCTCAAATCATTCGTACCTATTAATACTATTAACTCTTTTGCTCGCTCCTGCCTCATATCCAATGCCTCAATCACTCTACTCGTTTTAGCGCCTGGAAAACATACCGTGTACATTCTATCCTTCAGCACACCTTTAATAATGGAGTTCCCATACAATGCCACTCGCTCATCTTTCATTAACTCTTTCATGCCATCATTATTTATTTTAATAGTTTTTACTTGAATTTTCTTAATTTCATTCTGCATCCATTTCATTTCTTGCCTCATTCAATCCAATTCAACTTTCGAATCTCGGAAGTTGAATTGGATATCAATACGTATTAGATATCAATATGTAGAATATGTTTCTGTAAACTGTAATGATAGTTTCCTCCCTTTTATTTTACCGATAAACATGTCCAGGAAGGTAAGTTAGTTGTTTCTTCCCATTTTGATAGTGAATTTGATTTTCTGATGTCAACCAACTTTTATTGCTTGGCAGTATAGCTTAGAAGATATAGATAACATCTTGAATTTTCTTATTGGTCAGAATAGACCAAAAATTATTAGAAAATATCTCTGAAATTAAAGTGTTCCATCAAGGCATTAGTAGGAATTGAGGAGTTACACCAGTGTATATAATAGATACACAGCAAGTTTATGAAAATTAAGGATTCTTGGTTAAGATCCACTTCTTTGTAAGTTAGATTATAATGCCTAGGTGACATTTAAACACTATGGTTATACAGTCATTACAGAATAGCTTACAGAATATTGCAGAACCTCAATGCAAAGATGGCCTTGGCGTATTGGCTTGTGTATTACAAGAATGTGCAAAGCAATTATCAGTTCCTCTGACCCTGCTGTTTAATTTCAGCTTCAGTACTGGGGAGGTTGCCAATGGAATGAAAAGAGGACAAAATGGTTCCACTTGCATAAAAGAAGTTCCAAGACAGAAGTGGTAAATTATAAGCCCACCAGCATCTAAAGAATGGTGGTTAAGGTACTGAAAAAAATTGGTGAAAGACAGAATTCAGGATTGGGTGGATAGGAATATCCACCCAATCTGCCATTACACATCACAAGAGGCCCAATCTATCCACACAATCTATCATACCTCTCCTTGAACCCATTCACAGAAAAAAGCATTCACAGCTTACTCTGGCAATCCATTCCACTCATTCATCACTCTCCAAGCAAAAAATCTAGTCCTCACACCCCTACTGACCACACCTTTATTCGACATTCAGGGATGACCCCTTGTTCTGGTCCTTCTAGTGAAGTGCTGAAACATTTCCCCAGCATCTATCCTATAAAATCTTTTAAGCAACTTAAATGTTTCTATCATATCCCCTCTTTTTCTCCTATCAACCAACTTCTGTAATCCACACACCTTCAATCTATCCTCATAGGGAACATTTCAAAGGCCACTCACCATCTTATGTGAAGAGTAGATTTTGCTTTAGTAATTTGCGTACTTTTTATAATAAAGTGACAATGTAGTCTACATAGAACTCTGTTGCATAAATTTGAGCAAATGGTGATTGATATGAATTTGGTCATTGGATTAGAGGGTGGCTGATAGACAGATATACTAGGATGACATAGAGATCCTGCAGGATCACAGACTACTAATATGTAAAGAGGTAAAGGTTTGCTAGTTTAACATGGCCAAGTGTAAGGTGATGCACTATGGGAAGAAGAGATCACAAGCTGTTTATTATTTTAATGGAAATGAACTGCAGGAAAGTGAGGCCAGGGACTGGGGGTGATTGTGGACAGAGAATTGAATTTTAGAGAGTGTATTGTGAAAGAAACCAAAGCAGCACATCAGATTACATGGTTGTTGAAGAACACTAAGAAGTAGAGATAAAGAAGTTATAATGATAAACAAATTGCAGAACATTCTTAGTCTCTGTTTCTTTAAAAATTTGCTTTATTATAAATGAATCATACTTTCAGTAAGGCTATAAGGCTTTAATAACATCACATGTGGGCTACTGTGCACAGATCTGGACATGCAGATCTGTGGGAATTACTCACTTCTTGAATCCTCTCTACCATCTGGTGGAGAGGATTCAGAGGCAAGTGACAAAGATTGTGGCAAGTCTATGGAATGCTCCCTATGAGAATAGATTGATGGTTTGTGGGCTTCAAAAATTAGCTGATAGGCAAAAAGGAGTAGACATGATAGAAGCATGTAAGTTATGAAAGGGGTTTTATAGGATTGATACTGGTGTCTTTTTTTTTTTGGTACATTGCAGGAAGGGAGAGAATGAGGGATCACCCATGGAAATTGTGAAGAGTATGGTTATCGAGGATGTTAGAACTAGATTTGTTGCTTGGAGGGTAGGTAATGAATGGGTGGAATTGGTTGGCAGAGGTGGTTGTGAGTGCTTCATCAGTGAATGGATTTAAGGAAAGATATGATATTATTGCTGAATAATGGCTAGCGTGTGAATAATAGATCTCCTGCAATGAGTCTTCTGACTTCATGGAGATACCTGTATAATAATGATTATGATAAACAAATTGCAGAACATTCTTAGTCTCTGTTTCTTTAAAAATTTGTTTTATTATAAATGAATCATACTTTCAGTAAACATATTCTTGTTATCAATAGCTCTATTCTTATAGCTATATGTTTTTTTTTTTTTTTTTTTTTTTTTTAAGCACAGTTAAACCAGTTATGTCTCTTTGGTTGTGATATTCTTCTAATAAGATGGATGGCCAACAGTTGGAATTTTCGTTAATCATTATCTTGTGTTGTATATCTGTTGTATATAGCAGTAAGTATATATATTGTTTGGAAATGCATGCTAAAACTTTCTTATAGATTATGCTTTTAATATAAAAATGTTTATATTACAAATACAAAATTAATGACGGAAAACCTCACATAAAAAGATTTTTTTTTTTACGTGAGATTTTCCGTCATTAATTTTGTATTTATATGTCTATGCACGGTGTTCCCTTACTAAGAGTTATGTTTATATTACATTTTTATATATTAATGCTGTTCATAATAGTTATTCACAGTGCAAAACACCTAGAGAGGAAAAAATAAATTAATTTTGAACTTGGCTAATATTTTGCTAGTTTTCTACCCAGCATCTTCTTAGTTTCCGTTTCTTTAAAAGTTTGTTTTATTATAAACGGGTCATACTTTCATTAAACATATTCTTGTTATCAGTAGTTCTATTCTTATAACTAAAATAGACAATCAAATAAACATTGCCATGTATTTAAAATTATATATTTTGAATTATCTCAGTAAATTATCAAATGTTTAAGAATAGCCAAATGTTTTCTGCGAGCAATATTATATTAAAGCATCATATTAATATATTAATACCTAATTTGGCCCTTAGAAATTATGGCCCCTATGAATCATGGGCCTGGGGAATCTTATTCCCTTTCCCCCTTTCTTGATGGACCTACATTGCTCTATAATAATTTCATTTTCAAGTAATAGTTTTGTGTGAAAAATCAGTGAGTTTTTTGCAATATTGTATCCAAGTTATCTTGAGGTGAATAAGAAATATATTCGACAATATCTTTAGTTGTTTTTTAACTCACTAAATCACCTTTGATGTTGTCATGACTGAATTTATTTATTTATTTATTTATTCTTATAGCTACAGGTCAGTGTCTTATAGTTACAGGTCAGTGTCCAGTGAAAGCCAATCCAAGGCCTCATCCGTCACCTTGTGGACCTGTAGGCCACCACCGGGAAATTGGCATCTTGGGCAGTCATTCACAATATGAGTAATCGTCTGAGCCATGGGAGAATAATCACAATAAGGGTGGTCTAACAGCCTCCATTTATGAAGTAGGTAGACACATCTGCCCTGGTTAGTTCTGATCCTGTTGATTGATGACCAAATCTTCCTAGGAAGAGCAAAACCAGGCTGCAGAGCATAGGGATCTTCTACCAGGTAGCCATTTGTTGGGAGATTGTTGGACCAACATTCTCTCCACATGTCAGGGCAGCTGAAGAGAGTTTGTCCATGGACCAGAAAGGCTTTCTAGATTTCAGGCAAAGACTAGGTGGATTTATGAGAGTCTGGTGCAGGGGCAGGAGTGGATTGTTCATTGCCTTATTAAATTCTTTAATCGAGGCTTGTCTTCTCCTTATGTTTGGTGGAGCAATGTTAGATAGGACAGGTGGCCAGGAGAGAGGGGTGCTTCTCACTGTCCCACTAATTGTGCACATGGTAGAGTTTAGCTGGGTGTCTATAATGTTAGTGTGTGTGTGTGCACTTCTTTCCCAGACAGGGGCACAATATTTTGCTGCAGAGAATGTGAGGGCTAGTGCAGACGACCTTAGGACTTCTGCACCACAACCCCAGATTGTTCCAGCAAGCCTTGAAATGATATTGTTTCTCATTTTAATTTTGTTGGACAGGTTGTTGATGTGCCTTTTATAGGTTAGGCTTCAGTCCAGGCTCACTCCAAGGTATTTCGGGTGAGGCTCGTGTTCTACCATTTATCCACAAAAAAGAAAGGTTGAGGTGTCGATTCTCCTCTGCATTTCAGGTGAAATACTGTGGACACAGTTTTTGTTGGATTTGGCTTCAAGTACCACTGCTTGAAGTACTCTTCCAGGATGTTCAGCTCTGTGTTCAAGGTTGATTCCAGGTTGGCAAAGGAGGTAGATTGATGTAGGATTGCTAGGTCATCAGCATACATATACTTGCACGAGCTGGTATGTGGTAAGTTGTAGGGAGTAAAGGGGATAACACAGAGCCCTGTGGGAGACCATTGTGAAGGAATCTGGGCCTGCTCTTTTTTCTGCCAATATGGACCCGGATCTTTCTGTTGGAGAGAATGGATTTAAAAAGCTGGAAAGTTTTTTTGCACCTTATAATATTTCCTAGCTTTAGGAGGAAATATTATAAGGTGCCCCTGATCCAGACTTGTCATAAACTGATGTTAGGTCAATGAAAGCGGCTCTAGATTTAAGTTTCTTCTGGAAGCCTGCTTCAATCTGTGTTGTCAGGGCCAGGACCTGGTCACAGCAACTTCTTCCTGGCCTGAAGCTGGCTTGTTCAATCGGGGAGTGCTCTTTCGATGAGTGGTCAAATTCTTTTAAGGAGAATTCTTTCAAAGAGCTTAAAGGTGAAGCAAAGCAAGGAGATAGGTTGTAGATTTTTGACTTCATTTGGATCTTTACCTGTTTGGGCACGACAATTATTTTGGCTTCCCACCACAGATTTGGTAGTTTTTCAGTCATTATAATTTTTGAGAAAAGGGTGGCCAGCCATATTTGGCCTCGCTGACCGAGATGTTTTAGAAACTCAGGGAGGATACCATCCACTTGTGCAGCCTTGCCATTCTTGGTAAGTTTTAAGGCTACTTGTACCTCTTCCCAAGATGCTGGGTATACAAGTTCAGGAAGCTCGGGGCCCATCTTCAGGATTCTAATGGAAGATTGCACAGTAATTTTCCTGATAGGGTTGGGGCGTATCTTGAAGGTTTTCAATAAATGATTTGCCATTTGATCTGGAGTTATCTCTGTTTTTTTTTGTGTTGTTGGTTCTGCCCCGCCTAATTTTCTCAGAAGTGACCAGCTTTTCCAGTTCGATGTGGTGAAATCAGGTTCATGGATGGTTGAGATCCATCTTTCCTTTCTGTTTTTTCCAGCATTGCTATGAACTCCTTAGCAACAGTCAGGTCTTCAGTCTCTTTATATTTGGCTAAATGTCCCTCAGTTTCTCTACTCCAGCATGGGATGTATTGTTTTCTGTAGCCTCTAGGAATAGAGGTTTTGGCTGCAGTTTTGATTAGAATCTTGGATAGCAATTAGGGGGTAGGTGGAATTGCTGTAAGGGTTTGCTCGATTTGTTTCTGAAATGCATTCCAGTTGGATCTGCAAAGGTTCCATCTAGCGATTTGTGTTCCACCGATGACTGGGATTGATGTGCCTGTCTATTAGTGTAGGAAAATGCTGACTATTAGGGGAATCTGTTGAGGATGGTTCTGGCTGTTGGCAAAGGGTGGTCTTCAGAGTTCCTTAGAGACTATGCACAGATCTGGAGTGTAGGTTCTGTTCCATCTGGCTGAGTGGAGAGTGCCTTCCTGCTTGGCATTGTAAATCAAATAGGTTATATGCATCCATCCAGTTAACTAGATTATTACCATCCTGGTTGTCAGAGGAATAGCCCCACATGGTGTGATGACAGTTGAAGCCATCAACATAGATAGCAGGGTGAGGTGGTGGCCAGTCCATCTGATCAGGCCAGGATTGCAATGGTGGTTTGTAGACATTGCAGATGATGGTATTTTGAACTTTAATATCTATGGAGTATTCTGCATCAGGTAAACTTTGGGTTATGTCCTTGAGGCCAGGCTGGATGTAGGTTCCCAGGCCATGCTTGGGATGGCAGTTATAAGACATGAGAGTTAGGCCTGGGATCTTTAGTCTGTTGAGGGCTCTGTCAGGCATATGGGTTCCCTGGAGAGCCAAGATGTCAATTGCTTTGTCTTTGGCTATTTTGCCGATGACTTCGGCTTTGGATTTAGATAGGCCTTCTATGTTTAAGGAACATATCCTGAGAGAGTGTTGTTTAGGGGACTGTAACTTATGTTTTGAAACTTGCCCTCCACCCAAACAAGCAATGCGATCCTTGTTAGTCCGGGTGACAATCAAGCCAGCATGGAGCTTTTTAAGTTCATTCACCAAGGAAGGAGTGATGACAAGAGGCCATCCCTGGAAGTTATGAAAGGAAACTGTGAGCAAGAGGGTGAGGAGTCGTTTCTTTGCATGGAGGGTGGTTGAACCGTGGAATGCATTGCCTGATGGAGTGGTGAGAGCAAGAACGGTCAATGAGTTTAAGGGGTGGTATGATAGACTTTGCGTTTCTTAGGGGGGGGGACCTCCCCTCAATGAGTCTTGACAGACTTTATGTTCTTAGGAAGGACCTCCCACGATGAGTCTTTTGACTCCATGGAGGCCTGAATAATAATAATAATAATAGTTGCTGTAAGTGGTCGTCCAGAAGGCTTTGGACACCTTGTTTGAGACATTAGCTTCATGTTACCTGTGATTCATCTCTGGGACTTCTTTTTTCTGAAGCACCAGCAATGTACCACAAGGTAACACTACTGGCAGAGGGGGATGGGGGGCACATGAGGGCTGTCTCAATTCTTCCCCCCCCCCCCCCCCCAAAAAAATAATATTCAATGATATTTAGGCTGTGATCAATTTGTTGGCAGCCACTGCTGTAGACAGTGTATTAGTTTTATTTGAAACATAAATTTTGTTTTGATTTAAATTATTTTGCTTAATTTTACACTAAAAATGATTCAGTTTAAACCAAAATTGAGATAATAGATTTTCATGCAACATAAATAGAAAACTCTCTCCAGCTGAAATGGAGTTATTTTGTATCAATCAGCTTTCTTGAAAAACAGAAGCACTATCAAATACATCCTCTAACTTAGAAGGCTATGCTAAAGAAGCAAGAGATAAAAGCCTTCCTTTAATCTTCAGTGATTTTTCAATTGACAAAGTATGTTCAAAATTATCTGTTATTAGCCATATTAACTATTTAAAATAATTAAAGCCATAACAAGTTCAGTGCCCGTGCTTTCTTCACAGACCAAATAATGGGCATAAAGGAAAAGGAGGATCAAGAAAACAGTTTTTCAAATATATAAGTTGCTTTTTTTTTTTGAAGATGAGAGTGATGAACCATCTGACATTTACAAGATGGCACATTACAGAGCAACTCAGCTCACCTTCATTTAGTAGACTCTATTTCCACGAGTAGTTATTTTTTGCATATTGCAGAATATACATTGGTTTCCATAAATTAAGAAACGAAGAGTACATTTGCAATAATTCAGGGGGAAAAGAAAAAACGGAGTCTGGATATCATATACCAGGGGTGTTCAACCTGTCGATTGCGATCGACTGGTTGATCGCAATCGACAGCTGGTATTCCTCCTTACTTACAAATTTAATTAAAACTGAAAATATAATATTTTATTTATCATTATTTTGTATTATTTTTAATTCACTTTAAGTGTATTGTTATTGTTTATTTATTTTTTGTTAAAATTGTCAAATCAGTAATTTTCTTATAATTCCGGGTAAATGAATTAATTTGGATCAGTGGAAGTCAAACAGCGAGCCGAGTGAATACGATTATAAGCAAAGTGTAAAAACTCAATTGTAGCTTAAATTATCCAATGCACATTACATTGATTTTTTACTTAGGTTGTCCCATGTGAATATTGTAAAAAAATAAACTTTGTTTGTCTCGATATAGTTTGTGTTAGATGTTTTTGTAAATAACTCTTTTGAAGCTAACTGTATATACTGCTTATGTTAGAGTGTTAAAAACAAAGGCAATGTTTTTGTCGCCGAAGCTGTAGCAGCATTAGAAAGATGGTTATTGAAACTTTTAAATATGTATGAGAAAGGCTTGCAGGCTGTAAGTGTAAACATCTCCGAAGTCAGTCAGAAAGAGTTCAAACAACTTTCCGATTGCCGGCAACTTACAATCAAAAGAAAGTGGAGGAGAACAAAAGGCATGCCGAGCTTGAAACTTAAGATGAAAGACTCATACCGATTCTTTGGGGGTTGCCAAATTTCATGCGAGGTCTCAGAGGAGGCCTAATAAAAAGGGACGGAAGCAAGCAGAAGGGGTCCCTGTTCCAGAATTGCTGTCAGAGGGGAGGCCACCCAGTCCAGAGTCACCATCAGAGAGATGGCCCAGATCCACGTTGCTTGAGAGAGGAGTTTCCTGCTTCCAGAAAGGAGCTTCTCGGTTCGAGATGTTGCTAGCGAGAGACTACTTCTAGACCGCAGACAAGGTTTCAAATTGCCGAAAGGAAGAATTCCAATTGCCGGAAAAAAGTTTCCAGGCCAGGTTAATGTTAGACATTCACCAGTGTGTTGCGTTTTCATTACAGTTTGATGAATCAAACGACTTTACTGATATTGCTCATTTAATGATATTTATTCGCATGGTATTTCAAGATTATTCAAGTAAAGAAGAACTTTTGAAAATTATACCATTATTGGGAAGGACTAGGGGAGAAGATATTTTTTCAGCATTTGATGAATTTGTGAAACAACACAAACTTCTGCTTTTTAAACTTTGTCTATTACTACTGATGGTGCTCCTGCAATGATAGGTAATAAATCAGGCTTTATTTCATTATGTAAAAACGATGACAAATATCCAGATTTTTTAATGTACCACTGTATTATTCACCAAGTACTGTGTAGTAAAAGATTAAACACAAAAGATATTTTGGATATTACATTTAAAATTGTAAATTCTGTTAGAGGAAAAGCCTTGCAACGGCAGTTATTTAAATTACAGGCAGATGATGATAGGGAACGTCTGTTGTACAATAATGTTCGCTGTCTCAGCAGAAGTCAGTTTTTAGAAAGATTTCTTGTATTAACTAATGATAAAAAATTTTAATGACCGCAAATTTAGACATCTCCCATATTTATTAAAATTATTTGAACAAAATCAAGAAATGCTTCGTTATAATTTAAAAGAATTTATTCATGAAATAGAATTAGTTGAGGAAGAAATAAATTCAAGATTTAAAGATTTTAATAAAACTGAAATGATTGTATCTTTTATCAATAATTCATTTCAAGAAAACTTGAACATCACAGAAATTTCAAATAAAATTAGTGGGCTGTTTGATATAAACCAAGCTGAAATATAACTTGAGATAATAAACATTCAGAATAGTTTACATTTAAAATCAATAAACAATGAAGTCATTTGGAAGTATGCACACGAAAAATTCTGTCGTGTTTCGGATCAACATACTTGTCAGAATCTGCTTTTTCAAATATGACCGTCATAAAGAATCAATTAAGAAATCAAATTATAAATGATCATTTGGATGATTGTCTGCGATTGGCCACTTCTTCATATCAACTTGACTATGAAAATATTGCGAGGTCCAAACAATGCCAAATTTCACATTAACTTTTTTTTTTTTTTAATCAACCTGCATTTCCTGTAACTTGTGAGTTTGTAATCAATCTGTTGTTTTTTCTAACTTTGGTTTTCCAAACTAGAGAAATATTTTATTCTACTATATTGTTTTTTTTGTTGTATTAAAATAATTAAGTGATAAATAAATTTTTAAATACACAAATAAAGTTTTTAGTTGTGTATTTTTTTAGTTGTTTATTTTTAGTTGTTTATTTGTGCATAATCAGATATCAGGTTAGGGGAACGTGATCTCTATATAACAGAGTAGATCGCCGAATAACTTATTATAGAAAAGTAGCTCGCGTAGTAAAAAAGGTTGAACACCACTGTCATATACAAATGAGTGATGTTGTCAGCAGTATATGCAAATAAGCTGTGGCATAAAAGCGGGTGTTTTGTAGTGGTTTTCCATTTTGTATCTGGAGTGAGAACAAGATATTTTGTGATAGCAAAATTTTAGCTCTGAGTCATTTCATTTTCACAGACTGCAGAACCAGTTCCAACTGTCGCAAACAGCATCCTGGAGATACAGTGTAGGAAGGCCATGGGCTACAACTACAGTGGGTTGAAAGTTTATTTTTCACTTGGTTAGGCTATAATAAATTTAGTTTAATCTTTTATCCAAGTGTGAGCAAACAAAGTTTGCGCCTGAAAGTATCTTCAGGACTGGGGTAAGGTGGTGCAACACTGGGCAACTCGTTGCAAAGGTGGAGCAAGATAACATCACTCCTATCTCAGTATCTCCCATAATGCAAAACACATCTCCTTGCGGATATGTATAATGTCATGCATTAAGGGAAGGGCCACTACCCAGACTAGTTTTGACCTTTATTGAGGTCTCTTCAGTGGGAGCCATGCCCAAGTGGAGATATCAGGCAGAAGCATTAGCGAGGTCATCTCTACCTATAGGAGTTGCCAAACGGTGTGCCACTTTTTTATTAAATTACTCTGGATTTAGAGAAAGATGTTGAAAGTTTGTTTTTCACTTGGAAGGAGATGTGTTTTGCATTATGGGAGATACTGAGATAGGGGTGATGTTAGCTTGCTCCACCTTTGCAACGAGTTGCCCAGTGTTGTACCACCTTACCCCAGTCCTGAAGATACTTTCAGGCGCAAACTTTGTTTGCTCACACTTGGATAAAGGATTAAACTAAATTTATTATAGTCTAACCAAGTGAAAAATAAACTTTCGACATCTTTCTCTAAATCCAGAGTAATTTAATAAAACGATGGCACACCGTTTGGCACCTCCTATAGGTAGAGATGACCTTGCCTATAATGCTTCTGCCTGGTATCTCCACTTGGGCCTGGCTCCCACTGAAGAGACCTCAATAAAGGTCGAAACTAGTCTGGGTAGTGGCCCTTACCTTAATGCATAACATTATACATATCTGCAAAGAGATGTATTTTGCATTATGGGAGATACTGAGATAGGAGTGATGTTAACTTGCTCCACCTTTGCAACGATTTGCCCAGTTTTGTATCACCTTACCCCAGTCCTGAAGATACTTTCAGGTGCAAACTTTGTTTGCTCACACTTGGATAAAGGATTAAACTAAATTTATTATAACTATAGTGGGTGACTGATATCCCCGATTATCACTCATCGAAACAGAAGTATTACCCCAAATCAGCTGTGATCTGACCTCGTGCCAGCTACAGGAATATTGGTATCTGTTTCTGCTGTGTTCACAAAGGTGGTCTGTATGGTAGGTGACTAGTAATCTCCACACCACTGGAGAGAATGTTTGGTCAGGCTCCATGTCAACTGGATCCAAGACCAATGGGAATTGGTATTGTTTACAGATGAGTCCCAATTTACTCTACAAAGTGATACTAGGCATGCTTAGATTTGGAGAGAATCAGGGACACTTTATCCTCTGTCTATCTGTCAAAAGGGTACTTATGGCAGAAGTTTCTGGTGATGGTTTGGGAAGGCATCTCATTGGGTGGATGCACAAACCTGTATGTGCTTACCAGTGGAACCATGAATCCTGCAACTTATAGAGGCAAGGTCTTGGATCCCTGTGTTCATCCTTATGTGAGTGCAGTAAGGGAGACATTTATCCTACAGGACGATAATGCTTGTCATCATCAAGCACAGTTTGTAGATGATCAGATGTACAGACTGGAGCCATGTCTCCTGACCTTAATCCTATTGAGTATGTCTAGGATTCTCTGGGGACTTAGGAGAGAGTTTTGCAAGATCAGTGGTTATTATTACCAACTGAGTTCCTGGACACCATTATAAACAGTATAATATATCATTGTAAGTGCTGTGTTGCTGTGAGGGGTGATCACATTCCTTACTGAGACACTTTGACAATCTCATTTTGATTATCTCTTGTTTTTTACTGTTGCTTTCATGTACTCGTTTGTTACTGAATTAAACTATTCATTTACAGTTTTTGTGGATGTTTTTTTTACATCTCATATCATACTGCTTTTTTACCAAATTGCATAAAAATTCATCATGCAGTTTGAGTTATCATGATTTTTCTCTTTGTTCCTTAATTTATGGAAACCACTGTGTTTCCTATTTGTACTTGAATAAACTATTATTATCATCATCTTCTTCAGAGACCTCCACAGAGTCATTGAGTGAAGCCATAGATCACCTATATCGGCTGTCATACCTTCTAAGAAACCCCTCCCACTATCCACCACAGAGAACTACGACAAAACAGTCACCATCTCACACATTAAAGGCACATCCGAAAAGATTTCAAGCATTCTTAATAAACATGAACTATGCACCACATTCAGACCGTGTGGCAAATTAGCAGTCCTTATCTGCTCACCCAAGGACAGCATTCCCCCTTTATCACATTCAGGAGTCTACGAAGTACCCTGCTCATGTAATCAAGCCTACTACGGGCAAACCAGAAGAACTGTGAACATCCACATCAGCGAACACAAAATATTCATCCGGCATTATCACTATGGCAAGTCAGGCCTAGCAGACCATGCTCTGGATACCCCTGCACACAAGATCAACTGGAAGAACACAAAAGTACTGCACAGAAGCTCTTACAAGTCGGCAACAGAAGCCCTGAAACAAACTCCAAATCTCAACAAATATGGCTGTATAAATTTGCCTAAAATCTGGGAGACAGTCATCTTAAGAAAAAACTAGTACTGGGTTTTTTTTCTCTGTTTAGGACTGTAGTCTTATGTGATAGCTGCAATTTTTTTTTTCCCAGGAACTCTAGTCTTTGTGTTGCTGCTACAATTTTGTTTAACTAGTCCGTTGATTACACCATGTTGTTATAGTCTCGCGTATTGTGACAAACTGTGTTTTTGTGCTCTGAAGATGCTGGTTATAACACTAGCGAAATATCAGCAATAAGTTAATAAATTAAATATTTACTTATTTAATTTATTAACTTATTTATCAACTTATTTATTAACTTATTTATCAACTTTGCCATGGCTCATTAACGACACCATGTCCCCCCCCCCCCGGGGAACATGGTGTCGTTAATGAGCCATGGCAAAGTTGATACTAAGCAAAGAGCTAGCAAAAAAGCTATAAAGTGCATCTCCCAAGACATTATGTGGCCAGCGTGGGAGATGTTAGGACTGCAGTAACATCTGCTGTTTCATCATTGGTGGAAGAATTCATATATCAACGGCAATGTGAAACAACTGGCAGGTGGAAGATTCTGAATACAGATCAATGGCTAACAGAGTGAGCCAAGTTAGCTGGCTGTTGCAGACGTGGAAGAGATTGGGGCCTCACCCCGTTACTATCCTCTATCCCATAGTTGACCATGAAGAAACAGAAATATTTTACAAGCTATGCTTTGGAAGTTGGAACCTCTGCAATGTCCCAAGCTGTAAATAGTTACAGGGAAGAAGACACTGAAACTGTGATTAAAACGAGCGCTGCAAGTGCACTCTATGATGATGTCAACTTAAATCCGAAAGGAAGGTTGGCATCTGATATTCTTCATTTGAAAACAAGAAACAGAGTCTTGAAAATTGGAACTTGGAATGTGAGAACATTATATAAACTAGGGAATTTTGACAACCTTATACAGGAAATAAAAATACTTAAAGTTGATGTGATGGGAATTAGTGAAACAAGATGGCCTAACATGGGAAAACTAGAGAAAGATGGATTTACATTTGTATATTCTGGTGGAGAGAAGCATGAATATGGAGTGGGTTTCATGATTAAGAAAGACATTTTTAAATGTGTAATGGGGCTGTGGTCCATAAACGAAAGAATAATACTTATTAAATTAGTTGCAAAGCCTTTTAACATCATAATTATCCAGGTTTATGCCCCTACGATGAATCACAATGATGAAGAAATAGGATTTTTATAATAACTTACAAAAATCTATAGAATATGTAAAATCAAATGAGATACTCATAGTGCTGAGTGACTTGAATGCAAAGGTTGGAGAAGGGGAAGAAAATCCAGTTGTTGGAAAATTTGGACTAGGCGACAGAAATGAAAGAGGTGAGAAATTGATACAATTCTGCATTCAAAACAATTTGCGCATAATGAATACTTTCTTTCAACATCCAAAGTGCAGACTGTATACTTGGACAAACCCAGATAACTCTATAAGAAACCAAATAGATTTCATAATGATAAATAATAGATACAAAAATAATATAACCAACATAAAAACATACCTGGGTGCTGATATAGGTTCAGACCATCACCCTATTGTGTCCACTTTAAAAATTAAACTAAAAAACATTTCTAAAAACAATCATACTGAAAGACTTGACTTCACAGCTCTGAATACACCTGATAACATAATGGTGTTTAACTCAGAAATTAGGAAGAAATTAGATCATTATAAAACAGAAGACAATATACTTTGTAACACAGAGGAAATTGAAAACAGGTGGTCAAATTTTAGAAGTGCAATATATAAGACAGCTAACAAGGTTATTCCAAAAATTAATGAAAGACGAAAAAAGAAAAGTACACAACAGTATAGAATACTCAGTAAAATTATAAAAAATGAATGCAGGAAGGCTAAAGACAAGTGGCTAAATGAAAAATGTAAAGAAATAGAGGAATTGGACAAGAAACACAATAGTAAAGAAATGCATAAATCAATCCAAGCCCTGACAAATAAAAAGAAAAATTTCAACCATAATCTTTGTATAAAAGATCAAAATGGAAAAATGTTACTAGAGACACAAGATATCATAAAAAGATGGAAAGAATATGGAAAAGAACTGTTTGACTCTGAATCGCACAGACGCACCAGATATACAAAATATAGATGGTGAACCAATTACATATGAAGAAATAGAATACGCTCTAAGCCAAATATAAACAGGTAAAACACCAGGCCCTGATCAGATCCCTATTGAATTGTTAAAGAAAGTAAATGAAAACACACTTAACGACCTAAAGGTTATTTTTAATAACATCTATGATTCAGGATACATCCCTGATGAGCTAAGGAAATCCATCTTTGTGACTATTCCCAAAATTCCAAGAATGTTTGAATGTACAGAATATAGACTAATAAGTTTAACAAGCCATGTTACAAAATTACTACTGAGAATAATCTTAGAAAGAATAAAAGGCACTTTGTCAGTAGAAATAGAAGACACTCAATCAGGTTTTCAAAAAGACAAAGGTACAAGAGAAGGAATCTTCAATTTGAAAACATTATGTGAAAGAAGCCTTGACAACCAGAAAAGCATATTTTTTTGTTTTATTGATTACACCAAAGCATTTGATTCAATAGATCACAAGAAATTAATACATATCCTACAGAATAATGGGTTAAAAGGAAAAGATCTACGTATAATTACAAATATATACTGGAATCAAATGGCCTCAATAAGATATAAAAATACATATTCCGGCAACTTTGAAATCAAAAAAGGAGTAAGGCAAGGATGTGTCTTATCACTCTTACTGTACAATATATATAGTGAGCAAGTTTTTAAAAATATTTCAGAACTGAAGGGTGTAAAAGTTGGAGGTAGGAACTTCAACAACTTCAGGTATGCAGATGACACAGTTCTTATAGCTGAATCTGAAGATGATCTTCAAAACTTAATCACAGAAATTCACAACAGAAGCTTAGACATGGGACTAATTATTAACCTAAAGAACATAAAGTGCATGATTATATCAAAAGAACCAATAAATAAGAAACTGAACATAACTGTTAACAAAAAGAAAATTGAACAGGTTCAGTCTTTTATATATTTGGAACAAATGTTTACAGACAGAGGAAATTCCCTTAAAGAAATAAAAAGAAGAATAGAGATAGCAAGAAAAGCCTTTACTGATATGAAAACTGTTCTAACATCCAGAGACATTAATATAGACACAAGAAAAAGATTAATAAAATGCTATATCTGGTCAAGCCTTCTCTTCAACAGTGAAACTTGGACTCTAAATAAAGAAGCAGAGAAAAAATTAGAAGCTTTCAAAATGTGGACCATCAGAAGAATGTTGAAAATACCATGGACAGAGAAAATGAAAAACGAAGATGTTTTAAAGAAAGCAAAAATGAAAAGAACTTTAATGAAAATAATTAAAGAGCGAAAACTTAAATATTTTGGACATCTAACCAACCAGACAAGAAGGCATTCAGAAATTAATATTAGAAGGGAAATTGGATGGAAAAAAGGGGGGGGGGAAGTAAACCCAGGAGAATGTGGTTCAAAGATATTAAGGACTGGACTGGCTTGAATTACCAAAATTGTTTCAGAGCAGCAAAAGAAAGAAAAAGGTTCCATGACATGGTTGCCAACCTCCTTCTAGGAGATGACACTTGAAGAAGAAGAATATATACCGTTAAAAAATAAACAACATGTCATGCCTTTTCTTAAATTCATTCACATTAAATGTTTTCATTTCTTAAACAGACAAACTGCTCCACTCGTTTTTCTGTCACAGAAAAATCTATCTCTCACTGCTTTCTTAACTACACACAATCTTAACTTATACAGATGTCTTCTTCTCTTCTCCGTGCCTTCCACATAAGTGTGCTTGACTGATGAAGCAAGAGCTGGTATGACTGCAGGAATGGAAGAAAGCTTGATTGACCAAGCAATAGTGGGAATGATTGCTGGAATGCAAGAATTGAAAAATGAAATGATTAAGATTGAGATGAGGCATA
Organism: Typopeltis vanoorti; assembly: GCF_054136105.1. Classification (NCBI taxonomy): domain Eukaryota; kingdom Metazoa; phylum Arthropoda; class Arachnida; order Uropygi; family Thelyphonidae; genus Typopeltis; species Typopeltis vanoorti. Next base: position 61,322,496 of record NC_143571.1, on the reverse strand, counting down.
TACAGAATGAAGTTAGATGCATAGTGGATATGAATGCAAGAGTGCAAAAGAACAAAATGAAAGATACTGGAAAAAAAAAAAAAAGAAGCAGAAAATGACTCAACTATGTGAAGATTCTATCATAAAAAGTGTGGTGGATTGAGCGGGTGCACAAGACGTCTGTTTTCCAGGAGGAAGAATGAACAGGATGATCTAAGTGCTGGATATAAGAAGTAAGTATGTGAGGAAGTTAGTGGTTGTGTTTGGAATGAATGATTTGGTTGGGAATAGGGAGAATGTGAGGATGGATATCAGGAGATTATTGAGGAGAGAAAGACAACAGTGCGGTTGGAAGAGTGGTTTGTTTGTTGCCTAGGCATGACAATGATAAGTTGTGACAGAGAGAAAAGATCTTGAATGAAGTGTTAGAAGAAATGTGAGTGAAGAGAAAGGAGTGCAGTTTGTGAATGTGTGGGATGAAGTTGAGGAGTGAGCCATTTGGAAAGGTTATTGCTGGAAGAAAGTGCAATGAGTGGTGCAAACAAGGTATCAGTGGAAGTCAGTGATGACATAAATGCGCAGGAGAGTGGACCAGGTGAGCGTGGTTGTGAATGGATAGGAGAATGTAAAAATAGGAATGGACAGGGAAACGACATGGGCCAGAGAGACATGGTATAAGGAGAGCGGAAGCAATAATCAATGTATGTGTGTGGAAGTTCAGCATAAGAATGGAATAGTCAGGAATACATGGAAGGGGGAGGTTGAGCTGGTGGGGACATATGAGACAAGGTGAGCAAACAGGAGTAAGTGAGAAGTCACAGATGAGCAGTATAAAAGATTAGTACATAAGTAAGTACATCTTGTATTTATTTACATGTACTTATTGTAAAGTACATATTCCAGCCCCTCAGAAATAAATACATGTTGTATTGATCGAGTTTATGTGCCTGAAAATAGTTGGAATAAATAAGTCCAACTTTTTCAGTTGAAATGGCCAGATGAGAATGAGAACTTGACAGGAATAGAAATGGAAATATATGATGTTTTTTGAAGATAGAAAAGGCAAGAAAGGGAGTGGGAAATTCTGCTGATAGCAGGGGAATTATGTCTGCACAAGGTTAAGATACAAGGAGGAAAAAGTGGCAGTAGTTTTGAAGCAGTATGATGTGAAGTGATGGTGGATAGAATGAGATATTTGGTGTGGGTTGGGTAGAGGGTGGAGACAAAGAAATGTATAGGCAACTTGGCTTAGTCAGCAAGCGAAGGATAATTGGCGATTTTAACTGTCTTAGATCCAGTTATATCATCAAAAGGATGTGATTGTGAATGGAGTGTCTAATCATCCCCCCAGTTGGTGAAACTGACCATTGAAGTGATCACCTGGGTTGTTGATAGTCACACGAGAACCTATGAAGAAGGAATATATGTAGAAATTCAAGGCTGGTGATTATGAAAAGATTAGGAGATAACTGGAAGCTGTAGCATAGAAAGAGGAGTTGAGTTAGAAGGAGAAAAGATGCTGCATGGTCATTGATCAAGAGCTATTTAAAAGCAGCAATGTCAGTGTATTCCAAAGATGAAAAAGCTAAAGAAGATAGTAGTAAAATGAATGAATGAAGAGATTTAGCATGAAATTGGAAGAATGCAATTTGGAGGCAGCATAAGATGCATATTGATAATGATCATTATTAAAACACTTAAGGAAATGAACAACGTAGTTAAGGATATAAATTAAATTATACTTTAATAAATATTTTCCGATATTTCGGCAATGTCACATTGCCATCTTCTAAAGGAACTTACAAAAAAAAGCACGTGCACATAGGCACTACAAACACAGTAACTGGGAATGAAGAGATGAAGCTATTATTCTCCTAAAAATTACAATCCCACGAACTCTCAAATTAGAAAACTTCACAGGCTCCTTAAGCAAGTCACTTCTTGGCCTGTAGAAGTTACTAACAGATTAAAGCCATTTAACTCTATACCCCCCCCCCCCCCCCGTATTTACGGACTCCCAAAAATACATAAAGAAAATGTGCCATTACATCCCATAGTGTATGGCATTGATTCCCCCACATACAAATTAGCTAAACATTTGGCCAAATAGCTCACACACTATACTGGCAACACACCATCACACATAAAAAAACTCAGCCCATTTCAAAGCCAGCATAGAAAACCTTACACTCCAACATAATGACATGATGGTCAGTTTTGACGTCGCCTCCTTATTCACGAATGTCCCCCTCAAAGAAACCTTAGAGCTAATCCAAGCTAAATTTCCTCCCGATATCTCAGCCCGATATTTCAGTTTACAATGAACTCAGGCTATTTCGTTTGGCAGAAAAATTCTACAAACAGATAGAGGGGACTGCCATGGGTTCACCACTTTCCCCACCCTTGGCCAACTTCTTTATGGAGACTTTTGAAGAGAAAGCCTTAAACTCAGCCCCACAAAAACTTACCATATGGCTTCGCTACATTGATGATGTGTTCGCTATTTGGCCACATGGCCCAGATTCACTCCTCTCCTTCCTAACACACTTAAACAACCAACACCCCAGAATCAAATTCACCCTGGAAAAAGAGGAAAAAAACAGCCTCCCTTTCCTAGACACACTAGTTACCCACCAGCCTAATGGAACCTTGGTTTTCCCAGTTTACAGAAAACCCACCCATACAGGCAGATTCATTCACCAACAATCCCCCCCCCCTCACAACAATATGGAGTAGTGAAAACACTATACAAGGCTAAACTAATCTGTTCAAACGACTTGGCCCTAAACACTGAACTAAATCACATCCTTAACACTTTCTCAGCCAATGGCTACCCCCCAAAAAAAGTCCAAAAAATATTAGAACCTACAAACCACAGATCCCCTCCCCCCTCCACAACAAGGATTACTCTAAATCCATCACCATTCCCTACATCCGAGGCACCTCAGAAAAGATTACCAAAATCTTAAAAAAGCATGACCTGACCTCCTGTTACAAACCTTACAAAAAATTGGCATCCCTTATCCGCTCCACTAAAGACCAACCACTTCCCCTAGACCTACCTGGTGTATACCAGGTCCCTTTGCAGTTGTAATCTGTTTTACTTTGGCCAAACAGGCAGGACAGCGAATATCAGAATTTCTGAACACAAGGACTACATCCGGTTTCACAAGTACAGCCATTCTGGTCTTGTGGACCATGCTCTGGATACACGCCACAGAATACGGTGGAAGAAAGCTACAGTAATACACCGTAGCAAATACAAATACGAAAGACTATTTATGGAATCAGCCTCAGCCCTAAGAAATTCTCCAAACCTCAACAAATTTGGTTGTATGCGACTGCCCCAAATTTGGGAGGCTTACATCAGCAGACCTTCAGCCCAACGGCCAAGAACACCTTCTTAGCCCGCTAGAGGGCACCATCAGGACTTTTAGGAGAACAATAGCTTCATCTCTTCATTCCCAGTTACTGTGTTTGTAGTGCCTACGTGCACGTGCTTTTTTTTGTAAGTTCCTTTAGAAGATGGCAATGTGACATTGCCGAAATATCGGAAAATATTTATTAAAGTATAATTTAATTTATATCCTTAACTACATTGTTCATTTCCTTAAGTGTTTTAATTATGCATAACCAACGGATAATGATCAGTTGCATGAAGAGTACCAACAAGAGTAGGCCAGTTAGATGACTCAGTTGGTAAAGATGGCAAAAGTGCAGTATGAGCAGTGATGGCTCATGGCTTGAAATTGTGGGGGGTGGGTGCTGCAACTTTTGGAATATACATACACGCTGTAAGTACAGTGTATATGTGTTTCGATAAAATATCAAAATTATGGTAAAAATTAAAAAAAAATTAAACAAAAAATATTGTTTATTATTGATAAAATTATACAGTTTGGTGTAATTCAAAATTACTTAAAAATAAAATCCATTCCTTTAATTGTAATTAAAGGAATGGATTGACAAATAAGCTATACTTGTTTAATTTAATTGTATTTCATTCTATTCACCTCTATCTCACACCATACTGCCTCAAAAACCATTACAGTATTTCCCCCTTGCATCTCTACCTTGTATGGACATAACTCTTTTTCTATCATCAGTAGCACTCTACCTCCCTTTTTTACCTTTTCTATCTTCATGAAATACATCATACCCTTCCACTTCTATTCCTGTCAGGATGTCATCCTCATCCAACCATGTCTCACTTATGCCAAATATTTTTGGGTGAACAAAATCAATATAGATTTCATTTCCCTTGTTTATACTTCTGGAATTTGTATACAAACATAACAGCTCATTCTTGGATCTTGGATCTGATGCCACTTATTAGATGTGACTTCTCCATACTTTCCTTGAGCCATTTCTTTTTCTCCTTATTCATCCCAAAACTCTCTTTAAATTGAACTGTTTTCCATATATCCCAGGTTAGCCCCTTTCCTTTTTGTCTACACATACATGCATTCACATTCTATTGAAGCATCAACTTTCTCATGCTGTGTTCCCGTGTCCAACCCGAGTCTCCCTGTTTCCCTGTTTGTTTTGCATACTTGTTCTCTCATTCTCTGCACTCATGCTATCCACTTCTTCATTCATAACCACCACTTCAATCTTTCCTTCCTTACTCTTTCACGTTGCTTTTTTCTTGCTCAGATTCATTCTCTGCACTAATTACTCCCCTCCCCCCCTTCTAGCAGCAGTCTCTCCAAATAATTCACACCAAATCCATTCAAATGCAGTCCATCACGCTTATACAGTTCAATTCTACCTTCAAACTCACCACATATTAACAAACTGCACTCTTTTCTCTTCACACATTTCTGCTAACTGTTACAATTATTACATTGTGAATTGCTATTTTAATCAAAAGTTATACAATTTACTTTTTACTTATAAATAAAAGCTTTTTTTTTTCTGTACTGTATTATATAAATATATTAGATACAAATTATTTTTTGTTACTTAGATATTGGTCTTGAGTTCCTAACAGAGCCTAGCTCAGTTATGCCGCATCCTGAAACAGGAAGAGCTGTGTTTCGTTGTGTGGTATCACCACCTGTAGCAGATATACGGTGGTTGCTAAATGGACAAATACTTACTGAAGATTCATCCAGGAGGATACGAGTATCAAGGCAAAAGTTAACAATACGTCTTCCAAAGGGAAATGACGAAGACTTTAAGTTATCAGGTAGTCATCATGTTGACAGTAGCAGCGTATTTCAGTGTTTGGCTCGATATAAGAGCAAGGTGCTTGTTAGTCACCCAGCTAAACTTATACTTGCAGGTAAACAGTATTCACTGTATTATGGTTTGTATATTTTGAATGTTACTTATTAGTTCAGTTTGGATTTCAAGGACTTTACGGTTGGGTATATACACAACAGTGTTATAATCTAGAATAATCACTAACAGTACTATCTACCATTTCTTTCTTACCTTAATGCTTGGAACTATTTGCAGTCTAAATATTAGTTGGGTATATAAAACAGTGATGAGTCTACAAGTTCTGACTATAAATCAAATGATTTCCTTGTATTGTTGTTCCCAGAGAATTTTTATTCAATAAAACTGAAAGATGAAGTCTTCTCAAAGATGTTTAAAATTACATTTTCTAACTTTATGTTATGGGAGCTCTGTGTTAGATATGATACTCTTTTGCATTGCAACACAAGATCTAACTATTTTTTAGAAATAAAGATATAAATCTAGTATATTAAAATGTTATACTAACAGATAAAACTGAGTTGACTTGTGTATATGAAGAATTTATTCTGGCTCATATTTTATTCATGTTTCAAGTGACAATTATAATGGTATAACAAGCAACCAAACATACAAATTTATCGATCTTGAACTTTTCTGTTGATAGTCTTCTGCTAGGCAAAACATTTTGATGCAGAATGTTGATGTTCTGTTGAATAGTTCTCACAATCAACTCTTGCTCATTTCGTTGATAACGAAATTGTTGTCAGTCTTTCATGCACCTCTTAACAAATGAACCTTTTTAATGACCATTATTTTGCTATCATTTCAAAAGTCATTCCTATAATTAATACCTGAAATATGTAATATGCCTGTAATGGAATTCCTGTAATATATGTGTCTACTCCAGATGGTGACCTTAATATGAAAGTCAAAACATCGAGTGATTATTTTGGTTTGTATTAAACTGAAGTTTTAATTTAACACGGTAGTTGTTTCCATAATTTGTATAATGAAGGAAAAGATTCATTCCTGTAATGGAATGTCTAGTGTCAGAAAGAGCTCCAGAAAGATAAGTGCTATTTTGAATAATAATTGGCAGTGTTTCATGAATTTTACGGTTTTATTATCTATTTTTGATAATGAAGTGTGTCTGCATGATTTTTGGTGTGAATTCTGCCAGATTTATTAGTTTAAATTGTCTTTTTAAGTATAACACAATGGTGATCATGAGGTCAACCATGTGGGCATTGATGAGTGCCGAAAGTGACAAGTGTATTTGGTGAGTACCAAAAAAGTCAAATGGCATTGGCGACATAGACTTTTTGAAACTGATTTGATGTCGTGAGTGCAATATGTATGCATGGCAGAGTGTAAGAGATGTGTTTGTGGAGAGAGAGAGAGAGAGAGAATGAACGAGAGATGAGAGAAAGTGTGGATTTGTCAGAAGTGTGATATATTGTTGGACCATGATGCAAAGAATGCTAGAGAAACTGAGGGAATGAAAGAATGCAAGGATGTAGAAGCAAAAGTTATGGAAAAAGTTACGGAAATGAAATGAAAAGTGGAGAAAACTGAGGGAGCGAAGGAATGTAAGGATGTAGAAGTGAAAGTCACTAAAGTTACGAAAAACGGAAATGAAACGAGAGCTAGAGAAACTGAGGGAGTGAAAGAATGCCAAGATTTAGAAGCAAAAGTTAGTGATAAGGGAGTGAAAGAAATTATGAATGAGGAAATGGAAGTAAGGTGCATCTACTGCACCTTACTTCCATTTCCTCATTCATTTCCACCACTTCAATTGGTACAATTCTCTGCAATCTCGTTGCAAGTGGTAACGAGATTGCAGGAGTGATAGAGAGTGAAATTGTCAGAATGCAAGATTTGATGAAACACTTATTGCAAATGAAAAATTAAATGAGCAATATGTGGAGTGATGTTAGACGACTAGTGGAAACTAATGAAAGTGTGCAAGAGAACAGAATGAAAGAAAAAAGAGTAAAGAGGTGATGAATGATTCCAGGATAGCAGTATATGAAGATTCCATAATTAGAGGGCTTGTTACTGAGAGAGTCCATAAGGTCTTCTATGCAGGTGGGAGAATGAGTAGGATAATTAAGACGTTGGACATGAGGAAGAAACAAGCAAGAGAATTAGCCATGATTGTAGGGATGAATGATCTAAGTGGACATAAGGAAGAATGAATATCAGGAGACTATTGAGAAGAGTGAAAGATAACAGTCCAGTAGGAAAGGTTGTTAGTGTATTGCCAAGGTATGACAATGATGAGTTGCAGTGGAGAGCCAAAGTCATGAATGGTATGCTAGCAGAGCTGTGTGAGGAGAAGTGAGTGAAGTTTGTGGATGTATGCATGTGTTTGAGGGAAGAATAAAATTATACAGGCATGATGGGTTCCATTTAAATGGATCTGGAGTGAGTGTCCTGGAGAAAGTGTTGCTGTATGAAAGTACTGTGTGTGTGGAAGTATACTGTGTGATGCATTCAAGAGATCAGAAGAAAGAGATGAAGGGAAAAATCAGGAGAGTGGTATTGAAGAGACAGAAGTGCTTGGCATTGGAAACAGTAGTAGTGTGAGAGATGAAAAGAGAACAGGAATCTAAGAGAAACAGGGAAATTGGGGGAGCTTGGATGAACAGGGAGACATGGCATAGGGAGAGTGGATGTTGAAAGTGGCAGTGAATGTGTGTATGAAGATGGAATATATTGCAATGTGGTTGGAGAAGTTGAGACTGAGCAGATATATGTGGTAAGTATGATAAAGGTGATTGGGCAGGTGTAGTGGAGAAATCACAACCAACACATGGCTTGGATAGGACTGGCTGTAGACCTAAAATTGAACTGCTGCATTTATTTACAAATGCCAGAAGTATCAGAAATAAGGGGGATGAAATGGTTTCAATGATTGAGTTTATTTGCCCCAAAATCATTGGAAGAAGTGAAACATGGTTGAATGAAGATGATATCATAACTGGAATAGAAATGGAAGGATACAGTATTTTTCACGAGAATAGAAAGGGCAAGAAGGAAGGGAAGTGTTGTTGATGATAGTAGGGGAATTATGTTCACATAAGGTAGACATGAAATAGTGGCAATGGTTATGAGGCAGTGTGGTGTAACATGCAGGCTGAGAGGAAGACATATTTAGTTGGATGTTGTTATAGGCCTGGGAATGTGTTGGGTGGTGATGAAGAAATATATAAGCAACTTTGGTTTATGAACAAAGGAAGAGTAATTATTATTGGTGATTTTAATTGTGGTGGTGGTATAGACTGGAATGAAGAGATAGCATTTGGGAATAAGGAAAATGAATTTCTTGAGAGATAATTATCTCAGGAATCTTGTAAGGAGGGCCATGTGATGATTGAGAGTTCTAGACGTAATCATTTCATCAGAGGATGGGATTGTGATGGGGTTTCACACTTTCCTCCAGTTGGTGAAAGTGATCATGAAGTAATCACCTGTGCTGTGGCTAGTCATATGCAGACTTTTGTGAGAAAAGGATATATGTGGAATTATAAGGCTGGTGATTATGACAAGCTTATGAGACAGCTTGGAGTTATAACATGGAACGAGGAGTTGAGTGGTAAGGAAATAAATGCTGCATGGGAACTGACAAAGAAATACATAAGAGCATCAATGTGTGAATGTATTCCAAAGGTCAAAAGGCTGAATAAGGTAGGTGTAAAATGGATGAATGTGGAGCTTTAAAAAGGCTGTAGCTTCAAATTATAGGCCGGTCTATATACCTGGAGTTGTGATGAAGGTACTGGAGAGATTGGTGAGAAGTAGAACACAGAAATGGTTTGATAACAGCAGTATTCTATGTGGTTATCAACATTGGTTTTTAAGGGGGAGATCACGTTTTACTAACTTACTTATGTACTATAGCAAGGTGACATAGCTTGGATAGATGCATATACAGTGGTGTACTTAGGTTTTGCAAAGGCTTTTGATAGACTGCCACATGACAAGCTCTTATGTAAATCGAAACAGATGGGATTGGATAACAGACTTCTGAGTTGGATCAGTGACTGGCTGTCAGATAGGCATCAGAAACTTGTATATGAGGATGTGCAATATCCCAGAAGAGAAAGGTCACTAGTGGTGTGTCACAGGGGTCAGTTTTGGGATCATTGTTGTTCAATTTGTGTGTTAATGATATTGGGATGGGTTTAACTAGTGATATGCAGATGATGCAAAAATTGGGGGAGCAATGCAGAGTCAAGCTAATGTCATGGTCTTACAAGAGGACTTGAATGGATTGCATAAATGGGCAGGTAAGTGGAACTGTCAGTTCAATGTTGAAAAGTTTAAGGTTTGGAGATTTGGTAAGCAACAATGAGATGCAAAGTATACCCTTGGTGGGGAAACATTAATGGAAGTAGAGGAGATGAGAGATCTAGGAGAAATGGTGGACAAGGACCTCAGGGGTCACATTGCACAAGTTGTGACGATGTCACATCGGATAATTGCAATGATGAGGACCCTGACATGCAGAAATAGAGAGGTTATGATACATACCATTGTAAGGCCTTGATCAGGCCTCATATGGATTATTGTGCGCAGATTTGATCACCTGGTTTTCATGGTGATAAGGATATCCGATATTCGTTTGCATTTGTCACTGCATGTAACAAGTGAATCCAACACTGCTCATGGAGTAGTGTCACTACAGATAAATTGTAGCTTGTGCGTGTTATTTCTATGTACGAAACTTTTATTATTGGTGGTGTTCGTGGTGAGGTTGAAATATTTTTAATAAATCAATTTTTTAATATGTAAATTTATTTGTTAATAAATTGGTTACTGATTAGGAAAAAATTTTTCTTATTTTGTATATGCAGCACCCCACTTAAAATTTTTGCCGGCCGCCACTGGGGTAGACACATTGAATTTAGTTTAAGGTATGGTTGGATGAGCACTGTCTGCAATAGTGTGTGTGTGTGCCTCCACGATGAGTCTCTGATTCCATGGAGGTCAAATGTTAATAATAATAATAATAATTTTTTTCTTAAGTCAGTGGTAGGAACTGGGCCAGCAGGTTCATGTTGAGTGGTCTTTAGTTTTGTTCAGTTGAGAATTGGAAGCCAACCTGGGATATTTTCATTTGTAATCCCATTTGGAGTAAAACTGGGTCATGGTCAGAGCTGAGGTTGTCCATTGTATATATTTGGTATCGATGCATAATTTGCTATGTCATGAACATCAGGAAATCCTGCCACATTGTAGTATGTAGGTTCCAGAGGTCTTATAATCACTGTCTTCCTGCGAGCAGCAAAGTCATTAAGGATTCTACCATTTTGGTTTAATTTTGCTGTTCCAGCCTCTGTGCTTAGCATTCAGTTCAGTTTGGACCTCCATTGCTGTGATTGAAATCATGGACATCACACCACAGTTGTCATATTTTTCTGTGTATAAGGGGGGAGGGAACCAGTTAAGAGACTCATGGTTACTGTGGTGAAACTGCCGGTACCTTGTCTCTGCGAACAGGCTTCTGCCAATCACTAGCCCTTGTTAACTCTGTCGACTGACATCATTAATGACTGATTCTTTCATTAATGTCTGAAAGCATTCATACGTCTGCAACTTGTTGGCGGGGTAAGTTAATGCATTGGCACTATTTTGAGCACTAACCCATGAAAATGTCCGAAAATAAAAAACGATTGTCACATTCTTCAAAATTCAAGTTAAAAGTCATCAATTACGCAAAAGAACATGGAAATAAAGCTTCAGAGAGACAGTTTGGACCTCCTCCCACTGAGTGTATGATTAGACAGTGGAGATGTTTAAAATATTGATTTCTTAAATTTGGGGTTCGAAAAAGTAGAGTTTGTCTTATACATGGGAACGTCTTACACATGGAAAAATACGGTAAATTATGCAATTCAATTATTCTCCTGTGATGTTTGAAGCATATACATAAAGTCTTTTTCAGATCAATATAGATAATATTTGTTGCAGGTGTTGAAGAGCGAGTGATGCTTCTATTGTTACTAGTTATATAGGATCTCCTTTTTTCAAAATAGGGCACAGCATGGCTGTATTCCAGTCAATTGGGATTTCTTCTTTTTGCCAAATCAGCTTGATGAGTTCCTCCAATTTTTAGAAGTTCTGCTGTAATTTTATTTTCATTGGCTGTTTTATTATTTTTTAGTGCTTTAATAATATTCTTAACTTCAATTATAGATGGCTCCTCAATTGTCTCCTAAAAAATTTTCTCCTCTGATGTAAGGTGGTTTTTATATGGTGACAGTGATGACTTGTTTAATAGTTTCTCAAAATATTGTCTGAATTCCTCAATTTCTTTTTCTTGATAATTAACTGTCCTTGGTTATTAGTCGTATTCATATTTGTGGTTTATATCTCTTTTAGTTATTTTACTGTATCTGAAGAGCCTCTTTGAGTTGTATTATTTTCAATTTCTTCAATTAACTTTTCTCTGCCAGCCTATTCTTTCAATGCAGTATTTTACTAGTTAAATTTCTATAATTGACCCAATTTCAGAATTTTCTGGTAATTGGTCCTGTAGCAATGTTAACCTCAACTTATTACATTTCTTTAAAGCTCTTTTACATACATTGTTGAACTATTTGTTTTTCTTTCAGTTGTTTTTGTGAAATGAAAGATTTCTTTTGCACAATAAGTAATAACATTTTTGATTTGAGTCCAATTATTTTCAGTATTTTGTTCAGGTACAGGATGGTTTGAATACTGTATTTCCTGCTTTATCTTTTCTGCATATTGTCTCTTTGTATGTTTGCATTTGCACATTTTTCAATATCACGTTGATTAGCATTTCTGTTTCAGTTAACATTTTTCTCTATCTTACAGAGAGCCAGAAATGTGTTATTAGCAGGTAATGATCAGTATCTGCATCAACTCCTCTATAGGTATGGACATTTTTATGCATATCTTGTGCCTATTATTTATTATTACATGATATATTTGGTTGCTTACTGAGGAGATCAAAGTTTGTTTATGGATATTTCTTCTGGAAAAGTATGTACTGCTAACTGTAAGCCCTATGGCAGATGCTAAATTAACAACTGTAATCCTATTGTTGTTATTATTAATGTCGTGTAGATTATCTGGGCCAATTATTATCCTGTATCTTGTTTCTTTTCCTATTTTAGCATTAAAATCACCCATGACTAATTTTGTACAATGACCAAGTAAAGAATCATGCATTCTCTCTGGTTCCTTATAAAATTTATCTTTGACATCATCATCCGTATCTTCTGTTGGTGCATAGATGTTGATGATTGCAACATCAAACAGATGACTAGATGATCAGGATGTTCTTACGTGCCATAAAACCTGCACCATTTTCATGTCTGTCATCAGACGGTCCATTGTAGAATATTGTTCTATTATTTGACTGTAGGTTTTGATGGCTTGGCCATTTGGTTTCTTGTATAGCTAAGATCTGAATATCATAATTTTCTGTTATATCAATAACACATTGAAGAGATCCTGGTTTAAACAAAGTTTTTATGTTCTACATTCCAACTTAAAATCCGCTAGTCATTTCCAGTTAGTTGCAATTTTCAACAGTCCAGTTTGTAAAACTAGTACCTAGTTTTGTGACATGTAGATTTTTTACATCAAATGAGTAGTCAGTCCATTGTAAAAACACCCAATCTAGAGGACCAGAGTGTCTCTCTTAGTCTGGTCCCTACCCTTTGACTTGTCTGGATTGGAATTCTTACCGGTGACTATGTTACCACCATCATAGCTCTCTGGGTCATTAGGGTATGCAAGCCCTCCAATGACAAGGTGTAGACACCATCAAATATGGTGTCAGGCAAACGAATTAGCGCTTGGTCCATCTGAGCACTACCTCGTTTACCTTGCGTTCACAGCGGCCGTGATTCTCGAGAGCTATAGGGTATTCCTATCTTATGTGACTGCTAATTCATAAGTAGTATAGAAATATAAGACATGACACAACATTAATAAAAAAAATGAATTTTAATTAGGAAAAGATTTTTGGAAATTTTTCTAATGTTTTTTCCTTTTTCTTTTTTTGGGGGGCCCATCTGGGTGCACCACTGGTACAAAATAAACTTTTGAAAGAGATTCTGGGGGTTATCTTATATTCCTTGCCATATATGCCAGCATATATGATGATTCAAATGAAATGTTCAATATTTTCTGTTTTATTTTTAAATTTTATGTTTTGTATACTATTTTGTTTATACAATTTCTTTGCTTGTATTCTCCCAATCAGAATTAGAACCCTTTCCTCATGAAGAAGACATTCATATTACAGTAACAGCTGGAAATACAGCTGTTATACCTTGTATTCCACCAAGAAGTGTCCCTTCTGCAGTAACTGAATTTCATTTTAAAGGAACCAAAATTGACAAATCTAAAGGTAAGTGATAGTAAAATGAAAATAATGCAAAATATTATAATTTTAAAGTTGAAACAATGAAATATTTGGATAAAAGTATTAGGTAAACAATAAGCTTTGACTTCATAATTAATTAATTGTTGTTATCTGAGTTCAAGTGTACCGAGTAATTAACCATCCAGTAAATGCATTAAGATTATTATTCTCATCAGACCCGTGTGGAGTTAAAATGACTTATCATAGTAGATGATCCTATCTACCCATTTCACCAAAAATTCATGCTTATTTAACTACACTTTAAACTTGTTTATTATTTCTCTACTCACCAGACATTCAGACGGTGCATTCCATTCACTCACCACTCTCCAAGCGAAAAAAAAATAGCTGTTTTTTACTATTACTCATGGTCTCTTTATATACAGCTTCCAAGGTGGCCTCTTGTTTTGTCTCTGTCTCCTTACACTATGAAATACTCTTCTGCTTAATAAAACAGAAGAGCAAAAAGAGTGGTAAAAATTCATCAATTTGTCTTAGTCATATCATTACCCCCCCCCCCCCCTCTTATCCACTGACCCATATGAATGATATTTCATCAATCTCTCCACATGCTAACAATTCAGAGACTCGATATCTTGACATTCTTTACTGGAAATGTGAACTTCACTCTAAAATATTTTTGAAAAATAGGCAGCCAAATCTCTACAGTTCCCTATCATCACCAGTGCTCATGGGTCCAATGTTTGTTGTTGCCTGATGCTTGTTTCACCATTCTCTGCTATTTCTCTCTGTCTACTGCCAGGTAACTCCAATTCTGTAAACTCTGTCTACACTACTCCTTCATATCATGTATCCACTCTCACCTAGGCCATCCTCTTCTGTTTATACCATCCATTGTACCAAGTGTCAATATTTTGATGTTTCTACTGTTATCTGTTCAGTAGAAACATCAAAAAAGATGTGTCCAAAAAGCTTTAGTTACCTTTGAATTATTTTCTGCATTAGATCTATTTGCAGTTTACTTTGTTATACAGTTCTTCATTTATTACTTTTTTACACCCATCTAATTCATAGAATTCATAGAATCTTTCTATAATACGTTCTTTTGAAAGCCAGTATTCAACTCAGAGTTTTTAATCATTATCCATGTCTCACAATCATAGAGAGCACTTGTGAAATATGCATGTTTCCAGCAGTTTCAACTTTGTGGGAAGGGTCACTGATTTACTTTTCCATATCTTGTCCATTGCATGTAGGTTTACTTTTGCTTTTATTATCTGAGGTCTTGTCTCTCTCTTTTTTTTTCTTTTCAGTCTAAATCATGTGTCATGTTGCTTCCCAGGTATGTGAAGTTCTTCACCTCTTCCAGTTCTTGACCTTTATTTGCTTTTTCATCCTCTTCTTCCAAATCTTTTTATTTTTTATGTTCATTATCAACCCATCTTTCCTTCACTTAACTTCAGGGAACTGTCATTCATCTGCAATTCCCTATGCAGGCTGATAATAGCTTTGTATATTGGAAATGGAACTCCCTTATTTCCGCATTTCAATATTTACCTCATCATTGCCATTATTTGTTGTGTTGTCCTTAACAGTTCTTGCAGTGTAGCCTCAGAATTTCAGGCTCCTTGTCAATGATCAGCCCAGTTTCCTCATCTCCTCCACATTCTTATCTGACCCTCCTTATGGTTTACAACATTGAAATGGTAGCCATAAACTCATCTGCACACATTGACAGTCTGTCTGAACCCTCTGACCAATAGGTCATGAGTTCAAAATCTCACTATGGACACAGATGTTTCTGAATGTCTTCAGGTGGAAGATGAATTTCATGGCTAAAAACAGAATCCCTTCCCCCTTCAGTGACTTTCCTCTTCTGGGCTATCCATTAATACAACTTGCTGCTATCCATCCAATTTTCTATCCAATTCATTTATTTCTTATTAACCTCATCTGTCCTAATTTTACAGCCAATTTGTCATGTGGCACTTTATCAAAGGCTTTTGCAAATCAAGATACCTAAATGTACTTTTACTTCTTGTCCAGTAAATCTGCTATATTGCTCCCCCCCCCACACACACACATGAAAGAAGCCACAAAGCCTATATAAAACAATGGCATATGTGCATGCAGAACTAACTCCTGTTTCTGTATAGTAAACATATTGAGCATATTAAGCAGATGCAAACTGGAATATTAGCAAATATTTTGGAGTGCAGAAATTAGTGTACTTCTTTCCTTAATTAATAAATTGTTCTGATGATAAAAAAAAATCCATCGGGATGAACACTAATATAATATATTGATTTGCAAATATTGCAAAACAGATATACATCTCCATTCACTGTATCACTACTGAGCTAGCAGGGCTGGCAGAAGTGGGCCTGCAAGGCCTGCATTGCAGGCAGTTTTGAAGGTGGGTGGTATTTCGAAGTGTTAGTATGAAGTTTCATTCTTTCTTTAGATTTTTGTAAACGAATTAAGTAATAATAATTAGGTAACTCAATATATTGCTACAAATTTACAGTTAGAAAAAGTTACAAAGTTACAGTTACAAATTTACAAAAAATTCTTGTAAATTCTTTCCACGTGATTTTGACAAAAATAAATAAATAAATTGCCATTTGTTTGGGGGCACCCATTTGAGCTTTGCAGGTGGACGACGTCCAGTCTAGCATACTCTGGAGTTAGCATACAGATTAAATAAAAAATAGACATGAAACTGATCTCTGTGATATTCCACTAGTTTTTCTTTTTACTTGAAATTGTCTCCCTCCTCATGCTCATATATGGGGTTGATAGATTGCCAGAAATATCGGAATAGGAAGGAGGAGTTTTTTGACATTGGTTGGTACGACCTTGCCAAAAAGTTATAGTCATTAGTGAAACTTGGTTGCCAGCACATGATTTTCAAGAAGGATAGTGAGAACAGAAAAGAATGAGAGATATTGGTGATGATAGAAGAATTGCAGCCTGAAAAAAAAAAAAAAAAGAGCAGAAGGTCATTAAGATGACACAAATGTGACAACAGTTCGTTTGAGGCAGTGTAGGTCAATAGGAAAAATATACAACTGGTTACTGCTTTAGGCCAGGGAAAGATGTGGAAGACATTCATTGGTAAAGGATATGATTGAAACATTTAAGTTACTAAAAGGGTTTTATAGGATTGATGCAGACGAAATTTTTAGCACTTGGCTAGAGGTGACAGAACAAGAAGGTTATCCTGTAAATTGACTAAGAGTATTATTAGCAGGGGATGTGAGGACTAGATTATTCACTTGGAAAGTGGTGAGTGGAATTGATTGCTAGAGTCTGTTATGAGTGCTTTGTCAATGAATGTATTCAAGGAGGGACATGGATAGTAGCATGGGTCTCTTGCAATGAGTCTTTGGACTCCATTGAGATTCCTGTGCAATAATAAGAATATATTATCTTGTCTGCTATTCACTTTACTAGTTTTACAGATAGTCCCAGTCTCTTCAGTCCAAATCATGTTTTTTTTTTTAAATTCAGTTATATTATGTTTATCAAGTTATATCAAGAAAGTGGACATGGATTTCACTGATGTGTGTACAATTTAATTGATTATATACTTGTTCGTACAACACATAAAACATCAGTTAAACTTTCTAAGACTAGATCTTTCCCAGGAACTGATATTGGCAATGACCACAACATGGTCATTGCTGCCTTGAATCTAAAATTAAAACAAATAAAAGATAACCAAAAACAAAGAAAAAGGTGTAGTGTTGAGAAGTTGGAATCACCTCATATGCGAGAACAATATAAATTCCATGTTAACAATTCCTTGAATCCTTCCTAGAAGAAGTCAGAAGTATTGATGATATATTCAAACTATTTTCCAAAGCTATTTTAGAAGCAACTGATACCTCTCCTATCCTATCCTTTCCATCCATCCCTTAGGATGATGGGTTGAACTCCCTCCCAATGAGGGGCTTACGACAAATTAATGCGGCTGGTTCATCACTCCTCTGCTGCATCCCCTAAGGACAATAATCATCACTGTAAGCCATCTGTGTTCACAGGGCTGGTTTGCCTGTTTTGGGGGACAAAAGACCTGAGTTTCTGGGTGAAAAAACCTCTACCTCTGTATGAGACTAGCTAACTCACCTTTCGTTGAAAGAGACCAGATAAAGGTTTCTCACATCACTGTGTGAAGACATTTTAAAACTGTGATCAAAGGAGAACATTAAAATCCACTATAAATGAGGATAAGGATAGCAGGAAAAAATATAAAGAACTGAACAAAATAATAAGAAACAAAATTAAAACAGCTAAAACTAACTGGATTCTGAATGAATGTGGAAAGATTGAAGAGGAACTACAAAGAAACAACCCTAGAAGCACTTTTCAAATGATAAGGAGATTAACAAACCCTTCACTAACTCAAATTGGTCAGTTGATGAAAATAGCAAGCTTATGACTAGAAAGGATGAATCTTGCAGCATTTTGCATGATTACTCAACTAACCTTTTCTCAGAAGACAGTATCCTTAATAATCAAAACCTTAAAGACATAATATTAATACACTGGTTGAAGGAGACGTCTATTTTAAGAGCAGAGGTAGAAACAGCAATTAATTATTTGAAGATGGGAAAATCACCAGAGCATCTATGATAGGTTTTTCCCTTGCCTTCAGATGGAATAACTTCAGTACTACTGAAGGCAAGGAAAAAAACCTATCATAGATGCTCTGCTCAAAATTTGTCAAGATGTGTGGTAGAATAATTATTCATGGCCTAAAGGTTAGTGAACTTCTGTTCTGATTCCTATTTCTAAAAAAGGAAATAGTACAAAATGTTGCAATTATAGCATTATCAGCTTAATTAGTCATCCAAGCAAAATTTTCCTAAAAAATCTTACTCTATAGGATTGGGAGGAAAATAGAAAGTATACTTTCAGAAAACCAAACAGGATTCCATAAAAACAAGAATACAATAGGTCATTTATTTACAATACCTTTCATTGGAGAAAAATATATTGAACATAATAATCATGTCACAATTTTATAGTTATAAGAAAACTTTTGATTTTCAGTAAGGTGTGAGGCATTGTGGAAAATACTGAACTAGTATGCAATATACAATAAAATCGTATTCTTAATTAAAACCCTTTACTGTTTCTCAGAAATGTTGGAAATCAACTGCAACTATAACAAGTCTTTTAAAATGGAAAGAGGTGTGTGTGTGTGTGTGTCACAGGTTTATACTTTTGGCAATGCTTTTTTAATCTTTAATTTAAATATATATAATAAACTTAGCCTTCGAAAACTGTGGTATTTGAATTACAGTTGATGGGAAAAAAATCATTCTCAGATTTGCAGATGACATTGACCTAAAAGTAGAGAATAAACATCACTTTCAAGAATTAACAGAATTTAAAAGGCACTTAATGATTATGGATTAAAGATCAGCACTCGCAAATCCAAAATTAATGTCTTCAGGCCTATGAAAATTTCAGTTAATGATGAAAAATGGAAGAAATAGAAAGATTCACCCACTTGGGAAGCATACAATACAGAGATGGTCAGTCTAAACATGACATTAAAACATTCATTGCTAAAGCAACTGTTGTCCTTCAGAGGTTATAGCTACTTTGGAAGGACAATAAAATATGGCTAGCTACAAGATTGTACTTCATCAATACCTTTGATAACTCTGTCTTACTCTATGGATGTGAGAGTTGGACTTTGCTAAAGGGAGATGAGCAAGACTATTGGCCTTTGAGGTAAAGTGCTACAGCAAACTTTTGAGGTTACCATACATGGCATATATAACATATGGTGAAGTTAGAAGGAAAAATCTGCTCCATTGCTAGAATACAAGAAAATATTATCACTAAAATATGTTTGAAGCAACTCCGGTGGTTGGAGATCACATAGCTAAATCACATAGCTTACCTAAAATATCGGGTTATTTGAAAAGTTTGGTAAATTTTCAATAGATGGCGACACAAATTTGTTCATTCATACCAGTGTCGGCATGTATCATCTTTTTCATGATCCCTGGCAAAATTTTAGCACCACATGTAATGTGTAGTTTTCGTTTTGCAAACATTTAAAATGACCGCGTTCACATTTTTCATAAAAATGAAGAAAAACGAGTTTCGTGCAGTGATAAAACACTTTTATTTGAGGAAGTGGATGGCCACGCAGATCAAAGCCAAGTTAGATGCAGTTCATGGGGACTCTGCACCAGCATTAAAGACTATTTATTTTTGGATAAATGAGTTAAAATGTGGTCGTAAGTCCATCAAAGATGAAGCGCCTTCCGGATGCCTGACAGGTCACTACAAAGGAAATGATTGATAAAATCCATGGTATTGTTATGGAAGATTGCTGAGATTGTAGGCATCTCAACTGAATGAGTGTATAATATCCTGTACGAAAAATTGCACACGAAAAAGCTGTGTGTGTGTGTGTGTGTGTGATGGGTGCTGCGATCGTTGACTGTCATCAACACAGTGTTTGCCGATGTTTAATTGCAATTCACAGGATTTTTTGTGTTGATTCATGCATGAAACTTGGATCCACCACTACACACCTGAGTCCAAACAGCAGTCAAAACAGTGGACAATGCCCATTGAAAGAGCACTGAAAAAAGTGAAGACCGTCTTGTCAGCTGGGAAGGTGATGGTCACTGATTTTTGGGATTCCCAAGGAATTATCATGATAGACTATTTGGAAAAGGGTAAGACAATAATAGGAATCTATTATGTGTCGTTGTTGGACCATTTAAAAGAAGAATTGAAAAAAAAACAGCCAAGATTGGCACACACAAAAAAAGTATTCTTTCATCAAGACAATGCACCATCCCACACATCGGCGGTCACAATGGCAAAATTGCACAAATTGAGGTTCGAATTAGTTTCACATCCACCGTATTCTCTGGACTTGGCCCCTATGACTTCTTGTTCCCAAACTTAAAAATTTGGCTCGGGGGGAAAAAATTTTCTTTGAACGAGGATGTCATCAAAGCTCTCAATGACTGTTTTGCACAATTTGACAAATCCTACTTTTTTAGATGGGATGAAGAAATTGGAAACTCACTGGACCAAATGTGTAGACCTCGATGGGGACTATGTTGAGAAATAAAGGTGATTTTTTCCAAAAAAATGTGTTTAACTTATTTTTTTACCAAACTTCTCAAACAACCCACTAGCACTAGAGGGCTTGATTTTTGCTAAAAAAAACACTGGTGCAACCTAGAATGATCAGAATAGATAATATTAGAAAATGGACTAATTCTTCATTCTCCACCTTGTTAAGGAGATCTCAAGACAGAAACATGTGGAGAGTGTATGTTAGGACTGTCATCTTTATAGTGCTCCAATGGTCTATATAGACTGTGGGTGAAGAAGAAGAAGATATTATGTTTGCGTTAGAATAAGTTTTCATTCAGATAACCTAAAGGATAACATATATTGTGGGTATATTCAGTGAGTTGTTTTGCAACTGCTTTATAAAATGTTAGCAAATGCTAAAGACAAATCCTACCTTTTAACAAATCCATGATACATGCTCTATGCAGTTGTCATCTTCATATTTTGTGTTGCTATGATCATTACTCAACAAATATTTTTGCTTATTTGCATGTGGCTAGTAGATTTTGCCAACTGGCAAAATCTACTTGTCGCATTTTTATTTCATTAAAAAAAAAAAAAAAAAAAAAAAATCTAAACAAAATCTTTTTAATTTTGGGAAAACACAGATGTAACACTTAATTATTTTACAGAACTCCTGTTAACTTATTGGGATATATTATTTAAAAAATGAGGAGTCTTGGGTGAGTTGCACTGTTTGCGTGGTCAGGAGGGATTTGCATAATTTGTTGATCCCTGGCTCTCGCCATGACTAATGAAATCCTGCAAGTTTTGTTCCCATAATTTTGAATTTGCATTATTGTCATTATGATGTGTTTGCTATTTGGCCACATGGCCTGGATACACTAAATATAGTTTCTTAACACACTTAAACAATCAACACCCCAGGATCCAGTTTACCTTGGAAAAGGATAAAAACATCAGTCTCCCTTTCCTGGACACTCTGATTCCTTCCTTTTGACTCTTATGCAGCCTTTCCAACATACAGATGAGTAGCAGCCAGGGTGATATTTCATGAATACAATATAAACACTTATTAAAAAGTTGATTTTAGTACCAGTCAAAAATGACAAATAGTCCTTTTTTTAATATAGAAACTTTACAATATTTAATCTCTTTCTCTTCTCATAGAACGACATAAGTTGCTACCATCAGGAAATCTTCATATTTTACATGCAGAAGTTGCAGATTCTGGACCATATCACTGTACTGCTTATAATCCTTTTTTAGAGGAGAGAAAGACAGCTCATCATAGAGTTTTGCTTACAGTCACTGGTAAGTTATTTTTTCATTTTTACTAACATAATTCTACCCCCCCCCTTCCCCACCTTCCTATTTCTTACATATGCTAAAAGTACAGGTAAGGTTATGGTATTGTGTATGTATATTTTTAATTTTTCAATTGCATTTAAAAAGATGGGGTATGGATGCTTAAATGTTTTGATTATCACTTGTATTGTTGTTTAGAGGAGGAAACACATCTAGTGATACTAAGTAATTAATTAACTTTAACTGATTGTATTAGATCAGTTCATCTAGTGATACTAAGTAATTAATTAACTTTAACTGATTGTATTAGATCAGTTCATCTTTGCAGCTCTCTTGGTTTGATGGAACCATTTGGTTGGAACCTAGGTTTTAAGCCTGTCCAAAGATGTCCTCCCAGCACTTAAGCCTTAACAACACATGGATCCAAAGAACCTTTATAAGGGCTTTTCAATAAGAGATGAGTTAGCCAGTCTCATACAGAGGTGGGGGTTTTCTTCCAGAAACTCAGGTTTTTTTTTTTTTGTCCCTCAAACAGGCAAACCAACTCCATAAACACACATATCTGCAGAAAAAAAATACTTACTGGGCAAGGAAAGCAATGGAAAAACCACCTTGTTCTATTATTATTCTCTAATAAAGTAACATTGCCCCACCAACCATTAGATTGAAAAGAGGAGAGAGTTCATCTTGGTCACCAAGACATCTTCACGGATACCAAGATGTAAACTTTTTCTTCAAAAATTTTTTTTGCCACTGTTTCACAGACAGTTTCTAGGTCGTGTTTCTTCTACAGATATTCATGACCACTGTTCAGCATAACTAGCATCCATCATGATGTTCCCTGATTTCTATTAAACCTACAGTATCACAAATAACTACTGCTCAACCTCATTTTACAGTTGAATTACTAATTCACCAAACCTGCCGCTCCATTATTCTTTCATTCCATTTCACTTGGTTCTGTGGAACAGCCTTTCCTATGAAGTATTCCTCAAAGACTGCAACCTTCAACTCTTTAAAAAGAAATTCAACAGATTGCTTTTCTCTTGAATTCCCCTGCCTGTACATAGCAATGCGTGGGAGTGATATTAAAAGAAGAAGAAGAAACTGCTTTTCATTAACGAAATCTGGAAGTCTATTATCTTGAGACCAGCAAGATCCCATCACAGCACCCACAAAGGGTGCCAGGATCCTGCCTTTTGAACTTACAATCCTGTCTTTTTTTCTGCATTTGTCCTCCTGCTGATACCTTCATGAATGTGCATAGTTATCTTTGCATCTGTGAAGATGAAATATTAGTCTAATAATTTAACAGCTAATTAAAGTTAATTAATTAATTATTATCCCTAGACATGTATTTTCTTCTTTTAACAATGCATGTTCATTGTAAAATTTGTGATGCTATATGATTTTTAATTTCAACAGATATATTTTTTTATTTTAACAGAGCCTCTAGGTTCCCAGGCACTTAAATTTACTTTAAACCCTCAACCACATTCAAATGTTGTAATGGGAAGTAATGTCACCATCGAATGTGCAGCAATTGGGTACCCTATTCCAAACATTACATGGAGGAAAGAGGAAGGACAGTTACCACGATGGAGACATCAAGTGGGAGGTAAAAACTATTTTTAATATATAGGTATTAGTATTCACTTAAAATTTGTACTGTCTCAAGTTTTGGTAATAATTTATAACTACAATGTATAATTTTTATCCATCTGAACAGCTATAGAGAGAAATAAAAATTAGTTAAAAGATCTGCAAGAGAAGATAAAAGAAATTATGTTGTCAGTAAGGCAAAAGCACAAAAGGCTGCAGCATTAGGACCCATTGGAAAAATGTATGAGGTGACAAGGAAAATATGCTCTGCAGAAAAGAAACAAGTAAATGCTATAAGGGATAAAAATGATTTGCTGCTAACTGAACAGGATAAGATTGTTAGATGATGGAAAGAACACTTTGATGAAATTTTAAATGTAGATCATAATATAACTGACATGATTGGAAGTTCTATAATGGAAGAACCTCCTATTAGCATAGATTTAAATATTATGCTAGGACCAATATCTAATAATGAATGTAATAGAGAAGATGAAAAGTGGAAAGTTCGTGTGGCAATGATAATATAGCAAGAGAAATGATTAAGACAAGTAATTACTGTTGATAAATTGCAACTGATATTTAACAATGTAATTGAAAAGATACCTAAACAGTGGAGACAGGCAATGATAACTATAATCTCAAAGAAAGGAGATCTCACCAGATGTGAAAATTGGAGAGGATTTAGTTTACTGCCAGTATCTGCAAAACTTTTCTGTAAAATTATTGATAAATAGCGTTAAAGTGAAATAGAAAAGATATTAAAGCACGAACAAGTTATTTTTAGAGCAGGTGGAAGCATTTGTGCATCACATTTTTACAATAGTCACAATAGAACTTAGAAGTTTATTATGCCTAAATTTCATAGATTTTTGCCAAAGAATTTGACAGTATTGATAGAGAAATATTATGGTTATTTTAATATTAGAAGCTATGGAATTCCTGACAAATATGTAAGAATAATCAAAGAAATATATAAATGAAGTAAAAGTTGTGTTATTGCTAAGGACATGTATTTACTAGACATTACACAACCCTGTCTCACAGGGTTGTGTAATGTCTGGTTTACTGTTTAACATAGTCATTAATTGAATTATGAGAAAAGTTGCAGGTGAAAAAGAGGAATTAAATGGAATCTTGTATTACAGTTGAAAGATCTAGCTTTCAACTAACAGGATATAATGTAAATATTGACAAAAGCGAATACTACTTTCAAAAAATTATATAATATATGGAAATTATCTAAATATCATAATAAAACCAAAAAGAAGACCTTCAGTATTAATATTAAAGGTGTATTATTATATGGATCAGAGACATGGAAATTGACCAAAAAAATAGGCAGCCCAATTAAACAGTTTTCAAACAAAATGTCTGTGTAAAATATTAAAAATGTTTTAGCCCCCACTAAATGTGGAGGACATCATGTGTTAAGCATTGGATAAGCTCAAGACAGAAATTAGGATAAGGAGATAGATTGATCAGTAATTTGAGGTATGCTAATGATTTTGTAATGACAAGGAAGAACTAGGACAAATTCTTGACATAGTTATCAAGATCAATAATAACAGAGGACTTCAACTCAACCCTAGCAAGACAAATATTATGGTTCTCAAAGGAAATACAAACAGGGAAGCTCTTGAGAAACAAGTGTACCTGAGGAAGTCAGCAAGTTTGAGTACCTGGGATCCATTATTAATGTGAAGAATTGCTGTTCAGAAGATATCAGAAGAAGAAGGTTACGAAAGGCTAAAACAACATTCAGAGACTTGTTGAAAATCTGGAAGGATAGATCTATCTCCATGGTAAAAGGTGAAGATTTTGGATGCAGTTTTTTTCAACAGTGACTTATGGATGTGATTCTTGGAACCTAGAAAAGTCAGATAAGAAAAGGATAGCTGCTTTTAAGATGTGGTGTAACAGAAGGCTGCTGAGGATATCATATACTGAAAGATGTACAAATGAATGGGTGTTAGAAAAGATCAGTAGAACTTTAAGACTCCTTAAGGATATTGAACAGAAGAAAGTTAAAATATTTTGGACACACTGAAAAGGATGGAATGGGGACTTCTCAGAACAGTAATAGAAGGTAAAGTTCCTGGAAAAAGAGGAAGGGTAGACTGTCAATGAGATGGATGGATAGTGTGTTTGGAGTGATTGATCTTCAGAGAGTTGAAGCATACAACAGGACTATGTGGTGAGACATGGTGTGGCACATTACCGAGCATTGGAGTGACCATATGGCATCTGTGGATGCCCAGTGAGCATATGAATGGAATGATCTACAAAAATGCAGATAGAAATGGATTGGACACTTTCTGAGAATGGACAGCAGAGAGAGAGAGAGAGAGAGATTTCAACAGTGTTTATTATTATTATCCCAGGATCCCAATGTAGTCAGATTCATTGCAGGAGAGATCCCTTTGTCATACACACAGCTCAACATATCTTGCCTTAAATGCATTCAAATTCTCTGCAGACTTCACACTTCACATGAGTAATGCATTCCAATCATTCACAACTTGCCATTCAAAAAACTTGCTTATCATACCCTCCTCCTCCTCCTCCTCCTGGGATGACCTCATGTTTTCTCCCCATCTCCCACTATTTTATGAAAACCTCTTCAACATTAATCTTATAACAACCTCTTATCAACTTGTACATCTCTATCATATCATCCTCCCTCTTCCTCCTATCCACTAGACTGCAATTTGCATCTTCTCAACCTTTCTTCATATTCAGAATCAAGATGAAAACAGGTTACTAGTATTATGCTGCAAGGTTCAGTGCTGGGACCACTACTGTTTAAGTTGTACATAAATGATATAGGAAATAACCTGAAAAAGGAAATATTCTATTGTTTGCTGATGATGTAAAATTATGTAGAGTAATATTTAATCAAGACAATGTGGAGAGCTGGCCAGATGATTTAAATAGGCTATCAATATGGGCAAAAGATAATGGGTATCAATTTAATGTGGAGAAATGTAGTTATGCATTTTGAAATAGACAGATTACAAGCTGTGTATCACATTGATGGAACTGTACTTCAGAAAATAGATGAAGCTAGAAATAGCATCTGAAAAAGAAGAATAGCCCACATAGTAAATACCAGAAGAAAATAAATTTAATTGAATAATGACATAGTAACTCTCAGATGACAAACAGAACTTATAAAACAGATAATCTCACCAATTTCAATGTTAATAATATCCATTTCTGTCCTATTTCTCATAAAAAAAGAACCATTTTTTCCCAGTATTCTTTTTGACGATACCCAAATTTCAAGACAGTTTGAGATTTCTTTTCTTGGAATTACCCTGACATCAAACCTCTCCTGGCATAAACATATCACAACCATTGCATCCTCAGCTTCAAGAAAATTAGGATTTCTTTTTCACTCATTATACAAATCACAAATCTGCCTAGCTATTGAATACTGCCTTCACATAAGAGGTGGGGCCCCTAAAAGCTCCCTCAAAATCCTTGACTCAAGACAGAGGAGAGCAGTTAGACTTATTAATGACCCATCTCTTACCAGCTCACTTCTCCCATTTTCGCACAGACATTTGGTTTCTGCAATATGTATATTCTACAAATATTTCCATGGGAAATGTTCATCTGAAATAACATCGATAATTCCCTGCTTAGTACTAATCTCAATGGAACATGTGCAGCTGTTGCTCAACATCCTTTCACAGTGCACCTTGAAACAAACAGAACAAGTTTCTTTTCCTCTTCCTTCATCCCTGCAACTGCTGTATTGCAGAACAGCCTCCCCCCTGTTGTGTTTCCCAAGGAATACAATATACAGTCTTTCAAATCAAATGTAAACAAGTTCCTCCTTTCCCAACCCACTACCCATATACAGTACTAATGTACCATAGGTTTATCGACCAACCTCGAACAAATTATAAAAATCAAGTGGATATTAAATCCAGCATTATTTCAAAGCAGAATACAGAAACTATAAAAGTTTCATATGAAATTTGACCAGAGAGCACAACATTAACAAAAAAAAAAAAAAACTTGATATAAAGATCAAAATGTGGAATTTTATTTTAATTTAATAAAGTAAATTCTTTAACACAATAGTATGTCTCCATAATTATTCATAATGACTGCTGATCATCATGTAACTCTGAAAAAAAAAGTGAATGGACATTCTATTGAAATTTGGAAGGGGAGTTGTGAGTAAGAGAGTAAGAAATAGCTTTTTTTTTTGCATGGAGAGTGGTAGAAGTATAGAATGCACTGCCTAAGAGGATGGCAAGAGTGCACACAGCAAATGAGTTCAAGTAGCAGCATGATAGATTCTGTGTTCTCCAAAGCTGATCTCTCATAATGTGCCTTATAACTTCATGGAGGTTCTGAATAATAAGAACTTGTCATTATTAATATTCAGGGAACAAGTAGTACTAATCTAAAATAGTGTGGTCACTTAAGCAGAATGGATAAGAAAAATTATCAGAACAAGTGTTTGAAGCAAAAAAAAAAAAAAGATTCGCTTATGGAAAATACACCTCTCCGACGTTCCAATTTCCTTAGTTATGAAAAGAAAGTTTTTGCTCTCTTAAGGTTTTTGCCTGGTCTCTGACGAAAGCCAACCAGTTTGAAACAGCTGTCAGGCCAGTGAAACCTTATCAAAATGGACCAATAGGAGGTGAATATACAGACGCTTAGGCATAACGATCATGTCACGTATAATGTAAGGCTAGGGCAATTCGTAAATGCCAGTGAGTGTATTCCTGTAAGCTCTCTGGTCAAATTTCATATGAAACTTTTATAGTTTCTGTATTCTGCTTTGAAATAATGGTGGATTTAATATCCACTTGATTTTTATAATTTGTTCATCGTTAAAGTGAAACTTTTGGGCTCTTTATTTTAGTAAAAAAAAGATAATTTTTGCATTGCTAACACCAAAATATAGATTAATACTGATGTTATTAGAAATTCTTTAGAAAATGATGTTTAATTATAAATTAATATAAATTAATTAAAATTATATGAAAAAGTTGCCTGCGTTGCCTTGTGAGAATATATCTAGGAGCATAACTAGACTTCCGGAAGAAAGATCTAGAGGAACTTTTTTCTAGGCCATTTTGTAGCCAGTTCTTGAGTTAGTTGTAGAGCACAAGCAAGTAAGCTTTTCTCTTGGAAATTCTGGTCCCATATCTTAAAAATGTTGACCACAGAAGTTGCACTATTCCAGATGACAATGGGTGTTATTGTTTGGAATAGCTAAGAGTGGAGACTGGCTGCCCTCCAATTTAAAAAAGTTGATTAGAGCTTTAAGTGCTTTGTATTTTTGAAAATAAATAAAATGATATTAGTGGATTTTTAGAGAATTTTATATTAGAAAAATAATACTATTGTTTTTTTTATAGCTTTTTGGTATCGTTGATAGCCTTCTGGAAACATTTAAACTTTTAAATTTGATTTTAGGTAATTTGTTGCTATTTGGTGTAAAAAGAAGTGATGAAGGAATTTACCACTGTGAAGCTAATAATAATGTAGGAGAAGTGTCAGCTTTTACTGTGTTAAAAGTCCAAGGTAAGTATTTGTCTGATTTTTGCGTGTTGGTAGCACTATGTAACTCACATGTTTTTCAGGTTTCAGTCCATAATAGTTATTTAAGGTATTATGGAGCATTCTGCATTATATAAATATTCACATTTTATTTCATTCCTTTCAAAGCATATAAGATTTTTACACTAAAGAGTATGTATGGCCTTAGATGCATACACATTTCATATAATTTGTTTTGAAGACTTTATTTGAATGATATATGAGTTTTCACTGGGAATCTTACCATTTGGTTGTAATCAAAACATTAATTTTTTCTTGATTATAGGTTTCTGACATCCCTTATATTAATTAACGTCTCTATATTTCAGTATTTCACAAATTAAAGGAAACTGAATGAAGTTCTGGATAAATAATTTATTATTTGACACTACATTAGTTATACAGAATATTGTTTGACAGTGTATTATTTATCAAGAATATGTATGTCAAACCCTGTGAATGAGATTTTCTAAATATCTTTGTGTATTTGCAAAAATTCCTTTGTAAATACACTAATCCTTGGTGTAAGCAGCATGCTAAAGGAAGCAACAGCATGCATCTTGTCACTGAACTACTAAAAGTAGAATTTCTTGTCATGAAAAGATTCTCGTGCAGATCCTATTTTATTATGATAACTAATAATTAAGGAATTGACAGCGTAGACTAGAAATATAAATCACATCCGTGATACTTTCTCAGCCATTGGCTATCCGTGATATCACAGATGTGATTTAGTTCGGTGGTTAGGGCTTGATCATTTGAACAGATTATTTTTGCCCTGTTGAATAGTATCTTAATAACTCCAAAAATTTTGTGAGCTGGGGGTGATAGGATTGTTAGTGAATGTATCTGCCTGTATGGGTGGGTTTTCTATAAACTAAGAAAACCAAGGTTCCATCGGGTTGGCAGGTGACTAGTGTGTCTAGGAAGGGAAGGTTATTGTTTTTCTCTTTTTCCAGGGTGAACTTGATTCTAGGGTGTTGGTTGTTTAAGTGTGTTAGGAAGGAGAGGAGTGAATCTGGGCCATGTGGCCAAATAGCGAACACATCATCAATGTAGCGAAGCCATATGGTAGGTTTTTGTGGGGCTGAGTTTAAGGCTTTCTCTTCAAAAGTCTCCATAAAGAAGTTGGCCAAGGGTGGGGAAAGTGGTGAACCCATGGCAGTCCCCTCTATCTGTTTGTAGAATTTTTCTGCCAAACGAAATAGCCTGAGTTCATTGTAAACTGAAATATCGGGCTGAGATATCGGGAGGAAATTTAGCTTGGATTAGCTCTAAGGTTTCTTTGAGAGGGACATTCGTGAATAAGGAGGCGACGTCAAAACTGACCATCATGTCATTATGTTGGAGTGTAAGGTTTTCTATACTGGCTTTGAAGTGGGCTGAGTTTTTTATGTGTGATGGTGTGTTGCCAGTATAGTGTGAGAGCGCTTTGACTAAATGCTTGGCTAGTTTGTAAATGGGGGAATCAATGCCATCCACTATGGGACGTAATGGCACATTTTCTTTATGTATTTTTGGGAGCCCATATATGCGGAGGGGTCTAGAGTTATATGGTTTTAGTCTGTTGGTAATCTCCACAGGCAAAGAAGTGACCTTCTTGAGGAGCCTATGGAGTTTTCTAATTTGAGAGTTGGTGGGATTGTATTCAATAGGGAGGAAAGTGGCTCAATCTAATAGTAATGCCTTAAGCTTACCTGTGTAGTCATTAAGATTGAGTACCACAGTGGCGTTCCCTTTACCCGTTTTGGTGATAACCAATTCTTTGTTTTTCTTCAATTCTTGTAGTGACTTGTATTCACTTATGGATATGTTGGCTTTTGGAGGTTTTTTGCTTTTGTGAGAACACAGGCTACATCCAATCTAATATCGTTGGCGATGTGGTTTGGAAGGTGGCAAATCCCGCGTTCAATTTGGATCATTAATTCCTCGACAGGTAATTTCCTAGGAGCCATGGCGAAGTTGTGACCACGTGACAGAGCGTTGAGTGCTTCAGGCTTCAAGATAACTGAAGAAAGGTTAACTACAGTGTTGGTTTGTAGTTTAGGTTTGGACGCCAAGTTTTTTATGAATTTATCAAACTTGTTGATATGTCGACTCCGTATTCATTCGAATTCTTTATTAGCTGCTGTACACGAGACATCATGTAGGACTGACCAAAGCTCGTGATTAAGCGTATTTGAAAGCTCATTTTCTAGTGCTAAAATAGCTCTGTTTATGTCGGCTAGGGAACCACATGAAGCGGTAATTTGCTCCTGAAGTAAAGCCTAGCTTGCCCGTTGTAGATACGGAGAGCTTTCTGTGAACAGAAGCGGTGTTTAAATTTTACACAGTTAAGGATGACTTGATTATCCTGGCAGCTTTTTAGGAATGCTAGACTGTTAAGTTGTCTGGATAATTTCAGCTTCAGTTTGCCATAATGGCAGGCCTTGCGTGCGAAGGAATCTCTGTGGATGATCGTAATTCTTGTAGAGAGGCTTATACGCTGGTTAGGCATGATAAATAATAATTAAGGAATTGACAGCGTAGACTAGAAATATAAATTAAATAAACTTTAATATATACTTTCAGATATTTCGGGAAACGTCACGCTGCCATCTTCTTGGGTACTTAATACAAAGACAAGTTATATAGGAAGATTTACAAAAATTTGGAGGGAACATCCTTTGATTTATATGCTATGCTAATAGGTTATTCAATTTAGTCGGAGAATCTTAGAGACTTGCACTAGATGTGTTTAGGAGTACAGCATCATATGCATAAAGCAAGGAGCTAAGTTTGACATCTCCAATTCTAATATCAGGCTTAATGCCACTTTGATATAGGAATCAGCCATAAAAAGACCAAAACCATGAAAAATAGGCAGAAACATCGAACGCATCAACTGTATTCTGAATGGAGAGCCTATAGAACAAGTAAAATATTTCAGCTATTTAGGCATAGTTTTTAGTGAAGACGGCAATTTAAA
This sequence comes from Typopeltis vanoorti, assembly GCF_054136105.1. Lineage (NCBI taxonomy): Eukaryota > Metazoa > Arthropoda > Arachnida > Uropygi > Thelyphonidae > Typopeltis > Typopeltis vanoorti. The sequence goes on along the minus strand of NC_143571.1, from coordinate 61,290,412 downwards.
TCTGGAAATAGACAACAGAATTAGTAAACCTGGTATGCTAGAAAGTCAGCTGAATAAATTTATATGGAATAATAAAGAAATTAATCAAAACACCAAACTAGCAGCATACAAGATAGTTTTCAAACCAGTTTTAAGTTATGAATCTGAATTGTTAGAAATAAAGCACTCAATGAAAACTAGACACCACAGATATGAGGGGATTCAGAGAAAAATTAGGAGAGTGAACAGTTGGCATCAATGACAGAATCATAATAAAAATGGTGATATTAGAATGGAACTTGACACTATTAGCATTCAAGAATGTGTGAGCAGAGCTAATCCGAGGTGGTATGGCCACTTAAATAGAATGGGTGAAGAAGAGTTTGTAAGACAAGTGTTCGATAAGATGGCAGGAAAGAGAACCAGAGGAAGATCCAAGTCTAGGTGAATTGATTCAATCAGAAGTGCCTTAGAAGCATGAAATGTTAGATATGACAATATTGGAATGCTGACAGCAGTAGACTAATTTGGAGGAAAATTGTGGATATGAGATTATTCATAATGTAAACTTAATCATGCAGTGCTGTCATAGTCGCCTGAATACCCCTTGAGGATGCATATCAGGAAATTGACGATACTGATGTTAATAGGTTAATGCTTGGGAAACAAATAAAATACTTATTTTATTATTATTAATGGACACCCATGGAGGCAATAGATTAATCACAGGATATTTTTCTCTCATTGAGTAGTGTGCGATTGGAATGGACTGTCTTAGGAGGTTGTGAGTGCAGGTAGTGTAAATGAATTCAAGAACAGGTATGATAGCTGGTTTAGGTGATGTGTAGCCTCTCTTGATGAATCCCTTACTCCCTGCAGGTTTTTCTTAATAATAATAATATTAATCTACTAAACTTCTTACCTATCAACTTAGACATTTATTTCCTAATCACAGCATGCAATTAGGTGACCATATTTACACACAACAATACCTGTGTAATGTGGTCTGATCAAGAATTTGTACTGTGGTACACTCATCTTCTTATCTCTACTAGTGGCTTTACATTATGCAATCGTTAGAGTATATTGTGCTACAGCTTGAGGTCTTTGCCAACTCATTCCAAGATCTTGAACCTTATCCACTTTCTGGAGTACAGTCCCACTAATACAGTACCAAAGCATTATTGTTTCTTTGAAGTAAAAATCATGCACTTAACAGTGAAACAACAGCTTCATTTGTTTGTCCAGTATATCAGCCTATTTAAATCTTCCTGTAAGATCTTACTACTAGCATAACTCTTTCAGCTCTCTCATGTTTGCACCAGCAGCACAAAGCTTGATAAGGTCCCAAGCTATATATTTTATGTCAAGTTATTTAACATCTCATTAGCATATAAGTTGAAGAGTAGTCTAAGAATAGAACTCTGTGACACACCACTGGTTACCTTTCTTTGCTGTGACATCATCTCATATACAATTTGCTAGTATCTTTAAAATAGCCAGTGTTCTTCCCATAATACTAATACATATAATAACCATGGTGAAGTTGGCCTTTCTGATCATGCCGTGAATACTTTACATAGAATTGACTGGAAAAGCACTAGTTGTTTACACCACACCAAAACATGGTATGAACGTAAATTTAAGGAAGCCTGTGATTCTTATCAACCACCTTAATCTTAACAATAATAATAGTCTAAAAATCCCAAGCATATGGAAGGCACATATTCTAGTCACGGAACCTTTCTCCCTAAGAGTTAACTATAAACAGGACTGCAGATAATTCAGAATCTTAAATCTAATATAACAATTGTCATGTCAAATTAGGACATCATTGTTACTATAAGAAAACTATCTTTATGAAAGAATGTTTCTCTGATGTTATCTTAAATAGAATATAGCTTTGATGTAGTTTCTAATTAATTAATTTTTAAATTTTATTTGTATTTTTTATTTATTTATTATTTTTTTATGTATATATTATATTTTCACTAGAGGTCATGCCAGTAGAATAACTGTTGATCAAATCATTGTCTCTTTAGCATACTGTGTGAAATGTAACTCAGCTTGTCCTTGTATATTTGTGTATACTCCAGATGATGGCTTTAGTATGAAGGTCAAAATGTCAGGAAATTAAAATAGTTATTTATAACACGGTTGTAAAGTTCATAATTTCGGAAATGAATGGAGGACTACTTTTATGTTGTACTTGCAGAGCATCACAGCCACTTTGTCCATGACATTTTTGATGCAAGTAGCTGCATTGCCCCATGAGTACAACATAAAAGTAGCTTTTTTTACCTTTACAAAAAAATATCTAAATTCCTACATCCACCAAAACCACCACACCACATCACCCCATGAAAAAACCAAGTGTCTATGAGATTCATTGTTTTTTTTTTTTTTTGGAATTTGTTATGTAGGCCAGACAGAAAGGCCGGGAGAGATCTGCATGACTGAACACATAAAAGACATCAAAAAAAGAAGAGAGCATAAATCAGGTCTGGCATTCCACACAACCACTACTGGCCATCAGGTACTCTAGCAACAAACAAAAATATCATGTATTGATAATAACTGTTTCACAAGAAAATTTAAAGAAGCACAGAAATGCTTAGGATCCTTACACAATGCAATAAAAATCAAGGCTTTTACATCAAGTGTGGTCTGCTTTCATCACAAATTTAACTGCCATGCACCTAGTTGTGCATGGCAGTTATAGATATAGCAAATGTGATATCACAGAACGCGATAGCAACAACTAACATTGTTCCAACATGCTTACAGTAATGAATGTATCATTTGTATTCTGGTTTATCAATTATTTAACAGTTGTGAAGTTATAAAAAAAACATCTAACATGTGTAATTAATCATTAATAGGCGTTTGTTGTGTACCACTGCCCCGATGATGTAAGTCTTATGATGCATGAAACTTGTCGGGTTTTAATTGTTTATTTTTAATAAACTCTTTATATCGCAATATGGTCTCAGTACCAAAAACTACCTACAAAACATGTATCTGTCAAATGCCTTTTTGAAGTTTAAAAATATCACCATATATGAATCTCTTGTATTCAGCACATTTTTCATTTGAATGAACTGGAAGTAGATTGATAAAATGAGACATTCTCTTTTACACATTTTCCTTTGGGGCCATTAAACAACTAGTTTAAGGGCATGAATTATCTGCTGTGCAAATTTATATTCATCTTTATACATCTTCCAGGGATAGACTCTCATTCTTCCCCTCTTAACTTCCACTTGTTTTATAATTCCTTCGGTATTAATCTGATAGAATCTCTTAACTAACTTGAAGGTCTCTATCATATCTCTTGTTTTCTTCCTGTTCACCAACCTCTGCAATGCATATTCCCTCAAACACTCTTCATAACTATAACTCCGGTGTCCTGATATCACTTTGGTCATTCTTCTTTGGACCTTCTCTAGTGTTTCCCACACCATAATGAAAACTAGGTGACCAAATCTGAGCACAATAGTCCATATGTGGTCTGACCAATGCCTTATATAGAGGCACCACTCCTTATCTCTCTACATGTCAGTGTACTTTTTATCATAGCAGTAATATAATGTGCAGTCTTTGCAACACTTGCAATATACCCTCAGAACTTCAGTCCACTGTCTACTATCACTCTAAGACCCCAAATCTCATCCACTTCCTGAAATACAGCTCCACCAATGTGATAGGGTTACAACCTTTTGTGGGTGGGATTCTTATAAAAAAAAATGCAATAATTTTCATAGTGAAACTAGTGTGAAATTACCGGTAGCTTTTTTTTTTATAAGAATTTCATTCTAATCTTCAGAAACAACAGAGCTTTTACCAGTGAAAAACTTAAGTTATAAACAATTAAACACTGATTTTGCATATGCTTTAAGAGTTTTCATAAATACTTTTAGATATATATGGTAAAGGTAGATATATCTATCTATATTATTATTATTATTATTATTATTATATTACTATATATTATTATTAATACGCTTGTGTATTTATGATTTATTTTAGAAATTCCACAAATCACAAAAGGCCCTAAAGACAAGCAAGTGATGACAGGGGATAGTGTTTCATTGGATTGTGTGGCTAAAGGATATCCAAAACCCATTATAACATGGATGCATAATGGCGAGAAAGTAACACCAGGGTCCATTACTGAAATAAAAGGTAAGTTGCTTAATAACCCAAATGGTCATGTGTTAGTCCCAAGAAATGATTAGTATTTAATTCTGAAATTATAGAGAAGAATATTTTTTATTTAAAAAATATTCTAATTGCATGGGTGTAATTTATGTATTTTTGATTTACTTGAGAGAAGCTATTTTAGTTCTAAATTTTAATTAACTTCACATTGATTGGAAAATGCTATGTTCAAATTTCAACTAAGATGTTCAAAATATTTATAAGGTTTTAACAACTGAAGGAAAGTTAGCCAATCTCACTTGAAGGCAGCAGGATTTTTTCCTCCTGAAAAATAAATATGTGCATTGGTAGATATAGCAGTGATTAATTGTCCTTATCCAGCATCAGTTGATTTAAGAAAGCAGAGAAGAGGCAATTGACTATGTTATTGTTGATAGTGATGTTTTCTCACTGGTGCAGGACACTAGAGTGTACAGAGGATTTGAAATTGGAAGTGATCACCATTTAGTCTTGAGCAGGATAAAATTGAATTTTATATTGAAAAGAGGAACATGTAAGAAAGTTTTAAAGCAAATTAAAGTTGAGTAGCTCTCAGATGCAAACTGTAGACTAAAATACACAAGCATTATTGAAGAAAAATAATTCAATGGGGGGGGGGATATTGGATTTGGGAATTTTTCAAACCCCATATATCCAAGGTGATCTGATGTGGTAAGGTTTTAGTTTTTGGCAATTTCTTTGGGCCAAGATGTAGCATTTTTTAAATAATTTAGCCTTTTTTTATTTTGACATTTGGTAGAGTCTAAAGATTCCTCTATATGTCAGACAAAAAAAATCCTTTTATTCACTTTAAAAAATCCTCAATAAATTTAACCTGCAAGATTCAGATGTCATGGTGAACTTTGATATTACTTCACAGTTTACCAATGTACCACTGACAGACCTTCGACCTTAATAAACCACATTTCTACCTTGACATATTTGAATTATTGAAGTTCACCATATATTTAGATTACTTTCATGGAAAGGAAAAATATACAAACAGCTAGATGAGAATGGGACTGCAGTGGTTGCCCCTCCCCAGCCACTTTCAGTGTTGAATTTCTAGAAAACCAATCACTCATCGCAGCTACATATAAACCAATCAGTTTATATGTAACTGTGTTGAACGATATAGCAGTCTGGCTATGCAATGTAGATGATGTGTTCGCTATTAATATGATCTCATAGTCTAGAGACATTAGATATATTTCAATTTAAACCGCCAACATCCAAAAATAGCCTGTACTAGAAAGAGAAATCATCTCTCTCTTTCCTAAGCACACTGCTATCAAATAGTTCATTATGCTTTTCTGTTTATAGAGCCCCCCCCCCACACACACTGATACACTGGAAGGTGCTTGCATAAGCAATCATGGCATCATCCATTCCAACAATATGGCTTCCTCAAAACACTTAAATACAGAACTAGGGCTATATGTTCGAATGTCACAGACATTGCAACACCACTTTTTTTTCCAAGAACTACAACCCCTATAAAAAAAAGACAAAATACTGCATTCCTTCCCCCTCTTCCACACACTGTTCCTTACAAGATCACAAAATACCATTCCCACCCCTTATATCCAGGGTACATCTGAAAAAAATAGTTGACAACTATGATTTCCATGCACTTTCAAAGCATGTATCTAGCTAGCAATCTTCATCCTCTTACTCATCCCTAAGTGTATATATTCCTTGTGCCTCCAACTTAGCACCAGCAGATCTATTAACCTCTGCCTTGAAGAACATAAAAACTACATTTTTGCATTTGTGATCACTGTGTGGCAAATCAAGACTGGTGGACTATTTTCTATATACTTCTTCACATAAGATTAAATGGAAGAAGACAACTATTCTGCTTAGAAGTTGCTATAGTTTTGAGAGACTATTCTTGGAATCTTCATTAGCTATGAAACACTTTCCTAAACTCAAGACATATTGCTTCTTGAATATTTGCATTAATTTGCAAATTTGCAAGAAAACTGAACTGGGAGAAAAGAGGATTAAATATTGATGGTGAATACATAAGTAATCTACAATTCACAGATGATATCATACTAATAGTAACATCACCAAAAGAATTAGAATATATGATTACTGAATTAAATAAAGTGAGTTTGGAGATGGGCCTGCAAATAAATATGAAAAAATCAAAAATAACGTATAGTGAACATATTCCAGAACAAAAATAAATAGAAGTAAATCAAACATAGATAGAAATAGTAAGTTTATACAGATATCTAGAACAAATCATTATAAATGACCAGATGCTTGATAGGGAAATCTGAGTCAGAATAACAACAGGATGGAAAGTTTTTAACCATTATAGAGATATATTTAAAGATAATTTACAAACTGCTTAAAAAGAAGGATCTATACCAAGTGTATACTTCCAACAATGACCTATGGTAGTGAAACCTCGATCCTGAGTAAAAAAACAACTAGAGAAACTGAAAACAGCACAAGCACAATGAAACATGGAAAGAGCCATTTTGGGAATAACATGGTTAGATAAAAAGGATAATATTTGGATAAGGAAGCAAACAAAGGTCATAGAATTTGTATCAGTAATAAAAGGCAATAAATAGTTCTGGGTAGGATGTGATGAGAATGTTTGACAATAGATGGACAAATAGAACATCAGAATGGACACCAAGAACTGGTCATCGGAAACCAGGTACACCAGCAGTAAGATATGATGAAGAGATAAAAAGATGTTATGGACATTCATGGTAGAGAGATGCAATCATTCAAAATGGTAGAAGCATGGAGGCATTCGTCCAGCAGTGAACTGAAGAAAGCTGTTGTTGATTATATTTTTATTTATTTTTACATAGCCCAGAATGCCTACTCTAGAAACCAAACATGGAACTTTTTCAAGCCACTTCAGGCTTTAATAAACAAGGCAGTGATCTTATACTGGATGATGAAAAATTTAAATTTATCTCCTGCCTAAAGACAATCACAAACATCTATGCCTATAGTCAGATTCAAACCTGAAGCCTTTTGGTTGGTAAGTGGATGCTAACCAGGTTGCCAAATTCTCATCTTTCTTCATTCCATCTATGCCTATTCTTTGGAACAGCCTTCCCCATATCATTTTCCCCTATGAATATAATCCTCAGTTTCAGCTCTTCAAGAATTTAACACATTTAACAGGTTTCATTCTTCTTTCTTTTTTAAAATTAACTTGTCCACACACAAATACAAAAGGTTTTGTAACCCATATGTGGGATTCATATTTAAAAGGTACTGTAAATAAAACTATGTTGCATCTGCAGACTTCTGTCATTTATTCAGCTATTCTCACACACATATCATCATCAGAAATGTACTGAACAAGTGTTGATACAAGAATTACTAAATGCAGTCTTAAAACTTATGTCAAAAAAAAACCCTTTAGACATTTTTTTTGTACTTTATCTTCATCCTTATGTGTTAGGTCCAAAGGTCTAGCATAGTAAAGTAACATGGTTTCTTAGGCTCTTATGCCAGTTTTTCTGATTTTGAAGGATGAAGCACCTGAGTTTCTAGGAAAAAAAGCCCTACCATTGGCATATGAAAGCTAATGTAACACTTTCACTTGAAAATCCCTTATAAATGTTTTTCTCATCATAGGCAGGATTGAATCCAAGTCTTTCCAACTAAAGGGCATTGTCAGAAGGTCTGACATTGAGATAATAAATAATTATATTATATCCATATTCATAATGAAATAAAATTAATTTAACTTAAGAACCAAAGAATTTAAGTTTGGTATTTTAATAAAAATTTCAGATTCTAAGCTGATACTCTACAAGGTCTCCAAAAGGCATGCTGGCATTTATCAGTGTTTTGCCACAAATGACCTTGGTTCTATATATTCATCTTCTTTGCTGACTGTTGTTAATGATAATTCCACTCCATCTGATATGGACTATGAAGAGGAAGAGGAAGAATATAATTATGGTAACTATAATAGATGTGAATGTGTCTGTTTTCCTGTAGGAATTTAGTAGGATCTTTAATGGAAGTATCAATCCATGATGCTTCTATTAGTTAGAATAGAAATTTCAATGTCATTTTCTTGAATGATAAGCTTTAATTTACAGGATGTTCATGGTAAATGCATGTCAAAATATTTTCGAAATAAGGAACAATATTAAATTATTAACTGGAAAAATTATATTGCAAATTGTGGGGATTTCTGAATTGTAGGAATTCATGAATGCCCCCCCCCCACCCCCACAGTGTGTTGTGTGTGGATGAATGCACACACAACTCTGTACTGTAGGTTTTGCAAAACTGTATGTGTGTGCAATATTGTTATTATTATTATTATACAGATATCTCCATGTAGTCAGAAAACTCATCACTGGAGATCCACACTAACCTTTATACACACAATACCTATCATACTCTCCTTAAACTCATTCACTATCAGGGCACTCAGCTAATTCTGGCAATCATTCTACTTATTTACCATTATCCATGCAAAAAAGATCCTCTGTAGCTCAGTCGGTATAGACAAAGTTGTTTGGTCAGAAAGACCTCGGTTCGATTCCTGTCAGTGATGTGAGGAACCTTTATTTGGTCTCTTTTGACAAAAGGTGAGTTAGCCAATCTCACACAGAGGTAGAGTTTTTTTTTTTTTTTTTTTTTTTTTTTTTTTAACCTGGAAACTCGGGGTTTTTTGTCCCCCAGAACAGGCAAACCAGCCCCATGAACACATATTTACAGACATAGGACAGACTGAGAGAGCATTGGGCTAATGACCTTATCCTTGAGTTACAGTTGTGAAGTCCAAGAATACTGAAAGGTCATGGGTGCTTAAGTGCCTGTTAGGACCACTGATAGAAAAGGATAGGATCCAAGCAAAAAATCTAGCCTGCACACCCTTACATAACTTTCAGCGTGTAAGGATTACTTTAATGAATGTTTCCTTACATTTTCATAGTTATTCTAGTTCTTTCTCCCTCTCTCTCTCTCTCTCTCTCTATTTATCATGTCTTGAGAAATTTTCTTTGTGAAAATCTTATAGAACCCCTTTTTTTATAAGTTTCCATCATGTCCCTTGGAAACTTTCCGGAGCTGAGCCTTAGATTGAGCAACTTCATCAGAGGCATTGTCAATTCTCTTGAACATTCATGTGGCACATGGACCAACATGCCATCCAGTTCCACTGCTATATTTACATTGATATTTATCAACATGCTGAGCAGCTCCTGTTCATTTGCCTCAATTCTGACATCAGTTTCCATCACATTAGCAACTGCAAAATCTGCACCAGAATGATACACCTTTGCAAAGTGATCTCTCAGCAATTTAATTATTCTTTTTGTTTCTGTTACCTTTATACCAGCAGCGTTCGCTAAAAGTAATTCTTTCATAGTCATTCTTCCTATTACTTGCTATATTTAAAAAAAAAAAAAAAAAAAAAAAAAAACCGCCTTTGTTAATTATTAAGCTTAAGGGGATATTAAATGTGGGATTTAATATCCCCTTAAGTTTAATAATGTTTATATCACCAAAATGAAGCCTATTGGCTCTTTATATTTAAGCCTCTTTGTTAATTTTCTGTCATAATCTGATTTGGTTTTTCTTACCATACTAGTCACGCTTCTTTCCTGCACTTTGTACTCCTCATGAGTATGATGATCCCTTTTTTCTTTATAATCCTTTCGTGATTTTTTTTTTTTTTTTTGTAGTTTTTACTTTATATCTGTTCTCATTCACTTAATCTCCACATAGTTTATGATCATGGATATGCAATCTGATACTATTTTTCTCAAAAAATCCCTGACCACTTCTCATGCACTACTGATATTATTTGTTGGTAGCTTCTCAAGACATGGTACTGTTCCAACATGCCTCCTAAGTCTGTCTGTCATTTCTCAATTTTTTTATTTGTCATGTAAGTCTGTCATTTCTCAAAACCCCTGGTTCTTGCCTCACATTCTATTCCAGGTAATTATCCATTAGTAATTTGTATCAATTCTATTTCCATCTTTCCATGTGCACTTTCCTATGTCCCCCCATAGTAAGTCCCCCATAATAATTTCTTGGCTTATACTTATGGTGCTAATCTGCTAATGGTTAACTTCCACATCTTTCTGTGGACTCTTCTGGTTTATATCAGCAGCCAACAATATATTTTGTCCAATTGGTCATGATTTTTCAGCTGTTTGTAATAACAGTGTTTGTTTTAATGAGAGTAGACTGTATTGCAACTTCTAATAAATTTCTGGAGCAATTTCATCATAATTATCTGCAGTAGTATATTATTATTATTATCCTAAGACCCCATGGAATCAAAGACTCATGCAGTACGTCTCTTTATCATACATATAGCTCATCATGCCCCACCTTAAACACATTCAAATATTCTGCAGATACCACACTCTCAGACAAGACATTCCAATCATTCAAAACTCTGCATGCAGTGAAACCTGCTTCTCACTCCATTGTTCACACCCTCCTTATATAGCTTCTAGAAATGGCCTCTTGTTCTTCCCTGATCTCCCATCATTTTATGGAAAACCTCTTCAACATTGATCCTGTAACAACCTTACAAACTTGTGAGTCTCTATCATATCACTTCTCTTCATCCTATCCACTAGACTCTGTAAATTGCATCTTCTGAACCTTTTCTCATATTCAACATTCCAGAGATCAGAAACCACCTTAGTCAGTCACCTCTGGACCCTTTCCAACATCTCCTCATCCTTTTGAAAACTGGGTGACCAAATTTGTGCACAGTAGTCCATGTATGGTTTTATGAATCTCTTTACTTTTACAAGTTGGTGTCCTCTGCATCATTCCTAGAATTCATTGCATTGTCCTCACAATTTTGGTCATGTGACTTTTAAATTTTAGATCGTTATCCACCATCACCCAAAAATCTCTTATTTCCTCTACCTCAAACAATATCTCCCCACTTAGTGTAAATTCTACAATATATCTTTGTTTCCCAAATTTTAAAACCTTACATATTGAAACATTGAACTGACATCCCCACTTCTGTGCTCATCCACTCAATCTATTCAAGTCTTCTTGTAAGGCCACAACAGCTGCTCTACTCCTCATAGTTCATCCCAATTTTGCCTCATCTGCAAACAACTGAATATCCCCATCCAAATCTTCCCCTAATATCTTTAATATACAAGTTAAACAGCAATAGCCTTAAAACATCCTGAGACATATCACTAGTGACTTTCCTTTTCCGGATATTGCTCACCCATACACAACTTGTTGCTTCCTATCAGACAGCCAATCTCTAATCTACTGATCTAATATCCAACCCCATCCATTCTAGTTTGACTATCAACTTGTCATGAGGTAATCTATCCAAAGCCTTTGCATACTACTGTGTGTCCATCTCCCACATCCAATGCTGCTGTCACCTTATTGTAATAAATAAGTAGATTACTAAAACACGATCTTCCTTTAGCAAATACATGCTATCCATCAAAGATAATGCCATTGTTGCTGACCCAATTCTGGATCCTGGTTCTCACCAGCTTCTCCAATACTTTAGCCACAACAACTGACACACAGTTAGGCCTATAATTTGATGCTTGAGTTTTGTCACTACCCTTATGAACTGGCACAATCTTGCCTTCCTTTCACTCCTTTGGAATGATTCATTATAAACAAATATATCAAAATAGATGCCAACTCCCTGACACATTCCTTCAAAATATGTGGTGATATATTATCAAGTCCCACATCCTTATTAATATCGTGTTTGCTTAATTCTCCATATGCCTCTTCCTCACTCACAGTCAGTCACTTTCTCCTCATCATCCTCTTCTTTGAAACTCTCCATGATGTCACATTCACAAGAATGAAAAGATTTTATGAACTGCTCATTAAATATCTGAACTATATCCTCTACAGCAGTTGTTCTTATACCATTTTCTCCAATCATTGTCATCCTTCCATAATCATTATTTTTTTTTCCTGGCTACATATTGAAAAAACTCCCTAGGAATCCCTAGGATTTACTGTGTCAATCCACCCATATCTTGGTCTTCCTCTGGGTCTTTTTCCTGCCAACCTTGCAGAGAACACTTGTTTTGCTAATCTTTCCTCTCCCATTCTGCTTAAGTGACCATACCACCCAAGATTAGCTCTTCTAACACATTCCTGGGTGCTGACAATGTCAAGTTCTTTCCTAATATCCTCTTTTTTTTAATATGATATTGTGATTGATGCCATCTGTTCATGAACCTAATCTTTCTCAGGACTCTCAGATCCATATGTTAAAATTGGTTTGAACACTGTCTTGTATATAGCTAATTTAGTGTTTTGACTAATTTCTCTCTTATTCAATATAAATTTATTCAGTTGACTTCCTACCATACCAGCTTTGTTGATTCTGCTGTATATTTCCATATTTAATTTACCATCTTCACTCTCATATCTGTGGTTCTCTAGTCTTTGGTCAAGTGTTTTACTTTTAACCCAGCTCTCAGATTATTTTCACTCTTCCATACATATCTTGAATTCTTTAATTTCACTCCACATCTATTTCATCTCTTGCCTCATCTTGACCAACTTAACTTTCAAATCTTGTGTTACATTTTCACTCTCATTCACTCTCTCAATTTTATTGCCAGTCATACACACTTGTTTGCTGTCATTGCCGCTCGCCACCTTACCTTTAATTGCATTCTGTTTTTCAACTTCTGCTACATTCGTATCGCTTTTATCTTTCTTACTATCGATTGTTTAGTTTATCAGATCACTTGTTCACTTTCTCACAACTTTTTTACCATTTTTTGCTGCTCTTTTACACTGTCCCTCTTTTCTATTAGACGAGCACTCATTCTCCTTGTGCATTCTTGCTACTAACACTTTCAGTTACCAATATGTTACTTGTCATGAAGTCTTCATTTAGATCACACTTCACATACCTCCTTCTTCCATCCCCCTTAATAGTCATAATTTGTCTACATATTGAATGAATACATATAGCACACCCAGTGGGTGAGCTATGGAAATTTTAACAATGGGCTCACATCATTGAGCAGAAATAAGCTGTATTTCACACAAAAACTTTTATTAATACAGCTTGTGTACAAATGCCAATCAAAAAGTATGAAGGGATAACCTTTACAGGTTGTCCCTTCGTACTTTTTCTTTTTATTATCAAACATTTTTTTACTATCAAAATATAATAAGAATAAAATCTTTTATAATCGCACATATGAAATAGTCTGAATTTTTTATAAACAAAATAAATTTCTTTTGCTTGCGATAGAAGTTTTTATGACAAACAATCTATAAATAATAAATAACTGTTATCTAAAAACAATAATATTGAAGTACATTATATATCTCTTTGTTTTTATACTTCAAGTTATAATCAATGGTACCAATCAAGGGGCATTATTTTATAGTCCTATTTATTTATATGCAATTACCAAAAATGAATTCTTATTTGTAAAATGGTAGTAACAGTAACTATAATATTTTATTTAATAAAATCACTTTGTTAGGTTACCGTATGAGTTTGTCACTTAATATATTTCAAAAAATTATGTTTTGTTTTGTTTTGTTTTTTTGAAAAAATAAAAAAGTAAACAAGAAGAACAAGGGACTCGCAAATTTGAAAAAAATTTAACAAAGGGCTTAGGCGAGCCCCTTATAGCTCACCACTGAGCACACCTCACATTTCATAAAATGATTGAAATCAAAATTAAATTCCTGCAAAGACAAAGCCACCACCATCTTTCCTTTGCTAGTTACTATACTAAGCTTTAAGTTTAGCAATTTCATAAACAGACTTAAACAGACACACCACACACTAGAAACACTGAAAGTGCACAACTTTTACAGCAACTCTTATTCATAAATACATGCCTATTTACAATTAATTATTCCAAAAAAGTCATCTGAAACTGGAGCCTTCTTTGCACAAACCTTCCAGTGAAACACACACGTATATATGAACTTACTAGAAGAGATTGGACAGGTGATTAATGATGAATCATGACCTTGGCAGGGAAATTAAGACTAAGAGGAGGGATGATTAGAAGCATCAGGAATTTCAAAAACAAATCAACTTTGGGTGTTATGATAAGATATTAAGTAGTACTGGGAAACATTGTTTAATGGAAAACATATAGCAATGAATGACATCCTCATAATTTAATTTTATATTATATCTAGAGTTAGCTCAATGAATAAAGAAGTTCTCAGAGAAATATGATGAAAGAAAAGCTGCAGAAAGAATTTAGATAATAAGTTGATAGCTGATTTTCTTACCACAAGCTGTTAAGAAAATCACATGTAAGACCCTATCAAATGCCTTGGAAATATCAGGATCGATGAAATAAGTGTTCCAAACTTTTCAATGGCTTGTCTGGAAGTTATCCCAGTTGGCACTGTTATAGTTCTGTAGGACACAAGCTGAGAGAAGGTTGATTTCTAGAAAGGGAACATGGATGGTGTTTTGGTTAGACTTTGCTAAGAGGAGAAACATGTACTGTGTGATGGGGAACTGATGAAGAGAAAGTCCATCAGATTAGGGGAATGATCAGGATTATCTGTTATTTTGATAGGTATGTTAACAATTTGTGTTAGGTTACTAATGACAGCAAATAATTGAGCTTCCTGTAGAGTTAGAAAAGCATAGCCAGTTTGTATTATTCTCATTGTTTGCATAGCAGGACCATGTGAAGTTAACTTTCATAGATAAATAATCAAAGAGGTCAGCATTCTTATTCCTGTTAAACAGAAGTGAGGATAATAGAAATGAATTAAGCATAACCAGCTCTGGGATTAATTTTGAGAGTATATATATTGAACATAGATTGGTTAGAAAAGGGGAAATAGTGATTGAGAGACAAGATTTACTTAATGAAATTATACAGTAGGAGGAGGAGGAGGAGGAAGTTGTGAATCCTTTTCTTCACTGATACAGAATGCTTAGCCTTTGTTATGAAAAAACAAAATCAACAGACTTATATACTGCTGCTTTAATTATTTAATTACAGTTACTTTTCAAAGCAAACTTAGTTGCAATGTGTCTGTCTTCATATAAACATCACCATCACTGTAGTATACACATATTTATGTACTATAGATGATAGTAATCTTAATTTATATATACAAACACAAGCAAATTTACTTCTCACTATGGTAAACTACAGAATAAATGATTTAGATAACCATTGGCTCTAACCTTTCCTGAGGTGAATGGGAAAATTAAATAAATAACAATAAAATAAAACTTAATGCATTAACTAGAGTTGGATATTTAGTGACCGGAGAGCCATTATTAGAAGCATACAATCCCAGATGCAAAGAGGTGTTGGTCTTGACTTCTTGATTTTCTTTGAGCATTAGTTAGAACACTGTGGTAACAAAAATGTTGGCAGCCTAGAATTCTATCTGGAAATGTTGATCTTGTCAGTCTTGATGTTTCATAGATATGTATTAGGAGGGATTATGTATGTTATTGAACAGTGGAAATTGTTAAAAGTCTATGCTAATTGATTAGGATTTATAAAAGTTATATGTGGACTATCCAAATTCTGAAAACTTATCACATCATTTTTGTTGAGGTAGGGCTGATTGAGGTCCTCACAGATCTCTTTTCATTTCTATTCAAACATAATTTGATTGGTCTAATTTTCTGTAATTAGTGAATCTGATCTCTCATTTGTGTTCTTTTCCAATAGGTAATGTGCATTTGTTTCCCTCCCTTCTCCCCCACCATGGGTAATTTCAAGTGAAATCATCAAAGGTGCTGGGGTCTTCATAATTTTTGATTTTGATGAATGCAAGTTTATTTTGTCACCTTATCCTTTAGATGGAAGAAATTTTTTATGCATATGTAGATTTTTCTTGGCATCCTATTAATTATGGAAGCAATTTTAATTCAGTAGATTCCCAGAATGTCCAATTTCTGATTTTTTTTATTGCCATTTTAATGCTCAGCATGTATACTTTGTTAATTTCTTATTTGCAACTTCAGACAAACCAAGTTTTTCAAATCCACAAATTTGATTGTGTGTGTGTGTGTGTGTTTCTTTTATACCTGGAGTGAAATATAAATGCCCCAAATCATCTTCATTGAAGTGTTTCTCCTGTAAAAAAAAATTGCCTTCAAGTTTGCAAAACTTAAAAATGGCTGAATTTGAAGCCCCCCCCCCCAAAAAAAAAAAAAAAAAAAAATTATGGGGACCAAATAAAAATTTTAAATTTTTCTGAGAGATTCTTGATGCTGGGTGGGAGAAAAAAAAAAGGGTCCCATTCAGCTATTTTCATTCCTTCAGCTTAGACAGCCTTTAGAAAAAGAAGAAAACCTGTACTGTTTTGTTACATCTTTCAGTGTATTTGATACATCCACTTAACAAGACATAAATTTTTAGCACCTGAAATATGTATGTAAGCAAATTATATGTTGAGAGTTTTTATATATCACGAGCAGGAATGTAAAAAAAAAATAGAATAAGACTTTGAAAAAATGCAGCTTTTTTATTTTTATATTGAGTAATTTAGCTATGCAGACAATGTAATTTCATATTGCCATCTCTCTGCATTCATCAAAATACAAACACATTATTATTAGAAATTACTACTTCATTACTAGTTTTGTACACATTTTTGTGTACTTCTTCAGATTAAAAAATAAAAAAAATCTATACACAGAGAGATTTCTGAATTCACAACTGTTATTCTATTTTTAAATCTCAGGAAGATACACAAAAATGACTTATGAAACTAGTAATTAAATAATAAATTCTTAAAAAAAGTTGCATGTGGTATTTTCTAGACACAAAGCATAAGTTAGAAAAGTGCCTTAGATGGTATCAGGGAAGGGTATATTTGGAAGTGAGCTAAAATAAGGAAGATGTAAATAAACTTTTGAACGTTTTGGATGGATGATTTACAAGTGAAATTTTGTCTATATTTGGGAAGCTCTTATTCTTTCAGATACTCCTTTTATGTAAGGAATAGCTCATGTCTTTATTGTTGTTGTTTTTTTTTGTTAGATATATTCCCTGTAATTACCTCTCAACAGTTTAAATGTCTCAATCATATCACTTCTTCTTCTTCTATCTACCAAACTTTGCAGTCCACATTCCTCCAGTCTATCCTCATAACTAACAGTGTACATATGTGATATCATTTTTATTATCTGCTTCTGCACTCTTTCCAAAGATAATTTATCCCCTTCAAATACTGGGAACCAAATCTGATCACAGTAGTCAAGGTGTGATCTGATCAGAGCTTTATACAATGGAATTGCAATTCTCCTATCTCTCCATGACTTATTTTTCACGGTATTAACAACACCACACACACTTTTATCACAAAGATGTTTTATTAACGCTAATATTTCGCTGAGTTTCAACTCAGCATCATCAGAGCACAACACACTTGTATACGCGACAGTGAGTGAGTGAAACAATATAATTGTAAAAGACAAAAGATCTAAAGTCCTATTTTTGGCTCCCTCTAACGAAAAAAAAAAAAAAACAGCAGCAGCTATCCAGGAGTTTTTTCTTAGGATAACCATCTCCCAAATTTTTAGCAAATTAATGCTACCATATTTGTTAAGGTTGGTAGAATTCTTCAAAGCCATTGCTGACTCAAAAAATAATCTTTCAGATCTATAACAACTCCTAAATAGCACATTCATTTTCCTCCATCTAATCTTATACTCATTCATACACTTTAACTGTGTGAAGGAGTGTCCAAACTGTGGTCTGCCAGTCCCGACTTGCCATAGTAATAGCAGCGGATGTTTACTGATCTTCCTGTTTGCCCATAATAGGCCAAGTCACAGTCACAAGGAACTTCATACACTCCTGGGTGTGCTAAAGGGTGAAGTTTATCCTTAGGCAAGCGGATCAGAGTTGCCAGCTTAACATGAGGTTTGAAAGTGGTGTGAAAGCCATGTTTCAACAATACTTTGGCTATCTTTTCCCGATGTACCTCTGATATAGGAATAGAAATGGTCATGTTGTATTCTTGTGTATTAGGGGAGGGCTGAGTAATGGGCCTATGTAGTATTTTATCTATTTTGTAGGGATTGTAGTCATTGGCTAAGAACATATGGCACAGGTATTGGAGTTCAGTGGTCAGAGCTGTATCGTTAGAACAAATGGCTCTGGCTCTGTGTGTGTAAGTGTTTTTAAAATGCCGTACTGTGGACTGGATGATGATGTGATTGTTTATGCAGGTATCTTTCTGTAAATAGAAAAAGGATAGTGATCCATCTGAAAGGCGGGTGACTAATGTGTCAAGAAAGGTAAACAGTTATTTGATTCTTTTCTACTGTGAAGTGAATTTTGGGGTGTTGGCTGTTTAGGTAGGCGACAAAAGCATCCAAAGTGTCTTGTCCATGGGGCCAGATGACAGACATCTACATAGCGTAACCATACTTGTGGCTTGTATATAGCTGTGGTAAGTACTTAGTTTTATTTCCTATCTCTTTTATCTCCTATCTCCTTTTATCCTCCTGGTCATCACCCTTTGCAGTACTGCCAGCAATCCTCTGGGCTACCTTCACCACTTTTGCAGTATGTCCCTTGAACTCCAAGTTTTTATCAATCATCCCACCAAGGTTCCCCCCCACCACACACACACACTTCCTCCACAGGAGTATGGAGCCTCCCATCAGTGTATCCCAAATTTCAAGAGTTTATAGTTGAATTAAACTAATATCCCATTCATTTGCCTATCTTATTAAAATCCTCATAAATGGCTACCACATCTGCACTATTACCAATAACCCTTCCTAACCTCACATCTTCTGCAAACAACTGCAGTCCATTCACAGTGTCATTGATATAAAGATTAAACAATATAGATCCCAGTACTGAGCCCTGTGGGTCCCCACTTGTAACCTGCTTTCTGGATACTGCTCCCTTGACCCGCTAGTGGGTCAAGCGCTATGAACGTGTTTTGAAGAGCTCCTGATTCAGATAAGTTTTACTAGGAATAATTAAGTATATATGCGTAATTGTTTAAGTAAGAGCGGCTGTAAACGTTGTACGCTACCGATATTATTAGTGTGGGGTTTTTTTTTCTTGCTTAAACTAAATACGAAAACGTTAATATTAGACCTAGTAACCTGCAGAGAAAAAAAAAAAAAAAAATGGCGGCGGCATTGTCATTCCATGATTTTAATTTGGATTTCAGTCGGTTCGTTAAGTGTGAGGTCTGTTATATGTATTCCTTCGACTACATAAATGATTTGTGGATGTTTGGTGCGGATGGAAGAAGAGTGTGTGCGAAGTGTGACCTGAACGAGGAATTGATGAATGCGAATATGAAGTTGATGACAGAAAGTGCTAGTACAGATTGTGTCGCGAGTGCACGTTTGAAAGAGGATGGCGAGAAAGACAGGCGAAAAAATGTTAAAAAATCAGGAAAAAAGAAAAAGAGCGATTTGACAACCGTAACGGATGTTAAAAGGGACGAAAGTGAGGCAGAAAGAAACGAAATTGAGAGAACGAATGAAAGTAGAAATGGCGTGGTGCAGAAATCGCAAGTAAAAAAAATCGAAAGAATGAATGATAGTGAAAAAAGAATGACTGATGGCGAAAGTTGGACGCATGTTGGAACGAAAGTACTGAACCAAAGAAAGATGAATGACAGTAAAAGTGAGAAGAATGATAGCGAAAGTTGGACGCATGTTAGTCCGAAAGTACGGAAACAAAGAAAGATATGTGAGAGTGAAAGTGAGAAGAATGATAGTGAAAGTTGGACGTATGTTGGACCGAAAGTACGGAAACAAAGAAGGTTGAATGAGAGGGAAAGTGAGAAAAGGGGGTCGAGAGTTAGAAAGTTAGAAAGATTTAATGATAGAGTGAATGTGTCGCGAGGTTCAGAAGGTGAATTGGATTGGATGAAGCAAGAAATGAAATGGATGCGGAATGAAATTAAGAGAATTCAGGTCAAAACTATTAAAATAAATCATGATGGCATGAAAGAGATATCAAAAGATGAGCGAGTGGCGTTGTATGGCGACTCCATTATTAAAGGTGTGCTAGAGGATAAAATGCACAAGGTATGTTTTCCAGGCGGTAAAATGAGTAGAGTGATTGAGGCATTGAATATGAGGCGGGAACGAGCAAAAGAGTTAATTGTATTAATTGGTACGAATGATTTGAGAGAGAACAAAGAGCATGTCAAAATGAATGTCAGGAGACTGCTTGGAAAGATAAAGGAGAATAGTGTGACAGGAAGGGTGGTCAGTGTGTTGCCTAGGTATGATTGTGGTGAAATGAGGCAGAGAGCAAGGATTATGAATGATATTCTGGCTGAAATGTGTGAGGAGATGGGAGTACAGTTTGTTAATGTGTGGAATGAGTTTGAGGGACGAAGTGAGCTGTATGGGAGCGATGGACTGCATTTGAGTGGTTATGGTGTGAGTCGCTTGGAGAGACTGCTGCTGGAAGGTAGAGAAGTGAATAGAGAGAATGAATCAGATCGAGAGGGGAGTGATGTGGAAGAGCAGGAGAGTAAGACAGGAGAGATCGAAGGAGTGGAAATCAATGTGGAAGTGAGTGGTATGAGTATAGAAAATGAGAGAATGGGTGTGCAAGAGGAGCAGGGAAACGGCGAGGCTCAGGGTGGACAGGGATACACAGCGTGAGAAAGGTGGATGCTCCAAGAGGAGGTGAAAGAATATGTAGGCAGGAAGGTAATGGGATGATCAGGGATCAAAAGGAAACAGATGGAATTGAACAGGGTTCTAAAATGAAGAAGCAGAAAGGGAAATGGCCCCAGTCCAGCATGGAGAGATCACATCGAGTGAGTGGTATCAGTGGAACGAGCTGTAGATCCAGAAATGAGTTGTTGTGTTTGTATACCAATGCTAGAAGTATAAGAAACAAGGCGGATGAAATGGTTGCATTAATTGCGTCTGTGCACCCAGAGATTGTCGGAATAAGTGAGACATGGTTAGATGAGGATGACATCCTGACAGGAATAGAGATGGAAAGGTATGATGTGTTTCGTGAGGATAGAAGGGGTAAAAAGGGAGGGGGAGTGCTATTGATGATAGAGAAAGAGTTATGTCCATACAAGGTAGAGATGCAAGAGGGAAATGGGGCCAGCGGTTTTGAGGCAGTATGGTGTGAGATAGAGGTGAATAGAATCAAATACTTGGTGGGATGTTGTTATAGACCTGGTAATGTGGATGGTGGTGATAGTGAAATGTATAGTCAAATAAGCCAAGCAAATAAGAAAAGGGTGATCATTATGGGTGATTTTAATTATGGCAATATAGACTGGAATGAAGAGATAGCAACTGGAAGTAAAGAAAATGAGTTTCTTGAGTTTTTGAGGGATAACTACCTCAGACAGTATGTAACAGAGGGCACAAGAGGATTAAGGGTCTTGGATTTGGTCATCTCATCGGAGGATGTAATTATCAATGAGGTATCAAATCATCCTCCAGTTGGTGACCATGAGTGATTACTTGGGTGGTTGCCAGCAGTGCAAGGACCCCTGTGAAAAAAGGGTATATGTGGAACTACAAGGGGGGTGATTATGAAGAGCTCAGGAGACAGCTTGCAGGTGTAGCATGGAATGAGGAGTTAGCTGGAAAAGAGATCAATGCAGCTTGGGGGATTTTCAAAAAATATTTAGTGGATGCAATGTCTAAATGTATACCACGGGTGAGAAGGTTAAATAAGTTAGGTGTGAGATGGATGAATAAAGAGATTAAGCATGCAATACAGAGAAAAAGGGCATTGTGGAGGCAGCATAAGAGAAGTGGAAGTAACCAATTTCATGAGTTCTACAAAGACCAGGCAAGGAGAGTGACTTGGTTGGTGAGAGTAGCTAAAGAGAGGTATGAACAGCAGTTAGCTAATGAAGCTAAAAAGAATCCTAGAGAGTTCTTTCGATATGTAGCCAGCAAAAGAAAGAATGATTATGGAAGGATGACATTGATTGGAGGAAATGGTATAAAGACAGCTGTTGCAGAATGTGTGGTGGAGATACTTAATGAGCAGTTCATAAAGATCTTTCAATCTTGTGAATGTGACTTCATGGAGAGATTAAGAGCAGTTGATGATGGGGAGGAGAGACTGACTGTAAGTGAGCAAGAGGTGTTTGGGGAGTTGAGTAAACTAGATGTAAATAAGGCTGTGGGACTTGATAATATATCACCGCGTATTCTGAAGGAATGTGCCAGAGAGTTGACACCTGCCTTGACGTATTTTTTTAATACGAGTCTTGCACTTGGTCAAGTCCCTAAAGAGTGGAAGGAGGGCAAGATTGTGCCACTTCATAAAGGAGGTGATCGAACTCAAGCATCAAACTATAGGCCTATCTGTGTGTCAGGTGTTGTGGTTAAGTTGTTGGAGAAACTTGTGAGAACTAGAATCCAGAGTTGGGTTGACAACAATGGTATAATCTTTGATGGACAGCATGGATTTGCTAAAGGGAGGTCGTGTTTTAGTAATCTACTTACTTATTACAATAAAGTGACTGCTTCCTTGGACAGAGGAGAAGGATACACAGTAATATACTTGGATTTTGCAAAAGCTTTTGATAGAGTACCTCATGATAAGTTGACAGTCAAACTAGAGCAGATGGGGTTGGATATTAGATTAGTGCATTGGATTGGAGACTGGCTATCTGATAGGTATCAACAAGTTGTGTATGGGGGTGCAATATCCAGGAAAAGTAAAGTCACTAGTGGAGTGCCTCAGGGATCTGTTTTAGGGCCATTACTATTTAACTTGTATATTAATGATATTGGCGAAGATTTGAATGGAGATATTCAGTTGTTTGCAGATGATGCAAAGTTGGGACGAACCATAAAGAGTAGTGAAGATGTTGTGGCCTTGCAAGAAGACTTGAATAAATTGAGTGATTGGGCAAGCAAATGGGGATGCGAGTTCAATGTTGCAAAATGTAAGATTTTAAAATTTGGAAAACAAACATGGGATGCAGAATTTATGCTTGGTGAGAATATATTGTTGGAAGTAGAGGAAATAAGAGATCTGGGAGTGATAGTGAATAAGGATCTAAAATTTAGGGGACACATCGCCAAAATTGTGAAGACAACACAAAGACTTCTGGGAATGATGAGGAGGACACTGACGTGTAGAAGTAGGGAGATTCTTGTTCCATTGTATAAGGCTTTGATTAGGCCACACATGGACTATTGTGCCCAGATTTGGTCACCTGGTTTTCAGAAGGATGAAGAGATGTTGGAAAGGGTCCAAAGGCGACTGACTAAGGTAGTTTCTGACCTCTGGAATGTCGAGTATGAGGAAAGATTGAAAAGATGTAATTTGCAGAGTCTAGTGGTGAGAAGGAAGAGGGGAGATATGATAGAGACCTACAAGTTGGTAAGGGGTTGTTATAGGATCAATGGTGGAGAAGTTCTACAGAGAATAGTGGGAGATCAGTGGAGAACCAGAGGTCATACCTGGAAACTGTATAAAGAGGGTGTGAGTAGGGGAGTGAGAGGCAGGTTTTTTTCGTGCAGAGTTGTGAATGATTGGAATGCCTTGCCTGAGAGCGTGGTGTCTGCAAGTAGTTTGAATGTGTTTAAGACACGGTATGATGAGATGTGTGTGTAAGATAAAAGGACCTCCTAGATGAGTCTTTGACTCCATGAGGTCTTGTTTAATAATAATAATAATAATATACAAATCTCTGATATCTGTCACACAGCCAATCTATCTGACATGTACTCCAATGTGCTGTAACTTATAAATCAGCTTATCATGTGGTGCCCTATCAAATGCATTTGTAAAATCTAAAAAAAAATGGCAGCATATGCCTTTCCCTCATCAACTGCTCTTGTTACTTTATTATAAAAGGCAATCAGATTACTAAAACATGAGTGTCCCTTAACAAATCCATGCTGACTCTCACAGGTAACATTACCCTCATCTGCTCAGTGCTGTATATGATTTCTCACTAATTTCTCCAAAATCTTAAGAATTACTGATGAAATTGGTGAGATTGATCATGAGGTATTGGTTTAGAATGTAGTCAAACAGAAAAAAAGTTGTTACCAAGAAAGTATATATGCAGAACTATAAGGTGGGAGATTATGAGAAACTCAATAGTAAGCTAGCATCAGTATATTGGGTTGATGAATTGTGCAAAAAAGATATTGACATTGTATGGGATATGATAAGGCAGTATCTAACACAAGCAATGCATAACTGCATACCAAGAATTAAGCAAATAAACAGAGTAGGAGTGAGATGGATGAACAGTGAAATCAAACAAGCAGTGTTACAGAAGAAGTTGTTATTGAGGAGGTACAAGCAGTTTGTAGTGAACAGATGCATGAAGAATATAAACTACAGGCCAGAAAAGTGACAAACATGGTTAAAAAAGAAAAAGTAGAATATGAGAGGAGATTGGTCAGTCCAGTCAAAGTTAATACAAAGGAATTTTTTTGTTATGTGGCATTCAAGAGAAAAAATAATTATGGCAGGTTGACACTGGTGGATAGTTATGAAAGCAGAGTAGACTATATAGTGGAATTATTTAATGAACATTTCATCAGTTTATATTATAGTGGAATAGGAGAATTAAAGGTGAAAAATCAGAGAGGTATATTGCTTGGATTGGATGTTAATAAGACTGTGGGAATGAATGACATATTGACACATATTTTTAAAGAATATGTGTCAATATGTCAATATGTTCTTTTGGCTTTGACTTGACTGGACTGACTAGGCCTTGACCTAGTTATTTAATGAAAGTCTTGAAATGCAGAAGATTCCTAAGTTGTGGAAAGATGGCAAAATAGTACCACTCCACAAGTATAGTTCTAGGACAGAAGTTTCCAATTATAGACCAATCTGCAGTTGTCAAAGTGTCAGAAAAATTGGTTAGGAATAGAATACAGGATGTACATAAGATTCTCTATGATGGTCAGCATGGGTTTGTGAAGCATTGGGGGTAGGTCTTGCTTCAGCAATTTGATTACATTTTATTATAAGGTGACAAATGTATTGGATAACGGCGATTCATACAGAGCGATTTTCTTGGTCTTTGCGAAGCCATTTGATAGCTTACCATGTGACTGATTGGTGTATAAGCTGCAGAAGATGGGATTAGATAACATATTTTTTAGATGAATTGAAGATTGATTTTTCTGAAAGATACCAGCAAGTTGTGTATGATGGAGCAGTCTCAGAAAAGGAAGGTGACCAGTGGCATTCCTCAGTTCTGTTCTTGGGCCCTACTGATTAACTTATTTGTTAATGATATTTCATGTGGATTGACTGGGATCTTCAAACGTTTGCTGATGATGCAAAGTTAAGTAGAATTATTAAGAGTATTGCTGATGTTAATTCTCTACAGGAAGATTTTAATAGAATTTTTGCTTGGACAGATGATTAGGGTTGTAGTTTTAATATTAATAATTACAAGGTGTTATACTTTGGAGTACAGAAACTACACACTGTCTTGGTAAAGCTGTATTTCAGGAAGTGGAATGTCTTTATGTCTAGACTACTACAAGTAGTTGTATAGAGAGACTAATGACTTCATATTAATTGCCTTAGTATCCCATAATGCAAAATAAATATCTTTTCTGGTGTATAATACTATGCGTTATGAAAAGGGCCACTACCCTACTGGTTTTGATCTTTATTGTTAAAGTGCAACGAGTTAGAGCTCCAAAAACCTCTGAGTATTCTCATAGATCATGGGGGTCACTCAGTGAGATTTTAAATCTCACTGAGTGAGCCCAAAAGTGATCAGTATCTCTACTTGGTGACATGCAAAAATCTACTGGTAAGCAGAACTGGTCTCTACTCCCTGAAATCAAGCCCAAAGGCAAGCATTATCAAAATTTCAAAATGATTTGAGAGAAGACAAAATGGAAATGATAGCGGATGTGAGGGAATTACTTGAGGTAGCAAAAGAGAAGAGTGAGAGAGTTAGGATGGCGAGTATTTTTCCGCGGCATGACAGTGAAGTGTTTAGAAGGAGGGCCATAATTGCCAATGACTTTAACCACGGGTTATGCATGGAGAGTGGTGTGGATGTGTGGAGTGAGTTCGATGGGCAAAAGGATTTATATAAGATGGATGGCTTACATTTGAATGGATTTGGTGTATGGAGGCTTGAAAAAGTGTTGATGAAAGAAGTGGATGTACAGACTCAGGAAAACTAGATTTATTAAGGGGGGGGGAGTAGATATGCAGACTTAAGGGAGGCAGTTGAGTGTATGAATGAGTATAATATGCCCGAGCGAGTACGAAGGACAACAAATCAGAATGGGATAGTTAGTATAAGGCATCAAAGTAGGGATGGGACTAATGGGCTTCTGCAATTCATGTACACTAATGCCAGTGTTGCGTCCCAATTTACGATTTCTACTCTAATCTTACAAATTCCTTTTATCTATATTCTTCTAACTTCTATGCCCGAGATTTTACCAAAACTTATACCAATATCTAAGTTATTGCTTCCCGTAGTACCCCTAATATTTGTATTTATACTGCGCCTTTTGGGATATTTAGTTTAGGATATTTCATACATAAACAAGGAGAAAGAACTCAAATATATCTGAAAGTGTAACTATTGCAGTCGTGACACTTAACTTGATTCTCAACTTAAATTTTCCGCGTGACTAAGTACAATATTTTCAAGTGGTTATCAACTGCACCATTTATGTTGTCATAAATAGGGAGAAAATCAATCTCGAATATATCTCTTAGTATTTAAATATTATTGCAGTTGTGACTCTTAATCTCTTTCCTCAACATTAAATTTCCTGTGTGATTAGGTACGATGATTTTAAGCGGTGCATTGGATTAGCAACATCAGACAACTCTTTTATCATTGAACAAAAGGTTTATTAAGTTTCTAAACATGGTACAATTCAAATACTAAACTAAAATACTTATAGACTAACATTAAATTATTACAAGCAATATGGCTATTTGTGATTATGCCGCCATACACATTAATTCATAAATTCACCTGATGTGAACAAATTAGATCAATTCACACTATCTGATTACTCATACTGAAGTAGATTAACAAATTATTCACTGCTAACACATACTTGTGACATTTCAATTATTTTATACATTATATTAGGCATTCAATTCTTAGGATACGTAATTACTTAATTCACATTATTCCGTTATACCGTTATTTGCACTAACACACAATTATGTCATTTAAATATCTTGTGCAATATAACAGACATGCAAAAATACCTTAGGACTCTTAATCATTCACAAATCTTTAACACTAGTCAATCTACACATAACACATTCTATCATATACTAAAGTCCTAGTATAACTTCAACAGTTCTATATTGGAATCACGATACTTTTCACAGACAAATTTCTAGCTAACATAGGTATCGAAATCCCGCTCACTTTCGTTTCCGTGTTGTGACAAGGAGATATCACCCCTGTCGCCACTCAGGAAAACCCCGTGAACTCCACCAGAGCCAAAACCAAATTCCAAGGCCAAAAGCGACTATCCAAAAAGAGTCCCCTCTGGGGGGGTTACCAACCCTTTTATAGCTGCTCCCCTAATGGCACCTTTTCTTACTTCCTTTCTCCTCCTTCTACTTGTTTTTTTTTTTTATCATCGACCAATTAGGGTGGCGTTTTCTCGCCAAACGTCATTTGATCGGCAAGACCGTTCTCAATGTTTCAATCCGGGGATCGGCCCTAAGCGATAGCTTTGCTTTTCTTGTGCTAGCCTGACTTAATCCCCTTTCAAACTTTTTCTATGAATTCTACTTAATAACTTAATCTCTCACATAACGTATTTTATGACTCACCCCTTTGTAATTATTTACTTAGCTCTCTCATTTTTTATCGTATTACAATATTAATCTGTACTTTCCTTTGTTAGCTACTTATTTAGTTAGAATTCCTTATTTTAAGTCATATTACAATATTAATACATTCCTTCCTTTATCAGCTACTTTAACAACAACCCTTACGTTTTATACATATTACTGGATGCAAGAATTTTTCCATTAAATGATTCATTTTTTTATGCAGGGGTTTTAATTTATGATGATATTTATTCTTCATGTTACACCATGATGGCTGAGAATACTATATTCCTAAGATATCAGGTGTAACACCAGGAGTATTAGGAACAAGAAGGAGGAGTTTTTGGCCTTGGTTGGCACTTCCAGGCCACAGGTTGTTGGTATTAGTGAAACATGGCTAACAGAAGATGATAAAGCTAGTGGGATTGAATGTGATGGGTATAACCTGTTCAGGAGTGACAGGGAGAATAAAAAGTGGGGAGGAGTGTTATTGATGATAGCCGATGAGTTGCAGCCAAGGAGTATAGAAGTTCAACTGCAGGATAGAAAAAAGAGCACATTTGAGGCTATTTGGTGTGAGATAGAGGCTAGCAGAACAAAATATACAATTGGGTACTGCTATAGACCAGGTGATGGAATAGATGGTGGGGATAGTATGAATAGGCAAATAGAAGAAATGAGTGGAAGGAGGGTAATTATTATGAGGGATTTCAATTATGGTAACATTGACTGGAAGGAGGAGAGGGCACATGGAAGGAAGGAATTGGATTTTATGCGGTTATTAAGGGACAACTATCTGCGACAGCATGTAATGGAAAATATTAGGGGGCAGAGAGTGCTTGGCCTAGTAATCACATCTCAGAATGTGACTGTAACGAACATGACCATGTTGCCACCAATTGGTGAGAGTAATCATAAGGTGGCTAAAATGATCATAAGTGATCATAAGGTGGCTCATGACTTGGGAGGTGGCTAAAGGAGTGGAATATACAATTAAGACAGGGTACATGTGGGATTACCGGGGCTGGTAAATATGACAAGCTTAGGAGTGTGCTTAGCTCAGTGCCATTGCAGTTTTACATGCCATGGCACTGAGCTAATCACACTCCTATCAACATCCTGCAAGGGCTGGATGTTGATAATGCATGGGAGGTGGTTAAGAAGTGTTTGCAGGATGCAATGGTGGACTGTATACCAAGAGTCCGAATAATAAATCAAGTAGGGGTTAAATGGATGAATAACACCATTAAGCGTGAGCTGCAAATAAAGAAACAATTGTGGAGAGAATTTAAGGAGAAAGGTGACCTGCAGGTGCAGGAACAGTATAAAGCTCGGGCCAGAAAGGTAACAAGGGGTAAGAAAAGCAAAAGCGGATTATGAAAGAATATTGGCCATGCAAGCTAAAGAGAATCCTGAACAGTTTTTTCAGTATGTTGCAAGTAAAAGGAAAAGTGTTCATGGCAGAATGATTTTAAAAAATGCTGAGGGTAGGGGTAACTGAATCAGTCAATATAGTGGAATTACTGAGCGAGCACTTTGCAAGAGTATATCATCCAGGTGGTGACATTGCAGGAATGGAAGAACCAACAGCTTATACTGGAATTGTGATGAATGAAGTAGAGGTAAATAGTCTATTACAGAACCCCAATGTCAATACATCTGTGGGATTGGATGGTATACCAGCTCGTGTCGTACATGAAGCAGCTAAAGAATTGTCAGTGCCCTTGACCATTTTGTTTAATTTGAGCCTCGGGTCTGGGTCAGTCCCAAGGGAGTGGAAAGAGGGGAAAATAGTTCCGCTGCATAAAGGTGGTTCCAAGGCTGCTGTTGAAAATTACCGGCCAATCAGCATAGCAGGAATCGTTATCAAGGTCTTAGAGAAAATAGTCAAGAGGAAAATACAAGATTGGATAGATGAAAATGGGATACTGTATCGGGGACAGCATGGTTTTGTGAAGGGCAGAACATGTCTCAGTGACTTGCTCACGTATTATAACACAGTGATGGCTGAACTGGATAAGGGTGATGGGTTTACAGTGATTCTACTGGACCTTGCTAAGGCCTTTGACAGGATACCACATGGAATTCTAATCAGTAAAATGCAGCATATGGGGATGGATATAGGATTGGTGAGATGGACAGGAGGATGGTTGACGGAGAGATATCAGAGAGTGGTTTATTCAGGAGTAGAGTCCAAACGACGGCCTGTGACCAGTGGTGTGCCACAAGGATCTATTCTTGGACTACTGCTGTTTAATTTATTCATAAATGATATAGGAAAGGATCTGAGAGGAACAGTTCATTTGTTCGTGGATGATGCAAAGTTGGGTAGGGCAATAGTGAATGCAGATGATGTCAAAATTTTGCAGGATGATTTGGATAGATTGGAGGTCTGGGTTAAGGAGAATGGATGTCAATTTAATGTGGCAAAATGTAAGGTTATACATTTTGGGATGAAAAGATTAGCAGCAGTTTACTACATTGGTGGAACTGTACTCCAGGAAATTGATGAGGCGAGAGATTTAGGAGTGTTGGTGGATAAGGAGTTGAAGTTTAGGGGGCACATTCCAAAAGTGGCCAAATCAGCTCATCAAATCACTTGGTTTCTGAAGAATACATTGAAGAGCAGAGATAAGCATGTTATTGTTCCTCTGTATCGAGCCTTGATAAGACCCCATCTCGACTACTGTGCCCGGATTTGGTCACCTAGGTTTCTTACTTGATGGGGAGCAGGTTGAGAGGATCCAGAGGCGAGTGACCAAGATGATAGCAGGTCTGTGGAATGAACCTTATGAGAACAGGTTGAGGATTTATGGGTTGCAGAAATTGGTTGATAGGAGGGGGAGATATGATTGAGACATTCAAATTACTGAAGGGTTTCTATAAGATTAATTCAGAAGATATTTTTGAGAACAGGGCTGGTGGTGGGAAGACTAGCTGACATCCATCGAAGCTGGGCAAGAGTATGGTTAGTAAGGGTGTTAGAGCTGGGTTCTTTACTTTTAGAGTGCCGAATGAGTGGAATAAGCTGCCAGTGTTTGTTGTGGGTGCTGTGACAGTGAATGAGTTTAAGGCAAGGTATGATAGATACTGTGTGAATGTCGAATAGTTGTGATGAATGTGATTTGGGGCCTCCCTCGATGAGTCTAAGGACTCTCTGGAGTTGCCTGTAATAATAACAAAAATAACAAAATATCATCAATGGGACCCAGAAGAGAAATAGTTGTGATGAACGTGATTTGGGGCCTCCCTCGATGAGTCTAAGGACTCTCTGGAGTTGCCTGTAATAATAACAAAAATAATAAAATATCATCAGTGGGACCCAGAAGAGATATCAAAGTTGAAGTAATGCAGAATTTATATATATCCCATATGAGTAGTGAAAAGGTATAACATGTTATTATTAAAATGCAGATTAGAGCAAGTTGGAGAAAGTTCTTTTCACCTTGGTTATAAATTAAAAATCCCAAGAAGTTATATTATTGTTTAATCCTTTATCCACGTGTAATGCAAACAAAGTTTGACACTGGAGTATCCTCTTGATTTCTTGTACATTATGGGAAGGGCCACAGTCTAAAATCATAGCATTTATACACCTTGGCCCTTCCCATAATGCATAACATTATACCCACCCAAAAGGATATGTGCTTTGCATTATGGGATACTAAGGCAATTAATATAAAGTTATTAGTCTCTATTTACAAATAGTCTATTTCTGAAGATACTTCATGTGCAGACTTTGTTTGCTTACACTTGGATAAAAGATTAAACAAGAAAACAATTTCTTGGTATCTTTAATTTAATCTTATATACATCTTTTAACTTACAGCACTGTGAATTATTGCCATATAATATTTTCAGTATATGCAGTGACAGTTTATATAACTTAGGAAGTATTTTATAGAACTAGTTGCTTATTGAATTATGAAAATAAATTAATTAACATTTCTGTATGTTTAGATGATGGACTTGATGGAATAGATTCATCACCATTGTATGATAAATTTTTACCCACTCATAGTAGCCACCACAATGATCATGAGACTAGTCCTGGCTCATTAGATGAAGATATTGATAAAAAAAAGAGAAAGAAGAAAAAGAAAAAAAGCAAAGAAGGTATCTCCGATCACCTTTTTACTTAATCTGTAATTAAATAGTTTTAGATTTAATCTATGTTGAATGCTCTTGCTATTTCTTCTTTTTCTCGATTGTTATTGCATGAACGTAACATCCTATACTTATTATTTAGTAGGAACTTACCAGTTTTAGTCTGTAGTTATGGGGTATCCATAACTATAGAATAACATGTATTCCACAGTAAATAATTATTTACTCAGACCTATTGTGGATTCTATCGGCAGTCCTGCATATAAAATATCAACATTCCTGTCTACCTCCTTCTCCATCACCTCTTCGATAAAAAAAAATTCCATAGAATTTTTATTGACAAGGATAAAAGACATTAAACTTTCAGATACAGACAGATTAGTAAGTTTTGACATTGTTCCCTCTTCACTAATATCCTTCACAAAGAAACAATAGAATTGTTAACCCAAAAATTTCTGTCAGATATAGTGGAATTGTCTGCGTCGTTAGCCTAGTGGTTATGCGCTTCGCAACCATATGCCTGGGGAAGGAGTGTCCCAGGTTCGATTCCCATCGGCGACGTGCGGAGCTTAAGGATCTTCCTCAGCCATAGCCAAGTTAGCTGGTCTTGGGCATGGACAGCAGGGTTTTTCCACCAGTTTATCTGAGGTTTTTCATCCTGCAAGCAGGCAAACCGGCCCCGTGAACACACAGGCTACAGTCATAGGATATAGTACAGCAAGGAAGGCAATGGAAAACCACCTTGCTCATAATCATTTCCTTAGATGGTGGCGTATATATAGCTACCCCCAGACAGCTGTAAGGCTAAAAACTATCATGTTGATGATGTCTTTGCAGTTTGGAGTCACACAGAACCTGAACTCTACTTATTTCTACAAAAAAAAAAAAAAAAAAACACTCTGCATCCCCAGATCAGTACACATCCAGCACAAACAAGATGGATCCATCTCCACTTTTGTCTACCCTATTGAAAACCAACTTTTTCAGGTCGTTGAGGGGAATCCTTATATGGGCTTTTTCAATTGAAGGTGAGTTAGCTGATCTCATATGGAGGTAGCAAGGTTTTTATCTCCCAGAAACTCCAGTTTTTCATCCCGCGTACAGACAAATCGACCCTCAGAACACATGCAATTTATAGACAAAAAATACTGTTGTTGATGGTGGGAATGATGGGCGGTAGATGGCATTGATGGTAGTAGTGCCGTAGTAGGAGAATTAAGTAGTAGTGGAGAGGGTGAGATGTATTTAGTGAGGCAGAGTAGATTACCCTCCTGCAATGAGTCCTCGGACTCCCTGGAGGTGTCACATAATAATAATAATACACCAGCTCCCTGTCCATCTCAAAAATATGGCATCATAAAATCTTTTGTATCCAGAACACACAGGATTTGTTCTTCTGAAGAATCCTTAAAACAAGAATTGGAAATTATCAAAGAAACACCTTACTAAATGAATATAATCCAATAACAACCCAAACATTAATTAACCACTCTCCTACAAATCAACCTAGATAAGAAGTCCACAGGACTCTTATACCACATATTAAAGGCATCTCTGAATGTGTGGCAATAATTATGAAAAAATATCAACTCATTGCTACCTACAAACCTATCAACCAAATTCAGAACTTGCTACCTACTCCAAAAGACAAACTCTCGCCAATGATGCTACCTGGCGTATACAGAGTACCATGTTCATATAACTTATCTTACTATGGACAAACGGGAAGATCTATAAATAAACATATCTCTGAACATCAAGACCACATCTGCCTCATCAAACCTCACAAATCTGGCCTTGTACAATATGGAATTGAAAATGCTAACCACATATAAACATGAAGTTTATCTTCATAGACCTAATCTTAATCAAAATGCCTGTCTCAGTATTCCAAAACTTTGGGAAATTGTTATCCTCAGTTGTATTCAATAAGTTATCTGCTATATTTTAATTTAATTTAAGTAATTTTAGCCCAGAAGTTTTTAATCCATGAACAAGCAACTGTATACGTAGAGGGATTCCAATTTAAGCATGTGTACTATTGTTTTTTTTTGAATTCAATTCCTGTCATTATTTGTTAGTTGTACTGATGATGTCTTATGATACATAAGATGAAATATTTACATAATAAAAAGTTATTTACTCTGGCATATGTGTTATTCTATAGTTATTCTTCTTTGTCTCAGTAAGTAACAGCAATTACATGCAGGTGGTACTTTTCCAGTTCATCTGCAAGTTCGATTTCCTATCCATTGATATCAATTATGTTAATGGTTCCTATCTTTCATTGTTCTGATGTTGAGTTTGTTGTTGTTGTTGTTTTTCTTTTAGATGCTGATTTGGAGGTTATTCCTGTTACTGACTTTTCACTGTTTGCCCTGATTCTCTGATTAAAATAGCAGGTTTGTTTTTTTATGTTGGTTTGTTTCTGTTTCTGTTCCATGAGGGGGGGGGGGGTTGCAGTTTCATTTGGTGTTGGTTCTTTGTGTCGTTTTTTCCTTCTCACTTTACAGAACCTGTCTTGTTCCTCATCTGTTTCTTGGAATAAATATGAGCCAGATTGTGAGTACAGAGTCTGAGACTCTTGTCTATTGCGGTTATTGCCTTTTGAAGCTCAACCTGGAATCGATTGGGCCATTTCATTTGCAAGAAGTCATAAAAACTTCTGAATTGTACAAATGTCTGTTCGTACTCTAGGTTTTCCCACTGGGCATTGCCCATTCAAAGTTCGTAGTGGAATCTTAAATTACAAGTTAAGAGAAGAGATAGGAAAAAAAACAAAAAGAAGAGAGAAATAGAATGAGTGTAGTAACTAGCCTGTACTTGCCTCCAGAGAAGCCTCAAACCTAAAGTCACTAAAGATAGGATGGATAAATCTCAATGATTCTCCTGGTAGTGAATCACCAGATCAGATCATGATTGATCAAGATATCAGATCAATACCAAGGTTGAAGTATGAGATTTCATATATTTCCCTAAAATACTCTGGATCAGAGCAAGTTGTTGAATTTTTCCACTGGTTATAAATTAAATTAAAGATGCTAAAAACTTATATTCTTGGTTTATCCTATATTTACTAAGGCAGTTAATGTGAATCATTAGCCTCTATATACAAGTAACTTAGTCGTGCAAATACTTTATGGGCAAACTTTGTTTGCTTACACTTGGATAAGTCTGAGCTGAGTCTTTGACTTCATTGGGTAATAATAATAATAAAGGATAAACCAAGAATATCATTTCTTGGCATCTTTAATTTAATAAGCCTCTTCTGGGTTTGGCGTAGGTTTTGCAGTGTTTGTAAAAAATTGAAGATGGAAATTTAAATTTACATGAAGTAAATTTATTACATGTAAACATTTTGCCTAAGTATGAAAGGCATCTTTGATATGATAGCAACAGTGGAACACAAAATAAAATATAATGCAAGTATCAATTTTATAAAGTGCAACTACAGTGTAAGACGTCCGATGATCAGTAAATTCCCAATTTAAAAAAAAAAAAAATATATATATATATAACAAGATAATTCAAGAGAATTTTTTTGCTATATGGCGGCAATCAAGAGAAAGAATAATTATGGCAGGATGACACTGGTGGATAGTCATGGCAGCAACATAACAATTGCAAAGGATATAGTGGAATATATCCTTTGCAATTGTTATGTATGTAGAAGGGAGGCAAGTATTGCCTCCCTTCTACATACCGCACCACATCATTTATTTCCAATTCACATCATACCGCACCACATCATTTATTTCCAATTCTCCTAAATATTAGGAGAATTGGAAATAAAAGAATCAGAGGTGTATCAGGTGTTGGTTGGGTTAGATGTTAATAAGGCTGTGGGAATAGATGACATATAATCATGTATTCCTAAGGAATGTGCACTGCAGTTAGCTATGCCCTTGGCCTGGTTATTTAATGAAAGTCTTTCAGTGGGTAGTGTTCCTAAGAACCGGAAAGAAGGTGAAATAGTACCACTCTATAAATATGGCAATAGAGAAGTTTCCAATTATAGACCAGTCTGTATAACTGTAGTTGTGATCAAAGTATTGGAGAGATGCTAGAAATAGAATACAGGATTGGGTTGATGGACATAACATTTTTTATAATGGTCAGCATGGATTTATAAAGGGTAGGTCCTGATTTAGCAATTTACTTGCCTTTTATGATAGGATAATGGGTGTGTTAGATAAGGGAGAATCATATACAGTAATATTCTTGGACTTTGCAAAAGCATTTAATAGATAGTATATTGGTTAGATCGATTGGTTCTCTGAACAACACCAGCTGATTGTGTATGATGGAGCAGTGTCTCAAAAAAAGGGGAATAACCAGTGGCATGCCCCAAGGTTCTGTTCTTGAGCCCTTGCTGTTTAACTTGTTTGTAAACAATATATCATGTTGACTGACTGGTGATCCGCAGTTGTTTGCTGATGATGCAAAGTTGGAAAGAATTATAAGTAGCACTGCTGATGTTAATTCCTTTCAGGAAGATTTGAATAGACTTTTTACTTGGACAAAGGAGTGAGGTTGTAGTTTTAATATCAATAAGTGCAGGGTGTTTCATTTTGGAGTGCAGAAATATAAGACTGTGTACTATATCAACAGTGCCATACTGCAGGAGGTGGATGAGATTAGAGATTTGGGAGTAATGGTTGACAGTAGACTGAAGTTTAGAGGGCATATTGCTAGTGTTGCAAAGGCTGCACATCATAGTGCTGTTATGATATGAAGTACTCCAGCATGTAGGGATAAGGAAGTGCTTGTGCCACTATCATAAAGTACTGATCAAACCACACTTGGACTATTGTGCTCAAATCTGATCACCTTGTTTTCAATGTGATGTGAAGACATTGGATATGGTCCAGAGGTGAGTGACTAAGACAATATCAGGACTTTGGACTGCTGGCTATGGAGAGAGGTTGAAAAAATGTGGATTGCAGAGTTTGGTGGAAGGAAGGAAAGGAGGCGATATGATAGAGACATTAAAGTTAGTGAGAGGATTTTATCGGATTAATCATTCATTAATTCATCAGTGGTTCTAATAGGCACTTTAATTCTTAATGATACTTGTGACATAATGATTAGAAATATATGCACATTTACACAAGAATAATGTTTAATTTGCCAAATATTTCGGTCTGAATATTACAGACCATCTTCAGTGGCTACATAGGAATAGTTTTAAAAAACAAGGTGGAATACGAACAATTGATCATTCATAGAAAACGAGCCACATGATGTCGTATCACTAAGTATTAGAAGAGTAAACATTTTAAAGTCATAATTAAAGATATTAATTCAGAAATTCATATAATAATCTTAAATAACATTAGACTAATATAGGACATTTACATTAAAAAAAAATGAATGTGTTATCCTGATTGAACTTTCTCAAATTTTTGATATAGATATAGATACAGTCATTACGATTCAAGTTAGGATGTTGAAGTAAGGCCTCCACACTTTCTTTAAATAAACATTCAAATTTGTAGTGACATCATTGTAGGAGGAGAGTCTTGGACCAAAGGATATTGTTGCTTGCTTCTAATCCATGCTGAGGTAATCCAGGTTTCTCAGGTTTGTTGTGTTGAATTGATGATTGATGCTCTTGAATTCTTTTTTCTATAGAAAGTTCAGTTTGTCCAAAGTAGGTAAGATTACAGTTGCAAGGAACTTGATACACACCAAGTAGAGACAAGGTTGAGCATTTATCTTTAGATGAAGGAAAATGGGTGGATAATTTGTTAATAGGTGTATAAGTGGCTGTTAAATCATATTTCTTCAGAATTCTTGAAATTGGTTCTGAAATCCCGGAAATGTAAGGAATTGGAACTCAACGTATTGAATCTTTGCTGTTCTGTGTTGGATTGTAAGAATCAAAAAGATGTTGTGTACCCTTTTCAGAGAAACCATTTAGTTTCATGCGATGTTTGATAGTCAAGAGTTCTTTTTGTAATAAATGAGAAGTTTTGGCTCGTTGGATTAAACATTTTATGATTTCTGTTTTTTGACAAGGGTGATGAGCAGATTCTTTGAGAATATAACGACCTGTGAAAGTTGGTTTTCTGTAAACTGTTGTTGTAAGAATACCTGAAGGCGAACGGATGAGAAGGACGTCTAAAAATGATATCTTGTTGTCTTTTTCAATCTCCATGGTAAACTTTATACGAGGATGTAAGAAATTGATACTGATAAAAAAAGGGAGTCTCTGTTGTGAGGCCATACAGCAAAGATGTCATCTATATATCTAACCCAAAAGGATGGTTGAGGGAATATAGATGAGAGCAGGACTTCTAGATGTTCTAAATAAAAGTTGTCAAGAGCTGGAGAGAGTGAACTTCCCATGGCTGTTCTTTAAACTTGATTGTGAAATTTGTTTTGACATAAGAAATATCCAGAGTGCATTACAAAATCAAATAACTTTATAATATCTTGTGGGAAGATGTCAGCAAGTAATTCTAAAGTCTCATTGAGAGGTACATTCATATATAAAGATTCTATATCAAAGATAACTGTGGGAATGGATGACATATAATCATGTATTCCTAAGGAATGTGAACCATAAGATCTGTAGGTTGTAAAGTGATGTTTTTCAATTTATTTAAGAAATAAGAAGAGTTTTTCAAAAAAGAGTGTGAGTTGCCAATGTGTGATTTCAATAATTTAGATAGATATTTGGCTATGCGATAAGTAGGAGAATCATTACAATCCACTATAGGGCAAAGAGGAATATCTGTCTTGTGTATTTTAGGTAAACCATAAAACCTAGGAGGTCTTGCAAAATGAGTTTTTTTTTGTCTTTCAATAGTGTCTACATCCAAACTTATGACCTCATCTAGCAGGGAATTTAATTTCTTCAGTTGTCTGTTGGTTGGATTGTAATTAAGTTTTTGGTATGTTGAGCGATCTTGAAGTAAAAGGGAAAGTTTTCTTCTATAGTTTGAAGAGTCCATAATTATTGTCGCTTTCCTCTTGTCAAATTTAGTAATGATGAGGTGACTGTTGTTTTTTAAGGAATTTATATCTTTCTTTTCAGAAGGAGATATGTTCGAAGGAGGAAGCTTGGCTTTAAGTAGCGAAGAAGCAACTTCTAGATGGAGAGCATTAGCTTTTTCACTTGACAGATGAATGAGGTTCCATTCGATATTAACTAGAAAATCTAGATATGGAAAATCTAGATATTGAGAAACAATAGTCACCTCATCATTACTAAAGCTGACAAGGGGAAAGCGATGTAATTATGGACTCTTCAAACCATAGAAGAAAACTTTCCCTTTTACTTCGAGATCGCTCAACATACCAAAAACTCAATTACGATCCAACCAACAGAGAACTGAAGAAATTAAATTCCCTGCTAGATAAGGTCATAAGTTTGGATGTAGACACTATTGTAAGACAAAAAACTCATTTTGCAAGGCCTCCTAGGTTTTAGGGTCTACCTAAAATTCACAAGATGGATATTCCTCTTCGCCCTATAGTGGATTGTATTGATTCTCCTACTTATCGCATAGCCAAATATCTATCTAAATTATTGAAATCACACATTGGCAACTCACGCTCTTTTTTTGACAAACTCTTCTGATTTCTTAAATAAATTGAAAAACATCACTTTACAACCTACAGATCTTATGGTTATCTTTGATATAGAATCTTTATATATGAATGTAGATACCTACATTCATACAAGGGCTGTTCAATAAGTAATAAGACTAATTTTACTGTTGCGAAACCACTCATCACAATATTAATTTCTGTGGAATAAAGAAATGTTGCTGTCTGTATTAATAAAAGAGGTTGATAGATGGCGCATACGGGCTGATGTGCCAGAGTGTCACATTACTAAATGCAAGCTTGTGTCGGCGCGCCTACGAGCCGCGACCAGTCTTCGAAATGAAAGCGTCCTTGGAACAGCGTTATGTGATTAAATTTTGTGCGGATTTGCAAAAATCGGCATCGGACACTTTTAGCATGATACGCAAAGCTTTCCACGATGAAGCAATGTCGAGGGCAAGTGTTTTTTGCTAGCATAAAACTTTTAAGGAAGGAAGGCAAAATGTGGAAGATCTTGAATGTGAAGAAAGACCTTCAACGTCCATCACAGAGACAGTGATCAACACAGCAGTGATTATCATCAAGGAGGATTGCAGAATTACAGTACACCAGCTGCATGTTGTCCTGAATATTTCTGTGGGAAGTGTTCACTCAATCATGGCTGAACATTTGGGACTGAAACGTGTGTGTGCCTGATGGATTCCCAAACTCCTGACACCAGAGCAAATGTAGCATCGAGTGGATGTGTGCACAGAATGGAAAGAAAGACTGGAACAAGAAGGCGACAACTTCTTAAAATGCATCATTACAGCAGATGAAGCTTGGTTGTATCACTATGACCCTACAATGAATCAACAAAGCAGTGAATGGAAGCATCTGTCTTCACCTACCTCCAAGAAAGCAAAAACTGTAAAATCGGCTGGTAAAATTATGACCATAATGTTTTTTGACTACGAAGGCATTGTTTACCAACATGCTGTAGAACCCGGGAATATTGTAAATGGCTCATACTATGCAGATGTTTTACGGACAATAGTACAGCATGTCAAAAGGAAGTGTCCATTGCTGAAGAATGGCTTCTTATTGCACCACGATAATGCAAGGCCACATATTGCTGGTTGTGTAGTGGACATTTTGCAGAAGAACAACATAGATATCCTAGCACACCCTC
Source organism: Typopeltis vanoorti (assembly GCF_054136105.1). Lineage (NCBI taxonomy): Eukaryota > Metazoa > Arthropoda > Arachnida > Uropygi > Thelyphonidae > Typopeltis > Typopeltis vanoorti. The sequence goes on along the minus strand of NC_143571.1, from coordinate 61,249,651 downwards.
CATACAGTCCTGATCTCGCATCGTGCGATTTCTGGCGGTTTCCTCAGCTCAAGAAACCACTAAGAAGCCACCCTTTCAAAAGCAACAAAGCATGTAAAAGCTGTGGAGGCGGTTTTGAAAGACCTCTCAAAAAACGGACTTTCACATGTGTTTAAGAAGTGGACGCAACGTTGGGACAAATGCATCATGTCTCACAGTAGTTACTTCGAAAAAGACCATGTAAATGATGACGATCAAAGGTAATCTGTTTTCTGTATAAATATAGTCATAACTTATTGAACAGCCTCCGTATATAAAGATTATATATGAATATATTCGTATTCGTATATAGAATCTTTATATACCTCTCAAAGAGACTTTAGAATTACTTGCTGACATCTTCCCACAAGATATTATAAAGTTATTTGATTTCTTAATTCACTCTGGATATTTCTTATGTCAAAACAAAATTCACAACCAAAATTAAGGAACAGCCATGGGAAGTCCACTCTCTCCTGCTCTTGCCAACTTTTATTTAGAACATCTAGAAGAAGTCCTGTTCATATCTATATTCCCTCAACCATCCTTTTGGGTTAGATATATAGACGACATCTTTGCTGTATGGCCTCACAACAGAGACTCCCTTTTTAAGCAGTATCAATTCCTTACATCCTTGTATAAAGTTTACCATGGAGATTGAAAAAGACAACAAGATATCATTTTTAGACATCCTTCTCATCCGTTCACCTTCAGGTATTCTTACAACAACAGTTTACAGTAAACCAACTTTCACAGGTCGTTATATTCTCAAAGAATCTGCTCATCATCCTTGTCAAAAAATAGGAATCATAAAAAGTTTAATCCAACGAGCCAAAACTAACTGTTCACCTTCTCATTTATTACAAAAAGAACTTTCGATTATCAAACATCACATGACTAAATGGCTTCTCTGAAAAGAGTACACAACATCTTTTCGATTCTTGCAATCCAACACAGAACAGCAAAGATTCAATACGTCAAGTTCCAATTCCTTACATTTCCGGGATTTCAGAACTAATTTCAAAAATTCTGAAGAAATATGATTTAACAGCCACTTATACACCTATTAACAAATTATCCACCCATTTTCCTTCATCTAAAGATAAATGCTCAACCTTGTCTCTACTTGGTGTGTATCAAGTTCCTTGCAACTGTAATCTTTCCTACTTTGGACAAACTGGACCTTTCTATAGAAAAAAGAATTCAAGAGCATCAATCATCAATTCAACACAACAATCCCGAGAAATCTGGATTACCTCAGCATGGATTAGAAACAAGCTACAACATCTTTTGGTCCAAGACTCTCCTCCTACACAGATGTCACTACAAATTTGAATATTTATTTAAAGAAAGTGTGGAGGCCTTACTTCAACGTCCTAACTTGAATCATAATGACTGTATATCTATATCAAAAATTTGGGAAAGTTCAGTCAGGATAACACATTCATTTTTTTTTAATGTAAATTTCCTGTATTAGTCTAATGTTATTCAAGATTATTACAAGAATTTCTAAATTAATATCTTTAATTATGACTTTAAAATGTGCAGTCTTCTAATACTTTGTGACATGACATCACGTGGCTTATTCTATCTGTGAATGATCAATTGTTTGTATACCACCTTGTTTTTTAAAACTATTCCTATGTAGCTACTGAAGATGGTCTGTAATATTCAGACTGAAATATTTGGCAAATTAAACATTATTCTTGTGTAAATGTGTATATATTTCTAATAGGCACTTTAGCACCCACAACCTTCCAACTATTCTTGAATTTCTTAACTGTAATTTGAGGATAAGGTGATTAGTCCTATGCCTCCGCATGTGTTCATTGGGCCGGTTTGTCTGTTCTGAGTGAAAAACCCCCTACCTCGTATGAGACCAACTAACTCAGTTTTCGTCAAAAGAGACAAAATAAAGATTCCTCACATCACGGACAGGAATCGAACCCAGAATTTTTCTGACCAAAGGGCTTCGTCTATACCGACTGAGCTACGGATTTTATTGGATTAATCCAGATGAGATTATAAAGTAGAAGCCGAGAAAGGAAAAACCAGAGGTCATCCCTGGAAGTTATGCAAGAGTGTGGTGAAGAAGGATGTGAGGAGTAGCTTTTTTATATGCAGATTTGTCAGTGAATGGAACACATTACCAGAATGTGTTGTTAATGCAAGTGTTAAGTATTTTAAGATTTGGTATGAAAAATATGTTGCCAGTTGAATGAACTCCCCATGATGAGTCTGCCAGCTCCATGGAGTGTGCAACAATAAAAATAATCAGGAATTTCCCATAAAGGGGATAACTGAAGATCATCAGATTGGTGTATAAAGGCCTTACAGCTTTTCTTGTATAACCATTCTACAAGGAATCTTTTATGTAAAAGTTTAGTTTTCTTTTGAAGAACACTGTGTTTAGTGTAGATGGCATGTTCTGCTGGATCAGACTGCTCAGGTTCAAAATACTTGATATATGATTTATGTTCTTAATGATGGACAGCTACAGATCTTCTAGCACCTCCCAAAGTAAGACAAACAACAGGAGCAACGGATCTGGTAGAAGCCTGGAAAGATGAGTGGAGAAAGCTTGTTTAGATGAGGAAAGAAAGGTAGTATCATATCTTTCTGATAGGATGAATGGATACAGCAGTATTGAGAGGTCTTAGCAGTATGTTTTCCTTTAACATATGGAAGTGAAATCCAAGAGATATCTTCAGTAGATTAGAGGCTGGTGGCCTAAAGCTGTTTAAGGCTTTCTATATAAGGAAATCATTCAGATCATTGCATTTTTGGTAATGATAGTGTAGTCACTTCTGTCCTCATAGCCTGTTATGTTTTTCCTATTGAGACCTCAGAAAATACCTGAGATTTTTATTTCTACTAAGTGGTGTCATTGTTACTGGCTGTGTTGTACCATTATTCATGTGATTATTTCAATTTTTTCCCACTTACATTAGCAGGAAAATAAATGAGGAAGGCTAGGAGTAATTTTGCACTATAAAATCCTAAATGTTGTGCTTACTTTCCTCAGTTTTACTGAAAATTTTTGAATCTTCTTTTTTAGAAGAAAATATTCTCTATTTATTTTATTCTTTTTTTTTTTTTTTTTGCTAGGTTTTAACATTTGCCAGTTCATTTCATGTTCACATGTTTACAACGGATCATCATTGAGTTCCTAGCAGAATCAAGATGAGAAAAGCCTGTGGCAAATCATCAAAAAGTGTTCAGTGTGTTGTGCAGAAATTCTTGATATCATGAATGCCTAAAGATTGGTTAGCAAAATAAAAATAGAAGAATCAACTTTAGAAGATCAGTCTAGCTTAGTCAAATCATTTGATAATGCCAGACCATATGCTACTAATCACTGAATTTCTAGTCTTACTGGACAGTCATGAACATTCAGCCTATACCTACAAAACTGCCTACCTCATTATGCCAAGCTGTCCTCTTTGTGCACTGTTACATAAGACTGAGAATCATCTCCATTTGCCCTTATCTTTTGCAATTTTTTTTTTATTTCTTTATCTCTCTCATCCAGTCATCTTTCTTTCTTTTTTCTGTCATTCTTTTCCAAGTTAGTTTAGTTCTTCCTCTTTTTCTTTTTTCATTCTTCTGGATACTTGGTCAATCCACTTCCTTCTTCATCTTTTTAATTTTTTGGCGATATTCTTTGCTGCATCGGTATATATAATTCATCATTTGTTATACATTGTGACTGAAATACTTCAAATATTTTATGCAGATATTCTTTGGAAACTATTTAATTTGGCTTCCTATTTCTTTATCAGTTTCCATGTCTATGATTCACATAATACTGATGCCTTCAGATTTCTACTGATGATCTTTAATTCAGTTTTATTTTTTTATTTGAATGATTCACGTATATTATTCAGTTTTTCAAAGGCAGTATTTGCATATGCAAATCTTTATACATTAGCTCCCAGGTACATAACATTCTTAAATCTTCTGTTGGATATCACTCAGGTTTAATTTCTTTGGAAAATGTGTTGTTTAATGTACCAGTTTTTATTTTATTCATATTGATTTGAGTCCAACTTTTTCATCTTTCTTATAAAACACTTTTGCCTTCATCAGAGTTTTTTGATGATATTAAAGCTTTGCTGGTGCAAAATCCAGATTATCCACACTGAAGATCCATTTTGTTCTTCTCTTGTTATACTTGTTACCTTCTTCATAACATAATGAAGTTTACTTTTCATAATTTCTTTTTTAACATAAGTCTCACATTGGGTCAAGTTCCAAAAGAGTGGAAGAAAGGCACGATTGTGCCATTTCATAAAGGAGGTGACAGAATTCAGGCATTAAATTATAGGCCAATCTGTGTGTCAGGTTTTGGGGTTAAAGTTGGAAAGGCTGGTGAGAATCAGAATCCAGAATTGAGTTCTGAAAACAATGGTATTATATTTCATGGACAGCATGGATTAATGTTTTATAATAATGTTTTAGTAATCTTCTTACTTATTACAATCAGGTGACAGCAGCATTGGACATCGGGGATGGATACAGAGTAGTATACTTAGACTTTGTAAAGGCTTTCAGTAGATTACTGCACGAGAAGTTGATAGCGAAACTAGAGTGGATGGGATTGGATATTAGACTAATGCGCTGGATTGGAGATTGGCTGTCTGATAGGTATTATTATTATTATTCAGGCCTCCATGGAGTCAAAAGACTCATCATGGGAGGTCCTTCCTAAGAACATAAAGTCTGTCAAGACTCATCGAGGGGAGGGCACCCCACCTAAAAAACACAAAGTCTATCATACCACTCCTTAAACTCATTGACCGTTCCCACTCTCACCACTCCATCAGACAATGCATTCCACGGTTCAACCACCCTCCATGCAAAGAAACCACTCCTCACCCCTCTTGCTCACAGTTTCCTTTCGTAACTTCCAGGGATGGTCTCTTGTCATCACTCCCTCCTGTTGTTCAACCAAGCAAAAGAACTCCCCAGTGTCAGCCCTGTAACCACATCTCAACAGTTTAAAAGTCTCAAGCATATCACCTGTACTTCTTCTATCCACCAAACTCTGCAGTGCACATTCCCTCAGCCGATCCTCATAACCAAAATTGTACAGTCCTGAAACCATCTTTGTCATCCGCTCTGTACCCTTTCCACAGTTAATTTATCCCCTTCAAATCCTGGGGACCAAATCTGAGAACAATAGTCTAAGTGTGGTCTGATCAGAGACTTATACAACAGAATGATAACCCTATTACACTTTTTTATAAAATCTTTATCAAATAGCTTTATTTTTATCCTCCTACATGTTTCGCCAATCTGTTTCTATTGGCATCCTCAGGGAATACAAATCATTAAGCACAAAATGAAGGTTACAGACTAAGTTATAACCGATGGTTCTAAATCATACAAAAAATTGGTATTGTGCGTGACAATGTGCGTGTCTCGTTAACGTGATTTATTCATGATGACTCATGACGTAATTGTTATGAAAGTTCATTTCTTTGATATTTAATGATCTGATAAAAGTTTTCCAAATTTCTGGTAAAATTAGACCTTGATTCTTGTTTAGGTTTTCAGTTTTACGGACGACTGTAGCTGCTTCTTTAAAGGTTCTTGAATGGTAGTTATCTTCTATGTATGGCATAAGGCTCTTATCCCACTCAATGTGATGGTTAGTAGAGGGAAAGTGGCATGAAAGGCCTGAAATGTCTTGTCTGTTATTTCTGACATATCCTATGTGTTCTTTCTTTCTCGTTTCGAAGCTTCTAGATGTCTGACCTACGTAACTAATACCACATGAGCAAGGAATATTATATACTCCAGAGTATTTGTAGAATGGGTGAGGATCTTTCGGTGATCTTAAAAATTTCCGAATAGTATTGATTGGTTTGAATGCCACTCTGATCTTGTATGGTTTTAAAAGGTTAGCTAATTTTTTGGAAAGGTTGTTGACAAAAGGAATTGTAATTGTACTGATGTATTGGACGTCATCACGTTGTCGATGTGGTATATCAGTAAATAGAATCTTGTTATAGATTCTTTTAGGGTAACCATTTAAAGAAAGTTCTCTGGATATTGTGGTTAATTCCGTTAGTAGGTCATCCTTGTCTGTCGTATACTGTATAGCTCTTTTCTTGAGACTATGGATAATGCTAAGTTTCTGAGCTATGTGATGAGCTGAGTTGAAATGGAGGTAACGTCCAGTATTTGTAGGTTTTCTGTATACAGATAGGTTGATACTATTATTGGATTGTTTCTTTATTAAAATGTCAAGGAATGGCAGTTTTTTATCTTTTTCCATTTCTAATGTGAATTTGATGGTATTGTGGAAACTATTGATTTGGTTGAGGTAATTCATTAGTTCTTCTTTTGTATGATCCCAAATGATAAAGATGTCATCTACATATCTGTACCAAATTTTCGGTTTTGGAAAGATCTGGGTTAAGATTTTTTTCTCTAGATCTTCCATGAATAAGTCAGCACAAGGAGGTGAGAGGGGGCTACCCATAGCTAATTCAGTGAGTTGTTTGTAGATCGTTTCTTGCCAAATGAAATAGTTAGAAGTTAAACAGTGATTGAACAAAGTGGTGATATTTCTTGGGAACAATTTGTCTAAGATGTTGATGACTTCAACCACTGGAATGTTGGTAAACAGAGATGTGATGTATTAAACTGCTACCCCCATTCATTTGCCCATCTATCTAGCTTATTCAAATCCTCTTGCAGGGCTACCACATCTGCACTATTACTAATAATCCTTCCCAGCTTCGCATCATCCGCAAACAACTGAATATCCCCTTGCAATCCACTGGCAGTGTCATTGATATAAAGGTTAAACAGTATAGGTCCTAGTACTGAGCCCTGTGGGACCCCACTTGTAACCCTCTGCCTCCTTGAAACTGCTCCACCATACACAACTCTCTGATACCTATCAGACAGCCAATCCTGAATTCAGTTGACCAATCTGACATCCAGACCCATGTGCTGCAACTTAAATATCAGCTTGTCATGTGGCACCCTGTCAAATGCCTTCACTAAGTCTAAGAAAATTGCAGTATATGCCTTTTCCTCATTTAATGTTCTTGTAACTTTATTATAAAAGGCTAGCATATTGCTAAAACAAGAGCGCCCCTTCAGAAATCCATGTTGACTCTCACAGATAACATTACCCTCATCTGCCCAATGCTGTATACGGTCCCTCACTGCTAAAAAAAAAATACTTCTCCTATCCTTGGCTTCTTAGGTCTGTCAATGCTAGCTTGTTTACTTTCCTGTTTTCACAATAGGGTCATCAATCATGAAGGGCATACCATGGATTTGTTTCTTATTTTCGGTGATTTCCTTCTGCCCATAAGTTGTGTATTGGGGAGTAATATCCCAGAACAGGAAAGCCACTAGAGCTGTTCCTCAGGGATCTGTTTTAGGGCCATTGCTGTTTAACCTGTATGTTAATGATATAGGGGAAGATCTGAATGGGGATATACAGTTGTTCGCAGATGTTGTGGTCCTCTTGTAAGGAATAGACTGAATAAATGGGTACGTGAATGGGGATACCAGTTCAATGTTGCAAAATGTAAAGATTTAAAATTTGGAAAACAAAGATGGGATGGAGAATTTACTCTTGGTGGGGATATATTGTTGGATGTGAAGGAAATAAGAGATCTTGAGGTAATGGTGAATAAAGATCTAAAATTTAGACCACATAGTGCAAAAATTGTGAGGAGAACACAATGCATTCTGGCAATAATTTAGAGGATACTAACTTGTAGAAGTAAGGAGATTCTTGTTCCATTGTATAAGACTCTGATTAGCCTATATATGGATTACTGTGCACAAATTTGGTCACCACGTTTTCAAAAGGATGAAGTGATGTTGAAGAGGGTCTAGCGGTAATTAACCAAAATAGTCTCTGATCTCTGAAATGTTGAATATGAAGAAAGATTGAGACGATGCAGTTTGCAGAGTCTAGTGGATAGGAAGAAGATTGGTGATACATATGATAGAGATGCACAGGTTGATAAGGGATTGTTATAGTAATAATGTTGAAGAGGTTTTTCATAAAATGGTGGGAGATTGGGGCAGAACAAGAGGTCATCCCTGGAAGGCTCTATAAGTAGAGTGTGAGCAAGGTACCTGTGGCATGACTATAAACAACAAATTACATGATAATCACAGTAATTAACTTTAATGAAAAGAAAGTACAGATATTTCGTACTGAAAATAACGGTACATCATCAGTGGATAGAAACAAGCAAATCAAAGAAGCAGGAATACAAGATGCATACAACAATCGGTGGTTTACCAAATAAAAACTGTTGCTGCATGCTAGAAATTAGTATTAATAAATAATATTATTAAAAACTATTTTTGATGGTTACATAAAATGGGAATCTCCCAAACTTTGGGGGGGGGGAGTGAGAGACACGATAGCCCCCAATTCAGATTTGGCTAATGTAAAATTGCTTCACAATTTTCTTTGAAAAGGTAACCATATTTAAACCTGCTAATATGGAGAATACATGTTTCATCCCACTGGATACAGTTTAGTATCAATACTATATTGTGATTGACTAGACTTTTGAGGTTTCACATATTCAATGTAATATTAATGTTCATTAATTCTTTTGTTTAATGTTCATTAAAGTATGTCAGATTACATTAATAAGGTATATAAATGCCAGCTAATGATAGAGGTGGCAGTTTGTCTTTTGTAGATGGCAACAGATGAGAAATTTTGTTGATAGGAAAATATCTGGGAATAAGGTGATACTTCTAAATTCTACCAATCAGTTCAGAGATACCAGAAATATAAGGGATTGGAACCCTGCATTCTGCTGCCTGCAGGGTTCCAATGTTCCAACATCTCAGGATTTGTTGTTTATTTCTCGCATTATTCTCCTCTGATTATCAGGAATTCTATAGCATCTAATAATTATCGATAATATTTATTGGTACTTTCAAAATCTTTGGCAAAATCTATAAAATTTAGAGATTTTGCCAAAAATTTTTATGATTTTTAGAACCTTTGCATAAAAAGATTTATGCAAAGGTTCTAAACTCTATAATCTGCATTTATAATCTTTAAAGTAAAAATGCGATATATAGTACTTCTATCTGATCTGAAACCAACATACTCAGGCTGCCTTAGTATCTTTTCTATTTCATTTTTAATTCTGTTTATCAAAATATTACAAAAAATTTTACAGATAATGATAGTAGGCTAATTCTCCTCTGGTTTACATATTAGTGAGACCTAGAATCAAGAATTAATATTTACAACCAAGATAGAATTCATATCCTAGAGGATATATATGAGTATATCAATCTGAATATAAATGTATAATATTTGTATATATCTATGTATAGAATTTAATTTATTTAAGTATTTCTGATTTTATTCAAAAACAAGTATTATATTTCATACTCTGAATCAGAGGCAGATGTTGAAATTTTTTTTTTTTGCATGGTTAGACTATAAATTAAAGATGCCAAGAAAGTATAGTCTTGGTTTAATCCTTTATCCAAGTGTAAGCAAACATAGTTTGCATGTGAAGTATCTTCATGACTGGGCTACTTGTATATAGAGGTTAATACGAGTAGATAAGGTTAGAGGTTATATACATCTGAAAAGGGGATGCTTTGCATTAGAGGATACTAAGGCAGTTGATGTGAGGTCATTAGCATCTGTATACAGGTAGCCCAGTCATGAAGACACTTTGTGTGCAAACTGTTTGCTTATACTTGGCTAAAAAATTAAACCAAGAATATAATTTCTTGGCATCTTTAATTCATTATATTTCAGCCCTGTATGTTAGTCATCTAGCTTATAGATTGATTTACATTTTTATATTCATTTAAATAAGTAAAAAATTTAAAAGCACTCAGATTCCTGATTCCAAGTAACCTGAGATAATGATGTTGCATATTACCTACAATGTTATAAACATTTTATAGAACAGAAATTAATTATGAGAAATTAAATAAAGGAGTGATTTAAATTGCATGCTTGAGATTTAAGTGAAATAAATAGTTCTTTGTGTTATGTTTGTAACAAAAAGATACGAGTTTTTTTTAAACAAAGTGTTGTATTTAATAGTGAAAATGGTACCTCCATCTCGACCAGATATCACTCGTCTCTCTGATAATTCTGTGATGGTAATGTGGAAAGTTCCACATAACGATGGTCTTCCTATAAATTTCTTCAAAGTACAATACAAGGAAGTTAGTAAGAAAGGTGGTCAGTGGATGACCATTGATGAAGACATAGCAGCACACATTCGTTCATTTTCTGTTACTAATCTGAAGACAGGTAAATATCACACAAATAAAAATTATAAACCGAATTATAGAATTCAGCTTGATATGAATGTTAAATTTTATTTATTATGATGAAATTTGTATTCTATGCAAACACAATGATGTCTTTTTTTTTAAATGATGAATGGGAACATGTACACATATTGCCACTGAATTAGAAACTTTTATTTAATACTGTGTTAGACCTCCTTTAGCCTGAATTACAACACACATTCAGTTTGGCATAGATTCCACAAGGCGTTGGATTGCATCTACAACATACCAGGCATTCACCAGACAGTCCTTTAACTGGCTGAAATTTGACAAAAGAGGACTTTGCTCTGAGATCAGTTTTTATACTATGTCCATACATTCTTGATGGGATTCAGATCCAGGCTTTGTGATGGAGCTATTATCATGCTCACTGAACCACTGCTGAACAATTCTTGTGTGAGGGATAGTTGTTATCCATGAAATAACCATCACCTGCTGAATAAAAAGTCAACATTGCAGGATGGACTTGATCAGCAACAGTGTTCAGATATTCCTTGGATATATCTTGGATATATCTTGGATATTCCACTGTAGATCTGGAGGATGCCTGACTTTCAAGCAATATCAGGGTACCCATTCTGTGCCAACTGAACATGGTCCATACTACGACTCTGCCAGAACCTTGAATTATGTTTACAAGGTAAGCTGGGTTCATTGCCTTATGGTACTCCCACCAAATTCTCTGCCTAATGTCAGTACAAAACAAGGTATACCATAACTTGTTGGATCACATGACTTTTTTCCAGTGTACAGTGAAAGTGTTCCTGATGCCACTGTAGATGAACTTTCCTGTTCTTTGCAGAAATGAGTGGTTTCCGTATAGACATGCAACTTTCAGTACTGATCCTTTTCAATTCTCTGAGCATATTTCGATGAGATATGGGTCGGGAATAGCCTCCATTAAATGCTTTGGTCAGTTGCTGCACACAGGAAGTTCTGTTTGTCCATATAAGCCTTCTTAGATGATGGTGATTTTGTTCCTGCAGACTGTCTTAGATCCACAGTTACCTCTTAGACAAACAATGTGGGTTATTTTTCCACTGGTTAAACATTTGGGATATCTCACTTTTTGAGAAGCCAGTCAGCTCTGCTGTTTCCAAAATCATGGCTCCAGCCAGACAGGCACCTGTAATAAACCCTTTATCGAACTCCAATTGTGATCAAAACTATTGATGATTACTGCCTAGCAATATTCTTAAATAGTTGCCTAGAACACGTGGTGATGCATGTGACCAAATATTTTGCACAATATGCTGTGTAAATGATATAAAAGTATATTTGCATGATGGTTTCTGATTCAGTGGAGATTGTGTGTGTGTGTGTACCCACACACATGCTGTGTGTGGGTATGTTATATATATATATATATATATATACTACTTTGAAAGAAGTCAACAGACATCCACATGGTTAAGGTGCATCATGCCATGTAATGAGTCGCATGTTTGCAGCCAGTATAAATTGGAGGAATATGATGCTCCCAAGTCAGTGCAACTATATCTGGATGAAATGGCTGCAAGAAGGGACCTGACAGAGTTTGAAAGAAATGGTGTTGTTAAATGCTGAATGAGAGAAAATTTAATCCATAAATTTTTCATTCAGATTTAACAAGCAACAATATTCCCGTAGCTAATATTTGTATATTAGAAATTATGAGACTGAGTGTAAATTACCAACAACATTTGTAATTTAAGTAATTTTCTCTATACAGCATGTTATAGTTATTCATTGTAAAGTTTCTAGAAGTTAAAACTATGTGAACTTTGTATAAAATATTTGTGTCATGAAGAGAATAAGATAATCGGATTAAGAAGTGAAGGCCTGAAGCAAAACGTGTGCATCAGAGAGGAATTGAGAGCAGAAGTGTCCGGTCTTTTTCTTTAGGAAGATTCCTAAAGCAGCGACTGGAAGCGAATACAAAACGTAACAATAAACAATAAGAAAATATATAAATTGAGATAAAGAAAATATTACAATGCCGCTTCTTTATCTCGATTTATATATTTTCTTATTGTTTATTATTAGGTTTTCTATTCGCTTGCAGTCGCTGCTTTAATTCTAGGCTGCCATTTAATTTAACAATAGTGATCAAAATAAAGAGTTCAAAGGGATTGCCGTTGGATAGTGCCAATTCCTTTGTTTCATTCCTGGTGCTAATCCCTTTTCGAATTTAGAGAAAATTTATATTATGCTGCGCCACCCTAAATCCTAGACCAGAGAATAACTCAAAACCGGGGAATTCACACTCAGAATAGTACACTATTATATAACTCCTAGATAATTTTGTTAAATACTTAATTCATAAAATAACTAAAATTCCATTGCAGTTGTAGCCACCTTTATGTTTTACCTGCCGCCTTGGTTCAGTTTTTATGAGCGGTGCAATAGGAATAAATTCAGACAAGTCATCGGATTAACACAAAAGAAAGACATTTAATTATCAAATCAAGTAATTTACAGGTACTATCAAATACTGGCATAGAATCACAACTATCTTGAGAATAAGCTTAAGTAATTAAATGATGTAACCTCTCTCTTAACATTTTATAACATAAATCTAGATTTGAGCTTCAATTGGTGGCTAAACATTCACTCAGTAATCAGCATTCCTAAAGATAATTGAAATAACAGACTGAGAACACTTTATCATAAAAACATATTCTTACACAATCCTTTTACCTAGAACATGAGGTTTCCCTTTCTCACTTTGCATAAGCCCTAGAGTCTTTTCGTTAACGGAACATGAATAACTTAAAGTTCTTTGCATGAACAATGATAATCCCTTTTAGCACAATTACATAACAGAGCAAAAGTTTACTTTACCAGGGACTGTGGAATTACTTGGCCTTCTCTGCAGTTGTCTCAGTAGACCTCCGTCTCACTATGCTCCTATTTGATGTCATCTAAAAGAATCGAAGTGGTAGAACAAGCTGGTTTCCGAGGAAACTATTCAACAATAGACCAAATTTTCACATTGTACCAACTAGCAGAGCTCAGCTGGGAAGACCATAAAGAACTATATTGTTGTTTTGTGGACTTTAAACAAGCTTTCGATAACATCAACAGAGAAATCCTTCTTAAAATTCTACTAGAAAAAGCAATAGACAAATATATAATACAGTTTCTGATAAAATATTACCCTAAGACAAATGCAATAATTAAAAAGGACACACTCACAACAGAACCCATAGAGATCCAAAAAGGAGTAATGTAAGGATGCCCATTGTCCCCATGCCTATTCAACTTATATCTAGAAGAAGTTGTAAAGAAGGCAATAGACAATGAGCCTGGAATCAATGTCAGTGGTTTAAATATAAATCAAATATGCAGATGATCTCGTCCTTCTTGCAAGAACCACAAATGAACTACAAAAGTTGATCAACAAGCTAAATGAAACCTGTAAAACATATGACATGACAATAAATATACAAAAGACAAAAGTGATGAAAATAGGGAGGAATGGAACTATCATCTCAGCCATCCTAAATGGAGAACAAATAGAACAAGTAGACAACTTCATATACCTTGGATCAAAACTAACAGAAACAATAGATGAACTTAAAACAATCAAACACAGAATAGTGATAGGATGGACCACCATGAGAAAATTACAGAAAATCTGGAAAACAAACAAGATATCTAAGCGAGCCAAAATCAAATTATATGAAGCAATAATTATACCCACAGTCATCTATGGAGCAGAAGCGTGGACAGTTAAAAAAAAGAGAGGAGAAAAAACTGCTGGCATTTGAAATGAAATGCTTAAGAAAAAGAAATAGAACTAGTTGGATAGAAAAGAAAACAAACATCACAGTCAGACAAGAACTATTGTATAAAAAGACAATAATAGAAAAAATTAGAGAGCAACAACTGAGATGGTTTGGACACACTGTATGCATGGAAGCAGACAGACTTTCTAACGTCCTAATCAATACTTTTCCAACTGAAAAAAGAAGACCCGGAAGACCAAGAATTACCTGGCTGAAATTAATAAAGACCATCTCGGGATGCAGAACATATAAGAAACTTTTTTGAACAGCAAGGAATAGAGAAGACTGGAAGATCCTGCCCAAGAGAAGACTCAACCTGTCTTAGACGGAAGAGAAGAAGAAGAAGAAAAGAATTGACCGGTGGTCTCGGACACGACTCGTCTCCTTTGAAGTAAATAACTCTGTTTCGCTGCTATCGGGTCAAGTGGTTCGGCATGACTTGTCGATCTGCGCTGTGCCTTCTGCAGGATCGGGATCAGTGCTCGCTGAAGTATGGCTTGACCAATGGGCTACCTAGAGACATCTCCATGTACTCCTATGACATCCGAGGGATTTCCCGAACTTGATGACCAGTCGAACGAAGGAAAAAAAAAAAGCCACGAGTGGGCGCTGCTATGCTCTATATATCACTGGCACAATGTTTACCTTCCTACGTCATGTTCTTTCTCCTCTGCTCATGGCACTTCACTTCTCCCTTGTACCTAGTGCTGCTGTCTCCCCTAGCGGGCTCCGCAGGAAACTTCCGCTCGCAATTCCTCTCTGATACACGTGTTTTGCTTCAGGCCTTCACTTCTTAATTCGATTTATTATTCTCTTCATAACACAAATATTTTATACAAAGTTCACATAGTTTTAATTTCTAGAAACTTTACAATGAATAACTATAACATGTTGTATAGAGAAAATTACTTAAATTACAAATGTTGTTGGTAACTTAAAACCAGTCTCATATTTTCTGATATGCAAATATTAGCTCTGGGATGTTGTTGCTTGTTAAATCAGAATGAAAAATTTATGGATTAAATTTTCTCTCATTCACAGTTTAACAGTGTGATAGGATGTCACATTACAGGCCTATCTGTTCTGCAAATTGTTGACAAATTGGGTCATCCCAGGTCAACAATCAGTGATATCATGCTGAGATGAAAGCACAGAGATTCAACTGCAAGTACTCTCTACAGTGGACTACTCACCAAACATGACTGTAGAGTGCTGAGAAGGATAATATGTAAAAACCGCCATTTTTTAGCCCACATATTGAATTCGGAGTTTCAGGCATTCAATGGAACACAAATGTGCACACAAACATTCAGAACTAAGGCTCACAACATGGTTTTTCATGGTAGTACCACAATATGCAAGCCTCACGTTATCTGACCCAACATGCAGCATCATCTTTAATGGGACATGGAGACTTGGAAATGTTCGTCGCTCCATAACGAATCATGCTACATTCTCTATTAAGTAGATGGGTGTGGGCATAACAGATACCCAGTGAATGTCTCTTACAAGTGTGTAACCCCATCTATGAAATTTGGAGATAGCAGTGTGATAGTATAGTAGTGTTTTTCTTGGTTTGGCCTCAGAGCTCTGTGGTGCCATGAACATTGAACTCCGAGAGATATCTGAACATTCTGAATAATGCAGTGCTTTCCACTTTGTGATATTTCTACAGAACTGATTACTGTCTCTTTCAACAAGACAATGCACTGTATCATAAGGCTGCTGCAACTGTGTGGTTTATGGACACAAATATCACCACACTTGACTGGCCTCCATGGAGCTCTGATCTCAACCGTATTGAACATCTGTAGAATGAACTGGAGCATTGGGTGAGGTCAAGGGACATCCATTCCCATAACAGTCCAAGACTTTATTACATTCTTACAGGAAGAATGGTCCAAAATTCCCATTGATCACTATTGTATGCTTACGGAAACTATGCCCTATAGAATTGCTACAGTCATTGCAGCAAAAGAAGGTCCTACATTTTATTAAGGTGGGTGCCATGGCTGTTTATTCTTCACACTATGTTGTCTGTTGACTTCTTTCCAAGCAGTGTATATGGATAGAGTGATTTGTTTCCAAATGTGAATGAACTTTATTTTATTTTCTCCCACACCACCCACAAAGGGTTGCAAACCGATAGTATATCAATACTGTAGGTGGCTAAGGAATTTTTTTTTATTTTATTATTTTGTTTATTATTTTTATTTTATTTTTTTATTTTGTACATAGTCTGGAAACCCTGCTCCAACAATCAAACATGGCACTTTTTTCAAGCCAATTCAGGCTTTCATTAAGTAGGGAAGTGGTCTCAAATCAGATAATGAAATTTATCTCCCAACTGAAGACAATCACAGACATCCATGTCTATATCAGGATTCAAACCAACAGACTGTTGGTTTGAAAGTAGGTATGTTAACCATTTGGCCAACCTGGCCAGAAAATGTAGCATTATGAATTCTATTGCATTGAACTGCCAGAGACAATTTGATAGTCTGCATGAGGGCTTATTATATACCTGTTGGCTAAACAGAGCCATAAGAATGATCCTCTTCAAATAATACTGGTACAGTATTTTTAAGAAGGATATTATAGTGTAGAAGTTATACTACAATACTGTAATATTGCAGTAATACTGTGAGAGCACTTTGGTTCAAGTCCTAAATAGTGCTACCTATTGGCCTAGATTGGGTGGTATTCTCACATCCTCTTGGATATATGGACTGCCAAAATTAGACACACACACATACACACACACATGCACACACCTGCCATTATTCATAATTGTAGATTGCACTGATTTGCCCACCTCCAAATTAGCTGAACATTTAACCAAAGTGCTCTCACAGTATTACTGCAATACCTTTTCACACATAAAAAACCCTGCCTATCCTATTTTAAGTCTAGTATTGAAAATTTTATCCTCCATCACACTGACATAATGGTCAGTTTTGATTACTTCTCTTTATTCATCAATGTTCCACTAAATGATACTTTGAAAGTTATCCAAGCTAAATTTCTTCCCAACTTAGCCTTCTTTCAGTTCATCATGAAATCAAGCTATTTTGTTTTGCAAGGGAAATTCTACAAACAAATAGAGGGAACAGTCATTAGTTTTCCAATCCCTCTCCTTGCTAACAACTTTGTGGAGACTTTTGAAGAAGAAAGGTTTAAACAGTACTCCACACAAACCTACTGTTTGGCTATGTGATGTGCCTCTCCATTTGGCCACATGGCCCTTATGACCTGAAAACATTTCTGACACTTTCTAAATAACCAACAGTTCCAGGATCCAGTTCACTTTAGAAAAAGAAAAGAATAACAGTCTGCACTTCTTAGACACCTTGATCACATGCCAACCTGATGAATTCTTGTTATTTTCTGTTTACAGAAAACTCTCTCTCTCTCTCTCTCTCTCTCTCTCTCTCTCTCTCTCTCTCTCTCTCTTATACATTCTCTCTTATACACAATACATTCACCATCAGTCACCCTCCCATCAGTACAGCATGAATTTATAAAAAACCTTGTTCGACAGGACAGAAATGATTTGTTCTGATAACAATGCCCTCACCACATTTACAACATTCTCTTAGCCAATGGCTACAGTCTCTACCTAATCAGAAAAAAATTTAATACCACAAAACCACAACTACCACCACCCCTTCCAGAACATAGACTACACTGTCTCTATCTTCTTCTTCAGTTACTCAACGGCCCTGTGTGGGCCCTGGCCTTCTCAAGGAGCTTTTTCTATTCTGTACTTTTTTTAGCAATCGTCCTCCAATTTTTGGTTTTCAAAAGTGCAAAGTCTCTATCAACATTGTCAATCCATCGTAGTTTGGGCCTTCCTGTAGGTCGAATTCCCATAGGTTTATGTTAGAATACTTTTTTGGAATTTCTTTCATCACACATTTTTGCTATGTGGCCTGCCCATTTCATTCATTGAATTTTGATAATTTTCACAATATCTATTTCTTTATAGGCACGATATAGCTCAAGGTTTGACCTTCTTCACCACATTCCATCAATTTGAATACCACCAAAAATACTTTGTAGAAATTTTCTTTCAAAAATTCCGAGGCCTCTTCATCGCTCACAGACATTGTCCATGTTTCAGATGCATATGTAAGTATAGGCGTTATCAGAGTCTTATAAAGAAAAATTTAGTTGTTGGAAGTTTTTCTACTTGGTTATACTATAAATTAAAGATACCAAGAAATTATATTCTTGGTTTAATCCTTTCAAGTCTAAGCAAACAAAGTTTGTGCCTAAACTATTTTCAGAACTAGGCAACTCGTATATAGAAGCTAATGACTTCACATCTCTTGCCTTAGTATCCCATGATGCAAAGCACATATCCTTATGGACATGTATAATGCTATGCATTATGGGAAGGGTCAATATCCCATTTTTTTTTTAATTTCTTTCATCACACATTCTCACTATGTGGCCTGCCCATTTCATTCATTGAATTTTGATAAATTTCAGTATATCTATTTCTTTGTATGCATGATATAGCTCAAGGTCAAACCATGATATAGCTCAAGGTCAAACCTTGAGCTATATCATGCTTTGACCTTTATTTTCAATCACTTTCAACCATTATTGAGGTCTCATCACTCGTATATGAAAATATGACTTCTGCATTACTTCAACCTTGGTATTACCTCTTGGTTTGGCTCCCACTAATGAGACCTCAATAAAAGTCAAAACCAGTCTGGGTAGTGACTCTTCCCATAATGCATAGCATTATACATGTTCCATAAGGATATGTGCTTTGCATTATTGGGATACTAAGGCAAGTGATGTGAAGTCTTTAGCTTCTATATACAAATTGCCCAGTCCTGAAAATAGTTCAGGTGCAAACTTCATTTGCTTATACTTGGATAAAAGATTAAACTAAGAATATATAATTTTTTGGCATCTTTAATTTATAACAGTTTAGTTCTTTTTTATTATTTTTATGGATATTTTGCCTGCTTTTGTTTATTTTATTTTAATCAAGCTTGATTTTAGGTATTTTTTTAAATCATAAAAGCTATGACTAGCAGCAATGGTTCTTTTTTTAATTTCTGTACTTATATCATTCTTAGTATTAACTTCTGACTCTAAGTAAGTAAAGCTACTCACTTTTTCAAATTGGTAATTTCTAAAGAATTAGTAGAGTTTATTTTTTTGCTGCATTCCATATATTTGATTTTACTTTGATCATGAGGTGCATTTTCTTTGCCTCACTTTCTAAAGCCAAAAAAGCCTTGTTTTAAGGCTATGGGCGTAGCAAGGCTAAGGCCTCGCTATGATATCAATGTCACCAGCATAGGCAAGGATTTGTACAGATTTGCTGAAAATGGTTCCTCTAGTATTGATGTTTGAATCTCTGATTATTTTCTCCAAAGTGATATTAAAGAGAAGACAAGCCAGGGCATCTCCTTGTCCTACCTAAATTCTATAGATTCTGGAAAACTTCCTTGGATTCAAATTTTCAATGTTGTTTCTTTGAGAATAAGTGCAGTAAGCCTTGCTAATTTTTCTGGAAAGTTAATATCTCTCATGACTCTTATGAGTAGCATTCTGTTTATACTATTATAGGCAGTTCTAAAGTCTATGAAAAGGTGATACGTATCGATACCATATTCATTACATTTCTCAAGAATCTGACGAAGATTGAATAATTGTTCTAAAGTGGACCTTTCCTTTCTGACTCCACATTGATAATTCCCGATAATTCCATCAACAAAAGGAGATAGCCTGTTAAATAGGATATTTGAAAATATTTTGTAAGCAGTACAGAGTAGACTTATCCCTCTATAATTGGAGCATTCAAGAATAACTCCTTTTTTATGTATGAGGCATATTATACTTTGTTTCCATTCTGAGGGAAGCATTTCATTAATACAGATTGATTGCAAAATATTATGTATTGCTTCCATAACAGCTGGCCCTGCATTCTTCAGGAGTTCAGATGGTATTAAGTCTGGTCTAGCCGCTTTATTATTTTTCAGTTTCTTAAGCCTCTCCTCGATTTCAATTAGTGATGGAGTTTCAATTAACCCTTGGTTGCTACTTGAAGTGACATCAAGTTCTGCGTTGCCTGTATTTTCATGATTCAGCAATTCATTAAAATGTTTATTTCATCTTTGCAATATATCAGTTTTATTACTTAGCAGGTTCCATTTTTACTTTTACAGAGTGATTCTAGGTTTAAAGTCTTTACGAACCATATTTATTTTTCTAAAGAAAGCTCTGCTTTCGTTGGATCCTCCAAGAACCTCCTCTTTTTCTTTTTATGTATCTTTTTCTCTTCCTTCCTTGCAATTTTATATTCTTTGACATCAGTTCTTGTGTGCCTTTTTGTAGCATTTTTTTGTAAGCTTCATTCTTTTATAATGTGGCTGCTGCACACTAATCATCAAACGAATTATTATATTTTATTTTCTGGGCTTTACCCAGAATGACATTGCCTGAATCTAGAAGAATTTTTTTTAAAGTGTTTCATTTTGTATTAATATCTTCAATAATTTCAAAATTCTTTTGCTTTAGTTGGTTTTCACATTCATTTAGAAACCTTTGTTTAATTTCTGAATCTTTAAGTTTATCACAGTTAAATATATGTAGGCATTCTCCACGAGTCTTACGTACATTTGAGATTATTGCTCTTAATTTACTTATCACTAAATAGTGGTGTGAATCAAAGTTTGCACCACGATAGGACCTAACATCTAAACATCTGATAGATGTCTTGCATCAACAGTAACATGGTCGACTTGGTTGTAGGTATTTCCATGTTATTTTAAGGATGTCCTTATGGTGGAATAATGTACTTGCAATAACCATGTTATGCTCATCTGCTTTGCAGATGAGTTTTTGTCCATTATCATTAGTTTCATCATGTAGTCCTTGTTTTTCAGTTATTGTCTATACTTATTTTCACTACCAATCTTGGCATTCATATCTCCCAGTATTATTTTGATGTCATTTGTTGGACAAGAGTTATATAAATCATCAAGTATTTCGTAAAAGGCCTCTTTCTCATTCTCATCCCTTTCTTCAGTTGTTGCATGAGCACTAATTACACAGTAGTTAAAAAAGGCTCCTCTTAACCTCAGATTGCAAAGTCTTGGTGATTTTGCTTTAAAACCAGTAACTAGTTTTATTCGATTATTCACCATAAAGCCTGTTTCAAAAATATCCTTTGATTTGTGACAACTATAAAAGACTGTCTGATTCTTTTTTTTTCAATAATTCCTTCTCCAAGCCATCTTATCTCCTGGATGGTTAACAGGTCAACTTTATAGTTATTCATCTGTTCTATTAACAAATGGAGTTCTTTAATCCTTTATATTTAATCCTTTAATCCTAAGTCCAGAATTATAATTTCCTTGAGATTTCATAACAAGAAATTTTTTAAGAGATGGAATCGTTAGCCCCAACCCCCAACCTGGAGGACAAGGTTCCATATTTAAATCTCCTGGGACTGGGTGGCCCAGCTATACCCCAGATACTAGGTGCCCATTTTAGTCACATTCTACAACATGCATTAGCTACAGTGGGAAAATTCTTTAATCCTGGTCACCACACAGGAGACACTGTCTCCATCACTATCCTATATATCCAGAGAACATCTGAAAAGCTAGCAGTGATCCTAAAAAGATACAACAATGTGACCACCTACAGACCATACAAAAAAGCTTTCCATATATGTTCCTTAAAGACCAGTTACACTCCCTAAATCTGCCAGATGTAGTCCTTATATTAAGTGATTCTAATGTTTGCTGTTCTATTCTTTAGTCACAGTAGGAGCTTACAACTGCTGTATACAGAGTATACAGCAGTTGTAAGCAGTAGTGTACTCTATATACAACTGCAGTGTACTCTGGATACATTCTTTCATCATTTACTATGGTGAAAGAATTTATCCAAAGTGTGATCTGCAAATCTCAAGTGGCAGTAGTAGTAGTGGAATTTGTAGATCACACTTTCAACACATTCCTTCACCATAGCAAATATATATGACAGTCCCCTGTCCTAGTAACCAGATTTTTAATAATGTCTCTAATTACTAGGACAGAGGTAACTCTGGAATTCAAAATGACTGAATCTGAGGTATTCAGAATATTATTATTATTATTATTACCCCAAGACCTCATGGAGTCAAAGACTCATCTGGGAGGTCCTTTTATCACACACATCTCATCATACCGAGCCTTAAACACACTCAAACTCCTTGCAGACACCACACTCTCAGGCAAGGCATTCCAATCATTCACAACTCTGCACGAAAAAACCCTGCCTCTCACTCCCTACTCACACCCTCTTTATACAGTTTCCAGGGATGACTTCTGGTTCTCCCCTGATCTACCACTATTCTCTGTAGAACTTCTCCACCATTGATCTTATAACAACCCCTTCCCAACTTGTAGGTCTCTATTATATCTCCCCTCTTCCTCCTCTCCACCAGACTCTGCAAATTACATCTTCTCAATCTTTCCTCTTACTCAACATTCCAGAGGTCAGAAACTACAGTCAGTTGCCTTTGGACCCTTTCCAACATCTCTTCATCCTTCTGAAAACCCGGTGACCAAATCTGGGCACAATAGTCCATGTGTGGCCTAATCAAAGCCTTATACAACGGAACAAGAATCTCCCTATTTCTACACGTCACTGTCCTCTGCATCATTTCCAGAAGCCTTTGTGTTGTCTTCACAATTTTGGCAATGTGTCCCCTAAATTTTAGATCCTTATCCACTATCACCCCCAGATCTCTTATTTCCTCTACCTCCAACAATATATTCTTGCCAAGCATAAATTCTGCATCCCATCTTTGCTTTCCAAATTTTAAAACCTTACATTTTGCAACATTGAACTCACATCCCCATTTCTATGCCCAATCACTCAATTTATTCAAGTCGTCTTGCAACCACAACATCTTCACTACTCTTCATGGTTCGTCCCAACTTTGCATCATCTGCAAACAACTGAGTATCTCCATCCAAATCTTCACCTATATCATTAATATGCAAGTTAAACAGTAATGGCCCTAAAACAGACCCCTGAGGTACTCCACTAGTGACTTTCCTTTTCCTGGATATCGCTCCACCATACACAACTTGTTGGTACCTATCAGATAGCCAGTCTCCAATCCAATGCACTAATCTAATATCCAACCCCATCTGCTCTAGTTTGACTATCAATTTATCATGAGGTACTCTATCAAAAGCTTTTGCAAAATCCAAGTATATTACTGTGTATCCTTCTCCTCTGTCCAAGGAAGCAGTCATTTTATTGTAATAAGTAAGTAGATTACTAAACATGACCTCCCTTTAGCAAATCCATGCTGTCCATCAAAGATTATACCATTGTTGTCTACCCAAATCTGGATCCTAGTTCTCACAAGCTTCTCCAACAACTTAACCACAACAACTGACACACAGATAGACCTATAGTTTGATGCTTGAGTTTGATCACCTCTTTTATGAAGTGGCACAATCTTGCCCTCCTTCCACTCCTTAGGAACTTGACCAAGTGCAAGACTTGTATTAAAAAAAATATGTCAAGGCAGGTGTCAACTCTCTGGCACTTTCCTTGAGAATACGTGGTGATATATTAAGTCCCACAGCCTTATTTACATCTAGTTTACTCAACTCCCCAAACACCTCTTGCTCACTTACAGTCAGTCTCTCCTCCCCATCATCAACTGCTCTTAATCTCTCCATGAAGTCACATTCACAAGATTGAAAGATCTTTATGAACTGCTCATTAAGTATCTCCACCACACATTCTGCTACAGTTGTCTTTATACCATTTCCTCCAATCAATGTCATCCTTCCATAATCATTCTTTCTTTTTGCTGGCTACATATCGAAAGAACTCCCTAGGATTCTTTTTGGCTTCATTAGCTAACTGCTGTTCATACCTCTCTTTAGCTACTCTCACCAACCAAGTCACCCTCCTTGCCTGGTCTTTGTAGACCTCATGAAATTGGTTACTTCCACTTCTCTTATGCTGCCTCCACAATGCCCTTTTTCTCTATATTGCATGCTTAATTTCTTTATTCATCCATCTCACACCTACCTTATTTAACTTTCTCACCCTTGGAATACATTCAGACATTGCATCTGCTAGATAGTTTTTGAAAATTCCCCAAGCTGCATTGATCTTTTTTCTAGCTAACTCCTCATTCCATGCTACACCCGCAAGCTGTCTCCTGAGCTCTTCATAATCACCCCCCCCCCTTGTAGTTCCACATATACCCTTTTCTCACAGGGGGGGGTCCTCGCACTGCTGGCACCCAACCAGGTAATCACCTCATGGTCACTCTTACCAATTGGTAGATGAATTGACACCTCATTTATAATTATATTCTCTGATGGGATGACTAAATCCAAGACCCTTAATCCTCGTTTGCCCTTTGTTACATACTGTCTGAGGTAGTTATCCCTCAAAAACTCAAGAAACTCATTTTCTTTAATTCCAGTTGCTATCTCATCATTCCAGTCTATATTGCCATAATTAAAATCACCTCAGTCCTCAAGGTTCTCACTTGAGTATTTGCTACTACCACCAAGATCTGCACCAATGGCAGCTCCAGGCAGGCTTACGCCCGGCACCTTCAACACATGCCACTGCGACCCTCCTACTCACTGCTGCATATGAGTCAGGCTATTTTCTGCGGCAGTGGCCGGGTATGGGCTTGATGCTGGAGCGCCATCCATTTTTCCAGGCTAGTTGCTTTGGCAGTGATCTCGATGTCAGTGATATTAAGTGATCTAGATGTCAGTAAAACTGTGGAATGGGATAGGGTTCTACCATATTTTAAGAGTGTATGCTAGGAAGATGATGGTACCATTGACTTGGTTATTCAACAAGAATCTGGCTCTTGGAAGGTCAATAGAGTAAAAGGAAGATAAAATGGCATAGTATGCCATTTTATCAAAGCAGACACATTGAATTATATTGCATTACAGACCAGCTTGCATTTTTGGAGTGGCAGTTGAGATTCTGAAGAGTTGATAGATTATGATACAGGATTGAGTGGATAGGAATATGATTCTCTTTGTGGGATTTGTGAAAGGATGGCTGTGTTTTAGTAAATTTAGTAATTAGATTTTATAATTGAGTAATAGCAGAAATTGATACAGGGAATCATCACTATGGTATTTTTGGATTTTTTAAAAGCATTTGACAGAGTGCTAAATCACAAATAGATTCAGTTTGTAGACTAGCATATTGGATGGTGGACTGATTGGGAAAAAGATATCAAAGAGTTATGTATGGTTGAGTGATATCTGACAGCAAAGGGATGTCATGTGAAGTATCACAGGGCTCTCTGCTTGGTTGACTTTTATTCAACCTGTATATAAGTATATAAATGTTATTGTACCTATGTTATTTATTTTCATAGTATTGATGACAACACAGAATGATATAAAAAGAATATTTATTAACTTATTTGCTGATATATCCAGCATCTTCAAGCACAAAAACAGTTTGTCACAGTATACGAAACAACAATTTGGCTTAACAGCGAGCTAGTTTAAAAAAATTATTTATAACAGATAACAGAAGGAACTAAAGTCCTAATTAGACACCATATATGTTGGAAAAAGAGAGAAAACAAATATTAATTAGATCTTAAAATGACTGTTTCCTCTCCAACATAGATGGCTGCTAAGGACTTTAGTTCCTTGTGTTGTTCCTTTAGTTCCTGTTTTTTTTGTGCTCTGAAGATGTTAGATGTAATTATTATTATTATTATTATTATTATTATTATTATGTGACACCTCCAGGAAGTCCAATGACTCATCAAGGGAGGGCACATGCTCTACAACTCTCTGTCTCCACCACTCATTCCACCAACTACAACTAACCACAACTGCACCAATGCCATCTACCACCCATCAGCACCACCACTAGTTTTCTGCAGACAATCACAAACATCCATGCCCATGATGGGATTCGAACCTACAGCCTTTTGGCTGGAGAGTGGATATGCCAACCAAGCTGGCAATAATATTAGCAAATAAGTTAATAAATATTATTTTCTTATCATTCTGTGTTGTCATCAATACTATGAAAATAAATAACATGTACTGTGAATGTGTAAGCCTCTCCATGCGTTATTACATAGTTTGGTGAAGGTGCAGCCAAATGTAAGTTCTGTGCTTTTGATCATAAACAGAAGAGTTGCATATTGTAACAGAGAGGATTTTGTTGGAAAAAATTAAGGGCATTGAGATCTTGGAGAGATTGTGTACAGTGTATTGAATTTTCAACTGCATATTGCAAGGTTGGTGAAGATATCCCGGACTGTTACTATTGTGATGAGGATGATTTTGACAAGGAGGAAACTGTTCCCTTGTATAATGTTTTGATTGGATCACGGGTTTAGATTTAGATATAAGATTTTAATATCATCTAAGATTTTCATATTGTCTCGTTTTCATGGTGATGTAAAAATTTTAGAAAGAATGCAGAATCAAGTAACTAAAATTCCTCAATCAATTTCAAGAAGTAAGATAACGCAAAACTGGATTGTAAGTTATGAAGATAGACTGAGGGGTGGGGGAGGATGAATTGCAGAGAGCCTGATGAATAGGAGATGGGTGATACAATTAGGACATATGATAAGAAGCTTAACTTATAGATATTATTATTATTATTATTACATAACACCTCCAGGGAGTCCAAAGACTCATCGAGGGAGAGGACCTGCTCTACAATTCTCCGTCTCCACCACTCCACTAACCTCAACTACCTTCATCATTTACACCAGTGCCATCTACTGCTGACCACCACCACTATTTTCACAGACAATCACAAACATCCATGTCCACAGTGGGATTTGGACCTTCAGCCTTATGGCTGGAGAGCGGATACGCTAACCACTCAGCCAACCAGGCTGGCAAAAATTCCTCTAGTCGCCAACTAGATTCGAAAGCAAGTCTTCCTTCATTTCGTCAAGCACTGGGGTATGCAAACACCACATCCACTGAGCAGCACAGGCTCTCCTATATTAGAGGGATTTTTAACAGTTGGAAGGAACAAGAATGTGAAGTTGGCCTGGATAAAGAGATGCTAAGCAGATGGGTAATCGGAATGTTATTATTATTATTATAATCATTATTATCATATGTCACTTCCAAGGACTCATCACAGGGTTGTTATAAATATCACGCATATGCATGGTTGAATTTAAATGTGTTTTGACAAAGTATCATGGAATTTAGGTCAAACCTCTCATTCTGAGTTTTTTTAAATCTCCATTAAGATTTTGTAATAATAATAATTTCATTAGCACGAGAAATGGCAGTTATAATTTAATAATTTTAAATGACAAGTTCTTCATTTGGATACCAAAAATCTAAAGGCAGTCTGATATGAGTGCAATGGCACCCAAGTTGTTTTTGTTCAAGGACCTCAACTTGAAGGATTTCATACTGTATAGTGTTTGTCAAGTGCTCATTACTGAAAGTGAATGGAATGGTTTGAGAGTGATGGTGGTGGGAAAGTGTACAGAGAGTATTTCAAAAGAGTGAGAGGTGTTAGACCTAGAGAATGGGTTTGGATAGACAGAGGATAGTAATGAGAAAATGAGTACAAGTGACCAGCATAAATATAATAGCATAGACGATCTGGAGCATGGCAAAGGGATTTGTAGAGGGGGAAGCGAGTTACGGATTGCATACTTAGAGTTAGTAGGATAAATAAAGTAGGAATTAAATTGAGTAGCACCAATAAGCATGAGTTGGAGAGGGAAAGAGAGGATGCTATGGGTAGAATTTGAAGAGCAAGGTAATCAGCAAGCTCATGAGCAGTACAGAGCACAGGCAAGAAGGGTGGTCAGCTTGGTAAGGAATGCAAAATCAGAGTACTAATGGAAATTAGCTGAGTACTACAAAGGAAATTTCAAATGGATCTATTGTTATGTAGCAAGTAAAAGGAAGGATGATTATGATAGGATAACTGTGAGGTATGTTGATAGTGTTGAGGAAATAGAAGCAGATGATGAATTACTGAGTGATTCCTTGGCAAATGATACACCTTTACCAAGCAGTCACTCAGTAAAGGTGTATCACTCCACCAAAATGATATCCCTTAACTGAGTGATTACCTGGCAAAGCTGTATCATTTAGGTGTAAATATATTGCAGTAATAGATATGACATGGGCTAATGTGGAACTAGGTGTAAATGAACTAGAAGTGCTTATACAGAATATGCAGAAACTTGATGCAAATACAACTGTGGGACTAGATGGAATATCAGCTGATGTATTATAGGAATGTGCCAGAGAATTGGCTGTGCATCTGACTAGCTGTTTAATTTTAATCTCAGCTCTGGTAGGCTCTCAAAAGACATCTCTTTAAGACAGTGGCTGCAAATTATAGATCTATTAGCATCTCAGGAGTGGTGGTTAGGATATTGGAGAAGTTATCTAAGGACAAAATTCAGGAATCAGCAGATAGGAATACGATACCTCAGAATTTACTCACTTTATACAGTTTAAATTGGTTAAAGGAAATGGTTGTATTGTTGCTGGATTTTGCAAAAATATTTGATAAAATACTGCATGGCACCCTATTGTATAATGGAGCATGTGAGGATGGACATGAAGCAGGTGGCATAGGTAAGAGGATGGATGATGGAGAGACAGTATAGTTTATCGAGGAGTAGAATCTAGGAGAATGCAGGTTATTATGGGGTACCTCAGGACTCTGGGCCACTTCATTCCTTGCTGATGATAGACCTTTAGAGCACTGTATTCACATTTAGAGTAATAAGGATATTGATATGCTAGAGAAACTACAGAGAAAATGATAAGATTGATATCTGGTATTAGTAGCTACTCTTAAGAAGAAAGGTTTCATTTTGTAGATTAAAATTAGGAATAAAACAAATTATGATTTGATTGACAGGAGCACTATAGGTAACACCTAAGGAAATGTTTTATCAGCAAAAGTAATTAATACTTGGAATAGGCTTTCAGAAAATATTGTTATTTTTACTATTATTATTATATGGGTATCTCATTGGTATCAAAAGATTCATCATGGGAGACCCATGCTAGCTTTTGTACACACAATGCTTATCATACCTCTCCTTATAATCTTTTACTGTCAGGTCACTCAGCTAATTATGACAATCTATTCCACTCATTCTTCAAGCAAAAAAATCTAGTCCACACACCTTTACTAACCACACTGTTACACAACTTCCAGGGTGATCCCTAGTTTTCTCTCTCTTTCTCTCTCTATTTGTTATGAGTTTCTTTCATGTCTCCTTGTTTCCACCTGTTAATTAAACTTTGCAAAATCGTGGTGTTATATATTGTAAAGAAAATCAAGGAAGCACTGGACAAGTATTTGGAGGATATCAATTTAATAGAACTGCTAGAACTTTGTATGACTCTTGTGGTTCACAATTAGATACTGCTTTTATTGCTAAAGGTTGTTATAAAACCATCAATGAGGTTTTGCTCTTGCAGCCTGTTTTTATTCTAAGGTGAAAACTGTATAATATTTAGTTCCTTTCATTGGATTTAATACTAATGTTATACTACTATATAAATATCCTTTTATTTATTAATTGTTATTTTATTTTATTTTATGGGAGTCTAACATATGAAATACAGGGTGTCCCAAAATTCACACAAGAAGTAATTTTGATAGAAAACACAGGTTTTTAATTAAAAATTGTAATTTCTTATTGATTCATAAAGTATACAGTATAGGGTTATGCATGGAATTTGTCGACATTTTCCATGACCGTTTTGCATAAATGTGGCTGAATTTCGTTGATACAGCACTCAATTTCCTCCTTCAAGGCATGGGTGGTCGTTGGCTTGTTGGCATAAACCTTAGACTTCAAAAAACCCCAAAGAAAAAAGTCCAACGGCGTTAAGTCACATGATCTGGGCGGCCAATTCTGATCACCAAAATGGGAAATTACATGACCAGGAAATGATTCATGCAGTAATTGAATTGTTTCTCGGGCTGTATGGCATGTGGCACCGTCTTGTTGAAACCACATGTCGTCCACATCCATATCTTGCAATTTAGGCACAAAAAACTGGATTATCATGTCGCGATAGCGAGCACCATTAACTGTTATTGCCCTACCAGCTGCATTTTCGAAGAAGAATGGTCCGATGATGCCTCCAGCCCAAAATCCGCACCAAACAGTGACACTTTGTGATTCATTTGTTTCTCAACAATCACTCGTGGATTTTCTGAACCCCAAATGCGACAATTTTGTCGATTAACAAACCCGTCAAGATGAAAATGAGCCTTATCGCTGAAGATGATTTTGTTTGAAAAATAAGCATCCACTTGTTGTTGTTCCATAATCCATTCAACGAACTCTCTTCGCTGTGTGTGGTCAGTAGGCTTCAGTTCTTGAGTCAGTTGAACTTTGTAAGCATAAAAATGAAAATCTTTCGTGAGAATACGCTGTAGAGAGCTTCTCGAAATGCCCAATTCAAGACCACGGTGCCGAATTGATGTTCCTGGACTCTCAGCAACACTCTTATGAACTGCTTTGATGTTTTCTGTTGAACGACTTGTTGAAGGATGGCCAGAGTGTATAAGATCACTAATTGATCCAGTTTCCTTGAATTTTTTAATTAATCTTTTCACAGTTGAATGAAGTTAAATCACTATTCCAACCATATTTTGTACGAAAATTGCGAACTTTAGCTGCCAAACCTTCATTATTTTTAAAATATTGCTCAACAATGAAAATGCGTTGTTCTTTCGTGTAGCACTCCATTTTTAATAACCCTGAACTGTCAGCTGTCACGCTGTCTTTTTTTTCTCGTTGGCAACACTTTACCGCACAAATGGCGCTAAATTTAAATCTTGCGTGACTTTTGGGACACCCTTTATTAGAAACATGTAGAATGTATTGATCCAGTGAGTGAGCTAAGTTGTTATAAAACTGATAATAAAGTCTATCAAGTTTATCTAAAAATCTAAGACCACTATTTATTTCAGGAATTTTATTTTGGAATTCTGTTAGCTTGTTAAAACTTATTTTATTATATTCATTTTGGAGGATATTATGAATCCATCCATATACTATTGTCAAATAAAGAAATTTTTATTGCTTTGAAATTAACCAGACTTATTAAAATTCCTGAGATATTCAATTCACTCTTATTTTATTCTGTTTAATACAGGTGCAAAATATCGTTTTAGAATTGCAGCAGTGTATTCAAATAGTGATCATACAGTAGGTCCTATCTCTGATAAATTTACACTGCACAAAGATCCATCTATAAAGAAGCCAGTACAAGGTCCATCCATTATAAATGCTGAAGCTGTAAGCCCCTCTGCTATTACCTTAGATTGGAAGGTTAGTTGAATTACTTTTTTGTTAAATTGTAGAAGTTATGAAAGTTATCTTTTCATGCACATAATACAATACAAGCACTCTTAATAGTAGAAAGTTTTTTTTTTTTTTTTTTACTTGGTTATAAAGTATATTATATATGACAAGAAATTATATTTTTGTTAATCTTTTACCCCAAACATAAGCAAACAAGGTTTGTACACCATATATTCATGACTAGCCTACTTGTATGCAGAGGATAATGACTTCACATCGATTGCCTCATTAATGCAAATCACACTTCCTTTCAGATGTATATATTGTATAAAAGAGGGAGGCCATTGCCCAGACCAGTTTTGACTTCCTATTAAAGTGGAGGGGAGGGGATCATATCATCTCCAAACACTTCTAACTTGAATCATTCCTGGACACTCAGCAATTGCTCCATTCAGTGACAGGCAAAAACTTACCACCAAGCAGGACCACTGTACTCCCAGGAACCAAAGACAAAGATTATTAAAATCTCATCAATAAGAACCAGTCACAGGAAGACTGATTAAATGAATGTTGAAATCATATATTTTCCATACACAAGTAGTAAAATGGTGTATCATCATATTATTATAATACTCTAGTTCAACAGAGGTAATTGTAGAAAGTTTTTTGTTTGTTTGGTCACAAAGTACATTATACTTGACAAGAATTATATTCTTGTGCTAATCCTTGACCCAAGCATAACCTTTGTTATGCTTGGTTCAAGCTCCAATTTTGTTTACCCATGTTTACCAAACATGCATAAAAAAAGTTTGTACTTGACCCAAGTCTAATTGCAATATAGAGGCTGTTTCTTCACATCACATGTTTGAAGAGAAAAATCTTTCTACATCTATATCTAATTCAGAGTATTTTAATAATATGGTGATACACCATTTTATTAGTCGTATATGGAAATTATATGACCTCAACATTGATTTTACTTTAAGCATCTTCCTGGAACTAAACTGATAAGCCTCAATTAAGGAAGAACCCAGTTTGGGTATGGAGACCTTTTCCATAATACATTTCCAAAAAGAAGTGAGATATTGAGTGGGACATTACGGAATATTTAGGCAACTGATCAATAAGTCAACATCATTTATAATGCACTGGTTGTGAAGATACTTCATGTGCAAACTTTATTTGCTTGTCTTTTTATTTATAATTTTTTGTTTATATCGCAATATCATTAATACACAAATTAAACAACAATGGTCCCAAAACAGATCCCTGTAGCACACCACTGCTGACTTTCCTCTTTTGAGATAGTGCATCCTATACACAATTTGCTGATACCTATCTGATAGCCAGTCACCTATCCCGCTCACTGGTCTGTTATCCGATCCCATCTGCTTCAGTTTGTTTAGTGACCAACTTATGGTGTGGTAATTAAAAGAAACACACGTATTAACCACAGTGAAAATTATTTAATTGTAAATATTTCATCCTAAGTATCTTAGGACATCATCAGTACAGTAGTTTAAAACAGCAGTAGGAATAACATACAGTTAGGGCGCATGATTACCATAGAATCTCATTAAACGTGCATAACGTGTTACAAAAAAAAAAAATAATAATAATTATTTAACACAATTTTGTATGACAATTTCCCATACTTTAGGAATAGTAAGAATGTCATTGCGATTTAAGTTTGGTCTGTGTAGTAGGGCGTCAGAACTTTCTTTGTATAAACGTTCATGTTTATATAAAGATCTATGTAAAAGTTTAGACTTTTCCCAATGGATCCTATGGTTTGGATTTTAAATTTCCATGTTGAGAGAGGCTACGATAAATACGATAAATACGAGGCTAATCTTCTTGAATGGCAGTCAGTCTCAAGTAGAGTAATGTGGGCAAATATGAGAATGGGGAACTGGACAATGAGACTTATTTGTGCCTATGGTCCCACAGAATGTTCTACTAAGGTAGAAGTGGAGGAATTTTTTGAGGCTTTAGAAAAAGCAACTGACACAATGAAAAAGGAAAAGTTGGTCCTTGTTGGGGATCTAAATAGTAGAGTAGGAAATGATTGTGAGACATACAAAAATATTTTGGGAAAATTTGGAGAAAAGAGCAAAGCTAATAATAATGGCAAATATCTGTTGGATTTCTGCTCAGGACATGGACTGGTTATTACTAACACCATGTTCCAACATAACTTGTCCTCTCCTAAAGACAAACTCTCACCTTTGATGTTGCCTGGCGTTTATGAAATTCCATGCTCATGCAAATTGTCTTACTTTGGACAGACAGGTAGGTCTGTTCAGAAATGCATCTCAGAACATCAAGACCACATTCGTCTTTTTAAACTGCAAAAATCTGGCCTCTCTCAACACGGAATTGAAAATCCAAACCATAGAATCCATTGGGAAAAGTCTAAACTTTTACATAGATCTTTATATAAACATGAACGTTTATACAAAGAAAGTTCTGACGCCCTACTACACAGACTAAACCGTAACAACATTCTTACTATTCCTAAAGTATGGGAAATTGTCATACAAAATTGTGTTAAATAATTAATTTTTTTTTTTGTTGTTGTAACACGTTACGCACGTTTAATGAGATGCTATTGTAATCATGCGTCCTAACTGTATGTTATTCCTATTATTGTTTTAAACTACTGTACTGATGATGTCCTAAGATACTTAGGATGAAATATTTACAATTAAATAATTTTCACTGTGGTTAATAAGTGTGTTTCTTTTAATTATGATCGCACCACAGGTTTCGTTATTTAAAAAAAAAGGGTGTGGTAATCTATCATAATCCTTTGCAAAATCTAAGTATGCCACTATATATGCATCTCACTTGTCCAATACATTCATCACCTTGTTATAGTACATAAGCAAGTTAGTAAAACACAAGCTCCCTTTAACAAACACATGTTGACAAGCACAAAGATTGTATATGTTATCAAGCCACTTTTGCATCCTATCTCTAACCAACCTCTCCAATACGTTAACTACAATTCCAGATATACAGATTAGCCTACAATTTGTTGCCTTAGCCTTGTCACCACCTTTATGAAGTGGAACAATTTTGCCTTCCTCCCACTCCTGTGGAACTGTTGCAAGACTCTTGTTAACAGGTAGGCTAAAGGTGATGCTAACTGCTTGGAACATTCCCTTAAGACATTCCCTTTATTACTTAGAATAATTTTTATCTTTCAAGCTGTCAAATTTAAACTAAAATTAAAATGTCTTGAGAAATCATCATCATCAAAATTCCTAATTTGTACTCTTGTGATGTATACAGAATACTATGAGAGTCCATATAATTAAATTTTTATTGTTGCCAGCTTTCTATAAACAATTTTCTTTCATATTAATCTGTCATTTGTCATTTCTCCAATATAATCATATCTAATATTGCAGTCTTCTCTGGCACTAACTGCATCAATCTTCCTAGATCATCATGTGTGTGTGCTCGTGCATGCGTGCGTGCACACACACACGCACACATAATCACCAGCATAATAATTGCATTTGTTGTTGCAATCTAATCTTTGATATGTTTTACACCTGCAGTAGTACCATGTAATATGTATGAAACTAAGCATAATTATTAAATAAACAGAGGTTGTTTTGTATGAACATTTCTGTATGTCTATATGCAAAACATTCTACATATAATACATACGTATGTGTGTGTGTGCGTGTGTGTGTGTGCGTGTGTATATTTATTTATATATTATTATTTTATTTATTTTTTTCTCTTTCAGTATTCAGATATCGATTCAGTACTGGTAGAAGGATTCTTCATTTATTATCGTGCTACTCACAGTGCTGGTGACTATACACAAGTGACAGTTTTGGGATCCAATACTCGATCTCACATTATTTCTCACCTGCTACCTGATACAGCCTATGATATTAAGATGCAGTGTTTTAATATTGCTGGCACTTCGGAGTTCTCAAGCATACATACCTGCAAGACTCTACGTGAGTATTTATATTATTATTATTAATATTATCATCATCAGACATCCATGGGTAAAAAGAAGACTCATCGTCGGAAGTCTCACTGTTACACACATCATACCAGCATAATGCATTCACTGTCACGGCATTCTCAAGCAATGTATTCCAATCATGCACCATTCTCCATGCAGAAACCTGCTACTATCCCCCACCCCTCTTTTCCTTCTCACACACTGATACCGTCCCTATATAACTTTCAGGAATGGCCTCTTGTTCTCTCCCATGTCTCTTCCTTTCTGTGAGAAATCGAATTTACATTATTCTGATGATAAACCCTTTACCAATATATATTTTTCAACCCCCCCCTTCCCTTCTTATTTAGTAGACTCTGCAGATTGCATTTCCTCAATCCTTCTTCATACTCAACATTCTAGAGAACTAGAGAACTTAGTCAATTCTTTGGACCTTTTCCCATATTATTATTATTATCATTATCATTACATAACACCTCCAGGGAGTCCAAAGACTTATTGAGGGAGGGCACCTACTCTACAATTCTCCATCTCTGCAAACTCTGCCAATTCACCAGCCACTACTAACTTCATCATCTACACCAACATCATCTACCACTGACCAACACCACTAGTATTTTTACAAACAAACATCCATGCCCATGGTGGGATTTGAACCAGCAATCTTTTGGCTGGAGAGCAGATATGCTAACCACTCGGCCAACCAGGCTGGCTATATCTTACCATCTTTTTGAAAAACAGGTAAGCAGATCTGTGCACAGTAATTCATATGCAGCCTGATCAAAGCCTTATTCAATGGAACAGTGTCTTCTGTATCTTTGAATAATCTGCTGTGCTATCCTCACAGTTTTAGTAATAGGTCTCCAGAATTTTAAGTCCTTATCCACCATCACCCTCAGATCTCATCTTTTTCATCTATTCTAAGATATCCTCCACCAACTGAGTGTTCTTTACCCCATCTTTGTTTCCCAAAATTGAAAACATCACACTTTGCAGTATTGAGCTGGTAATCCTTACTTGTCCATTTACTCAGTCTATTCAGGTCCTCTTGTAAAGCTATAACATCTACTGTACTCCTTATATCTTTCCCAACTCTGCATCATTTGTAAACAACTGCATATTACCATTGAAACCATTCCCAGTATCATTAACATGCAAATTGAACAGCAGTGGCCTCAAAACAGGCTCTTGGAGCACACAACTAGTGACATGATTAAAAACTACGCACATAAATTACATAAGAATAAGGAATTTGATACCTAACTAATATTTCATGATAAATACTCATGACATCATCATAGTGAAATACACACAAAGAAAATGGACTGCTGAAGTATGAAAAGAATGAACACAGGTTAGAAGAGTAGATGGGGTTTGGTGCACTAGAGGTGGTAGTGACTATTAAGGTTGGAGTTGAGGCTGCAGATGTTAGCGAAGTGAATATGGAAGGCTCTGTGGGACATATATTTGACTGCAAGGGCATGCTTCCTATGCAGTGCCTGCATACTGTTTTCCATGGTGGCTAATAATGTTGATTGATTTCTGGATTAACTTGTTTGTAGTTGATGATCAAACTGTTGTCTTCATTTTGGCATTTTTCTTTGTGTTGTTTTTGTAGTTGTCATCCTTGTTCTCTCTGAGTGAAGGTTAAGTCAGGCCAAGCTTGTGTGCACAACTGGGGGAAAGTCCCTTTGAACTTGTTGTTAATCACTATTATTAGTTTTGATCTGCTTGTTGGTGCGTTACAAGTCACTTTCATAAGGTGTAAGAAGTTTGTTCCAACCTTTCTTTTATTTATGGGTCCAAAATGATGCTATCTGATGATATATCTGGAATTAAAATTGCATTTTCCTCCTAACTTCCTGATGGTGGTTTGCCAGTTTCTGTTTGAAAGTTCGATTAGTGTACCATCAACCTGATGAGATTGCAGAGTTTTTTAGAGTTGTTGGGGAAGGGTATAATGTTATGGTTCTGATCATCTATAAGTTTGAGTTTGGCCTCCATTGTTCAGATTTTGGAAGAGGAACTTTCATTCATAGTGTTAAGGCACTGTTTGAGGCTTTCAACACATTTACAGGGGGGGAGGGGGTGCACAGCAAACAAAAGAAAGGCTGATTAAGTTCAGTAAGTAGTTTGTGTGTCAATTCCTTTATTTTTTTGCACAGCATGCATGCAGCCAGTGGCAGCAGAAATCACACATTAGACCTTTTTTTCTTGTTGGTAATATCTAGTTTGCAATTTTGGCACTTTGTGTTAATGTTGAGTTTGTTGGTGATTGACAGTGCTGTGCTGACAAGACCCAAAGTGCTCTGCTGTCACTGGCCTTTGTGTGTTACCATCTTTGCTTCGCATGGTGGGCATAGCAAGTGCTTGCATGTGCCTGATATTTAATTGATCAAATAAACTGACTTGATGCACTCTAAGCATTTATGGCTTGTGTAGAAGTATTCAGCTCTGTACAGTATTGATAGTACAGTAGTACTCTGCATGGGAGTAGAAACAAGGGTTGGGAAAGAAAGCAAAAAAGAAAGAACCTATTGATATTTTTGTTGGAAAGCTTAGAGGTTGTAGTTATTGGGGAACATTTATGAGAAAGGCTGTTCTGGAGAAGTAGGATTGGTTTGCTGTATTTGCAATTCAACTGCAAATAAAGGGATGTTGGTTAGCTTCTATTTGTGTTTTACAAGCCCAGTGGAAAGAAGAAAAGGAATGATAGATGCTAAGTCCAGTGGAGCAGTGTCCAAAGTGCTTGTAGAAAAGACAGATGAAACAGATCATCTAGGAGCCAGTGGTGTTGAAATCAGTGAAAGATAATCTGAAACATATGAACAGTGTTCCGAATATGGCAGATTTGACATTTGCTTCACATTTTCCCTTTGATCTACCTGGTTGTTTATTGAGACACAGACAACATATCTTCCAAAAATTGTTTCATTGATTTATTGATGACTGACTGACAAAATGCATCTTTCTTTGAAGTTCACTAAAAGATGCATTGTATTGTTGGTGCCAATTGCATTTTTTTGTAACCAGAAACAGGCATTTCCATAATGAACTAAATGAGTCACAGAGTTATTATGGCAATTTAATTAATTACTGTTCCACCTGGCACCATTTTGCAGTATAGTAGTGTGAAACACGAAAGTATGCATCAGGCTTCAATATCTCCAAGGTACTTAGAGATACTGGACACTTTTGGTTTCAGATTACTACTTCGCTTAGTTTTCATATGTTACATATGTTATTATAATAAAAATTTTAAAAGGAATTCTGAATAAATATTATTAATATAAAAACAAAACATGCATAAAATGTATGCTTAAAAAAAATAAATCAATTAATTATATGGATTTAAGCGCAAAAGTTAATAAGGGCATTGGAAAATTTAGTGTACAGAATTGAGTTATGGAACTTGGAAGCAATAATCATATTGCATGCTTATGGTGCAAATAGTTATTGTTACAACCTGGCATGATAAATCTACAATATGAACATTGCATACATCTGTCCTAATCACAAAGGAGTTTGGCAACAATAATCTTTAGACAATACTAGAAACATTACAAAGTTATTACTGTGAACTTAATTCTGCATACTGATAAAAATTTTTAAAGTCAATTTTTTAGCTTTTCTTTTAACTGGTTCTTTTTTATGTAGAAATATTTTTTTTAATTGATGTCAGTTGTTCTTGTATGATATTTCAATTTCATACAGTCACAAAAGTCAAAATCCAGAAATCTGAAAATAGCAATTGTCCAAAAAATGTACTTGCTCAATGCCATCAGATCCATAAATTAAAATTGGTTTGAACACTGTCTTGTACACAATTTAGCATTTTGACTAATTTCTTTCTTATTGAATATAAATTTATTCCATTGAATTCCAGCCATACCATCTTTGCTAATTCTATTGTCTGTTTCCATATTTAATTTGTAATCTTCCCCTAAAAATGTTTCCCTAAAAATTGTACAATTTTTATTCTGCCTATTTTCATTGTCTTTGTCTTTTTATTATGGGGTGTTTAAGGGTCAAAGCTGTATAACTGAGAGGAGACCTCCACATAGCCTTTAAAGGAATGCGGAGAACCGACCAGGGCTTCTGACCTAACGTCCAATCCTCACCTTCTCGTGGTGCACCCTGTTGGGTATCTACTTTGATACTGAACGAACGAGGATGGGCTGGCAATTTGGGATTTAGCCGACCAAATTGTATTCTTATTGGTTAAACCAAAATAAAAAATGATGGTACAACATGACAAAATTTCATGCCGGCTGGGGCGTCGCCCGGTTAAACAAGGCCCCCGTTGTTTTCGCCAGGGAACCAGGGCGAACAGCGAAAAGTCAGCTACTGGAACAAATCTGAAAACAAACCCCAACTCAACATCACCAGAGTTAAAGATCGGTACTATCAATGTAAGAAGCCTGAATGGCAAAGAAATGGAGCTAGCTGAGGAATTAGATAAGTACCAGATCGACATAATAGGGGTGACTGAAACAAAAAAGACCAAAACTGGTGAGATCTTTCTGAGCAATAAATACAAAATGTTATATTCAGGCAATGACAATCAAGGAAAAGAAGGAGTAGCCATAGTATTCAACACAAAATACGAGGCTAATCTTCTTGAATGGCAGTCAGTCTCAAGTAGAGTAATGTGGGCAAATATGAGAATGGGGAACTGGACAATGAGACTTATTTGTGCCTATGGTCCCACAGAAGGTTCTACTAAGGTAGAAGTGGAGGAATTTTTTGATGCTTTAGAAAAAGCAACTGACACAATGAAAAAGGAAAAGTTGGCCCTTGTTGGGGATCTAAATAGTAGAGTAGGAAATGATTGTGAGACATACAAAAATATTTTGGGAAAATTTGGAGAAAAGAGCAAAGCTAATAATAATGGCAAATATCTGTTGGATTTCTGCTCAGGACATGGACTGGTTATTACTAACACCATGTTCCAACATAAAAATCTGCACAAATTCACATGGAGAGAAGAGGCTAGGAATAAGAAAAGTCTCATTGACTATGTTATTGTTGATAGTGATGTTTTCTCCCTGGTGCAGGACACCAGAGTGTACAGAGGATTTGAAATTGGAAGTGATCACTATTTAGTCTTGAGCAGGATAAAATTGAATTTCATATTGAAAAGAATAACATGTAAGAAAGTTTTAAAGCGAATAAAAGTTGAGCAGCTCTCAGATGTGAACTGTAGACTAAAATACAGAAATATTATTGAAAAGAAAATGAAAGAGTTTGAGAACAGGAATCAAACCTTGGAGATTCAGTGGCAAACTCTGAAGGAAACATTGATTGATTCTGCCAGAGAGGCATGTGGTGAGGTTGTGTGCAAGGATAAAAAAATCAGAACTCCCTGGTGGACACAGGAAGTTAAAGAGGCAGTGAAGGAAAAGAAGAAAGCATATCAAAAGTTCCTGGCAAATAAGGCAGCTGTTACTCTTACAGAATACAGAGACAAATGTAAGAAAGCTAAACAGTGTGTAAAACTAGCTAAACAAAAGTCATGGGAGGACTTTGGCAAGAATATAGAAAATAAATATCAAGAAGGTGGCAAAATATTCTGGAGGTTGTTGAAGAAGCTTAGGAACGGAGGAAAGAGTGCTGTAAAAGGAATTAGAGATGATAAAGGTGAAATGAAAACAGGAGAAAAAGATATCCTTGAAGTATGGAGTAATTACTTTGAAAAACTGCTAAATGAAACAAGCAGTGATGACAGCACAGTGATAAAAAACACTGACCAGGCATGCAGTCAGGAATACATATCCATACTTGAAGTAGAAAAAGCCATCAAAGGCTTGAAATGTGGAAAGGCAGCAGGAGTAGATGATATTCGACCAGAAATGCTGAAGTATGGTGGTATAAGAGTCTTACAGTGGCTGCACTGCATAGTTCAGAAAGCCTGGACAGAGGGACGAATTCCCAATGATTGGAGTAGAGCTCTCATAGTACCCATATATAAAAAGGGAAATAAAACTGAATGTGAGAATTACAGAGGTATTTCCCTACTGAGTGTTCCTGGCAAGATCTATGCAAGTATACTTGAGAAACGGTTGAGAAGAATTGTGGAAGAAAAGCTTGGTGAAGAACAAGCTGGATTCAGGCCAAATAGAGGCTGTCAGGATCAGATCTTCACTTTACGACAAATAGTCGAGAAAGCATGGGAATATAACAAAGATCTGTATTTAAGTTTTGTCGATTTGGAAAAGGCATATGACAAGGTGCCAAGAGAGAAGCTATTCAATACGCTGCAGTTATATGGTGTCAATGGGGCATTATATCAAGCAATACTTAGTCTTTATTTGAGTTGTGAGTCAGCAGTTAGAATTGAAGGAAGTACAGGAAGATGGTTTAATGTTAAATCTGGTGTGAGACAAGGATGTACATTATCCCCCCTGTTATTCATTATCTATATGGATCACATTATGAAGGAATGTGGTATTAAACCTGATATCAAAATTGGAGATGTTAATGTCAGCTCTTTGCTTTATGCGGATGATGTTATACTTCTAAATAAATCCGCTACAAGTCTGCAAGATTCTCTGACTAAATTGAATAGCTGTTGTAATAGATATGGTATGAAGGTCAGCAATAAAAAGACAAAGACAATGAAAATAGGCAGAATCATTGAAAATGTCAACTGTGTTGTGAATGGAGAACCTGTGGAACAAGTAAAACATTTCAGCTACTTAGGCACAATTTTTACTGAAGATGGTAAACTAAATATAGAAATAGACAACAGAATCAGCAAAGCTGGTATCGTGGGAAGTCAATTGAATAAATTCATATGGAATAAGAAAGAAATTAGTCGGAACACTAAATTAGCTGTATACAAGACTGTGTTCAAACCAATTTTAACTTATGGATCTGAGAGCTGGGTCAGAAGTAAAACACTTGACCAAAGACTAGAGACCGCAGATATGAGAGTCCTGAGAAAGATTAGAGGCGTGAACAGATGGCATCAATGGCAATATCATATTAAAAATGAGGATATTAGGAAAGAACTTGACATTGTCAGCATCCAGGAATGTGTTAGCAGAGCTAATCTCAGATGGTATGGTCACTTAAATAGAATGGGAGAGGAAAGATTAGCAAAACAAGTGTTCTCTGCCAGGTTGGCAGGAAAACGACCCAGAGGAAGACCAAGATATAGGTGGATTGATACGGTACAAAGTGCCTTAGACGATAGAAATATAAGATCTGATAATGTTGGAGTCTTGACAAGTAACAGACTGATTTGGAGGAAAATTGTAGATAGGAAGTTAGTAATGATGTAATTTTTTCATGTAGTACTGTCATATCCTGTACACCCCTTGAGGGTACATGGCAGGAATTTGATGATGATGATGATGATGATTGTCTTTTTATTGCTGATTTTCATACCAAATTTATTACAACAATTGTTCATTTGGATTTGTACTGGATTTTATTTGGAAGTATGACATTGTCTGATTAACATCTCCAATTTTGATATCAGATTTAATATCTCTTTCCTTCATAATGTGATCTTCATAATGTGATAACAGTAGTGTCATCATCTATATATAGTGTTATCATCATCCTTGATTTAACATTAAACCATCTTCCTGTACTTCCTTCAATTCTAACTGCTGACTTACAACTCAAAGATAGACTATGTGTTGCTCAGTATAATGTCCCATTTACATTCTATAACTATAGCATCTGAACAGGTTTTCTCTTGGCACATTGTTATATGCTTTATCCATACCTACAAAAATAAATACAGATCCTTGTTATATTCCCATAATTTCTGAACTGTTTGCCTTAAAGTGAAACTCTTATCCTGACCTCAATTTGGCCTGAATCCTGCTTGTTTCTCTCTAAGTTTCCCAATTTTTCTCAACTATTTCTCAAGTATACTTACATGACTCTTACAGGAACAC
The DNA here is from genome assembly GCF_054136105.1 of Typopeltis vanoorti. Taxonomy (NCBI): domain Eukaryota; kingdom Metazoa; phylum Arthropoda; class Arachnida; order Uropygi; family Thelyphonidae; genus Typopeltis; species Typopeltis vanoorti. The sequence goes on along the minus strand of NC_143571.1, from coordinate 61,206,295 downwards.
TTAGCAGGGAAATACCTTTTGTAATTCCCACATTCATTCTTATTTCCTTTTTTTTTAATAGTTGGACACTATGACTGCTCTACTCCAATCATCTGGAATTTGACCCTCTGACCCAGGTATTCTGAATTATGAAGTGTAGCTACTGTAAAACTTTTACACTTCCATGTTTAAGTGTTTCTAGTCAGATATCATCAACTCAAGCTGCCTTCCCACATATCAGGTTCTTAATCTGTGTGGTGTGAAGTTGAAATTAACAGGCTAGTATATCCAATAGGATGTTGTTATAGACCAGGAAATGTAGAGAATACTGATTGTGAAATGTTTAGGCAAATTGGTTGGGCATATAAAAAGATGATGATCCTGATGGGGAACTTTAATTACAGGAATATAGAATGGAAGGAGGAGATAGTGTGTTAGAACAAGGAGAGTGAGTTTGTTGAATTTCTGCGAGATAAATATCTTTAAGCAGCATGTGACTGAAGCAACTAGAAACTTTAATGTTTAGGATTTTGTGAAAACTTCACAGGATGCAGTTGTTAATAAGGTGTTGACACTGCCACCTGTTGGCGAGAGTGATCATCAGGTACTTGTTTGGGAAGTGGTGAAACAAGAGAAGGTTATTGCCAAATTGTTAATGCACTTTGTTAAGGATTTTAAGATTCAGTATGATAAACATGGGGGTATCGGTTTAATGCAGCAAAATGTAAGGTCTTGAGGTTTGGGAAACATGGATGGGACACTGCATACTCTATGGGAGGAGTTATACTGGAATAAGTAGGGGAGACAAGAGATCTGGGGTTGATGATTGATAGAAACCTGAAATTTAGGGGACATATTGCAAAGGTGGTGAAGGTAACACAGAGGATTGCTGCAATAATGAGAAGGACACTGACCTGCAGAGATAAAACAGTTATCATTCCATTGTATAAGACCCTGATCAGACCACACTTGGACTATTGTTCTCAGATTTGGTCCCCAGGATTTGAAGGGGATAAATTAACTGTGGAAAGGATACAAAGGCGGATAACAAAGATGGTTTCAGGACTGTACAATTTTGGTTATGAGGATCGGCTGAGGGAATGTGGACTGCAGAGTTTGGTGGATAGAAGAAGGAGAGGTGATATGATTGAGACTTTTAAACTGTTGAGAGGTGGTTACAGGGTTGACACTGGGGAGTTCTTTCGCTTGGTTGAACAGTGGGAAGGAGTGATGACAAGAGGCCATCCCTGGAAGTTAAGAAAGGAAACTGCGAGCAAGAAGGTGAGGAGTGGTTTCTTTGCATGGAGGGTGGTTGAACCATGGAATGCATTGCCTGATGGAGTGGTGAGAGCGAGAACGGTCAATGAGTTCAAGGAGTGGTATGATAGACTTTGTGTTTCTTGGGGGAGGGGGGGGGACCTCCCCTCGATGAATCTCGATGGACTTTGTGTTTCTTAGGAAGGGACCTCCTACGATGAGTCTTTTGACTCTAAGGAGGCCTGAATAATAATAATAGCATGTTGTCAGTTGAATGAACCTCCCACAGTGAGTCTGCCAACTCCATGGAGGGGTGCAATAATAATAATTTTTTTTTTTTCCACTTCAGGTATTGATAATATATTTCTGGTTGCATTCCTGTGGAGTGTTTTCTGCGACTATGCAGTGACAGCATGGCGTTAGCACATTATTTCATTTAGCAACCTTTCAAAATAATTACTCTAGGCATCTAAAATATCTTTATTTTCAGTTTTCATGTCATTTGTCATATATCATTTTTTATCAATAATCTTCAGAATATTTTGCCACCTTTTCTGATATTTATTTTCTATGTACTCGAGTCTTCCCATGTCTTTTATAACTAAAAAATTCACACGTATGCCACAGTAATTAAATTTTAATAATATGTAGATATTTCTTCTTAAGTATCTTAAGACATCATCAGTACTTTTATTACAAACAATACCAGGAATTACGTTCAAAGGAACAGTTAGTGCACATGCTTACATTGGAATCCCTCTCTGTGTACAGTAGCGATTTGAGGAATTAAAAAAAATATAAAAAATTGGGCTGTAATTTTAAAATTAAATTAAAATATATCTGATTAATTTATTTTATATAATTGAGGATAATAATTTCGCAGACATTTGGGATAGTGGGACAGTCATTATGGTTCAGATTGGGTCTGCAATGTAAGGCTTCAGCACTTTCTTTGTATAAATGCTCATGTTTATATAAGGATCTATGTAGTAGCTTGGTGTTTTTCCATTGGATCCTATGGTTAGGATTTTCAACTTCATGTTGTGCGAGGATAGATTTGTGCAGTTTGATAAGACAGATGTAGTCTTGATTTATAGATAGCGGCAAGTTTGTATTTCTTCATAATTTTTGACAGACATTCCGAGATGCCTTTGATATATAGTATTGAAGTTCTGCTGGCTTCTTCTTGTCTGGGTTGGTGTGTGTAGGAAAGTGGCTGTTTTATTATTATTATTATTCTTTGGCACTACAGTCCCATGTAGGGCCTTGGCATCCCATTTTTGGATTTCAGAACTCACTACGAGGTGAAGTTGTTACCCCCACACTCTACCATGTGTAATTGTCTGTGAAGTGTTGTGTTCTTAAGACCAGTTTGCCTGCTTTGCAGGAGGAAAACCCCAGATAAACTGAGGAGAAAAACCCTTCATCCATGCCCAAGACTGGCTAACTTGGCTATGTTTGAGAAAGATCCTTAGCTCCTCACGTAAACAACAAGAATCGAACGCAGGATACTCTTTTCCCAGGCATATGGTTGCGGAGCGGGTAACCATTCAGCTAACCATGCAAATCAACTGATGATTTATAATTTCCAATTCTTGTTTTAAAAATTCTTCAGAGGAACAAAATTGTGTGCTTTGGATACCAAAGATTTTATAATGCCATATTTGCAGAGTGATTCCAGACTGCAAAGACGTCATCAAAATATCGTAGCCATATTTTTAGTTTTGGTTCAAGAGCAAAAATTCTATCTTCAAGGTGTTCCAGAAAAAGGTTGGCTAGGTTTAGTGATAACGCAGAGCTCATTGCTGTTCCTTCCTCTTGTTTATAAATTTTATCTTTCCAAGAGGAAATATAGAACCCTTCTGGGTAGGGTTATATAATTTGGGAGCTCTGTTCTATAGTCTAAACATGGAAAATTTTCAAGTAACTTCAGGTATGTAGTAAGTGAGATGATGCTCTTACACTGGGTGACAAAAATCATCTGCCACCTCAAGACTTTGAAAAACATCCATACCATCATGGGCTTTGTACCCACAGCCTGGTTGGAGTGGCATACACTATCCACTTGGGCAATCATGCTGATAGTTAGCATAAAGTTAACTGCATATATAGTAGTTATGGTCTCGCTTGCCATTTCACTTGTATTACTATTTTATTTGACATCAGCAATTTGACTATATTGACAAGTAGCATTTTTTAATGACTTTTAGTTAATTACTATGCTAAAGAAGTTATTTATTTATTATTTTTTTTTCAGCTCCTGAAATGCATATTCCTAATGGTAGACCAATGCAGAATGATGAAAGTATGATAGGCAATCCTAGTGGTAGTTCATCTGTAATGTCATCTAAAGGGAATGGAGGAGGAAAAATCCTGTATGTTATTCTTGGCATTGTATTGGGAGTAATGACTGTGGTTTTAATAGTATTTGTAGCACTTTACATATACCGACAGAAACAGCAACAGCAAATTAGGGGTAAGTAAAGATTTAAAAAAAAGTTTAAATATATATAAATATATATATATTTTTAATTACATGTTCTTATAATTATATATTGGCTTTATGACAGTACAAAACCATTATACCATTTAACCATTTAATTATGACATCTGTTATAAGACTGCTAGCCTGGTTGGCCAAGTGGTTAGCATACTTGCTCTCCAACAGGCTGTTTGTTTGAATCGTGATATGGATGTTTGTAAAATTCTGTTTTGTTTATGAATTTATGAGGTTTTTTTTAATGTTTGCTCAGTTGTATAAATTTTTGCTTCCATGAAAGACTTAGCTTGTAAATAAACTCATAAATAAACCTGGTATTCAAACTCATATTAGTAAATAATAATATTTGGTTAACCGATCAAGTGTTGATCAATTTTATTAATTAAATGGACCAACTAGTTTTGCCACACTTATCTGTTGGCTTCTTCAGGGCACTTACATATAGGTTTAAACACTCTCACAATTATGTGTAACTGCAAAACTGACTAGAATAATTACAAATAAAATAGTATCGAACGTGAGTGAAACACGTATCGCGTGTACAAGATCAGCTAGCTGTTGCTGAGGAACCTTCTGTAGTTTGTATTAAAGTTCATTTCTTCCGTTTTTAAGGCTCTGATTAGGGTTTTCCATATCTCTGGGAGTATTAGGCCTTGATTTCTGTTAAGGTTCACAGTAGAACGGGCGACTGTGGCTTCTTTGAACATTCTTGAATGGTAATCTTCCTCTAAGTAAGGGGAACAGCTTTTGTCCCACTCGATGACATGGTTAGTTGTGGAGAAATGAGACGATAGGCCAGAAATGTCCTGTCTGTTGTTTTTGACATAGCCAATGTGCTCCTTTTGCCTGATTTCGAGGCTTCTCGAAGTCTGTCCGATGTAATTAGAGCCACATGAGCATGAAATATTATAGACTCCAGCATATTTGTAGAAAGGATGGTTGTCTTTTGGAGATCTTAGTAGTTTACGAATAGTATACTATAGGCTGAAATGCTACTCTTATTTTGTGTTGTTTGAGGAGATTGGCGAGCTTGTTGGAGATGCCACTTACATACGGAATTGCAATCGTTTTTATATATATTGAATCTCTTCTTGTTCTCTTTGTGGTGGTTCAGAGAAAAGGATTTTATTGACTAGTCTTCTTGGATAGCCGTTCAAGTACAGATTGTTGAAAATAAATTTTAACTCATCTTGAAGGGTCTTGTTGTCCGTTGTGATGCAAATAGCTCTTTTCTTTAACATGTGTATAATGCTGAGTTTATGTGATATGTGGTGAGAGGAGTTAAAATGTAGGTAGCAACCTGTATTGGTCGGTTTTCTGTACACCGATAGATTTAAACTGCCATCAGTTTGTTTTTTGATTAAGATGTCTAAAAACGGAAGTTGTTTTTCTCTTTCAAGTTCCAGAGTGAATTTAATAGAATGATGGAAAGCGTTGATCTTTTTGAGAAAATCATATATGTCACCTTTGTTATTGTTCCATATGATGAAGATATCGTCCACATATCTAAACCAAATTTTAGGTCTAGGAAAAATTTGTGATAGGATTTTGTTTTCTAAGTCTTCCATAAAGAGGTCAACACATGAAGGTGAGAGTGGGCTTCCCATTGCCAAGCCTGTTAACTGTTGATAGATTTTATTTTTCCAAGAAAAATAATTGGAGTTTAGGCAGTGAGCAAACAATACGGTTATATCTCGTGGGAACAAGGTGCTTAAGATGTCAATGACCTCTACTACGGGAACGTTTGTAAAGAGAGAGGTGACATCTAAGCTGGCTAGAAGATCATTATCCGATATCTTGATGATGAAGAGAACAAGAAGAGATTCAATATATAAAAACGATTGCAATTCCGTATGTAAGTGGCATCTCCAACAAGCTTGCCAATCTCCTCAAACAACACAAAATAAGAGTAGCATTTCAGCCTATAGATACTATTCGTAAACTACTAAGATCTCCAAAAGACAACCATCCTTTCTACAAATATGCTGGAGTCTATAATATTCCATGCTCATGTGGCTCTAATTACATCGGACAGACTTCGAGAAGCCTCGAAATCAGGCAAAAGGAGCACATTGGCTATGTCAAAAACAACAGACAGGACATTTCTGGCCTATCGTCTCATTTCTCCACAACTAACCATGTCATCGAGTGGGACAAAAGCTGTTCCCCTTACTTAGAGGAAGATTACCATTCAAGAATGTTCAAAGAAGCCACAGTCGCCCGTTCTACTGTGAACCTTAACAGAAATCAAGGCCTAATATTCCCAGAGATATGGAAAACCCTAATCAGAGCCTTAAAAACGGAAGAAATGAACTTTAATACAAACTACAGAAGGTTCCTCAGCAACAGCTAGCTGATCTTGTACACGCGATACGTGTTTCACTCACGTTTGATACTATTTTATTTGTAATTATTCTAGTCAGTTTTTATTCTTGTCAGTTTTGCAGTTACGCATAATTGTGAGAGTGTTTAAACCTATATGTAAGTGCCCTGAAGAAGCCAACAGATAAGTGTGGCGAAACTAGTTGGTCCAGTTAATTAATAAAATTGATCAACACTTGATCGGTTAACCAAATATTATTATTTACTAATATATGATCAAGAAAACAACCTTCATGATCAAACTCATATGTTGTAACTTAAAAAACAACAACTTGTCGTGTGGCACCCTGTCAAATACCTTTTGAAAAAGAAAAAAAAATGACAGTGTATGCCTAACCCTCATCCATTGCTCCTGTCACTCTTTTGTAAAAAGTGATCAGATTACTAAAACAAGAATACCCTTTAATAAATCCATGCGGCCTGCATAATATGTCATCTGCAAGCCTCCGTAGCTCACTTGGTATAGATGAAGCCCTTTGGTTGGAAAGGCCTGGGTTCGATTCCTGTTCATGATGTGAGGAACCTTTATCTGGTTTCTTTTGACTAAATATGAGTTAACTGGTCTCATATGAAGCGGAGAGTTTTTTCCTCCTGGTAACTCGGGTTTTTCATCCCTCAAAACAGGAAAACTGCTCCTGTGAACACACACGGCTACAGTCATAAATACTTATGGCAAGGAAGGCAAAGGTCACATCTCCATAGTAATTAGCTGCAACTCTCCCAAAGAGAAGAGGCTACAGGATTAGAATTAGGAAATCATCCGCCAGGGACCTGTCAGATTGCAAGACTTTCATTAAACAGCTAATGTCATGGTCAGTTCCAGCACATTCTCTTAAAACATGGTGAAATTCCATTTAGTCCCCCTACCTTTCTGACATTTAGAATACTCAGTATTTGGAATATATCCTCTTCAATGCAAATTGACAAAGTTGAGTATTTAATGATAATTTTATTAAAGTGTTTCATCTTACAGCAGGCTTTATTCCTGTTCAACTTTGTCATTTGCATTGATCACCTGAACTCTGTCTCCATCCAGCAAGGTAAATCCATTCATGATAATTTTTCCTCCTGCTGGATGCATAGCAAATAAACTCATTGGATTCTCCTTTGATTACAGTGCTAGTTTCCTCTCATATTCTAATTTTTCTTTCCTTACGATACTAGTCACTTTCGTAGCCTGAGACTTATATTCCTCATACAACTGTTCTCCACCTCTCTTTATATGTCTTCCATAATCTATTTTTCATTTGCATCCCACCCACCCCTCTTTAATTTCTTTTGTTATCCATTTGAGTCCAAATTACTTTGTCTTCTTCACTCAAGGTATACAATCAGCCATTGCTGTCAACAATTTTTTTCTTAAGTATCTCCCATGCAGTACCAACCTCTATTCCTTCAAATTTCTTTATCTATTATACTGCTGCAAGCTGGTTTCTAAGTCTATAATAATTGTCTGCCTTATAATTCCATGTAAATTCCTTCCAGCTTGATATTTTCACATGCCTATTAATCCTCCAAGTCAGGACTACATGGTCATACTCTCTAACTGGAGAAAGTACAATATCTCAAGAACATTTAGATACTCTGATGCTATGACCAAATCCAAAACTCTTGATCCTCATGCTTCCTTCACTACATGCTGTCTAAGATAGTTTTCCCTCAATAAATCAAAAAATTCAGTTCCCTTGTCCCACACCATATATTCCAAAGCCATTATCATTATTTCCATTGTGATTCTTCACCCTAAGAGGACACAATTCATCTCTTATCATAAGCAATACTCCACCACCACTTTTACCTTTCTTATCCTGCCAAAATATGTTATGCCTTTTGATTTCTATCCCTGTTAGAACATTCTCTTCACTTATCACAATCTTTGGAGATACTGAGCCACAGTGCCATAGATTCATTCCCTTTATTCTTAATGCGCTTATCATTTGTATATAGAAAAAAACAAGTGCATTGTCAGTGCTCATATTGTGCCATTATTACTCCCTTCATACTCCAACTGGCTGTGCAATATAGTGTACACCCTCTCATTTCTCAAAATACTGTTTTCATATGATGCCATCCTTTCTCTCCACCCTTTCAATTCTAGTTTCTCTACCCTGATACACTCACTAAATATCTTCATATCTACAAGCGTGCTAGCTTTGCATTGCTTTCTGAACAGTTTGCCATTACTCATAGTAACTTATCTGCTTTTAATGCAGCTCTTAGTTTTCTCTCCAGTCTGAGCTGTGGGTGACTCTCTCTGATATTTTTGAAAAATCTGCCACTAAGGAATTTTAAAAAATTAAGGATAAACGTATTCAAAAGTATGACAACCATACTAGGTCTGTTTCTCAGCTACATATTCAGACTCTTTAAGTTGTTAACCTTTCATCAAAAAGACTTGACAAAGCAGCCATTTATGTCCTTAGTTTCAGTATAACTTTGCAGTAGGGCCTTGTCAAGTTCCATCCTTAAACACCGTGCTGCACCTAGAATGTAACATCTACCACTTACTTCCTACTATTGCCAATTAACATCAGGCTTGACATAATTAACATTCTTATGCAAGCATTAATATCTAAATGAAATCTCTCTCTGACAGCCAGTTGCATATTTTCTGTAAATTTCACAAAGACAGAAATATGATAATCACTAGAGCTGACAAGGATAACACTACTATGGTCATCAGTGCTTGTGATTATAATCACTTGTGTTTTTAATATGGCACGGGGGGAGGGTCCCATGGTATTCCTCCAAGAGACCACCCTATTTATAAACCTCTGGATTATGATCCCATTAATTCTCAAACTGTTTAGAAAACCTTTCCCCCACCCAGATATATGAATTGCCTAAAATTCATAAACCTAATAACTCTCCCCATCCCATAATGGATGCTACTGACTTCTCCCCCCTCTTTTAAGTTAGTCTAACAATTAGCTAAATCTCCAACCCCATTTACTGGTCATGTTTCATCTTATATTAAAAATTCCACTCAGTTCAAATCTTTAATTCAAAATTTAGTTTTAAATAACAATGCCATCATAGAGAGTTTGATGTTAGTTCATTATTTCTCAGTATTCTCCTATTAGACACTTAAAAAATGCTTTACCCCCTGATATCATTGATCTTTTCAATTTTGCTACCCATGCTGGCCACTTCTCTTGGAGGGATACCATGGGCTCCCCCCACCAGTTTCTTTATGGAACATTTTAAAAAACATGCCCTCGATACTGCCATTCTCAAACCATGGCACCCTTCCTTTCTCAGTTTATAGAAAACCCACCCACACTCTCAACAGTATGGTGTTATGAAAACCCTTGCCAACAGAGCCTCCAACCTCTGTTCCACTCAGGTTTTTCTTTCAACTAACTCTCCTTTATTCACTAGACCTTCTTGTCTAATGATTACAATGCTTAAAACAATTAACAATTAGTTTTTCCTTCCTTCTCACATCCCTCTTGACAAATGGATTGCTATTTGTTACTATATGTATAGTAGTTATATAATACAATAGTTACTAATGTTACTATAGTTAATATGTAATTGTTACTAATGCAGTTACTATTCCCTATATCCAGGGTACCTCAGAAAAAATAGCATAGTCAGAACTCTAAAAAAATATAATCTCTGTACTGCTTTCATACCTCATCTGAAGCTGACCTCCTAACATCCACTCCTTCTGGTCTCTCTTCCATGTGTTTACAAGGTTCTTTGTTCTTGCAAATTATCTTATAGCAAATTGTTCACAATAACAAACTATTTTTGTAGACCCTATGAGTTTGCTATAGTGAGAGTGAACTGTAATTAACTGTGAACTGTAAGTAATAATACATATGCATCTGTACATTAGTATATTTCTACTAAAAATTAAAAAAAAAAAATCTTCTTGTGGAACAAGAAAAATAGGAGACGACTGATCTGACATCTTTTACTTAAATAAATAAAGAATTGATAGTTATAACTTTAAACTGTACATTATATATATATATATGTAAAAAGATAATCTATTTGGAACAAATGGCCTGTATAATAAATGTTGTAGCATTGTATTTATTATTTTGTTTCCTATTTTCAGAACATCAAAGACTAGATCTTCAAAGGCGAACAGCAGCTACAAATGGGCACTTGGGAAATGGGTATATCCCAGGAAATGATAAAGTTCATATCAGTGTTAATCCAATGTCCCAACTTGAAGCAGATGATCCAGATAAATCTGATCAAGTAATGTTCATTGCATATTTATTTCTTAATTAATTATGGATGGGTATTTTTTCTGAAATACTACCTTCACCCACATTGTTAGTTACTACTGTAGTATTCATACATAATGTATATTCACCAGTCAGTTATTCTAAATGCTTGTGAAACAAACGCTCTCTCATTCATCAGTCTTAATATTCAAATTTTTAAGCCTTGTCAACTTATCACCTTGTCAATTTTCACCTTGTCAACTTATCTAGCTATCTATCTTTGTAGTAACCACAAACCGCATTTTCAATTGCATGAATTTTTAGATTATGATGCCAAAGTCTTTTATTCAGTTGTCCCACTACATATAAGGGTCAAAGCTGTATAACTGAGAGGACACCTCCACATAGCCTTTAAAGGAATGCGGAGAACTGACCAGCGCTTCTGACCTAATGTCCAATCCTCACCTTCTCGTGGTGCATCCTGTTGGGTATCTACTTGGATACTGAATGAATGAGGATGGGCTGGCAATTTGGGATTTAGCCGACCAAATTGTATTCTTATTGGTTAAACCAAAATAAAAAATGATGGTACAACATGACAAAATTTCATGCCAGCTGGGGTGTCGCCCGGTTAAACAAGGCCCCCGTTGTTTTCGCCAGGGAACCAGGGCAAACAGCGAAAAGTCAGCTACTGGAACAAATCTGAAAACAAACCCCAACTCAACATCACCAGAGTTAAAGATCGGTACTATCAACATAAGAAGCCTGAATGGCAAAGAAATGGAACTAGCTGAGGAATTAGATAAGTACCAGATCGACATAATAGGGGTGACTGAAACAAAAAAGACCAAAACTGGTGAGATCTTTCTGAGCAATAAATACAAAATGTTATATTCAGGCAATGACAATCAAGGAAAAGAAGGAGTAGTCATAGTATTCAACACAAAATACGAGGCTAATCTTCTTGAATGGCAGTCAGTCTCAAGTAGAGTAATGGGGGCAAATATGAGAATGGAGAACTGGACAATGAGACTTATTTGTGCCTATGGGCCCACAGAAGGCTCTACTAAGGTACAAGTGGAAGAATTTTTTGAGGCTCTAGAGAAAGCTACTGACACAATGAAAAAGGAAAAGTTGGTCCTTGTTCCAGATCTAAATAGCAGAGTAGGAAGTGATTGTCAGACATACAAAAATGTTTTGGGAAAATTTGGAGAAAAAAGCAAAGCTAATAATAATGGCAAATATCTGTTGGATTTCTGCTCAGGACATGGACTGGTTATTACTAACACCATGTTCCAACATAAAAATGTACACAAATTCACATGGAGAGAAGAGGCTAGGAATAAAAAAAGTCTCATTGACTATGTTATTGTTGATAGTGATGTTTTCTCCCTGGTGCAGGACACCAGAGTGTACAGAGGATTTGAAATTGGAAGTGATCACTATTTAGTCTTGAGCAGGATAAAATTGAATGTCATATCGAAAAGAATAACATGTAAGAAAGTTTTAAAGCGAATAAAAGTTGAGCAGCTCTCAGATGTGAACTGTAGACTAAAATACCCAAAGATTATTGAAGAAAAAATGTAAGAGTTTGAGAACAGGAATCAAACCTTGAAGATTCAGTGGCAAACTATGAATAAAACATTGATTGATTCTGCCATAGAGGCATGTGGTGAGGTTGTGTGCAAGGATAAAAAAATCAGAACTCCCTGGTGGACACAAGAAGTTAAAGAGGCAGTGAAGGAAAAGAAGAAAGCATATCAAAAGTTCCTGTCAAATAAGTCAGCTTGTGCTCTTAGAGAATATAGAGACAAATGCAAGAACGCCAAATACTGTGTAAAATTAGCTAAACAAGAGTCATGGGAGGACTTTGGCAAGAATATAGAAAATAAATATCAAGAAGGTGGCAAAATATTCTGGAGGTTGTTGAAGAAGCTTAGGAATGGAGGAAAGAGTGCTGTAAAAGGAATTAGAGATGATAAAGGTGACATGAAAATGGTAGAAAAAGATATCCTTGAAGTATGGAGTAATTACTTTGAAAAACTGCTAAATGAAACAAGCAGTGATGACAGCACAGTGGTAAAAAACACTGACCAGGCATGCAGTCAGGAATACATATCCATACTTGAAGTAGAAAAAGCAATCAAAGGCTTGAAATGTGGAAAGGCAGCAGGAGCAGATGATATTTGACCAGAAATGCTGAAGTATATGGTGGTATAAAAGTCTTACAGTGGCTGCACTGCATAGTTCAGAAAGCCTGGACAGAGGGACGAATTCCCGATGATTGGAGCAGAGCTCTCATAGTACCCATATATATTTATATATGGGTACTATGAGAAATAAAACTGAATATAAAGGGAAATAAAACTGAATGTGAGAATTACAGAGGTATTTCCCTACTGAGTGTTCCTGGCAAGATCTATGCAAGTATACTTGAGAAACGGTTGAGAAGAATTGTGTTGAAGAAAAGCTGGGTGAAGAACAAGCTGGATTCAGGCCAAATAGAGGCTGTCAGGATCAGATCTTCACTTTACGACAAATAGTCGAGAAAGCATGGGAATATAACAGAGATCTGTATTTAAGTTTTGTCGATTTGGAAAAGGCATATGACAAGGTGCCAAGAGAGAGGCTATTCAATACGCTGCGATTATATGGTGTGAATGGGGCATTATATCAAGCAATACTTAGTCTTTTTTCAGTAGAAAGTCAGCAGTTAGAATTGAAGGGAATATAGGAAGATAGTTTAATGTTAAATCTGGTGTGAGACAAAGATATACATTGTCCCCTCTGTTATTCATTATCTATATGGATCACATTATGAAGGAAAGCGGTATTAAACATGATATCAAAATTGGAGATGTTGATGTCAGCTCTTTGCTTTATGCGGATGATGTTATACTTCTAAATAAATCCGCTACAAGTCTGCAAGATTCTCTGACTAAATTGAATAGCTGTTGTAATAGATATGGTATGAAGGTCAGCAATAAAAAGACAAAGACAATGAAAATAGGCAAAATCATTGAAAATGTCAACTATGTTGTGAATGGAGAACCTGTGGAACAAGTAAAACATTTCAGCTACTTAGGCACGATTTTTACTGAAGATGACAAATTAAATATAGAAATAGACAACAGAATCAGCAAAGCTGGTATGGTGGGAAGTCAATTGAATAAATTCCTATGGAATGAGAGAAATTAGTCGGAACACTAAATTAGCTGTATATATAAGACAGTGTTGAAATCAGTTTTAACTTATGGATCTGAAAGCTGGGTCAGAAGTAAAACACTTTACGAAAAACCAGAGACCGCAGATATGAGAGTCCTGAGAAAGATTAGAGGCGTGAACAGATGGCATCAATGGCAATATCATATTAAAAATGAGGATATTAGTAAAGAACTTGACATTGTCAGCATCCAGGAATGCGTTAGCAGAGCTAATCTCAGGTGGTATGGTCACTTAAACAGAATGGGCAAAAAAAGATTAGCAAAACAAGTGTTCTCTGCCAGGTTGGCAGAAAACAACCCAGAGGAAGACCAAGATATAGGTGGATTGATACGGTACAAAGTGCCTTAGACGATAGAAATATAAGATCTGATAATGTTGGAGTCTTGACAAGTAACAGACTGATTTGGAGGAAAATTGTAGATAGGAAGTTAGTAATGATGTAATTTTTTTTATGTAGTACTGTCATATCCTGTACACCCCTTGAGGGTACATGGCAGGAATTTGATGATGATGAAATATATTTACTGATATGGATACTTAAATGTTGATAATCATTCTTGTTGTGACTGAATGGATAAAGCATATCCATTTTGATTTAACTCCAGACGTTTTGGGATAAATTGAATTAATGTTCACTATAAACAACACTGCTATATCAAAATGATGTGCTGCAACAAACCGCAAATTCGCTGTTATTTTACTTTTCATCTTTTTTTTTTTATGTTCATCCCACCCAGGAAAGTTTTATTTGTAAAAGTATAGCACATTCATACCATGGGTGGGCTAAGAATTTTTTCCCCATTTTTATTGATTTACATTTTTTTTCTATTTTTTTACTTATTTTTTACAAGGTATAGAAACCGTGTTCTAGAGACCAAACATAGAAATTTTTCAAACCACTTCAGGCTTCTGAAGCTAACAGACCTTTAATCTGTTTTCATTTGGAGCATTCCATAGCCTGCCACAATCTGTCAATTTTTTCTGGATCCCGTCTGCCACTTCTTCATCTCCATGGAATCTGGGTACATAAATCTGAAAGTTGAGTAGAAATTATGTTTGATCAGATTGTAGACCCTAGATATGAAGAAAATTAATATGGGTCCTCTATTGACAGGGAGTGTCAATCGAGGAACCATATTAAAAAATGTTTTAAAAAATAACTTGAATTATTAATATTTAGAATGTGTAAGAATTGCTCAACCCGAGTTGGTATGGCTACTTAAATAGAGTGAAAGATGAACAATTAGCAAAACATGTTTAAAGTATTATATTGATCCAGATACATTGATTCTGTATCTTGTAGATAATAGCCACTTTGGAATAAAATTGTCGATAAAAGACCAGTAATCAAATCTTATTATGTTAGATTAGTCTATCATAGTATCTTGTACAGCCTTTGAGGAAACATGACAAATATTGAATGCAAAAGGAGGTAATTCTTTTTATGAACCTTTAACCCCCCCCCCCACCTTTATACAATTTTCAGAGTTAGCCAACAGATTCTAAAATTAGATGCATTTTGTTTTCCATATGTCATTTGTCCTAGGGTTGGTAATTTACTTCCTATATACAGTATTTCATTAGATATTTACTGCTTTATATAACAGGCATGTTTTTGATGATTAATTTAAAATTTCAGTTTGTAGATATGACATCCAATAATAATGAAGTAATCAGGCTACAGACATTGGAAAGAAATGTTAGAAACCATGAAGAAGAAGATGATGTTCTGTTAGGTAAGCATTCAGTCTTCAGCACACTGCAGTATACATTGTAGTATACATTTAATGATCATTAATTATTAACCAATTTAAATTGTAATTTAAATTTCAATTAAAAACCACTCTGTCACTAACAGGCCAGTACTAAAATTGGGCTCTTTCTTGCTGTTGTAATGTGTGATTTCATTGTATATAATATGAAAATTAAATTGTCTTCACTGTCATTGAAGAAAAGAGCCAAAAAGATCTTGAGTCAGCTTTAAAAGCAATTGAGAGTTTATGAGAATAAACTCTCAGTTGCTGGGAGCCTATATATTCATCTTTTATTGGTGTTTCTAAAGATTAAAATCCCATAAATGTTTCTTTGAAATATTTTCTCAATCCCACTCATTCCATCTTAGAAAAAGCTTGGGGGGGGGGGTTAAAATATTGAAAGAAAGGATAGCAAACAAGTAATCAGTGTTTGTTTATTTATTGCCACTTCAAAAGTTTTCAGAGTGATTAAAAGACTCTGTGCTCAGGAATTCATAATTCACCTTTTTATTAGCACTTTTGATTAAAGATTTCACTGGTCTGACAGCTGCTAGTTTTCACCATTGACTAATATAAGAATGAACATCCTGAGGGAGGGTGGGTGGGAAAGTCTCTTTTTTTTTTTCCTACATGACATACAAATTGGCCAGAGTATATAATATTTACTGACATAATATGCTTCCATTCTTTAGTTGTATAATTAGTGGTTTAATCTGATTTGCACACAGTGAACTCTGACTATATATCAAATATTATTGTATTTGACTCACTCAACCTTAAGTACTGTAAAGAGTCCTAACCAAAGCCCCATGGTGTCATTGCTGTTCTGCTAAAATTCAGTAGCAGACTATTCCTTGGTCCCCACAAGTTGAATGTAGTGAGAGTGATTGTATATGGATGATATACAGGGTGTTCGGGATAAATTTGACATATTTATAATTAATTATATTTTTCCGTAAGTTACATGTATTAACACACACTTCTCTTCATTTAAAAGTTTGGACCCTTCTTCATTCATATACAAGATGTCAGAAAGGATGGATAGCTGGAACCCACCTGAATCATGGAAGAGAATAACTTGTATCATGATGATTCGTGCCCGCCATCAAAATAAGGATATTACGACTGCTGCCCAATGCTCCCTGAATACAGTAAAAACAATCAGGCATGAACTAGAGACTTGCAATGGTGACTACGAGGATGTAGCAAGAAGAAAGATCCCTAGCAGACGATCTGATTGCGTTCGTACAGCAGAATTCCTCGCAAATCTGCAGGAACAGGTGTTGAAGAACCCTGGCATTGGAATTCGGGCTTTGTTCGTGGAGTTGCTAACTGTAGTCAAGCCCTGGATAACAAGGGTAGCCAATGGTAGGCCGTATGTATGGCAGCAGGATTCGGCCCCTTGCCACACCTCTGGGAAAAGTCAAAAATGGTTGTCTGAAAATTTCTACGACTTCACCAGTCCAAATGTTTGGCCTCCAAACTCCCCAGACCTTAACCCCATGGATTATTTTGTATGGGGCGCAGTTGAAAAAGACACCAATCGCACTTCCAGTAATACAAAAGCCCAGTTAATGGATAAAATTAAAACAGTTTTTGCGGCCCTTCCCAGGGAGACTGTAGCATCAGCTTGTTCGAGGTTCCGAAGCAGAATTGAAGCTGTGATCGATGCTAATGGTGGTTATTTTGAGTAAATCTTGTTGATAGTATTGTAATTAACTCTGCCTGTAATGTTTTTTTGTCAATTCATTAAATTTAATAGATACAAAGAAGATTTTCTTTTTCCTTACGAAACTGTCAAATTTATCCCGAACACCCTGTATAATGCTGACAAATAGTTCTTGATATTTTTAAGTTTAGCCCTGAGCTAAAAAAGTGAGTTAAAAAATATTCATCTTTCTCCTCCCACACACACAGAATGAAAAAATACATATGAAACACACATGTATAGTGGCATATCTACCACTTTTGCTGCTCAGGGTTGTCCCTGAGTTTGCCGCCCCCTTTCAATACACACCTAAAATAATACAAAAAGTCTTTAATTCGAACATTCTAAAATGTTATTGCTTTTCTGTTAGAAAAATTGTCAATGACATTGGCGAAGTCTATTTTATAGTAATGTAGGTAATTCTTAATCAATTTTAATTTAGAGAATCACAACTAGCAACACTTACAGCAATTATGAGGAAAATTCGCAGTAGTATTACAGTATTTTGAACTGAGTTCTCGAGACTGTATTTTAGAATTAACTGCAAAAGTTCAAAAAGGTTCAAAGTGCTGCCTGGGGTGGATTGCCCCCCTCTGACCTCCCCTAGCTATGCCACTGTAAATGTAAAATACTGAGGTAACAGAGAAATCCAAAATAAATAAATAAATAAAAAGTGATTAAATGAACTTGCAGTTTCAAAAGGTAGTTGAAATTGATCCAGATGCATACTTTTATAAAAAAATTGGTGTTGAGAATAATGGATGTATTGACTAGTAATCTTTTATTCTGTTATTTTACGTATCATTAAGGCAAAAAATCAAATGCAATTCCTGAAATATGGTGTTCATCCATTTCTTATTTTGGATTTCTCTTTTACTTCAGCTTTTTTCATAAATCATGATAGTTATTTGTCTTAGTAACACTGATTTTTAGTGGTTCACTGTTAAAAAAACTTGAAAGCTTGAAATAATCACCCTAGTTGATTCTTCATTGACAATGCAGTCATCACTGACTGCATTTTACTGTCATTGCTCCACCAAAATACCCCCCCCACACACACACTTTTTTTTTTTTTTTTTTTTTACATATTTCCTTGTTTTTTGGTTGAGAGACTTCGTTGTCATCTTCACACTGTTGGAGAACAGTGAACCAGTGAACTGTTATCTGGATTATTAACAATTGCATGGTTATCTATAATGCTGTTGTTAAAATTTTTAATACTATCAAATTTTACTAGTAGTACCAAATACATTACTGCATCCAAAACCACTATCTGGACTTTAATTTCTGCTGAATCCAAATAGTCATGATTCCGATCAAGATACATTCAGTTTTCTCAGCAGTAGTGGTTGAGGAAACTCTTTTGGCAGGTGGCCATCTTGACTCAGACTATCAGTTACCACTAACCTACTGTGGCATAATGATAAATTAAAAAATTGAGACAGTTGTTAAGCAATGGCAGCATTGTCAATATTGTTTTTGGGATAGAAGCATGGCCTAATCACTTCAGAAGTACAGATAGGAAGCCTATTTAGCAAACTGTTGTAATTTGCTTTATTCTTCAATTTTTTCAATTTAGTTTAAGATTATTTACAGTGCAGTGCATATTTATACCCTCAAAAATGTTCAGAAAGAGGAAAAGTGAATTTGAGAATATAGAATTCTTAAAGAAGCAAAAGCATTGACATTATAAGTATGAAATTTTTAGACTTCAGGGATCCAGAATGAAATTGATGGAACTTGCTCCAATGTTGTCCCATTCTATGATAAACACCATCTTAAAGAAAAAAGCATGCTTTTCAGAGAATGGGATTGTCACAAATTGGGATTACATTCCTGGAAAATGGATTTTCAGATTCTTAACCCAAATTCATAACACAGCCAATGGGAAATCAGGAGGTGTACAGTGGCTCATTTAATGAGTTTCCCAGAAACCAATTAGATCATAAAAGCAGGGTCTACTGTACTTACTTTTTTTTTTTTTCCAGAAGATGTTTATTTGTTTGTTACAGCATTAGTATCAATGTTATGTAAAAGGCACAAGAAACAAGTATACACTTTAATATTTAATGTGTACATTTTTTTAAAGATTAATGCTACTGTAATACTAAACCTAATGAATTGTAAATATAATTTTGGTATAAATATGATTATATTTTAACATAATTTCCACTATAGAGCATGGTTAAATTGTAATTTAACATATATTCCAGTAAGCAGATTGTTTGTTTTTTTAGGCCAACCAACTAATGGTTCGATCCAAGCAACAGAACAACAAGAAGAAGTACTCCCTATGCTTTCTGTTGGTAAGTCTATTATCTGTTTTATTGCTATTATGTTATTCATTGAAATACATTAAGTTGATTGCTTATTAATTCAAAATTATATGAGTGCTAAGAATGTTGACCTTAGATTAACCCATTCATTACAAGGTGTGTCTAGTGCTGTGTACTATGAAATATGGCATGAGATATAAACTGGCATGAATGCGTTAAAAGGATTTGAGTTGCCTTCCTTAACATGTATACACATCTCAGAAAATGAAAGTGAAGAATGGTGATCACAAATAAAGTGGTCTTCTCCTAACTCTCAGAACTGCTGCATATTATATGGCATCAGATCAGAGGTTCCTTCAAAGGAATTCTTGGCCACTGTTCCACTTGTGTCCCAAATGGTTGAATGCCTTTTTAGCCCTATTTATGACATTCCTTGCACCAGGACTATGATGTTTGGTCATTGCATATTATTATATTCTTAATAGTTAGGTTCTTAACTTTAGTGATTTAAACAACATACGGTATAAGAAGGTTGTGGAGTGAAGAGAGTATTGAAGTATATGTATACTAATGCCAGAAGTACAATAAGCATAACAAGGGTGAGGATTTTTTGGCATTGGCTAGCTCAACTTGGCCAAAAGTTATAGGTATGAGTTAGACTTGGTTGACCAAGGATGATATGGTCATAGGAATAGAATGCAAGAGATATGGTGTTGTTAAATTGTGAATGAAACTATGTTGTGTAATTTATTTTTTTTCATTCATATTTAACATTGCTTATTATGTATTAATCATAATTTGTATAAAGATTATTTATTGTTCCTTAATTAAGGATTACTATTTAAATATTTATTCTAAACTTAACTTACTATTAATTTATTAAATAATAATATGTGTAGAAATTTATGATAACTAAAATATATATGTAAAGTAACGAAAAGTGTATTATAAATAATTGTATACGTAATGAAAGAGCTGATTAAGTAGCTCAAATATTCTGTTTATTCTTATTTGTGAAAATTTAATGTTATGTAATCACTTATGTAAGAGTAGAGTGTTGTATTACATTAGCGAAATGTTTACGTTCATGCGTTGTCATGGAGACGCATGAAATAAACAAGCATGAGTCGAAGAGTGCGTGACCTTGGAACCAGAAAGGAGAAAGGGGAGGCAATAAGAATTTTATAGAAAGAAAAGAGTTTTTGCGGAGCCTGAAGGAAGGTACGATACAAGCAAAAAAGTGAAAGAAAGATTATAAATTCTTTAGGACAGAAATTCAAGAGCATAGTATTTAGAATTGAGCAAAAAACGCAGTGAATCTTATACTCAGCTGCAAGTGAAATCAGCTGTGGTTATAGAGGAAAATTGATGTCGTAATCGGATAAATAAAGAACTGGACATTCAATGGGAAATTCTGATTAGTTCCAGTTAATCTTGGATTACGTCTTAATTCTGTGTTGCCCTGAGAAGAATATAATGAACTTAACTTGTTGTAGAAAAGTAAACAAGGAAGGATATCAGTACCTTATTGCTGTTTTTTTAGAGTAGTGAAGCGCGATTAACAGTAGTTCAGTTAAAGCGTTGGAGAATTTTATTTAATGTGTTCCGCTAGCTGAAATAAGTTAATTCATAAGTGTGCTCGCAATAAATTGATGTATTGAAGATTGTATCTGGTAAGAGTAGTCATACATGTTTGTTTATTCTAACATTAACTATAGCGTATCTTCGAAGTTCAAGGTCCGAAATAAGATTGCTTGGAATAATGTCTACCTTGATTAGTGCCTGCTGTGAATTTAAACATTAAGTACAACTGATAGATGTGTGCAGACTGATCAAATGAGAAGTTTTGTTTTATTAACTTGAATTAAGAAAATTTATAATTTTGAAGCAGTGAATTGTATGTTAAAGTTTAGAACATTGAATTGGAATGAGTGACTTAGCAAGATGTATTAAGTTATTTGTATTGTTTCATTTAAAAGTAGAATTTATGTATTTGCTATATTATATTGTATATCAAATGTTTTATTTTGTTAATCTAAATATTGTGTTTGCCTGAACTCCCTTTTATTGCACCGTTCATAAAAAATTCGAATCTTGCGGGTGCCCCAAGTAGAATAATAATAAATGATTCGGCCTAATGAGAAGACTGCTAACTTAATTAAGAATTGATCCTACTATTTTATATAGACTAATCTAAAAATAGGGTGGCGCAGTATAATTATAAATTTCCCTACTTTTGGATCGGTGATCAATTCGCAATTAGTTATTTTATTTATAAGAGTGACTTGAAACTAGATGGTAAATTAGAACACAACATGAAAATAGAATGTCACGATAGTGTCTTCAAAGAGGACAGATGGAACAGGATGAGGGGAAAAATTTACTAATGATAGCAGACAAATTGAAGCCCCAAAGTGTAGAAGTACATCAGGGGAACAGGGATGCAGAGGGAAGTTCATTTGAGGATATCTAGTGTGTGAGATATAAAGGCCAATGACAAAATATGTAATTGGTTGCTGCTATTATCCAGTGCGTATAAGGGAGAATGTAGATGGTATACATTGGCAAATTTGCATGATGAGTGCACGTCAAGTAATTATTATGGGAGATTTCGACTATGGGGGATATAGATTAGTAGGAATGGTCACAAGAAGGGAAAGAAATGGAATTTATACATCTTCTGTATAAATTCCTGAGGCAGAATGTAATGGAGGGGACATGAGATTCAAGAGTGCTGTAATATGATCATAGCATCAAAGAACTTAATAGTAACCATTCTAGCTACTGTGCCTCTGCTTGTGGAAAGTGATCATGTAGTCTTGACTTGGGAGATTGCCAGACATGCAGAATTTTCTGTTAAAAAGGATATATATATATATATATATATATATATAAAATAAGTTTAATGACTATTACCGAGAGAAAAGATGGCAAGATATATTTAACAAGATACTACTAGTTTACTAGTTTCGTTACAAGAACATCGTCAGGTATCATACTCAAAGAAGTATATAAAAAATTACAGAGACTTAAAATTGTACTAACAGAACAAGTGAAAAACAGTAGCATGTTTGAAAAAATGCAAGCATGAGTTCCATACAAACGAATACTACGCACTGTCGCAAGTGCACCAGTACTGAACAGAAGCAACGTGTGCATCCGAGAGATTGTAACTCAGGCTGTTGTTGATATGAGAGGAATCTAGAGAAATTTCTCTTGATTCAACAATCTTTCTTTCGAGTTCATCGTAGCACACATGGATATTAGCAGTTTGAGTCCAGTTTACAATGTGCTGGCGGCCTTCGTCTGAGTTAGCAGAAAAGAGAACATGGCTCGAGAGAGAGCGCTGGCTCTAGTCCTGTTATAGGAGATATCTCTATGGTGTTCATCCAAACATAGAAGGATGGATTTAGCAGTCTGTCCATAATATGGCTTTCCGCAATCACACAAAATCTTGTAGACTCCTGGAAACTGAGTAGGAAGATGTTTCTGTTTATGTTTGCAAAGTAATGAACGAAGTTTTGGAAGCGTAGTGTAGCATGTTTTGAAGTTAAATTTCTTTAGAATCTTTGCCAGTTTTGGTGAAAGAGAGCTGATGTAAGGCAAGGAGATGAAGGCTCTTGGGGGAGGGGGATCTTCAGCAGTAGTTGAGTGCCTGGGGGAAAGGAATTTGTCAATCTTCTTTGGAGAGAAGCCCATTGTTAATAAACGTTTTTTTAAGAAAACTGAGTTCATTTATAATTTCTGTTTCTTCGTTAAGTAATGATTTGTCTCGGTGGGCTAAAGTGGAAATAATACCACATTTTTGTGGAGGATAATGATGGGAGGAAGCATGAAGGTATCTATCAGTATGAGTAGGCTTTCTAAAAATTGAGATTTTAATGTTCTCAGCACATCTGGTAAGTTTGAGGTCTAAAAAGGGAAGACAGTCATCCGATTCCAGTTCGAGGGTGAAAGAGATTTTTTTCGTGGCACTTGTTTAGGTGGTCTAAAAATAAATAGAGGTTATCGACGCCGTCTTCCCAGATGAGGAAAATATCATCAATATATCGGTACCAGACTTTTGGTTTAAAGTGAAAGGGGTTAATAGCTTTTCCTTCAAATTCGTTGAGAAATATATCCGCAAGAATCGGAGAGAGTGGGCTGCCCATAGCCAGACCTGCGTTTTGTAAGTTTTGTTTTGTTCATTACTTTGCAAACATAAACAGAAACATCTTCCTACTCAGTTTCCAGGAGTCTACAAGATTTTGTGTGATTGCGGAAAGCCATATTATGGACAGACTGCTAAATCCATCCTTCTACGTTTGGATGAACACCGTAGAGATATCTCCTATAACAGGACTAGAGCCAGCGCTCTCTTGAGCCACGTTCTCTTTTCTGCTAACTCAGACGAAGGCCGCCAGCACATTGTAAACTGGACTCAAACTGCTAATATCCATGTGTGCTACGATGAACTCGAAAGAAAGATTGTTGAATCAAGAGAAATTTCTCTAGATTCCTCTCATATCAACAACAGCCTGAGTTACAATCTCTCGGATGCACACGTTGCTTCTGTTCAGTACTGGCGCACTCGCGACAGCACGTAGTATTCGTTTGTATGGAACTCATACTTGCATTTTTTCAAACATGCTACTGTTTTTCACTTGTTCTGTTAGTACAATTTTAAGTCTCTGTAATTTTTTATATACTTCTTTGAGTATGATACCTGACGATGTTCTTGTAACGAAACTAGTAAACTAGTAGTATCTTGTTAAATATATCTTGCCATCTTTTCTCTCGGTAATAGTCATTAAACTTATTTTATAATATTCCTACCGAGTAAAAATGAATTCTCCTAATATATATATATATATATATATATATATATATATATATATATATATATATATATATATATATATATATATATATTGTTCTTTTCGCATTGTTTTTATATTTAAATTGTTCTTTCAACATTCAGTTTTATGATAAAAAATGTTTTAATTGATTTGAATTCATATTTTACGTGAAAATATATGTGATCTAATCTAGTTCGCAGCGGTTAATAAGGCCCAGTAA
Source organism: Typopeltis vanoorti (assembly GCF_054136105.1). Lineage (NCBI taxonomy): Eukaryota > Metazoa > Arthropoda > Arachnida > Uropygi > Thelyphonidae > Typopeltis > Typopeltis vanoorti. Next base: position 61,181,972 of record NC_143571.1, on the reverse strand, counting down.
ATTTGTTGATGGGCCTTATTAAACTGCTATAACTTATTTTTTTGCTAAAGGCTGAAAATGTCAGAAGTTATGAAGAAACGGGGTCTTTGGACTGATGAAAGACTAGAAGCAGCTATGAAAGCTGTGCAAAGAGGACAACTATCACAACCTGCAGCATCAGAATGCTATGGAGCACCTAGAAGAACATTGAGGAACCATTTAAAGACAGAGAAGACGACGAAAAGATTAGGAAGAAATAATGTGCTAACAAAAGAACAAGAGAAGAGCTTGGTAGAAAGAATAAAAGTTTGCTTCAATTGGCTTCTCTTTAACTCTAAAAGCTATACGCAGGCAAACTTATATATTTTGTGAACAAAATGAAATTAGGAATAACTTCAATAAAGAAAGTGGCCTCACAGGAAAAGATTGGTTGAAGTTATTTTCAAAGAGAAACCCAACAATTTCTAAACGTAAAGCTCAATTTTGAATCCTGCTAGAGCTCAAAAAACTAAATAAAGCCATAGCGAAGCAGCACTTTGATGTAGTCGAGAAGCTTTATGAAAAGTTGGACATTAATAATCATCCAGAATGCCTCTACAACATTGATGAGAAGGGATGTCGTCTTATACAATACATAATCAGCAGGCAGTCTTAGTGCAAAAAGGTACTCAAAGAGTACATATGGTTGCTTCAGAACATGCTGAGAATGTCACTGTTGTTTGTTGTGTAAATGCAATAGGGTCTGCTATTCCCCCCCCCCCCCCCCCCATGATTGTCTTCAAAGGTAAAAGGCACAAACCTGAGTTCAATGATAATTTGCCTCCTGGAAGTTTAGTAAGAATGGCACCAGAGGGGAGCATGACTACAATGTTATTCATTGACGTCATTAACCATCTTGGAAAAAATAAAACTCCTGGAAAATGTATCCTGATTTTTGATGCGGCATCGTCGCACTTAGATTATTTCATAGTTGATGCTGCAGAGAAGAATAATAATTTGCTGTACTGCCTTCCTTCAAACACCACTCACGAACTACAGCCTCTAGACAAAGATGTCTACCGCTCATTCGAGCATCACTGGGATCAAGAACTCATGTTGTTCATGTACCAAAACCCTGATAGAAAACTGACCAAAGCACGTTTTAATATAGTTCTCAGTAAAGTCTGGTCAAAGTTTTTGACCCACAGTAATATCATCAATGGATTCAGCGCAATGGGGCCTGTATCTGTTTAACCCTGATGCCATTCCTGAAGAAGCATTTGTACCATCTGTATTAACTGAAATTTCTGAACTGCAATCTCAAAGTGTGAGAACTGAAGAGGATCCTCAAGATATTTCACCAATTCTGACTACTTCTGGGTTTAATGTTAGCAGGCGTCCAATTATCTATGACTCCGATTCTTCCAACATCGAGCCCAAGTCTTATGTCTATCAGCCAAGACATCAACATCATCTGCTTCGACTCTACTTCTCAACATCTTCAGATTCCGACAATGAGGAGGCCGCATCAATAACAGTGCCTGTAAGAACATGTCCTAATCCTCCATCTTGTGATTCAGATAATTCTGATGATGATATTCCATTGGCAAATCTAAAAACAAAGAACTTTTTGAAGTCATCATTTCAGGAGTTAATGCCAATGCCAAATTATGCAGTTGTAAAGGCAACACCATGAAGAAAAGCATTAAATTATAAGGGCCAGAGAGTGACCAAATATCTTTTCAAAGAAAAGGATAGTAAGAAAGAGAAGGCTGCCACTAAATAACAGGAAGAACCAAAAAAGAACCAAGGCAATGCACACAGTGTCTTAAATGGTACCATGAAGAGTGTGTTGATCTCACCAAAGAAGAATGTGGTGTATTTGTATGCCCTTATGACTATTCTTAAACTAATAATTATGATTAAAATTAATAATCGTTATATTCTTTCTTAAATATTTAATTTTGTTCAAGGGCTTTATTAAACTACTATGGTTTAATAAGGCCCACACAAGGTGTTTTTTTAAAGACTTGGTTAACATATAAATTACTGCACGAATTGTTCTTATTTGTGTTTTTTTAATTAGTGATAATACAAACTTTAATATGAACACTGTTGTTCAATTAATCTAAACAATTGTCTAACTTTTCAAATTTTAAATAAGGTGGGCCTTATTTGCCTCAGGTACCATATATATGTGTGAAATTGCAAAGCAGATGATTATGACAAACTGAGGAGTTAGCTTTCAGCAGTGCCATGGCCTAAAAATTTGGAGGGGGAGAGTTAGTGGTTGGAGGGTGGGCAAGAAATGTTTGAAGAAAGCAGTATCAGAATGTATACCCAGAGTCAGAAGGATAAATCAGGTAGGAGTTAGATGGATGAATGGCATAGTTAAACAAGAGTTGCAGTTGGAGGGAATATAAAGAAAAAGATGATCAGCATGCCTATGATCAGTACAAGGCAAGGAAGGCCAAAGCTGATTATGCGAGGAAGATAGCTGATGAGGCCAAAGAAATCCAAAAGAGTTCATTATGTGGAAAGTAAAAGGAAGAATAAAAAATAAATGAAGAATAAAAATGACATTAAAAAATGCTGATGGTGGGGAGGTAACAGAAGCAAATGAAATAATTTAATTATTGAGTGAGCATTTTACTGTTGTGTACCATCTAGCTTAGCTGGTGATGTTGCAATGCTAAATGTCACATTGACTGATGGGAGAACAGTGACTGAAGAAATGGAGATGTTTAAAATATTGCAGAATCTCAATGCAAACATAGCAATTGTATTAGATTTCATGTCAGCCCTTGTGTTATGAGAATGTGCAAGAAAATTATCAGCTCCTCTGACCAAGCTGTTTAATTTAAACCTCAGTACTGGGAAGGTGTTAATGGCATAGAAAGAGAGGCAAAATAGTCCCACTGCATAAAGGAGGCTTCAAGACAGAAGCAGCAAATTATAGACAGACCAACATCTCAGGAGTGGTGGTTCAGGTATTGGAGAAATTGGTCAAATACAGAATTCAGGACTGGGCAGATAGGAATATGATACTGTATAAGGGACAACATGGTTTTATGAAAGGTAGATCTTGCCTTAGTAATTTGCTTACATTTTATAATAAAATAACAATGGAGTTAGATAAGGGAAATGGCTACTCAGTGATACTGCTAGACTTTGCAACATAAAGAAAGGCATTTGACAAGATTCTACATAGGACTCTGTTCATAAATTGGAGCAAATAGGGATGGATATGAATTTAGTGATTTGGAGTAGAGGGTGGCTGATGGACAGATATCAAAGAGTGGTTTATGGAGAAATTGAGTGTTTAGTAGAAAGCAGGTGACCAATGGTGTACCACAGGGCTCAGTACTTGGTCCTCTATCATTTAATTTGTATATCAGTGATATAGGAAATGATTTGACAGGAAATATTCAGTTGTTTGCTGATGATGTTAAACTGGGAATAGCAATAGTAAATGAAGGTGATGCAGAGATCCTGCAGGAAGATTTAAATAGACTAGCAGTATGTCAAAGGTAATTGGCTGCCAGTTTAATGTGGCAAAGTGTAAGGCGATGCACGTTCAGAAGAGATCCCAAGCTATGTATTATATTGATGGAACTGAACTGCAGGAAACTGATGGGCTTAGGGATGATTATAGACGAGGAGTGCAGTTTAGAGGACATTCTGCAGAGCAAAACAAGCAATTCAGATTACACTGTTGTTGAAGAACACACTAACAAGCAGGGATACAGAGGTTATTGTTCTCCTATATAAGACTTTAATAAGACCACATCTGGACTACTTCGTACACAGATTTGAACTTCTAGATTCCATGGGGTTGAAGTGGTGGAAAGGATCCAGAAACAAGTAACAATGTGTCAGGTCTATGGAATGCTCCCTATAAGAATAGATTGAGGGTTTGTAGGTTTCACAAACTAGCTGATAGACAAAAAAGAGGAGATATGATAGAAACATTTAAGTTATTAAAAGAGTTTTATAGGATTAACACTGAAGACTTTTTTCACATGGCAGAAAGGGAGAAGATGTGTGTCACCCATGGAAATTGTGTAAGCATGGGGTTAGCAAGGGTGTTAGGACTAGAATTTTTGCTTGGATAATGGTGAATGGGTGGAATCTGTTGCCAGTTGTGAGCTTCATTAGTGAATGACTAAAGAAAAGGTATGATAGGCATTGTGTGAATAATGACTCTTCCACGATGAGTCTTCTGACTCCATGGAGATATGTATAATAATAATAAGAATAATAATAAATTTACAATGATTTACACATGTATAGAAAAATGTAAATTATTGAAAACTCCAGTATGTTTTATCTAATGTTACACGTACATCATCATGGACTTGGTCAAGATGTATTCAACTGAGTTCAATGCATTTTCCCAAATAGCTTGGGAAATGTTTTCTTTGGATAATAGATTTTTCCTTGAATGATGCTTCGCTGTGATGCGTGAGCATGTGCTAAAGCATCACAGCGAATATCATGGCTGGATATTTGAAGTGTTTCTCAAACTTCAGATATCTACATACCCAGTGGTGAGCTATGGAAATTTTAACAAAGGGCTCACATTGTCCAGAGGAGGAGGGGGGAAAAAAAAAAAAAAAAAAAAACATATTTCTCACAAGAACTTTTATTAATACAGCTTGTGTGCAAATTCTAATCAAAAAGTATGAGAGGACAACCAACCTCTTAAAGGCTATCATTTTTCAACAAATATTTCATGATCTAAACATGAAATATTTGCACACCATCAACTGTGTTTGGGGGTGCTTAAGGGTCAAAGCTGTATAACTGAGAGGAAACCTCCACATAGCCTTTAAAGGAATGCAGAGAACTGATCAGGGCTTCTAACCTAACGTCCTCTCCTCACCTTCTCGTGGTTCATCCTGTTGGGTATCTACTTGGATACTGAACGAACGAGGATGGGCTGGCAATTTGGGATTTAGCCAACCAAATTGTATTCTTATTGGTTAAACCAAAATAAAAAATGATGGTACAACATGACAAAATTTCATGCCGGCTGGGGCATAGCCCGGTTAAACAAGGCCCTTGTTGTTTTCGTCAGGGAACCAGGGCGAACAGCGAAAAGTCAGCTACTGGAACAAATCTGAAAATGTACCCCAACTCAACATCACCAGAGTTAAAGATCAGTACCATCAACATAAGAAGCCTGAATGCCAAAGAAATGGAGTTAGCTGAGGAATTAGATAAGTGCCAGATCAACATAATAGGGGTGACTGAAACAAAAAAGACAAAAACTGGTGAGATCTTTCTGAGCAATAAATACAAAATGTTATATTCAGGCAATGACAATCAAGGAAAAGAAGGAGTAGCCATAGTATTCAACACAAAATACGAGGCTAATCTTTTTTGAATGGCAGTCAGTCTCAAGTAGAGTAATGTGGGCAAATATGAGAATGGGGAACTGGACTTATTTGTGCCTATGGTTCCACAGAAGGTTCTACTAAGGTAGAAGTGGAGGAATTTTTTGATGCTTTAGAAAATGCAACCGACACAATGAAAAAAGGAAAAGTTGGTCCTTGTTGGGGATCTAAATAGCAGAGTAGGAAATGATTGTGAGACATACAAAAATATTTTGGGAAAATTTGGAGAAAAGAGCAAAGCTAATCATAATGGCAAATATCTGTTGGATTTCTGCTCAGGACATGGACTGGTTATTACTAACACCATGTTCCAACATAAAAATGTGCACAAATTCAAATGGAGAGAAGAGGCAAGGAATAAGAAAAGTCTCATTGACTATGTTATTGTTGATAGTGATGTGTTTTCTCCCTGGTGCAGGATAAAATTGAATTTCATATTGAAAAGAATGACATGTAAGAAAGTTTTAAAGAGAATAAAAGTTGAGCAGCTCTCAGATGTGAACTGCTGTAGACTAATATACACAAAGATTATTGAAGAAAAAATGAAAGAGTTTGAGAACAGGAATCAAACCTTGGAGATTCAGTGGCAAGCCTTAAAGAAACCCCTGACTGATTCAGCTAGAGAGGCATGCGGTGAAGTTCTCTGCATGGATAGAAAAATTAGAACCCCATGGTGGACACAGGAAGTTAAAGAGGCAGTGAAGGAAAAGAAGAAAGCATATCAAAAGTTCCTGGCAAATAAGTCAGCTTGTGCTCTTAGAGAATATAGAGACAAATGCAAGAATGCTAAACACTATGTAAAACTAGCTAAACAAAAGTCATGGGAGGACTTTGTCAAGAATATAGAAAATAAATATCAAGAAGGTGGCAAAATATTCTGGAGATTGTTGAAGAAGCTTAGGAATGGAGGAAAGAGTGCTGTAAAAGGATTTAGAGATGATAAAGGTGACATGAAAACGGAAGAAAAAGATATCTATCCTTGAAGTATGGAGTAATTACTTTGAAAAACTGCTAAATGAAACAAGCAGTGATGACAGCACAATGGTAAAAAACACTGACCAGGCATGCAGTCAGGAATACATATCCATACTTGAAGTAGAAAAAGCCATCAAAGGCTTAAAATATGGAAAGTCAGCAGGAGTAGATGATATTTGACCAGAAATGCTGAAGTATTGTGGTATAAGAGTCTTACAGTGGCTGCACTGCATAGTTCAGAAAGCCTGGAGAGAGGGACGAATTCCCAATGATTGGAGTAGAGCTCTCATAGTACCCATATATAAAAAGGGAAATAAAACTGAATGTGAGAATTACAGAGGTATTTCCCTACTAAGTGTTCCTGGCAAGATCTATGCAAGTATACTTGAGAAACGATTGAGAAGAATTGTGTTGAAGAAAAGCTGGGTGAAGAACAAGCTGGATTCAGGCCAAACAGAGACTGTCAGGATCAGATCTTCACTTTACGACAAATAGTCGAGAAAGCATGGGAATATAACAAAGATCTGTATTTAAGTTTTGTCTATTTGGATAAGGCATATGACAAGGTGCCCAGAGAGAGAGAGAAGCTATTCAGTATGCTACAGTTATATGGTGTGAATGGGGCATTATATCAAGCAATACTTAGTCTTTATTTGAGTTGTAAGACAGCAGTTAGAATTGAAGGAAGTACAGGAAGATGGTTTAATGTTAAATCTGGTGTGAAACAAGGATGTACATTATCTATATGGATCACATTATGAAGGAAGGAAAGTGGTATTAAACATGATGTCAAAATTGGAGATGTTAATGTCAGCTCTTTGCTTTATGTGGATGATGTTATACTTCTAAATAAATCCGCCACAAGTCTACAAGATTCTCTGACTAAATTGAATAACTGTTGTAATAGATATGGTATGAAGGTCAGCATTAAAAAGACAAAGACATTAAAAATAGGTAGAATTGTTGAAAATGTCGACTGCGTTGTGAACGGGGAACCTGTGGAACAAGTAAAACATTTCAGCTACTTAGGCACGATTTTTAGTGAAGATGATAAATTAAATATGGAAATAAACAACAGAATCAACAAAGCTGGTATGGTAGGCAGTCAATTGAATAAATTCATATGGAATAAGAGAGAAATTAGTCCGAACACTAAATTAGCTGTATACAAGACAGTGTTCAAACCAGTTTTAACTTATGGATCTGAGAGCTGGGTCAGAAGTAAAACACTTGACCAAAGACCAGAGACCACAGATATGAGAGTCCTGAGAAAGATTATAGGTGTGAACAGATGGCATCAATGGCAATATCATATTAAAAATGAGGATATTAGGAAAGAACTTGACATGATCAGCATCCAGGAATGCATTAGCAGAGCTAATCTCAGGTGGTATGGTCACTTAAACAGAATGGGTAAAGAAAGATTAGCAAAACAAGTGTTCTCTGCCAGGTTGGCAGCAAAATGACCCAGAGAAGACCAAGATATGGGTGGGTTGGTACGGTACAAAGTGCCTTAGATGATAGAAATATAAGATCTGATAATGTTGGAGTCTTGACAAATAACAGACTGATTTGGAGGAAAATTGTAGATAGGAAGTTAGTAATGATGTAATTTTTTTCATGTAGTACTATCATATCCTGTACACCCCTTGAGGGTACATGGCAGTAATTTGATGACGATGATGAAGAAAAATATTTTTTAGCTATAAAAATATAATAAGAATGAAATATTTGATAATCTTTTACAAAACATTTGATTGGCTACCAGAAAGGAGAAGGGTAAAGATAGCAAATGCACCGATTTTATTTTCAAACTTGGGCATATTCGTTATAGAGGAGTTTAAACAATAATTCCAAATAATCTATACACTGCCGAATAGACTAACTTTTGTTAAGTTACCGTATGAGTTTGTTGCTTAATGTTTCAAAAAGAAAATTTTTTTTTTTGAAAAAATAAAAAAGTAAACAAGAAGAATAAGGGGCTTTCAAATTTGAGAAAAATTTAACAAAGGGCCCCTGCAAGCCCCTTATAGCTCACCACTGTGCATACCTCTTCTTAAATTTTCATTATTACCAAGTATCCCCTTATCAAATAATAAATAAATAAATAATAAAGTATATTTCATTGTAAATGTCTATTTTATTTGAATCTGTATGTTCATATAAACAAAAAATATGATTTATTTTTAATAGAACAAAATTTGGAATATGTTCCTCTTCACTTCCTGTCCATAAAAATCCACATTTCAAGTAATTAATATCATATTTACGAAGATTTTCATCTTCTTCCTAATTGGTTCTGTTCTGTAGACATGTTAGACGACACACCCTTATCATTTTCATTTGATCCAGGTGCAATATCAACGTTTTCGTGTTGCTTACAGCTACTTGTATTTGCTATATTGCTCTCTTTTGTGCGTTTTATAAATCCAGTTTTTAATAAGTGATCCATTCTTAAGAATTTGAAAGCTAAAAAAATACCATATTTACTCGAATATAACTCACACTTTTTTTCCGAGAGATATATGCGGGGATTTTTGGAAACTAAAGTTTTCAGAAAAAAATGAAATTGGTATGATTTACCAAGAAGCTCCTACTCCTTATCACAATTTTTGGCATTGAGAACAGTGTTCCTCATCAAAGTCATCTACCCAGATAGCTTCATCTTCTTTCCCATTATTTCAAGCAAAAATTACCAGTAATTTACAAGACTTGAGATATATGTAGAGCAGCTATGAAGAACATCAAGACCACATTCGTCTTTTCAAACCGCAGAAATCTGATTTCTCTCAACACGGAGTTGAAAATCCAAACTATAGGATCCATTGGGAAAAATTGAAACTTTTACATAGATCTTTATATTAACATGAACGTTTATATAAAGAAAGTGCTGAAGCTCTACTACACAGACCAAATTTAAACTGCAACGACGTTCTTACTATTCCTAAAGTATGGGAAATTGTCATACAAAATTGCATAAAATAATGTTTATATATGTTATTTTATTTTATTTTTTGTTCAGCTATATTTTAATTTACTTCTATAACAAGTTACTGCACGCATATTGAGATTCCATTGTAATCATGTGCCCTAACTGTATGTTATTCCTAGTATTATTTGAATTACTGTACTGATGATGTCCCAAGATACTTGGGATGAAATATTTACATATTAAAGTTATCACTGTGGTTAGTACGTGTGTTTTTAGTGATGAATTCACCACAGGTTTTGTTATATAAAAAAAAAAAAAACTATGAAGAAGTGCATATGATTGGTGCAGTATTAACAAAAGATCATACGAACCAAAGCCAAATTAGCATTTCAACAGTTAAGTTGAAATGCTAATTCCCTTCACCCGAATTCCATAATATCTGAAACATATTCACTATATATTTCTTAGGTTTAACACGTTCACAACGGTGTGGTGTCAAGCAGAACCATATATTGCACCAACAACATGGTTTTGCATGAGTCTATACAGCAGTTTCTGTTGAGAGGGGAGATGTGATTCATTAGTTAGTGCCATTTTTATCCCAGTTGTCTCTAATTGCTATTTGTTGAGAAATATAATGATTCCATGCATTAATGGTGCATAGTCGAAAATTGCCTGAAGACCTTTCGAGTACCCCCGGGTTATGCGTACCACACTTTGAGAAACACTGTGCCAAAGTGTCACCATTGTGTTGAATACTACTAGTACACAATATGATCATAATGTGATCTACTAGTAGATCACATTATGAATTTCATTGGGAGAGGAACTATTAATTTATAATTCACACAAAATTGAAATGATTGAAAAAAGATATCTAATTGTACTTTTGTTTGGAATATGAAATATTAATTTTTTAAAATCACTATAGAATGCTTACATCAGACAACTATGCACATACTAAGGAAACAACTCAGATGCAAAAGACATATGGCTCTATCTTCATGCAGTGAGTGAAGGAATAGCAAACCAAAGTCTGCACTATGAAATGGAAAGTTTTTCCCATAGTGCACAAATGACAGTTACTACACTACTGCAAGTTACTGTGTGAGATGGAAAGCAGGTTGGATACGCAACATATGATCCTCTCAAGGAGGATCACGTAGCCCTCCTCTACACTCCAGCTTTCACCTCTATGTAGTGAATCTTTGCAACCAAGTGGAATATTGGGTACCAACCTCGGCAGGAAGTTTAGTCAATTTCAAACAAGAGAAGGAAGACTTAAAGCAAGTTTGGAGGCCTTAAGGTAGCAGTCCCACTACCAAACTAGGCTGCATATGGCAGTAATAAACCAAGCTGAATGTTTTTCTTACTCTAAAGTCTCAGGAAATAAGTAACCAAATTGTCACTGGTAAATGACTCGGCAGGTTAAACAAATATGAGCAGGAAAGGGATAGGGGAAATGAAAATAAAGAATATGTGTAACATTGCTACTTGGAATGTCAGGAGTATTCATCATAAATACCAAGATCTAGACAAAACTCTAATAGAAAGAAATATGAAATTAGCAGTAATAACAGAAACAAAGTTAAAACAAAAAGGGTTCATCCACAAATCATTTAAAAAAAACAAAAAACATATACATTACAAATACTGGAGCAAGCAAATTCTAGAACTAAGATCACAAATAATTCATGCTTTCCTGACTATGATTGGTGTCTACAACCCCTAGAAGAAAATAACAATACCTTCTATTCAGATTTACAAAAAATAAAAGATAAAATAAACTTGAATGACTATCTCTTAATAGTGAGAAATTTCAGTGGCAGAGTAAGAACCCACCTGTACAAATATTAGAACAAAGGCTCAAAGGGGCTACTTCAAAGGAGACTGTAGAAACTAGGAGATAGGGTAAGTTTTTTTTTGTTTTTTTATGGTCAAATTCCCCAAACTTTTGTTTAGCACCTTGTATTCCTATCTACTCCTTCCTGAATATTTTCCTTAACCAGCTTTTCCAATATCTTAACCATCATCCTTAAATATTAATTGGTGTCTGTAATTTGTAACCGTAGTCTGGGAGCTTCCTTTGTGTAATGGAACAATTTTGCCCTCCTTTCACTTCCATGGCACTACTAGTGCTGAGACTTGTACAATCTGGTTATAGACACTCCCATTTGTTGTGCAGTGTCTGTAACACAATGGCTGATATCTCATCCCCCTCTCCCATTGGCTGCATTCATATAGAGATTTCTTAATAGCATATGCACTTTGAGTTTCTCTACCTCTATTTCATCTCGATTCTTATTACATCAGTCACTGCATTATGTCCTGTTTACATAATGGGAAATAATGCAGTGACTGATTAATTAAGAAGGGGATATATGTCTCAATGTATCCTTTGTTAATTAAAAATTCTAATGTTTAGCTCTATATCAGTGGTGGCGAACCTTTTTATGTGCACGTGCCAAAAGTTTACAAATCAAGTTGCTGACGTGCCGAGTAGTTTTTAGCAGGGGAAAAATTAATAGAAAATTAATTTATTTATTTATAATATTATATAATTTTATAAATAATTATTTATAATTTTATAAATAATATTTTATTTATAATATTTATTTATATATAAATTTATAATATTATTCAGTGTAAAATTGATTATTGTATTATTAAATTGATTTTAATGATGTTGGATTGAAAAAAAAAAATGGTAGTGAGAAATATATTTATGCATTTTAACTCATCATACAAGTCAGCTGAGCAGGGCAAGCAATAGAAGGATGTCAACTTGTTGGCAAAATGCTTACCGTATTTACTCGAATATAACTTGTCCTTGCACATAACTTGCACCCCTGATTTTACTTTATGAAAAAATACATTAAAAAGTTTTGCATATGCCTCGCATACCAAAAATGTTTAAACATGTTCATGTCAAGGCAATAGTAACTCTCTCCCTGCACTAGCAACACTTCCTTCCCAACAGCCATTATACTGCAGATGCAAGAAAAACAAGTAGTTTTATTGTATCCCTGAGTAAGGTACAGTGGCTTTTGCAGTCTGTGTAATATATTTCTCAACAAATAATGTGATTCATTATTTAGCACCTTTTTTATTCCAGCTGTCTCTAATTGCATTATTATTGTCCCCTCCCACAGAAACTATACTATATAGACTCAAGCAAAACCATGTGTTGCACTGGAAACACAGTATCTAACTAAAAACTATTGTCCAATTTTTCAATCACATGAAATAAGTGTTTGTTTTTATTGCATTTGAAATTCTTGATGTCATTATGACAGATCACAAAGGCTAACTTCAAATAAAATTCTACCATGAATTGAAACATGCCATATAATTACGGTGACCATACGTCCTTTATTTAAGAGGACAGTTCTATATTTCACTGCTCTGTCCTTTAGATTTTTTTTTTTCTAAAATGCCCATTATATCCTTTATTTTGTGAATTGAAATAGTAAATTGAATATTGATGCCAAGATATTTAAAGATGCAAGTCATAAATTTTACAAAACCTGCATTGATTATTTAAATACAGTGGTACCTCGACTTAGGAACTGAATATGTTCTTGACTGTGGTTCATATCTCGAAACCCAATTTTCCATTATATCTTATGGGAAATCAATTAATCCGTTCCCAGATTCAAAAAAATAAAAAATAAAAATAATAAACTATTCTCAACTAAATGAAGAAAATGCAAAGAAATGGAGGAGTGAAAAGGAGCATTTTTACACTAAAATATGCATTTTGTATACCATATTAATTTTTGTTTATGAAATCTTTGGTTTTACATGATTAGTATGAAAATCATCTTCCATTAAATTGTAAAAAAAAAAAAAAAAATCAATTTTCTTGTGGCCTGTTTTATGGTTCAGGAGTTTTCGATTTGTTGTCATCAGTTGCTTCTTTTTTGTCTCTTAGGTGAGGGAGGTTTAAAAAAATCCATCCAACATTGACTGAATCTGTCATTTTCTTAACACCCTTCAAAAGTGATTAATGACATTGCCATTGAAGATATTGGTGGCTCTAGAAACAACGCCTTGATTTGGATGCCACTTGTTAACCAATAACCAATTCTTGCAATTCGTCCCAGTGTTGCAAGATTTTTTAAGTCACTTGCTAACTTTTTGTTGCTGTCTTCTTTATCCTCTGAAGACATTTGCTTTTCCTCCTCATCCCTTTCTTTTTCCTGCTCTCTTCTTAACTCATGTAGGCTCTTCAGTGGTCAGCTCAACGTTGTGCTCCTCTACGTCTGCTTCATCAACTTCCAAATGCATGGTTTTGCCCAGGGAGACAACTGTATCTACAATATCAATTTCACTTTGAGGTCCTTCCAATGCAGTTCCTCGGACACAGTCGGGCCATAACTTTTTCCAGGCTGATTTTAGAGTTCTCACGGAAACATCTTCCCATGCCTGACTAATAAGACGCAAACAATGAAGAATATTGAAGTGATTCTTTCAGCCCTGAGGGTTAATTCTGTGTCGGTGATAACTTCGAAACATCTTTGGAAAGGAGCTTTGATATAAAGCTTTTTGAAGTTGGAAATAACATATTGATTCATTGGTTGTAGGAGTGGTGTGGTATTAAGAAGCAAGAACTTAATTTTGATGAAATTAAACTCTTCATCCAAATCTTCTTCTAACTGTGGTGGATGTGCTGGAACATCGTCCATTATAAGAAGAACTTTCTCAGCAGAACCTTTTCTTGTAGATACGTTTCACTGTGGGAGCAGAGACCTCTGTCATCCACTCACAGAAGAATTGCCTGGTTACCCAGACTCTGCTGTTACCTCTCCACATAACGCTGAGTTTGTGTCTGTTAAGTTTCTGCTTTTTAAAGACTCTAGGATTTTCAGAGTGGTAAACCAACAGAGGTTTTATCTTCAGGTCACCACTGGCATTGGCACAAAAAAAAGCAAAGTTAGTCTGTCTTTCATTGGCTTGTGTCTTGGCAATGCCATTTCCTCCTTAGTGATGAACGTTCTCTTAGGCATTTTCTTCCAGAAAAGCCTAGTTTCATCGCAGTTGAAAACTTGTTCTGGTCTGTAACCATTCTGACTCTATCAGTTTCTGAAATTCCTTCACGAACCTTCTTTGTCAACATTAGCACCTTCTCCATGTCTAACAACACTACGGATACCGGTTTTATTCTTGAATTTCTCAAACCATCCTTTGCTAGCTTTGAACTCTTCGTCTATGTCTTTGCTACTGCTAGTGGATGGCAGGTTCTGCAAAAGATCTTTGTAAATAGTTTGAGCTTGTAAATAGATCATATTTTGAGATACACTATCTCCTTTCAGTTGCATGTCATTAATCCAGATGAGTAGCAAAGTTTCCATTTCTTCCATAACTTTATTTCTTCGAGATGACATGATAGATACTCCTTTGACAACATCCAGTTCCTTATAAAAATCTGCTTTCTTCACAATAGTAGCTATGGTGGATTTAAACAAGTCATACTGCTTGCACAGATCACTTTGCCTGACTCCTTTCTCATATTTTTCCACAATTGCTTTCTTAATTTCTATTGTGATTTTCTTCTTCTCTTCCTTCTTAGTTTTCTTTGGCCCCATGTTGAAAATAATACGCTGATCAGTGAATGATGCTTATCTGGTAGATTATTCAGAAAATAAACGTGAATCTACAATAAAATATGTCACTTATAAAAACAAATACATATAGTATACATCATGAATTCAAACCTAAAAAACTTCACGAAGTGTATTGTTTGTTTACACAAATACCAAAATAGATACACAAAAAAGCAAATACGTGCAGATCGTTTGTCGTATTTCAGATAAATACAACGTAGTAACAACAATCGTTACACTAGAGACAGTTCAGCGTGCACTCAGCTAAATGTGCATAAAAAGTTAAAAAAAAAAAAGTGTATGTAAAACAGGCTTTAGTTCAAACTGAGAACTTTATTCCATATGATTTAATGAATAAAATACAAATTGACAATCACTTTCACTAGCTACTGTCTAGCATTATCAAGGCTGTACTGGTATAAATACAAATGCACCAAGTTACATGAATACAGAAGCGTTAGTATCTGTTAGGCCGTTATTCCAAACGAGAATTATGTTTTCATAATTCTCGTTTGGAAGTGCGCATGCGTTAGTCAGAATCCAGTACATGACCACATGTTGTGTGGTTTTTCGTGTATTGTAGTTCTGTTAAGCTGAGAGAATTGATGAGGTTTTTCCTTATGTTTTTAAGAATAGCACTCTGATTTCTATTTAAATTGCTGCCTGTGCGTAGCACCACTGCTGATTCTTTAAAAGTTCTGTGTCTGTAGTCATCCTCGATGTAAGGCATAGAACTTTTTCCAGTCTATAACGTGATTGGATGTCGAAAAATGGTGAGCTAAACCTGATGTGATTATTCTGTTGTGATTTATGTCTCCCACATGTTCTTTCTGTCTTATTTCAAGACTTCGAGAGGTCTGTCCAGTGTGCAATAGGCCACACATGCATGGAATTACATATACTCCAGGATGTTTGAAGAATGGGACCTCATCTTTAAGTGATCTTAAGACCTGTCTGATCATAGTAGTTGGTTTAAAAATCACTCTGATGTTATGAGCTTTTAACATTCTGGCTAATTTTGTGGATACTGAACTAATATAATCACTGCTGTGGACACATATTGGGAATCAGTTACATGTTGTTGGAGGTTGTCTTTGAATAGAAATTTGTTTAAAATGTTGGTGGGGGTATCCATTCAGAGATAGAGTTTTAGCTATTTGCGACAGTTCTAACCATACATCATCTTCTTTTGAAATAAACTTTAAGGCTCTGTTGCTGAGCATATGAATGATGCTGTGTTTTTGCGATTGATGATGGTTTGACGAATAATGTAGATATCTTCCTGTATCTGTGGGTTTCTTCTAAATGGACAGTTGGACATTGTTATATTCTCTCTTCACCAGTATGTCAAGAAAGGGTAGTTCATTGTTCTTCTCTAGTGTTTAGTTCCATAGTAAATTTGATCTTATTGTGTAGTGTGTTGATTTTATTAAGAAACACTAGAAGGTTTTCCATGGTATTTTTCCATATGATGAACATGTCATCGACATATCTCCACCATATCGAAGGTATAGGTGAAATGTTGGAAAAAATATCTTTTTCAAGTTTTTCCATAAATAGGTCTGCGCATGGTGGTGACAGGAGCTACCCATGGCTATACCTTCTGATTGTTTGTATATGATGTTATTTACTATGAAGAAATTTGATTTCAGGCAATGATGGAACAAATGAGTGATGTCCTGGGGGAAGAGATCCTTTAGAATGTTGACCGCCTCATCGACCGGAACGTTGGTGAATAGGGACACAACATCTAGACTTGCCATAATGTCAGTTTGTGAAATTGTGACTGTTTTAATTTTTTCAACAAATTGTTGAGAATTTTTAATATAGGTCTCTGTTTGTCTGATATGTCCTTTCATTAAATTTGCAAGATGTTTTGCTAGTAAGTAGGTAGGTGAGGATCTTCCATCCGCAATTGGACGTAGCGGTATTTGCTTTGTAAATCTTTGGCGTGCCATAAAGGCATGGAGTAATTGGGTGTAAGGATTTGAGTTGTCTTTTTAGTTCCTCCGACCAACTGGTCATGTTTTGGATAAGAGTGTTTGTCTCAAGATGATTACTCATGATGGGATTCTTATCCGAGACTTGGTAAGTGGTGTTGTCCAATAGTAACAAGTTGATCTTGTTGAAGTAATCTTTCAAGTTTAGAATGACTGTTGAATTGCCTTTATTTGCTTTTGTGATTATAATATCTTTGTTGTTCCGTAAATTGTGAGTTGCCTTTTTATCATATGGAGTAGTGTTAGGTACACATATGGAGTAGTGTTGGGTACCGGTGGTTTTGCCGAAGCAAGAATAATCGTACTGTTGAATCTGAACTAATATGTGTCCACAGCAGTGATTCCATATATTAGTTCAGTATCCACAAAATTAGCCAGAATGTTAAAAGCTCATAACATCAGAATGGTTTTTAAACCAACTACTACGATCAGACAGGTCTTAAGATCACCTAAAGATGAAGTCCCATTCTTCAAACATCCTGGAGTATATGTAATTCCATGCACGTGGCCTATCGTACATTGACTAGACCTCTCGAAGTCTTGAAATAAGACAGAAAGAACATGTGGGAGACGTAAATCACAACAGAATAATCACATCAGGTTTAGCTCACCATTTTTCAACATCCAATCATGTTATACACTGGAAAAACAGTTCTATGCCTTACATCGAGGATGACTACAGACACAGAACTTTTAAAGAATCAGCAGTGGTGCTATGCACAGGCAGCAATTTAAATAGAAATCAGGGTGCTATTCTTAAAGACATGGAAAAATCCCATCAATTCTCTCAGCTTAACAGAACTACAATACGCGAAAAACCACACAACACGTGGTCATGTACCGGATTCTGACTAACGTATGCGCACTTCCAAACGAGAATTATCAAATGTAACAGCCTAACAGATACCAACACTTCTGTATTCATGTAACTTGGTGCATTTGTATTTACACCAGTACAGTTTTGATAATGCTAGACAGTAGCTAGTGAAACTGGTTGGCAATTTGTATTTTATTCATTAAATCGTATGGTCTCTTAATAATAAAGTTCTCGGTTTTAATATAAGACCAAATACGAACAATTTAGGCTTTAGTTCATTTGAAAAGAAAAGCATCACGGTTCGTATCTAGAAGTCAAAATGGGATATGAAAAAAGTTCGTAAGTCGAGGTACCACTGTAACTGGAACAGCTGTTTTGTGGAAATCGAAGTATTTGAATGGGTCCTACTACGAGAAATCCCTCTGCGGGCGAAGATCGAGGAAAGTGTTTTGTTCATTTCCGGTCAATGGAACTTAAATATAAATGACGGCAAACTATTTGATGGAGTTTCGTGTATTAAAAGTCATGTCACCAGTGAAAAGATTGAAGAATGGCGACAAAATGACGAGTCCTCCCGACGTAGATGGGTTGAAATTTTTAAATATTTTGCAGATAAACATGTATCTTTTAAAAACATTTTAAAAATCATTGAATTTTGTTTATGTCTCCCTGGATCTAATGCCCCCCACTGAACGAGTATTTTCATTAGCGAGCAATATGTGGACCTGTGAGAAAACCTAGTTAAAAACCGAAACATTCGTTTATACCAAATGCAACTTTGACATGAATTGTATACAGTTTTATGAATTTTTAAAACACAAACCTGATTTATTACAAAAAAGTTCATTCTTATGAAAAGTATCAAAATTAAATTTTTTTAAGTAATAATATCAATGTTTAAAATGCTGTGTATATTGCTTATATTTTGCAATAAACATTATGAAGCTTTTTTAGTTTTAGTGAAACAAATAAACAAAACCTGTTTTTTTTTTATTTTATTTATAATGAAACAATTTCTGATTTTTTCTTTTTTCTCCAAAAAAATATGGTCACTGTACATATAATATGTGTATGAGTTTGTCTGCCAGCTCAAACGCAAACAAACAGGAATAAAATTCAACCAAGGGTTGAAACTTTGTGCGAGTTGAGCCCGCCGGTAATGAGAAGTTCCGTCGGAACAATAAACGACACCCTGTCGTGAATCTGTTAAAACTAAGAAATATATAGTGAATGTTGTTATGACTGTTTCAGATGATATGGAATTCAGTTGAAGAAAATTAGCATTTCAACTCAGAAATGTTGGCTTGACTTTGTGTTTTGGTAATGCAATCTTTTATTAATACTGCACCAATCATATCCATGTCTTCATAGCTGCTCTCTCGTGTAAAACAAAATTTACCACCTTAGTGTTACAACACCAACTTGGTGTTGTACCACTTTACCCCAGTCCTGAAGATACTTTCAGGTGCAAACTTTGTTTGCTCACACTTGGATAAAGGATTAAACTAAATTTATTAAAACAAAATTTAACTTGTACATATTGTAACAATTAAAAAAAAAAAGGTTGAATAATTTATAAGCGTATAAAAGGATATCACCTGTAAATCGTTGACGTGCCAGCAAAATTCTCGGACATGCCACCTCTGGCACGCTTGCCATAGGTTCACAAGCGTGCCAAAGGTGATAATGATCTATATCATTCTTTGCTCCCCTTGGTCTATGAAAGCAACCATCTATTTTGTTCTGTTGGCATTTATCTCATGCTAAATAGCTTCAAAAGTAATAACCCCACTTTAACTGTGTCTTCCTGCTGAATATCTACTTTCTTCTGGTTGAAATTCTAACAGATTAACAGATTTGGGAAGATTTACACAAAAGGGTAGATAGTCCAATATTCCATAGGATCTCTTAGTAACCTCCTGATACCTCTAACTGTTGTTTTTCCAGTATTATCTTTCCTGTATCTTCAAGTTTTCTGCAGAACAGACAAACCAGCTGGAAAATCCATATGATTAACAGACATAACATACTACTTGCCTTATAGTTTTAGCATCTGTGGTTGTAATTATAAAGCTTTTAGTGGCATAATTACCAAAACTCAAGTTTGTTTCACTCTCTAATTTTATATCATTTTGATTTCATATCCATCTTATACAAACATATCCATCTTTCATATCCATCTTTATACAAACATCAGGAAGTCCTGCAACTAACAAGCACATACTAAGAATAAGTAAAATATTCTAATCTAGTTAGCAAATCTCATTAGAATATTGCTAGCTTGGTTGGCTGAGTGGTTAGTATATCCACTTTCCAGCCAAAAGGCTGCAGGTTTGAATCCTGCCGTAGGCATGGATGTTTGTGATTGTCTGTGAAAATACTAGTGGTGGTGGGCAGTAGATGGTGTTGGTGTAGATGATGCAGTTCACTATAGTTGATAGATTGAGTGGTAGAGATGGCAGTGTTGTAGAGTAGGTGCCTTCCCTTGATGAGTCTTTGGACTCCTTGGAGGTGTTATGTGATGATAATAATAATAATAATAATAAAGCAAAGTTATGGTTTCAAAAAAAAATGGCAAACACTTTTTTAATAATATTCAACAGAAAATTCTTTTCTTTACAACTGATTTGAATAAATGATCACTGTTATATACTTAAAAATTCTATGAAATTTATTTATTAGTCTGTTTCTATCCTGATATTGGAAATTTATGCATATTTAAAAAAAATAAAGTTTTTCAGAAGAAATCAGACTTGATAAGAATTTGATTTTAACAAACTCTACCTAAATCATTTTTTTTTTGATAAGATATTTCATTAAATTTATTTTTAATGATTGTTATGCATTCATGATTTGAAATTAGTATTTCACAGATGTGTATTTTTCCACATATAAAAATATATAAATTATAATTTTTTTTACTAATTTTAACAGATGGCTCAAGTAACAGCTGTCAAGCACCTAGAAATGTATAATACAGGAAGGATATAAAGATTGTACATAGTCTTCCAAATAAGGTACAATGAAGTGCCGGTGATGGAGAATATCGCATTGTACAGCCAGTCTCTAGTGTTCTTTGTGTACATAGACGTGTTTTTTGAAAACATACATGCAGAGAACAGTATATAAAAGTGGAATTCAGTCCTTTTGTAGGACTGAATGCTATCACATAGGACTTCTTTTTGAAGATTTAAAGATGAGCTTTATACAAAGGTCTCCTGCAGTAAAGTTAATGATTTTTACAGTGACAAGTCTGTGAAAAAAATGAAACAAACTGTTTTTTTTTTTTTCCTGAAGATTGTAATATATGAGTCTTTTCTGTTTTAACTCTTGACATCAGCAAAATGCATCAACACAATCATGAATTCCTTTTGTCATTATAACAGTTCATTGTCACCCAAGGTCAAAGAATATCTGCTGTTACTGTATTTGAGGGAATTAAATATACTTAAATAACTAGATATTTATTTATATATCTGTTTAGTAGTAGTAGCAATGTTGTATAACTTGCATTGAACAAAAGAAAAAAAAAAGTAATCATAAAATTATTTTAAAAAAAAGTAAAAGAGAATTTTAAGTGTTTTGTATTGAATAATCTGAATACTACAGAAAATAATGCCATGTATTCCCTCCAGGTTTATTGTGATTGTTAAAACAATTACATCAAATGATAAAGATTTTTGGAATAGAACTTCATCCATGCATTTTTTATGTCTGAATGAAGTTCACTCATAAAAAATGCATTTATGCTCCTTAGAAAATTTGTGTATAGAAACTGTGTAAATATAAGATGTCATACAAATATAGTTGTTGTTGTGAAAGTTTGTACAGATGAATTATGTTGAAGTTCATTACTTCTTATTTTATATATATTTTTATGTATTGCATGCATGTGAGAAAGGGTTTATCTGTTTTAAAAGAGAACTGTTTGTTTATAAGCAAGTGCAGTTTTATTCTTATTAATATACACTGTGTCACTGTAACATAGTAAGTTGGAGGGGGAGGGGAGCAAGTTTTCATGGAATAAAATCATGAATTATCACTGCAATTTGAAAAGGATTTTGAAGCTTAAATATATTACATTTTAATGAAATATAGAGTTTAATGTCTTATACAGGTAATACTTTAAAATGTAATTAGGTTATATGATTATTCTATCAGATGATATTAAATTTTTCATTTCAGCCTCATGTAGATAGAATAGTCATTTTGGCCAACTACTTCTGATTTGTTAATCCTTTCATTACCATGACTCTACACCTGTAGTTGATATTCAACCATTGGTATGCTTTGAAATTAAAATTTAGATTTTAAATGCAATTTAAAATCTAAGATATTTACATTGATAAATTATAATTTTAGGTGAAAAGGGACAATTTTTTTGTTTATTTTTATAAAAAAATTTTCACGATTTTCAACAAATGTTTCTTCAGTTACATTTATTTGTCCGTTTTTTATATTTTGATAATTTTATATTTTCTGTTAGCTACTTTGAAGAAAAATTGAAAGGAAGCAGACAAATTTAGTAACAAAAGAGACATTATTAGTTTGGTAATTATCATATCTAACATGTTAGACCCAGTGACCTTTTACACCAAGTAACTTGGATAGACATAAACCTACTTAATACCATAAGCTAATGAACTGCATTTATAGTCTGCCTACTGTGTCAAATGCCTATTCAGTTTGTCTGTTTTGCAGGAATTCTTCAAGAAAATTTTAAGGATTATGTGTCAGCAGTGTGGGAGGGGGGGGTAGTGACTTCAAAACACTCATGCTGCAAGTTTCCTGCTTTATATATAATTTCTATTTCTATACAAAAAATCATATCCAATCCATTACAGGATACAGACAAATTAGCCTTCAGAAAACACATACACACATACAATTTACAGACAAAAAATATACTAGTGGTGGGCAGTAGATGGCGTTGGTGTAGATGATGATGGTAGTGGCGGTTCGGTGTTGTTTGTGGATTATGTGGTGGACATGGAGAGTTGTAGAGTAGATTCCCCCCCCCCGATCAGTCTTAGGACTCCTTAACGATGTCATGAAATAATAATAATAAATGCACCATAAGATGTTTTGTACTGCCCTTTGCTAAATTCATATGGTAATAAAAGGATTAACTTTTTTTTTCACTTTAAACTATTTGATTATAACTTGTTTTCTGTGCAATTTATATGATTTTTGTATATTTGCTATTTTTATAAGATTCAGTTTTATGAGATGCTCATTATTCAAATTTTTTATCAGTCAAATCATGTCATACTTATTAAGCTCTGTCAGATCAGTGATGCCCACATACCTCATGATAATAAAATTTTATGAATTTACGAAACTTCAAAATTGTATTTTATATTAATCTGTTTTTATGAAGAAGATTATAAAAAGAGAATTCTATTTTGATATTTTTACATATCTTAAGGATATATGGACATGGTCTCTACAATCCATGTGAGTGCACAATATAAACACTAATATTATTATTTACGCACATACTTGATTAGATTACAACATATTTTATCTTTTATGAATTTCTGGACAATTCTCAGATATTGCTGTAAACTTGGAAAAGGCTCTAGAAACACACTGAGATCTGATGAAGTGCATGTGAATTGTACTGTTATAACTACATCGAGTAATGAATACTTTATATAGTAATTTCTATACAAAAAATCAGATCCAATCTAAGTATCTTTATTGCTTTTTTTTAATTATTATTATTATTATTCAGGCCTGCATGGAGTCAAAAGACTCATCGCAGGAGGCCCTTCCTAGGAAACACAAAGTCTATTAAGACTCATCATGGGAGGTCCCTCCTAGGAACACAAATTCTATCATACCACTCCTTAAACTCATTGATCGTTCTCACCACTCCATCAGGCAATGCATTCCATGGTTCAACCACCCTCCATGCAAAGAAACCACTCCTCACCTTCTTGCTCGCAGTTTCCTTTCGTAACTTCCAGGGATGGCCCCCCTTGTCATCACTTTTTCCCCTGTTCAACCAAGCGAAAGAACTCTCCAGTGTCAAACCTGTAACCACCTCATAACAGTTTAAAAATCTCGATCATATCATCTCTCCTTCTTCTACCCATCAAACTCTGCAGTCCACATTCCCTCAGCCGATCCTCATAACTAACATTGTACGATCCTGAAACTGTCTTTGTTATCTGCCTCTATACCCCTTCCACAATTAATTTATCCTCCTCAAATCCTGGAGACCAAATCTGAGAACAATAGTCTAAGTGTGGTCTGATTAGGGTCATACACCGATAACTCTTATCTCTGCAGGTCAGTGTCCTTCTCATTATTGCAGCAGTCCTCTGTGTTACCTTCACCACCTTTGCAATATGTCCCCTGAATTTCAGGTTTCTATCAATCATCAACTCCAGATCTCTTGTCTCCCTTCCCCCAGTATAGCTCTCCAACAGAGTATGCAGTGTCCCATCGATGTGTTCCAAAACTTCAAGACCTTACATTTTTCTGTATTAAACTGACACCCCTATTCATTTGCCCATCTGTCTAGCGTATTCAAATCCTCTTGCAGGGCTACCACATCTGCACTATTACTAATAACCCTTCCCAGCTTCACATTATCTGCAAACAACTGAATATTCCCCTGCAATCCACTGACAATGTCATTGATATAAAGATTAAACAATATAGGTCCTAGTATTGAGCCCTGTAGGACCCCACTTGTAACCCTCTGCCTCCATACACAACTCTCTGATACCTCTCAGACAGTCAATCCTGATTCCAGTTGAACAACCTGACATCCAAACCCGTGTGCTACAACTTAAATATCTGCTTATCATGTGGAACCCTGTCAAATGCCTTCACTAAATCCAAGAAAATGGAAGTATATGCCTTTCACTCATCTACTGCTCTTGTAACTTTATTATGAAAGGCTAGCATATTACTAAAACAAGAGCGCGCCTTCACAAATCCATGTTAACTCTTACAGATAACATTACCCCCATCTGCCCAATGCTGTATATGATCCCTCACTAATTTTTCCAAGATCTTAACAACTACCGATGACACACAAACAGGCCTATAACTAGACACTTAGTTTGCTACCCCCCCCCCTTATGTAATGGCACTGTCTTACCTTCCTTCCATTCCCTGGGCACCTTTCCCATAGCCAGACTTTCATTGAAAAAGCCAGGTCAAGGGAGCTGTCAATTCTTTAGCACATTCTCTGAAAACTCATTGTGAAATACCATCCAGTCCCACAGCTTTACTGACATCCAGAGTACTTAGTATTTGGAACACACTCTCCTCCTGCACATCTAAACCTCGAGCCTGTCCTATTCCTCTAGTATTAAAATTTACTCCTCCAGGATGAAATACCCCAATAAAGTGTTCTTTATGTTGGAGGTTTAATGGATTTTTTACAACACTCAAAAAGAATTAAAATAGAATTTAATACTTCCTATATTTCGTTCCTAGTCACTAGGACATCTACGGGGATTACAAAAACAATTAATGTAACATGCACACAAAAATTTACAATACTAAGCCCAACCACGTGGGTGACACTAAAGTCTTATCTAGGTGGAACGCCCTCTAAGGGCGGTAGTAGGTGGCCTGGAATGTATGTTGGAGGTTTAATGGATTTTTTACAACACTCAAAAAGAATTAAAATAGAATTTAATACTTCCTATATTTCGTCCTAGTTACTAGGACATCTAAGGGGATTACAAAAACAATTAATGTAACATGCACACAAAAACTTACAATACTAAGCCCAACCACGTGGGTGACACTAAAGTCCTATCTAGGTGGAGCGCCCTCTAAGGGCGGTAGTAGGTGGCCTGGAATGTAAGGTGGGACCTCTGGTGATGAGTGTTTCCCAAATCTTCGGAAGCTTAATGCAACCGTATTTGTTAAGATTTGGTTGGTTTCTGAGAGCTGCTGCTGCTGCTTCTAAGAAAAGTCTCTCTTTCTTGAATTTGCTGTGGTAGAGCATGGTGGTTTTCTTCCATGATACTCTGTGGGTGGTGTCCAAAAACATGGTCAGCCAAGCCTGAATGGCCATAGTTGTGTTTAACGATGTACGACTTGTGTTCCTCCAGGCTGATGGATGCTGATCTGCCTATCTGTCCAAAGTATGCAAGCTTACAGGAACAGGGTACTTTGTCAACTCCAGGCAGAGCGAGAGAGGGGGGGAGCTGATCTTTCGTAGAACGGATAAGGGTAGCAAGTTTGTGGTAGGGCTTATATGCTGTGTGTAGGTTATACTTTTTTAGTATCTTGGCTATTTTTTCCGAAGTACCACGGATGTAGGGTATGGTGATAGCATTTTTAAAATCTTGTTGACGAGAGGGATGGGGAATGGGGGAGGAATTGATTATTTTTTTGATACTGTGTTCGCTGTAGCCATTGGAGAGGAAAGTTCTGTGTATGTGGTTAAACTCAGTAGTGAGGGCGGTTCCACTGGAACAAAGATTGTGGGCTCTCTTGGTAAGAGTTTTAATGATGCCATATCGTTGCGAGGGGTGGTGGTGGGAGAGTTTATGAATGTATCTGCCTGTGTGTGTGTGTGGGTTTTCTGTATACAGTGAAGGCGAGTGTATCATTAGGCAGGCATGTGACTAAGGTGTCTAGGAAGGGTAAACAATTGTTCTCTTCCTTTTCCATAGTAAACTTGATTCTTGGATGTAGGCTATTGAGATGACTGAGGAATGAGTCTAACGTGTCTGGGCCATGAGGCCAAATAGAGAACACATCATCTACATATCTTAGCTAGATAGAAAGAAGGTTTGAGTGGGGCTGAGTCTATGGCTCGTTTTTTGAAATCTTCCATATAGAAATTGGCAAGGGGGGTGAGAGGGGGGAACCCATGGCAGTTCCCTCTATCTGCTTGTAGATTTTGTTCTTCCAAGAGAAATACCCAGAGTTGATGGCAAAGGAAAAGAGATCTAAGATATCAGAGGGAAAAAACGTTTTCTAAGAGAGATCCATCCGCCTGGAGGAACACAAGTCGTACATCGTTAAACACAACTATGTTTAGGACCATGTTTTGACACCACCCACAGAGTATCATGGAAGAAAACCACCATGCTCCACCACAGAAAATTCAAGAAAGAGAGACTTTTCTTAGAAGCAGCAGCAGCAGCTCTCAGAAACCAACCAAATCTTAATAAATATGGTTACATTAAGTTTCCAAAGATTTGGGAAACGCTCATCACCAGAGGTCTCCCTTACATTCCAGGCCACCTACTACCACCCTTAGAGGGCGCTCCACCTAGATAGGACTTTAGTGTCACCCACATGGTTGGGCTTAGTATTGCAAGTTTTTGTGTGCATGTTACATTAATTGTTTTTGTAATCCCCTTAGATGTCCTAGTGACTAGGACGAAATATTGGAAGTATTACATTCTATTTTAATTCTTTTTGAGTGTTGTAAAAAATCCATTAAACCTCCAACATAATGTCCTCACAGCACTTAAGCCTCTACACAAGAACAATAAAGTGTTCATCGAACAATTCCACTATGTCTTCTGCATCAGTCACTCTATTCTCATTTTTATCCCACAATGTCATTCTTCCACGATCATTTCTTCTCCTACTGGCCACGTAGCTAAAAAAACTCACTAGGATTTTTCTTTGGATCTAAGGGCCAATCTCTTCTCATATTCCAGTTTCGCCATCCTTACCATACTAGTCACTCTCATGGCCTGTGTCTTATATTCTTCATGCATTTGCTCATCACTATCTCCTTATATCTCTTCCATAGCCTCTCTTTCACATGCAGTTCCTGTTTAATATTGTGTCCTCTTCTTCACTTGTGGAATACAGCTTACGATTGCTGCTAACAAATATTCCTTCACAATTTCCCAAGCACTAATGATATCCCTTCCCTCCAATTCCTCCCTTCATGAAACTTTCCCAAGTTGATGTCTAAGACTATTATAATCACCTGCCTTATAATTCCACGTACGTTCCTGTCTCTTTGATACTCCTGCATGTCTATTCATCTTCCAAGTCAAAACCACGTGGTCACTCTCTCCAACTGGTGGGAGAGATGCCATCTCAGTTATTATCAGCTATTCCGATGCTATGACCAAATCCAAAATTCTCAAACCTCTTGCTGAAGACATTTATCCCTCAAGAACTCTAGAAATTCCATTCTATTTAAAAAAAAAAAACTTCAGACCATATAAAAGTTATCAAATAGTGCATGTTTTTATACCTCACTGTTATGTTAATCCAATGTAATACTAAAATGAAGAAAAATGCAGGCATAAAGAATTTAAAATGCTGTTTAAAATACTGCAGAGTAGAGTTTCTAATATCAAAATTGGCTAGGATGCTTAACGATAAGTACATTCTTTCTTTTTTTGTATAATATTCAGTAATAAATGGAATTTAGTAATAAAGGAGTCGAGCATAGATGAAGGATTAAGTGGCATAGATGGTGAGTTACATAGTGTAGAGTACTATCCTCTACCAGTGAGTTCTTGGAGGTATTGTTGTAATAATAATAATAATAATATGTAATTAAAGGATTGTATTTTTCAGCTATCTGTATTTCAGAAAGCAAATAGGACAGGAACATATTAATTTAGAATAGTGAGATTATTATTACTATATAATGACACTGCCAGGAAGTCTGACTCAAGTGACAGGGTCCTTTACAGATGATACATGCCGAAATACTTATCACACCTCTCCTTGAAGCATTCACTGAAAAATGATTCACAGTGCCTATTGTCATGATTTCTGATACTTTTCATGAAAAGTTTACATTATTACTAAATTACTATTGATAATTTTCCTCCACTTCACTGAAGACAGACTCACAATACCTATCATGATCATAATTTTTCCTGCTAAGTATCCCCCCCCCCAAGGTCAAAGGGTGTACAGGATATTATGATAGTACTACATGAAAAGTTTACATCATTACTAATTTCCTACTGATAATTTTACTCCAAATCTAAATCAATTCACCTAGATCTTAGTATTCTAAGTGTTTTTCCTATTCTGGCATCAAGTACTTGCTTCTTTCCATAGCAGCCTGTTTAAGAGACTATATTACTTGTGATTAACTCTGCTCACACTTTCCTGAATTATTATTATTACAGGCTACTCAAGGAGTCCTTAGACTCATCGAGAGAGAGGTCCTAAACATCATGTCGGGAACTCAACATTTGCACTTGCTTTGAACTCATTCATAGTTGCAGCACCCACAACAGACCCTGGTAACCTATTCCACACATTCACTACTCTCCAAGCAAAAACTTTGTTCTAACACCCTTGCTAACTACACTCTTACTCAGTTTCCATGGATGGCCACTAGTTCTCCCACCAACACACCCATTCTGAAAAATTTCCTCTGAATTAATCTTGCAAAAAAACCCTCTCAATAATTTGAATGTCTCAATCATATCACTTCTTTTCTGCCTGTCTACCAGTTTCTGTAACCCACAAATCTTCAACCTGTTCTCATAAGGTTCATTCCATAGACCTTATGAGTTCATTCCATTCCACTTCCTCCTCATCACCAAGAAACCCTAGTGCTCAGATCTGCATGCAGTAGTCAAGATGGAGTCAGCTTGATAAAGAAGAACAACCTGCTTGTCTCTGCTCATCAAAGTATTCTTCAGTAACCAAGTGATCTGATGAGCTGCTTTAGCTACTTTTGCTATGTGCCACCTAAATTTTAACTCTCTATCCATTAACACTCCCAAGTCTCTGGGTTAATTTGGAGTACAGTTCCACCAATGTGGTATCTTCTCTCCCATAGTCCTAAATGGACTGTTGGACCATCCATGGCTGGATGATGTTCTTTGTTATCCTCCTCTAATCATCTCAGTCTCTTGTTCTTGATGTCAGCTGAGAAAGGGAAGAATTTGTCAATTTTTTGATGTCAGTCCATTTTAATCGAGATCGGCCCCTCTTGATCCCGGAAAGATTCCTTCTAGTGTTTGCTTTAGAATGCCATTATCCCTCTCCACACATGTGAACCATTTCATCTGTCTTCTTCTGATGACTGCCAGAATATTTTCCCTTTTTTCGCCGTCTATTGAATTAATCAGTTTCCGAATATTTTCATTGGTTTCGTGAGCAGTATAGGGAAATCTCAAGAGTCTTCTGTAAGTTTTCATTTCAAAAGATAGGAATCTCCTCTCATCCTCTCAATGTTGTACATTTTGTACATGTACATCCTTGTATGCAATACACTTTAATACGACTACAGTCGTCGATCACTAAACGAAATTCAAAATTATAGCTCTTCATGTTTTTAATGGTATCTTGACACTTTATTTTTTCTAAATGGGCACGATGGGTGTAGCAAGTTTATGAAATTCTTTCAACACACAAATTGCTCCGAAGGCATTAATTCTGCTATCTAAATGAGTTTCTAAAATGCTTAATTCTATGATGTGATTACAATTTTTAAAAAGATTAATAGAGCTTTGTGACATCTATGAAATTGAATATGCAGTCCTGCAAGCTTAAAAAACGCAGCCGGTTTTCTCCATTTCTTTAAAATATTTTCAACATTTTTTTTATTCATCGTTAATGCATAAAAGTCTAAATGTTCAACTGTGTTTGAACAATATCAAAAATATTTTCTTTATATTTAGTTATTAAAAAATTCTGCATGTGTCATTGAAATAAAACGTTCAAAAGATTTCATCTGTATTAATAGGGAATCGATGTCCCCTTCATAATACAAAACACCAGTTTTTTGTTGGTGTTTTTGTTAAATTTTTTTAAATTAATTTCATAAACATACTTTTAGCTCCAGTGTCTTCCACTAAAATGTCTAATGGATTTTTTTCTGTTTTGTCATGTAGCTCATTGGAAGTGGCATGTGCTGTTCACGCCGCTAAATCTCCCGAAGAGAGAGAGAGAGAGGGAGTCGTAAGTTCGATTGTAGTCACTGACTAGAGGAATTTTTACTAACCCTTTTTTCGACCTGTTCCCGAGTTAGTCTATTTCTGTCAGGACAAGCGGGCTTTTTCTTCCAGAAATTCGAGTTTGTCATCCATCCCGTCAACTGAAGAAAATCCACCGTAGAACCCACACTATTTTCAGACAGTAAAAATAGTGTTAGGATTAAGGAACACGAGATGGTGGGACTTGCTAGTCGCATCTTTCACCAGACTCCATGTATAATTACTAATAGTTTTGGGCCAGCAATTTCTGATTGGCTACTTGTGGAGACTGAACTGTTCTGCAGTTTCCAAAAGTTTTAACTCTAACAATGATAGAGCTAAAACAGCCTCCCTATATGAGAATAAAAGGCGCTAGCTGATTTTTTTTATCGTAAATATATCCACATTTTCAAAATTATAAATTAATTCCTTGTGATAAGAGAAATATCTAATTCCTTCTCAGCTAAAGGGGTGAAGCATTTCTAGAATGACTTCTTTCTAATAAATTACCTTATTTTTCGGACCATAAGACGCACATTTTTACATAGAAAAATCGACTTAAAATGGGTGCGTCTTATCCTCCGGAGATAACATTAAAATACGAATCTTTGCACTGTACCGAAGTTGTTAGCGAAGTTCAATTACTGGCGCAATATGTTAATAAAATTAATAAGTACACCACAGAAGGAAGGTACCTAAGTTATTTCGCTGCATGTGGGTGAATCACCGATTTAGAACGTCAATAGTCATTAGTGTGTAAACATATGAGCTTCTGTACGTTCATTTTAAAAAAAAAAAAAAAAATCAGCTAACACCTTTTTATTCCCGTATACGGGGAGTAGGCGAGGCCATTTAGCCATATCTAACTTTTGGAGACTGAGTGGGCAGTTCAATCTCCACTGGTACCAATCAGAGATAGATGGCCCAAGGCTATCACTAATTAAGCGGTACTCAGTGAAGAGAGACGGCTCAAATGTGCCGCCATCTCGTGGTCCCTAACCCTAACACAATATATTTAATGTCTGAAATAATGTGGGTTCTACGGTCGATTTTCTTGAGTTTACAGGACGAAAAACCCGAGTTTCCGGGAGGAAAAACCTGCTTGCCCGTGCCAGAGATCGACTAACTCGAGAACCGGTCGAAAAAAGGCTTAGAAAAATTTCCTCTAGTCGCCGACTAGACTCGAAACCAAGTCTTCCTTCGTGCGGCCAAGCGCCGTGGTTGGCAAACGCCACATCCACTGAGCTACACAGGCTCTCGTTCATTTTTATAAGTCGTTAAAATTTTTATCTTAAAATTAGAAAAAATGAGTAAAACAAAAAAAGACTTTCATGTAACGTGAATTATAAATTAAATGTGATAAATTATGCAAAACAATATGGAAACAGAGCAGCAGAAAGACATTTTGGTCCACCACCAACAGAAAAAATGGTTCGTGAGTGGAGAAAACAAGAGGAACAATTAAAACTGCTATGTAAACACAAGAAAACATTTCGTTCGCACCTAGAAAAATGGCCAGAATTAGAAGTACAAGTGAAAAATTGGGTAACAAATCATCGAAACATGGGAATATGTTTCTACGAAAATGATAATTTTTGAAGCGAAACGATGGGCAACTGCTAATGGAATTTTAGATTTTACCGGATCACCGTCTTGGTGCTTTAGATTTATGAAAAGACATGGGTTATTCATGCGTACAAAAACCACTCTAGCCCAAAAAATGCCGGCTGACTATGAAGCTAAAATTATAGAATTCCATAGATTGGTCATATCAGCGAGAAGGAAATTTAACTTTGAGCTTAATCAAATTGCGAACATGGATGAAGTTCCTCTAACTTTTGATGTTCCTTCAAATCGGACAGTAGATTCAAAAGGCACCAAATCAATAGTGATCAAAACCACAGGTCAGAAAACACTCACTACACTGTAGTTTTAGCTTGTTGCGCAGACGGAACAAAACTACCCCCCACCCCATGTTAATCTTCAAGAGAAAAACGTTACCGAGAGATGAAATTCCTCGTGGCATTATTATCCACGTTCAAGATAAAAGCTGGATGGACGAAACAGGAATGAAATTATGGATACAAAAGATATGGGCAAAACGTCCAGGTGCGTTGTTTATAAAGCCTGCGATGTTAGTGTGGGTTAAATTCAGAGCGCATAAAACAGAACTAACCAAGAAGCTTCTAAAAGTAATGAATACAGAATTAACTGTCATTCCTGGAGACTTTACAAGTCAATTACAACCCATGGATGGAGCTATTAATAACCCATTCAAAAATTTTATGCCGGAAGAGTGAAACAAATGGATGGCAAAGCCAAATCACGATATTACAGCAACATGACGTATGAAACGGCCAACAATTTCAAAAGTATGTACCTGGGTGAAAAATTCATGGGTAGCTTCGAAAGAAGAGACGATTATAAAGTCATTTAAGAAATGTGGGATAAGTAATGCGATGGATGGTACCAAAGATGACGCAGTTTTTGAAGGGAGCGACAACAATAGTTCAGATGAAAGTAATAAGAACGGTGACATTAACGAGACGGGTGATAGCACCGAGAGTGAAGATGAACTGAGTATTGCTAATTCAAATTATTGTAACAATAAATAAAAATTAAGTAAGAATTTGTACATATCTTTATATAATAAAATATTTTTTTTATCTAAAATCGTCTCATAAATTTGGGGTGCGTCTTATCATCCGAAAAATACGGTAGCTAATAAATGACTGAGAAAAAAATCCTGAGAAATAAATCAAGACTAATTATTTTCAGTTGCAAGATAGTATTCAGAGATTTTTCGAGACAATTATCTACCCTAACTGGGTTCTAAATGGGATTGATGTTCACAATCCAAGTAATTGTCTCTAACATTTTTAAATTCACAAGTATACGAGTTAAGCCATGAAAGTTGGCAATTTTTGACGTGCAGTCCTGATAAATTTGGGCACTGTAATATCAAATGTTCTAAAATGTTTTGTTGCACCAAAATCATTCATTGAAATTTACTATCTTTACTACACTACATCGCATGAATTCTGAAAACTCGTTTCTAAACATATTAGGAATTATTCTTACATGGTGATTGAAAGATAAACTCTGCTTCGCTTGCTCACTTTGAAACAATGATCAATTCGATCAGGTATATCTATTATATTATCACTTTTTGAAGGATAAAATATAATATTATGGTAACTTTTCCAAAAATTAAAAAGTAGGCTTGATCCAATAAAAACTATTCCTCACATAATAATAAACTAATGCCTTTTATGCTGTTATAGGAAGTATTGCGAGGCCTTTAAACCCTATCTAGCTTTTGGAGACCGAGTGGACTTGATCTCGACCGGTAGCCAATCAGAGATAGCAAGCCCATGTCTATCACTAATTATAGACGGCTGATGAAGATTGTTATCTGATGTTAAACACAATTGTTATTTGATGCCTATACAATCAACTGCTACAACATGCCGGCTCAGGCGTCGCCCGGATAAACAAAGGAAGGCCCGCGATACCAATCGAGCGATCGGGGTTGGATCGAAAAATGGATACCGAAAGGAAACAGAAACTAAAACTAACAGAACTGTTATCAGTAGGACTGTGCGGACACTCTGGATGTCAGGAAAATTAGAACTACTTCGTGAGGAAATGAAGAGATATCGGTGGGATATACTACGATTGGCAGAGATTAGATGGATATCATCTGGAGAGATCAATGGATGCGAAGTAATATAGTCAGGACATAACACCATGCACGAAGCAGGAGTTGGCTTCCTTCTTAGCAAAAGAGCTCGAGAGGCACTGTTAGGCTACAAACCAGTTAATGAAAGAATCATAGTAGCAAGATTTCAGGCAAAGCCATTCAACATATCAATAGTCCAGGTATATGCATCCACATCTGACAGCACAGATGAGGATATTGACTTATTCTACAAAGATCTGACAGAGACAATAGAAACAATACCGAAGCAAGATGTGCTAATTATTGAAGGAGATTGAAATGCCAAAGTTGGAATAGATAATGATGGTTGGGAAAGGGTCATGGGAAAATATGGTTTCGGAGAAAGAAATGAACGAGGGGAAAAATTGTTAGAATTTGCTTGGACTACGAGATGATGATCTGTAAAACAATGTTCCAACAAAAGGTGTGTAGAAAATGGACGTGGCGATCAAATGATGGGTAAACCAAAAACATGATTGATATGATTATGATTAAAAGAAGATGGATAACATCAGTACAGCAATGTCGAACTTTTCAAGGAGCGGATATAGACTTAGACCATAGTTTAGTGATTGCAAACATCAAGTTGAAATTAAAAAAGAAATATAAACCCCAACATCAGAATAGAAGAGATACAGCACGAATAAGTGAAGCAGAAATAGGAAAAAGGTACAGAACAGTGTTAGAAAGAAACTTAAAAGTGTGAAGAAAGAAAAAAAAATCGAATTTAAGAGTGAAAAGAGCAATGAAGGCGATAGAAGATGCAGTTGAAGAAACAGTACCAGAAAATCGGCCGTCGAACCTACACTATTCTCAGACATTAAAAATATTGTGTTAGAGTTAGGGACCATGAGATGGCGGCACTTGCTAGCTTCCTTCACTGCGTATCAATTAATTAGTGATAGCCTTTGGCCAGCAATCTTTGATTGATCAGAGATAGCCTCTGACCAGCTATCTCTGATATATCTATAGCATTTGTAATATATATAAACAAGATAATAAATATTGATAATAATGAGATGATGATAAATAATAAAAAAATAACCTAAACCAACAGATCAAATAAAACTGATACCTAACATTCTCCATTTCGTCGTCTACTTCGCAAAACATTTCCAAGGAAAATTTTGTTATTTTAAGATCTTAAAAGCAAGAGATGAGAGAAGGATTCGTTTCCTTGATGATAATGAAAAGTATCCAAAACTGCATCTCAAAAAAAAAAGAAAAAAAAATGAAAAAAAGTGCCTTGCCCAAATGGAAATCATTGTTTAGTACTGAAACATGGTTTCGACTGAATTAAATAGAAATAAAAAAGAAAAATAAATCAGCATTAAATAGAGACGGATTGATGGTCGTTTAATTAATGGAGTAGAATGATGTAGACTGGTGCGGATTGGTTTTGACGATGCCCTTTGGATAAAAGCACATTGGTTTGAATCTTGTTCACGAGGCGAAGTACTTTTATCAGGGCTGTTTAACTTAAGTGAGTTAGCCGGTCTCATCCCGAGGCGGAAGGGGTTTTTCTAGCTGAAACTCGGTTTTTTATATCTTCTGTTCTCGTGGTCTATGCACATCGTACATCTAGATTTGTTTTTTTCCTTTTTCTAGCTATCTGGAATAAACAGTTAACGAAAATAAATAAGACAGTGCATGAAGAAAGTTTGGAGACATGGAGAATTGAAATGGTGTGAAAACAATAATTCGGAACACATAAAAATTCAGATAATGGAAATATCAAAACACAGCTCTTCTATTGTAATAAAAAATGTAACTGAAATATCTCGCAATTAAAAAATCAGTGCAAAACGTCAGTTGGTTATGTTTGTTTTTCATTGAGAGTTCGCTTTTCATATCGCAAATTTTCCTGTCGTTTTTCAAAATAGACCATAAGAAAGGTGGCCATAAATTAACTTTCCCTCTTTGGAAGTATCTGTAGCTAAAACTAATACATGGAATGAGAGACCAAATTTTATATTGGGACTTTCGAAGACATTGGGAGATGAATTCCGCGAAAAAAAGATGTAGTACCAAAAGTCGCCGATAGGGGGAATTTTGAGGCTGGTAAAAAGGATTATGCAAATTTTACTGTTACGTGACAGCAGAGCCACTAATTCCACTTAAAAGGGGATTGGTAATGTTCAGGCAGTTATTCGAATGACTGACGAATTGTGCTCAATATGCGCCCTACCTTGCCTCAACATGCTTTACTTGTTGAGTTGTTTTACCTTAAACAGTTCAATGCCGTAGCGGTCCTTGGGGAATTTAGAAGGCTTCATAACCTACGTAGAGGTCCTATGTCAGCTGTAGCGCTGAGAGCTATGATTAAGAATTTTGAAGAAACTGGATCACTAGGAGTTAGACCTGGCAGGGGACAGAAAGCAGTGCAAGAAGAGACAGTAACAGACGTTGCTGCTGCGGTGTTCGACGACGCAGGGACCAGTACTGGTCCAAGCGCTAGTGCCATAGCTCACAGACTTGATATGGCTTATGGTACAGTGTGGAAAATCTTACGAAAAATGTTGTTGTTATCATTGTAACGCACCACATATCCAGCTGGAATGAGTGACGCGGCTGTCGCTTACACCGTCGAAATGTTATTATTCCATTTTATCTGCCTTTAATGTAATTATCCACTTGTTTTAGGCTACGTCAGGGCCAAAATTTCCCCTATTGGCGACTTTTGGTACTAAATCTTTTTTTCGCGGAAATCATCTTCCCATGCCTTCAAAAGTCTCAATATAAAATTTGGTCTCATTCCGTTTATTGATTTTAGCTACAGATGCCTCCAAAGAGGAAAAGTTATTTTATGGCCACCCTGTATATATCTGTGTGTGTGTGTGAATTGGCAATATTAACATTCAGGTGTACGGGCAGAGCTCATCGCAGGTTAGTTAACAGAATGGGGCAAGGAAAGGTTGCAAAGCTAGTTTTTAATCAATGAATGGCAGGAAAAAGAAAAAAACAAAGGAAACTCAAATCTAGAACGAACTGATGTCATTCAAATTCTCTTCAAAGACTCAAATATAAAATTTATTTATTTAGTTTTGTTCTGCTTCTTAAGTCATTATCTTAAATGATAAAATCTAAGTTATTTAAAAATGTTTGCGTAATGGATCAGATATTACACAATTTAGCGAAAGGAATTCGCTTTTAGTACTACTCTATGAGAACTCTACTCGAAATGGAGATACAGTTCTTCAGATAACAGGTTTCTTACACAAGTGTGTTGTTTGAAAAACGATAGGAAATTAGGGCATCTGTGTCTTGCTCAAGAGTGTTGAAGAAGCAGATCTTAAAGAGTTGCGTGTACTCTACTTAACAGAAGGGAAACGAATAGCTCGTAATGCATAAAAAAATACGATGTTAAGAAGTACTTTGAATTTATTTGAATTCAGTGCATTCATTCCATAACGAATATCACTGAATTCTGTTCGCAGTTAATTCAATATTCTTTTCGCGAGATGCAGATTAATCTCACTCAACTCCGTTAATTGCTGAGTGCAGAACAACTATTCAAATACTCTCCAGTTGTTATTGTACTGAGTCACAGTAGAAGTAGAGAAGGCTATGAAGCCATAGTAATATGCCTGTTAAATGTGTGTTTTTGTAGGTGGGTGGGTGTTCTTTTACATCAAGCAAAAGAGGCCACAAGAACACGCCACACCTCGACAAATTATAATTTGTCAATGTGTGTTATAGAACTCCTAAGACAAATAAAACTTCTTTCGTCCATTTCTTCCAAAATCGTTGAATTTCTTTATTCAGTTCCCTAAACCTAGTCAGCTTTTCATACACTTATTTCTACTCTATTCCCTGGTATTACTACATCAATAAACTACATGTTTTTGTTGTTGTTCGTTTTAAAGTCCCATAATATCTAAACAATTTCATTTTCAATAACTATTTTTTTCGACTTTGTGTTCCCAAGGTATTTTCAAGTTGGGAAACCATATTTCCAGCATAAACTCCAGTGTACAGCTTTTGCTACCCGATCATCATGCCTTTGCTTATAGTCTATATAGGCAATTTTGCTGCAAGAAACTAATGAGACGGTGCAATGTCTCTTCTTTATCTCTGTCGGCATTTGCTATCGCTACAGATCTTTTCAATCTTCACATTTATTGCATTCCTTTTGTAGGGCTTTTTCTTGAGCAACAAGTATCAAACTTTCTGTTTTTATCTTGATAGTCACTGAAGCCATTGCCAAGTTAAACAAATGTCAACTTTCCCTTCAAAATGTTTCAAATATTGACCATGGAGTGCTTTATTTTTCCAGCTTTCGCAGTGTGTAAGTCATCAACGCTCGCTTTTCATTTTTTACTCTTTGCTTGACTTGTAAAAGATCATATCCTCCGCTTTTCTTGGTTGTGTATAACCGATTCATATTTCTGCGTGAATGCAAGGCATGATTCACTATCATTAATTTTCGAATTTTACGATCAAGTGCATCCAAATCGGCGCGTGGCGTGTGTAGGTGTGCTCAATTATCACATGTGTGTGTATCTGATTACAGGGATTGCCCATGGATTGATTGCTGTTAGAGTGTTGTTGACTTTCGACCGTAGAACTTTCTAACTCTTTTTAGATATTCAGTCAATTTTATTTCGACTTCTGAATTAGGTATTTGTAGGATTGATTCTGGACAAAATTTTAATTTTCCTTCCATCTCAAATGTAATTCCTTTGCTGTTTGTTCTTTTCCTCAAAATATGGAGGGTGTTGCACATTTTTCAAGTCCAAATTCCGTACAAATGCCGGTCTGGTTGCCGAATGGTTATCGCCCACTCTCCAAGATACTACAAATTCCAATCCCATTTTGAACATGGATATTTGTGTTGTCTTTAGGTGGGAGATGAATTTCATCGGCTGGTGTGAGATTCTCTCCCGCTTATTGGCGGCCTGAAATGGCTTGAAACAGTTCCGTGTTTTGTCTATAGAACAGGGTTTCAGGACTATATAACAAATGAATTTAAAAAATACAAAAATAATATAAAATTGATAAACATGGGGGAAAAAAATCCTGAACCCACCCACGGTACAAAATGTACATCGAAATATAACAGATGTGATATATTCCTGCTTGCTTTCATGTTCGATGTTCAAAGCTAGTTTTGTTTAGAAGTAATGTTAGAGGAATCAGTGCTACGATGAATAATAGAGGTGAAAGTGAGAGACCTCGTGAAATTCCTCTCTTGGTATTCGCTGTACCCAAATTATCTGCATTGAATACTGGGTGAGTTCTCCACATGGTGTGGTTATAAAACAGCTACTAGGATTTTTTTTACTCACTCCAAAAAATTTCTAGATATTTTATAATCCAAGTATGTGACAAGGAGTCGAATACTTTCTGGTAATCAATCCGTTTCATATATCTTTCTTTTTCATTTTTTTAATAATTTTTCAAAATCATTTTCTCAATTAACAATTCGTCTTTTGTTTCCCCTGGAGTTTCTGAAATACCCATTTTGTTCAATACATAGAAGTTGGTGTCATGATAATTATTGACTAATTGAAGTTGCTAGAAGTCCAGTGAGTAACTTAAATGTTGTTCAGCAAGTTATTGGATGGTAATTACTTTGAACAGCTCCTTGTTCTTTGTCTTTCAAATTAGAATTGTCCTTCATGTTGTCATGCAATCTTCAGTTGCGCCTGTTTGAAATAACTTTAAATTGTTGAGTCAATCGAGTACTGGTCAAGTATCTGAGCCAAATATATATAGTAGTGCAAAGGAACATGTACAATGAGACGTGTAAGGATGGAAAGTTTCCAAGTTTAACTGGAGAAGAATGTGCTATGGAGTGATGAATCACGCTACCCTTCTACAGAGCAGATGGACTGTTGTGAGTAGTAAATGCCCTGTGAATGTCTCTTACCAGAATGCATAGCCCCAACTATGGAATTTGGAGGTGGCATGTGATGGTATGGTCTTGTTTTTTTCCCTGGATTGGCCTCAAACACCTCTGTGATACCACGAATATTAAACTCCGAGAGGTATCTGAACATTGCGGACAATGCAATACTTTACTTTGTATTGTTTCTATGCCACTGGCCATCGTCACTTTCAGCAAGTCAATGCACCGTGTCGTAAGACTGTTGCTGTAACTACGTGGTCTGTGGACATGAACGTTACCACACTTGACTGATCTCCACAGAACCCTGATCTTATTTGAATATCTGTGGGATGAACTGAAACGTCGGGTGAGATCAAGGGACATCCGCCCCACAACAGTCCATGACGTCATTACATGTCTACAGGAAGAATGGTCCAAAATTCCTACTGATGGCTATCGTACATTGTGAGAAGTATACCTAGTAGGATTACTGCAGTCATCTCAACGAAAGGAGAGACCCTACATCTTATTAAGGTGGGCGCCATGGCTGTTCCTTACACTATGGTGTCCGTTGACTTCTTTCCAAATAGTATATTACACCTTACACTAAGTGACTTTTTTTTCTTTATAGATGCTATATTGAGGATATTTCCAAAAGCGGGATATGATCACTAATTTATATGTTTTATTTCAAACAAGCTTATTGAAAGCTGACTGGATTTCTACCAGGCAATGTTCATTTCTAAACACAGTGAAGTAATATGTGGGAGTAATAATTTTAATTCTGTATAATAAATATGCATATGACAGCGATGGAATGAATTACCATAATAATGTAAATTATTAATACCATTTTACTCTGAAACTGTGCTCATTACTTTGAGTAATATGACATTACTAATACGTTTTTATAGGATCCTTACTTTTCAAATTAACTTGTGCCTTGTTTTCAACTGCGGCGATTTGATCAATAAATTATGAATACCTTGAGCGATGATTATCTCTTTAAAACACGAAAAAGATGGCGGCTCGCATAGTAGTCTCGCATGATGATTGTTGTTGCGAAGAATGTTTTTTTGATTTCAGTGGTGATTAGTGAGTGTTAGATATTGTGAATTTGCTTTGTTTGCGGAATAGAAGGTAAGAATTTAACTTTTGATACAATTTTCTGGCCCTAGCCCGTTCTATTCGCTATCATACCTATCCGAAATATATCTTAATATTTCGTACACAAGAATGGAGAATGTAAACGATATCAAGGACGCCATTCAACAGCTAAACAAAGATATGTCACTTGACATTCTCAAATTCATCCTTAAGAAATTTGATACAGACTATCCTGGTTGCTTGAATCTCTTCACTCAGGTAAATGACACTGAAGATGATGATCTGGACATAGAAGAGGACATTACACCTGTTCTACCTATAAAGATTCCCCGACAGTTCGATTGTTCTCATGAGGAACAATCTAATAAAAGACGCAGAACATCGGGAGGTGAATTGGAAGATAATGTAACAACTCAACAAAATCAGATCTCCCAAGACAGAAAAGAAAAGGTCCCTCCAGTTATACTTCGAGATAAAGACAAATGGACCTCAGTCTCAAGATCCCTAAGAGAACAAAATATCAATTTTTCCTGGGCAAGAAATACTGAAGAGGGTGTAAAGATCCACCCTACCACTATCACTGATTATCGCTAGATGACGAAAATGTTTGACAACTCCAAACTGCCCTTCCACACCTTTGCTAGCGCAAAGATGTGGAAGGGCAAAGGTGTGGAGTGGCTGAAGGCATCACAACTGATGAGATCAGCTGACCTCATCAATCAAGGACTGACTCCAACCAAAGTCAGTAGAATGTTGAGGTCAGATAAAACACCAATGCCACTGGTGTTGGTCGAAATCTCCAACACACAAAAAAGCATCTATGAAGTAACGGACATCTGTAAGCTTAAAATCACAACCGAACCTCTAAGGAAGAAGGCATCGGCAGGGCAGTGCCACAGATGCCGGTGGTTCGGGCATGCCCAAAAACTGTGCAGAGCTGCATATAGATGCCTAAAATGCGGTGAGGGTCATCAAACCAACTCCTGCCCCAAACCCAGATCGACACCTGCCTGTTGTGCCAACTGTAGAGGATCACACCCCCTCTAATTACAAGGGTTGTCTTTTCCATCCAAAAAACCGTGGATCATTAAGAAGTAACCACGCTCCTCCACGAAATGACACAATGCACATCCAAGCAGTTCACCCTCCAGATCATAATACCTCACATTCGACAACACAGGAAGGCACTCGACCCTCAACCATGTCCAAATCATATGCGGAAGCGGTAAGAACCCAGACTTTTTCATCGCATGAGCGAACAAGCTCTAATCTCACATCAGCTTTAATCTCGTCACTTGCAACAATGCTGCATGAATTCAGCAAAGCAAGCATCTCACTACCCTCCAGAAAAAGATTCTACCTAGAAACCTAATCCATATTAACAGCTCTCTATAATGTTTAAAAAATTTAAACCAAATTCTTTCATGATAACAGCATGGAATGCCAATGGCTTAACAAACAAAATTCTCGAGCTGAAAGAATTTGCAAAAAGATACAATCCAGACATAATCTTGATCAGTGAATCCCACCTCAGACCATCAAACAATCCAAAACTAAGAGGTTATATTTTATACAGGACAGACAGACTTAACTCTAGTGGAGGCAGAACAGCTATTTTTATCAGAAATTATTTAAGCCACAACTCGCTGACCAACCCCCAAACTCTAAACCTTGAGGTGACGGGTGTGGAGGTGCACACTAATAACGCTGGCAAACTCAAAATCTATGCAGCGTACAATCCTCCCAGTATTCCACTATTGACAGCAGACTTAGACTCCATCCTCGGCTCCACGGATTCCATAATTATAGCTGGAGACCTTAACTCCAAACATACGGCCTGGTTTAGTTCGTCAATCAACGCCAAAGGCCGTACCTTATACAACTACACATTACTCAACTCATCAATAGTAGCTGGACCCACTGAGCCCACCCACTACAGCCCATCAGGAAGTTCTGATGTATTAGACATAGTTATCCTCAGAAACATCAAATATCAATACCAGCTGGAGACAGTAGAAGATCTTAACTCAGATCATAATCCCATCCAACTCAGGTTAGGACTTCAAGACCAGCTCTCTCCCCATCATTCTTTTATACCATGGGACAAGCTCTCTAAGGTTCTTCCAATCCACATCGGTCCTCCCTCTGTCATTCGTAAAAAAGAAGAAATAGATCAAGCTGTAAACAATTTAACTAGACAAATCAACACCACAATAGCATCAGTCACTCAAACCACTGTCTTCCACGCTCCTAACTGGATCCCAGAAGAGATAATGGACCTGAAGAGATAATGGACCTTTATGCAGAAGAGATAATGGACCTGATTAGGGCTAAAAACAAGGCCAGAAAGCGATATCACAACACCAGAGCCCAACAGGACAAAGCAACCTTAAACACTTTGAACAGACAGGATCGAGAAGCCCTCCAGGTGCACAGGAACTCCGAATGGGAAACCAAACTGAAGGAAATCAACCCAGAAG
The DNA here is from genome assembly GCF_054136105.1 of Typopeltis vanoorti. Classification (NCBI taxonomy): domain Eukaryota; kingdom Metazoa; phylum Arthropoda; class Arachnida; order Uropygi; family Thelyphonidae; genus Typopeltis; species Typopeltis vanoorti. The sequence goes on along the minus strand of NC_143571.1, from coordinate 61,138,248 downwards.
ATGTGGAAGTTTGTAAAATCTCTTCGTACCAAAAGACAACCACTTTCCCCTTTAAAGACCAATCTTGGAGTTGCACACACAGATGAAGAAAAAGTAGAAGCCCTAATTGACAATCTGGAAAATCAATGCAGCCCATCTTATGCAAACTTAAATATCAATCTTATTTAACCAAAGTTCATCGTAAAGTTAGAAATGCACTAAGTCAGCCTAAGGATGATTCAGAAACCATCACCCCCACATTTCCAACAGAAATAATTAATATCATTTCCCATCTGAAGAATAAAAAGGCCCCCGGCCCTGACGGCATTTCCAATAGAATAATAAAGCTACTCCCACGGAAAGCCATAATTCGTCTAGTTAATATTACCAATTTCCTTTTAAAATTCCAGTACTTTCCCAGAGATTGGAAAATCGCGGACATTATACCTCTGAAAAAGCCTGGCAATAACCCACAACTTTCCCAAAGCTACAGGCCCATCAGTCTTCTTTCCTGTCTTGGCAAAGTAACAGAAAAGGTCATCCTATCAAGACTACAATCAGCAGTGGACCAACAGAAAATAATCCCAAATGAGCAATTTGGGTTTCGCAAACTCACAACATAGTGCAACAAATTCACCGACTAAACAGAACATATCACTCATGGCTTTAACTGGCACCTTCGTACTGCTGCTGTATTTTTAGATGTTGCCAAGGCCTTTGATAAGGTCTGGCATCAAGGCTTTATCTTCAAACTAATTGAAAACAATATCCCAATTAAACTAGTGAAACTCATATATTCCTATATCAATGAAAGATACATGCAAGTAAAACTCAACGGAATTGTTTCTTCAAGGCGAAAAATCCTGGCGGGAGTACCTCAAGGTTCTCTTCTGGCCCCAATACTTTTTACGACTTACATGGCAGATATTCCTCTCAACCCAAAAACAACTACTACGGCTCTTTATGCCGACGACACCGCTATTCTAGCTAGATCGCTCAGCCCTCACCTAGCAATCACTAGACTCCAAGGAAGTATCAATGAGCTAGCAAACTGGTTCACCAACTGGAGAATTCAAGTAAGCCCCCTCAAAAGCTCAGCCATGATGTTTTCAAGAAGAAAGATCTGCAACAAAGAAGACATCCTGCTCTCTGGTCAAAAGATCCCATGGCAATCAGAGACCAAATATCTTGGGGTATTGATGAATAAGAAACTCCTTTTCAACAAACACATCAATCTCATTTGCTCCAAATCTTCCAAAGTCATAGCTCAGCTCTACCCATTGATCAACCGCAAGAGCAAATTGAACCTACATAATAAATTGCTTCTTTACCGGATGGTAATACGTCCAGTCATTACCTAAGCCTCACCAGCATGGAGTCACACTTCAAGATCAAACATTTCAAAATTACAGAGAATCCAAAACAAATGCCTTAGGATGATTCTGGATGCACCGTGGTTCATCAGAAATTCACAAATTCACCGAGAAACCGGCACTCCATACATCTCCTCCCTTCTTCGTGATCGTGCAGAAAAATTCTTCGTGAAGTCAAGTTCACATTCAAACCCACTAATCGTGCAAGCTGTCAATTACAATGAGACTGATTACTACAAACACAAAAGACCGAAGGCTATTCTTCTCTCAGTCGATCATAGCTAACACTACTGCCCTCAGAGGGCGAGCTTAATTGCTCACAAATCTCCCATTCCCAAATAACTCTCATTACAGATAAAGGGGAATATGAAAAGCACTTGTGCTTCACCCATCCCGTCAGTAATGTCAATGGTCAATGGTCTTTAAAACAGAGGGCTCTGCAATCGACAATATGAATGCGAAAAACATCGGAAATAAATTTCTATATCACCTCATCGTCGGAAATAAACGTCGGAAATAAAACCTCATCGACTACGCTCTTGTCTGCCTGAATTCATTCACAGACAGACAAAAAGTTTGGAGAATGGTAATATTGCAACGAAACCATTGCGTGCCCAACAACACGGCAAATATATCTCAGCAGCTAGAAAGGAAAAGGATAAGCAATATATGGTTTTTGACTGGCTACCGAGAAAAACAAGATTTCGAATATACGTGAGGAAGAGGTAAACCGTTTCAGTTTTAAAGATTCTCCCAGGATGAATAATAAAAAATAAAATAAAAATAAAATAAAACACATGAAAAATATAGTTTAATAATTGCAAAACAAAATTAGACCCGCCATTTACTATTGTTCCAGCACCGTGAAAACTAATTCAACCGAAATGATTAGTTCGTGTGTTTTATGTCATCTATTTTTATAATTGTTTCAGGTGAACTAAAATCTAAACGTTGGTTGTCTTTTCGGAATGCATAAATTATTTTCTGTTAACGTTACGCAATCTAACTACGTGCTTGTATAACATCTCAGTAAAAGTTGAAACAGTTTGCAGTTATTAAACTCGAGGATGTTTTAGAGAACGCAGAAAATTGAAATGAAGGGTGACTGATAAGATGATAATTTGGAGCCAACAATTTAATTATTTTTTTTTTCCCCGTGTGGCTCTGATTCTTGCGACGTTGTAAAGCTCTGTTAGATTAGTACAATGCTGAAATATGAGTTAGGAAGCCCTGTTCTAGAATTACGTATTTCAAAAATGGAATACGTAATACTTGATTTGGGAAATATAGAATATTTCAGGTACGTAAACATCTGCCCACAGCGACAAATGCCTAAATTTTTAAATCCAGACTTTTAAATCCTTGCTGTGATGACCAGACACAGAACTTTCCTGGTTGGAAGTGATCGTCTTCTCTTCAATATATCTTTTAAAGATGGTCATTTTGATTGATAACGCGCGCGCGCGCACGCACGCACACACACACACACACACACACACACACACACACACACACACACACACACACACACACACACACACACACACACACACACACACACACACACACACACACACACACACACACACACACACACACACACACACACACACACACACACACACACACACACACACACACACACACACACACACACACACACACACACACACACACACACACACACACGCGCGCGCTACTTCTTTTTATTCCTCAGAGTATTTGACACTCTTTAGTGCTAACGTTTTGCAATTGATGTAACTGAACTATACCAGTTACAGATCACACTTATCATGGCGGGATGATAAGTGTAATCTGTAACTGGCATGGAAAGACGAAAGTGGTATACAAGTGCCGGCATAGACGCCATCTCGTGTTCCTTGTGCTAACTAAGATATTATTTCGTGTATTTTCTATGTGGAACAGATGAACGTTATTATTATTATTATTATTATTATTCTTTGACAGCTCCAGGGAGTCCAAAGACTCATCGAGGAAGGGCACCTGCTCTACAGCTGTCTGCACCACTCATTCAGTAATTATCCACCAACTGACTGCAACTACCTCAACGCCATCTACCGCCCGACAACCACCACTAGTTTTCCACAGTCAATCACAAACATCCATGCCCACGGCGGTATTCGAACCCACAGCCTTTTGACTGGAGAGCGGATATGCTAACCACTTGGCCAACCAGGCTGGCCTTGTAATAGACCGGTTTGTAATAGACTTCTTCATTATCTTGCTATGTTCCCTCATCACCTCCAGCCTCCTCTGCAGAAAGAATATTTAACAAAAATGAGGGCTAACAGCCAGAATGTTCTTTAGCATTCCGGCAAGAACCCTCTTGATTTCATTCAACAAGCGCGTGTTTGTATATTCCTGTCATCAGCAACACAACAGCATTCGGGGGAGAAATACACAAATGAGAATGCTGCGATTTTTTTTTTTTAAATTTTTTCAGTTATATCAAACCACCATTCCCATGATATGCTGATAGCTTTTCTTATGCCAATTTTCAGTGGGTTAACTTTCATTAAGGTTGGAGTTTGCAACTGTGGATAATATTTTAGTGTGGGAAGCTGTTTTTGGAGTGTGTACAATGAATTATTCATTGGATATCTTAATGTTAAAGGCTACATACACAAATTGTCTACAATACAAGTTAATGAACAAAATGCGTGTACAAGACACCAAGCGAAGGAATGCAGTATCTACATATAGATAAAATTATTACAAATGTTTTTCAGCCGTACATAAATAGGCAAAAAGGAATTATTATACAACCTGCATGCATAAAAATAAAATTTAGCACTGTGGTATCTACATATAAACAAAATAACAAGAAGGTTATACCAATATACAAGGTGATCTACAATAATATATAATTAGTCGAAAAATAAATTAGTAAATAATATATATGCACAAAGGTTAAGTTAAGTAATGCAATATCTACATAAAAACAAAATTACTGCAGCATTTACGGCAGTACATAAATAGACAACAATACAAGTTAATAAACAAATGCATGTAGAAAACGAAGCCAAGGAAATACACGTAGATAAGATTACAACAAATGTTATTACACTAATACGTAAAGAGTCAAAGAGGAATTATTATACAATATGTATGCATAAAAATTAAATTTTCAACAAGGTTACACAAACATATAACATCAAAGGCTACAGAAATACATAATTGCTCAATAATGCACATGTACATCACAAAATATTAAAAATTTTGTAATATATATACGTAGAAAACTTAAGTAAAGCAATACAGTATTTATATATAAACAAAATTACAGTCAAATGTGTTTGCATAAATTCATTCTTTGTAAAAAATTAAAAACATCACGCAGTCTGCGGAGTGTATATGGCCTGGCCAGATAGGCAAAAATTTCATTCCTCTCTCGTGCAAAACGCCGGCACTCCACAAGAATATTATGACAAATAGTGACAACTGACATTAATATCTTTAGGAGTGAAGCAAGATACTTTTCATATTTCCCACTATCAGTTACGGCCACACTGAGGGAAAATTTTATTAGCAGTTTGCTCCCCGTGGATGGGCATGGTGATTATGCATCGCTACAGGAAGTTAAAATGGCTTTTGATCTTTTATATTTGAATATATCCGTTGCCTCGTAGGCTACAGCTTGCTGAACTAGATCGTTTGGGATTATGGACGTTTTTAGGAAAAACTTTGTTGCTAAAGATTGTAGGAAAGAGAAGAGATAAGGAATATTTATATCTCAATGAAGTTGATTGTTTCTGATGAACCGTGGGGCGTTTAAAATTATTCGCAGGCACTGGTTTTGTACACGTTGCAGCTTGAGAATGTTAGTGTTGGAGGTATGGCTCCAACACTAACATTCTCAAGCTGCAACGTGTACAAGCTGGTATAAAAGCAATTTGATTCGGATGTTTAGCTTGCTGTTCCTGTTAATTAGGGGGGTAGATCTGGGCTGTGGCTTTAGATGCCTTTGCATATGTAGTCTTTGATGTGTTGGTTAAAAGTTAATTTTTTTGTCGAGCACGACACCAAGGTATTTTGTTTCAGTCTGCCAGGGAATTTTAGTATTGAATAGCAAGATGTCTCCTGCAGGAGATAATTTATCTTTCTGTGAAGAGAATGGCTGAGCTTTTTTGGGGATTCACTTGTAGTCTCCATTTTGAGAACCATTTCTCTAACTTTAGAAGGTTTTTTTGAAGCTTTCTGGTAATGAGGTGTGGCCAGAGAGATCTGGTTAACAATGTTGTATCATCCCCATATAGGGCCATGATGGATGGCATTGGGATGTGCGAAATGTCTGACATGTATATAGAGAATAGCAATGATCCCAGTAGGGATCCCTGCGGTACTCTGGCCAAGATATGGCGCTGAGATGAGGGATGAGCTGGGATTGATCTTGACTTGCATGGTTCTTGTAAGGATTTTTGTCACGAAGACTTGCGAATTCTCTTTAAACTGTGTACTAGTGGCGAGGAGGCGTGGTGGGGATTCACTTGTAGTCTCCATTTTGAGAACAATTTCTCTAACTTTAGAAGGTTTTTTTGAAGCTTTCTGGTAATGAGGTGTGGCCAGAGAGATCTGGTTAACAATGTTGTATCATCCACATATAGGGCCATGATGGATGGCATTGGGATGTGCGAAATGTCTGACATGTATATAGAGAATAGCAATGATCCCAGTAGGGATCCCTGCGGTACTCTGGCCAAGATATGGCGCTGGGATGAGGGATGAGCTGGGATTGATCTTGACTTGCATGGTTCTTGTAAGGATTTTTGTCACGAAGACTTGCGAATTCTCTTTAAACTGTGTACTAGTGGCGAGGAGGCGCGGCAGTCGTAACAACGGAAGCAGACGACGCTTAGGACTTCTTTTAGCAAAGTTTCCGCCGAGTGGTATCCATTTTTTTTTAAAAATGTGCCCGAAGTGAGAGAATAAGTACAACATTAGTGTTTGAAAGCAAATATAATTTTCTAGTTAGATCATATACTACAGTATCTGGTAGATTTCAATCGAAGGTGAGTTAGCCGATCTCATACGGAGGTAGCAGGGTTTTTTCTCCCGGAAACTCGGGTTTTTCATCCCGCATACATACAAATCGGCCCTTCAGAACACACGCAATTTACAGACAAAAATTACTAGTTGTGGTAGTGTTGGAGGTGGGCGGTAGATGGCGTTGATGGAGATGATTCGTAGTAGAGGTTAGGTGTAGAGACAGTTGTTGATGTCCTCCCGCGATGAGTCTTCAGACTCCTTGGAGGCATCAGGAATAATAATAATAGGTCATCGGCATTGCAAAAAAGAGCTATGAGTTAATTTCAGCGAGCATTCATTCTGCGTAATGATCAAGACTTTCACCAGCTTTACCATTCATCACGAGTCCGAGTTTTACTGTTCTGTTCTGTAGATGTGATCTAACTAGGTGTACCATTTTCAGTGAGATACCAGCTGAAATAAGTTTATGTAGCAATCTGAAGTGCCATATTTTGTCAAATGCTTTGGATAGGTCAAGAAAAACAGCTCCAGTGTATTGACGCCAGTTGTAGCTGGTGGTAATATATTTCACTATTCTAAGGATTTGCTGGGTAGTACTATGGTGTTGCCGAAAATCGAATCGTTCTTTAGGAAGGATGTTTAGTTCATTTATTGAGGCTTGAAGTTGTAAGAGGATGACCTTTGCAATCTTACCCAAGTTGGAGTTGAGGCTGATAGGACGATAATTGTGAGGCAGGTGCAGGTCCTTGCCTGACTTATGAATTGGGATTACATCAGCCTGTTTCCAGGTGGAAGGAAAATAGTGTAACCTTAAGATTACATTTATTATTATGGTCAGGTGCACTACAGCTTTTCCGGGCAGCAGCTTGATCACCCTATTTGTAATGCCATCTTGACCAGGAGCTTTTTTGTTCTTTAAATTTTTAATATCATATATTGGAGCCTGTATAGCTCAGTGGATGTGGTGGTTGCACACCATGGCGCTTAACTGCAACAAGGAAGACTTCTTGATTTCGAACCCACATTATTTCAGACATTAAATACAAGTGTTAGGTTTAGGGACCACGAGATGGCGGCACTTGTTAGGCTGTCTTTCTGCATTGCGTGCTGCTTAATTAGTGATAGCTTTGGGCCAGCTATCTCTGATTGGGTACCAGTGGAGATTGAACTACCCACTCATTCTCCAAAAGTTAGATAGGGCTAAACGGCCTCGCCTACTCCCTATATATGGGATTAAAAAGGCTTTAGCTGATTTTTTTTTTTTTTTTTTGATATCATATATTTCAGCAGGTGATGTGGGTGCTGATCATATTGCATCCGGTATCAGAAAAAAAAAAATCAGCTAACGCCTTTTTATTCCCGTATACGGGAGTAGGCGAGGCCATTTAGCCCTATCTAACTTTTGGAGACTGAGTGGGCAGTTCAATCTAAACTGGTACCCAATCAGAGACAGATGGTCCAAGGCTATCACTAATTAAGCGGTACGCAGTGAAGAGAGACGGCTCAAATGTGCCTCCATCTCGTGGTCCCTAACCCTAACACAATATATTTAATGTATGAAATAATGTGGGTTCTACGGTCGATTTTCTTGAATTTACAGGACGAAAAACCCGAGTTTCCGGGAGGAAAAACCTGCTCGCCCATGCCAGAGATCGACTAACTCGGGAACCGGTCGAAAAAAGGCTTAGAAAAATTTCCTCTAGTCGCCGACTAGACTCGAAACCAAGCCTTCCTTCGTGCGGCCAAGCGCGGTGGTGTGCAAACGCCACATCCACTGAGCTACACAGGCATCCGGTATCAGGAAGTTTTAATGAGTATCTGACTTGTCTGTGAATTTTATACAAGTGATCGAAGTGTAAGTTTTCATATGAAGGTTTGCACTGCTCTTTTAAATTTTTTGCTGTACCAAGGCCTTGTTCACAAGGTCTTGGTCAGAAAGTATAGGAAGAAGGGATATGCCTTTGTTTCTGATATTTCTCAGTAGTCCCCAGATAGAGTGATTAGTAGGTGAGAAACAGACTAACTTTTCTTCCCATAATTAGTCTCTGTGAGCTTTGAGTGTATCTCTCACTACCCCATTTAGTCTATGAAGAGCTGTTTTGTCTTGTGCCGCACGAGTGTTGTGAAATCTTTTCCTAGCTCTATTTTTTTCTCTGATCAAGTTCATAATGTCTTGGGGAAGATGACCAGGCTTGGGGACAGATTTGTAGGAGGTGGATGCCGTTATAGTGGAGTTAATTTGTTGGGTGAGGGCTTATAATTACGGTTTCGACATCTTCTTTTGTACATGCAGGTCCAATGCAACCCCAACGTACTTTGACAATCTTTCCTGTGATATAAATGAGTGAGAGGGAGGAGACAGGTATTGTTGTTTTCCCAGCTGTAGTAGAATTAGGTTGTAGTCAGATGGCAACTCGTTCAATGATTTTAGACTGCACCGAAGTTTAATATTTTGCAGGATAGCTATATCTAGGATGTCAGCAGTGCCAAACGTACTAAGATGAGTTGGTTCGGTGGGGCCTGCCACGACAGCATAGTTTGATCCTATGTAGTTGGAAAGGGTGCAGCCATTCTTGTTGGTGGTTCTACAATTCCAGGCAGGGTTTAAGTCTCTGGAAATAATGATGGAAAAATCCAGTCTGCCAGCCGAGCTAGTGAATACTTCCATGCCTGTGACCTCAAGTTATTGGTTAGAGGGCTGTTTACAGAATGGTGTTTGATATAATTTTTGATGAAGATGGCAGTGCCGCCGCCTCTGTAGTTTAACCTGTCGGTTCTATAGAGAAGATAACCCTTTATTTTAGGGCTGTCCGAGGATCTTAGATGTGTCTCGCTTATTAGAATAGCATCTGGTTGATATCTATAGGTGAAATCTTGGAGCTCCAAAATTTTGTTCCTGAGGCCATTTGCATTCCATGCAACGATCTGAAGAGAACTGGAATAAGTTTCTATTCATCTAAAAGTGCTGTGAGGATGGTTTGGAGGTTGCTGAAGGGTTTGACACTGAATTCTTGTAGCATGTTTGCTGCTAGAGAGGCCGTAAGAACAGCTATCTGGATTGTAGGTGCTGTTGGCTGATTCTGTTCTGGTGCTGACTTGTCTATGCACGCCACATCAGCATAACTTCTTGTTTGCCTTTAGCACCCTCTATCTTTGAATGCCTCAAACTATGGTCGCCGAGCCTCCCGCTGTGGTGCAGGAGCATCTGGTATTCATGTGTTAGAGGAGGTGGACTATTTAGCTGTTTCCAACCATCTGTTCTTCGGATGCTGAATATATCCCTTATATAAGTTAAGGGGATAAAAATCCCTTATTGTTTTTCAGCCAGTAAGCGAAACTAAGATCGAAAACTACGATCTGTAACGTTTCATGCCGACGAACTATCAGCGTATCCAAGCGTAAGTGACCACTTGGTAGTTTTACATTATGAGGAGAGGTCACTACCCAATTTGGGTAGTGACCTCTCCTCATAATGTAAAACAGTACTACATCTCTTAAGAGCTGTGTGTTTTACATTATGAGAAAATATCAAGAACAGTGAGGGAGCTTGCTCCACCTTTGCAACGAGTTGCCGTGGTGTGGCACTACCAAGTGGTCACTTACGCTTGGATACGCTGACAGTTCGTCGGCATGAAACGTTACAGATCGTAGTTTTCGATCTTGCTGGCTCGTAGTTTTCGCTTACTGGCTGAAAAACAATAAGGGATTTTTATCCCCTTAACTTATATCAACCTCGCCAGAAAAAAATAGCCGTTTGGCTTTTCATCTTATATCCCTTATAGTTGGCAGGCTGAGGGCCACCGCAGTTGGCACATTTAACCGAGGTGGTTTTCAGCTTTGTACAGATATTGGTTGGGTGGCTATCCCCACATTTCAGACATTTAAACTCAGCTTTTGGAATCTGTGGAGCTGCTTAGAAGACGCGCTTTTCCGGAGTGGTTCTGGTGTGACGATGAGCCAGCTGATTGTTTTTAAGTTGTAAATATTTTTGTAAATGTTATGGATCTGTACAAGAACTAACGGCATGGGAGTCTTGTCGGATCTGCTGACCTTAATAGGAGGCAGATCCTGTAAGTTAAGATCAGCAGCTATTTCTTCTGTATCAATGTCTTCACAGACACCACGGAGGACCACTTTTACATTTTTTTCAGAACTAAGCGAGATCGTATGGTTCTGAATACCTTTGAGGTCCATTTCCTTTGTTAATTTTCTACAATCTGTCACCGTGGAGGGTTGTATCTTTATATCCTCATCCAACTGTACATTGTAGATCTTAGTGCTGACCATCTGTTTTTCTTTTAGTATGATCGAAGGCACCTTTTCTTTGGGAGAAGCAGTGGAGTCCGAAACTTGACCGTCTTGTTCCATTTTATTGTATTTGCGTTGTTCTACGCTTCTTGCGTGCGCTGACCTCTTCAAAATCTGAGGGAGTGGAGATCACCAATTCCAACTGTTCCTCCATTTTAGGGGCGTCATCGCCTGTGATGCTTGCGGGGGGAAACGTATCATAAAGTTTCACCTTTCCAGCCAATTGTTATTAAGCAGCTCGCCTAGTATGATGAATTCACGATATACTTCCTCAAATATCATTCCATCTATTTGTTTTTCTATGTCTATCAATGTGACGTGTCAGGGCTGAGGAAAAAAAAAAAAAAACGCTTATGGTGCAGTTGTAGCCTGGTCGGCAATTCACAAAACTCGGAATTTTTTGGATAAGAGCATTGACATGAAATTGTGAGATCATCAGAACTCATCTGCAACAAGTATCGCTTATATTAAATTAGTTACCCTCCAATTAGTGAGGTGTGTATTGCATTTTTTCACACATGGGACGGTCATCAACCCTCAGTAAATAAGAATGTGTAAGATGACTGTGATCTATGCGCAGCCCAGCGAGAACAACTTCCTCTCTTCTCTTTATACGTCGACTAGAATGCCAACGCTTAATTTCGGGTTTAATGTCATATAATTTGTTTGTTAATGCTTCCTGCCATGATGACTGGCATTGAGCAATTAGCTTTGATCTTATAAACTGTCTGTATATGGTACTTCCAAACAGTATGTGGAGAAAGTATGAACTGATTTAGCAGCTACATCTGCAGCCCTTAATTCCAATGTGGCCGGAAATCCAACACAACTGAACATAAAAATTAAAAAAAAAAAAAAAATCAGTTAATGCCTAAAAATTAAGAATGTTCAATTTGTGAAACAGGTGTAACACTTCATAAAGTACTGGATGTGGATTATACATTGGAAGGAGATAGCATGTAAAAAGCTCAATGAGTCTGTATAAATTATACACTTTTGGTAGCAGTTTTCTTTTATATGCACTAGCAAGCTGAATGGCATGTAACTCTGCTGTAAAATTACTGCAATCAGGTGGGATCTGGTTGGAGATAATAATGTTAGGAAACACAGCAGCACAGCCAACAGAGGTATTAGTTCTTGAACCATCAGTATAAGGCAAGAAATCAGAGTGTGCTGCTCTGTGTGCATTAAACAGTTGGAGAGAGACAGGTGATGGAGTATGAAATTTCTATAGCTGATAAAGTGAGAGATTGCAGGATGGTGTGCAATTGTCAACACCTTGCACAGTCTCTTTAACATGCATACTAAAAGGACGTACGGCAGTTTGAAGTGTGTGAGCTTCCCATTGCAGAGGAAAGAGACTAGTCCATATAGGACGATCTGGGAGAGACATAATTATTTGATCTTTGGGGCATAATTAAGAGACAGCTGTTTCCATAGAAGTGATAGAGCTGGTTCATCTGCTTCAACATAAAGACTTTGAGTGAGTGATGTGTGAAAGGCACCAATAGATATCAGTATACTCTTCACATCCGGATGGAATTCAACCATCGCAGGTTACTCTGTCTTGCAGAACCATATACTTCGGACCCACGATCCAGCTCTGAACGTATAAGTGTACGATAAAGATGGAGTAATGAAGATCGATCAGCACCCCAAGAGATTAGAGTGCGAAGAAGGTTCAACGCTCTCTTGCACTTTTCTCTTAGTTGACGAATGTGTGCTAGAAATGTAAGTTTTCTGCCCAAGATGAGTCCCAAGAACTTGGCTTCTGTAGCTACTGGAATATCAGTACGTCACATTCTTAATTCAGGATCTGGGTGAAGAGCACGTTTTCAATAGAAGTGTACATAGATACATTTCTTCAGTTGAAAACCTAAACCCATTACTAAGAGCCCACGAGAGGGAGACACATGATCAATTGTTGGGTGAAGTTGTCTTTCAGTTACCCTCATGTTATGGGAGTGGCAGTAAATTGTGAAGTCATTAACATATAGAGCATTGTCTACAGTGGGAGGAGGCTGCTCAGTGATGGAGTTAATTTTTAATAGCAAAAAGTGTCACACTTAAGACAGAGCTATGGGGAACAACCTGTTCTTGATGATATGGTAGCGATAGCGAATTTCCCATTCTGACTTGGAAAGTTCGCTTGGACAGAAAGTTTTTAATAAATACAGGAAGGTGTCCTTTGATACCCAGGTTATAGAGATCTTTTAGCATGCCATATCCCCATGCTGTGTCATAAGCTTTTTCCATATATAAAAAATAAATAAATAAAATAAATGAAACAAGGTGTTTTTTGCTTCAGAAATGCATTATTTATACAAATTTCTAAACAAACCAAATGGTCAATAGTTGAACGATATCTATGTAATCCACATTGTGTATTGGAGAGAAAATTGTTACTTTCTAAATACCAGAGAAATCTGGCATTAAACATTTTTTCTAGTATCTTAGAAAGACAGCTGGTCAGAGCAATGGATTGATAATTATTTGCTTGTGTTGGAGCTTTTCCTGGTTTTGGAATAGCAATGACAATTGATTTATGCAAAGAATTTGGAAACTCTTCCTCTTCAAGTATTTTATTGTATAATAAGAGAAAGAGATCCATAGAGATGAGTAGATGTTTTATCATTTCGTAATGGATGTCATCAGGTCCTACTGCAATAGGATGAGATAGTAGGAGAGCTCTTTTTAGTTCTTCCTCAACAAATGGCTGATTGTTTGGCTCAAGAACACTGATAGAAAAATTTAGCCTTTGTTTATCTTGCTGCTCTTTTAGAATTAAAACTTCTTCAGGAGGATATGAAGCTGTTTCTGAGATTCTTGCAAAGTTTTCTCTCAGAGTGTCTGCAATGGCTTTGGATCAGCAATAACACTTCTATTATACTCTAAGGTAGACAAACAATGTGTTCTATATCTGCCTTTCATTTTCCGGATTTTATCCCATACAATTTTTGGGATGGTTATTTGATTAATTGACGCAGTAAATTGGATCCATGATTGTTATCGACTCTAACGCCTCATATAGCGTGCTTTGGCTCGAGCACGCTTGAAAGCTCTAAGGTTTAATGTGGTGGGGATATCTATGAAATATACCGCATGCTCCGTGTTAATCTTTTTTTGGCTGTCTGATATTCTGGGTGCCACCAAGGGCTTTGGATAGAGTTGAAACCGAGATGATGTTTTTGGAATGGAGATTTTGAAGCCTGAACAATGCCCTCTGTTATATACGTTACCGTTTCATTGATAGGTGTTTGACTGATAGTATCATCTTGGACAGCTAATACTATCATTTTATTTTGCAAGATGAGAAAACGTGTTCCAGTTAGACTAGTTCATTTTCCATATACGTATCCGTGTGGGTGAACATGGTTCTTGTGGAGACATTGTGCAAAGAACCAGAAAGTGATCACTTCCATATATGTTCTCTTCAACATATGGGTTTAGGCAGTTGCGAGATAAGGTTATCAAGGTGAATTTCATTTAATTTAGCACGTGGTGGTGGTAAATAAATTGGACCTACTGTAATAAGAAATCCCATGGAGAAGCGAATCGCTACTGTTTCCAGAGCAGTATTAAGTTGGACATGATAGAAAGGAATTTGACTGCCCACTTCCAGTTCTCCTTGCATACAACAGTGAAATTCCTAAAAGTAGGATCCTCATTGGGTCTTAAGTACTAGACAGAAACAGAAAGGTTTGTGTTTCTGCTACACAATCTTGATATGGTCGATATTCTGGCAAAACCCACGACAGTCCCATTGTTAGAATTTTCCTATTGTTTTGGTTTTATAGACTTGTGTGGTTTTCGGGAAGTTGAGGGCTTACCTTTGTCATATTTATATTTATCCAGGGGAGAATGCTGGTCTTGAAATTCACGCTTGCTCTTGTTATCATTCAGGCAGTGAGAGGTGTGATTGAAGTCTGATTAGCGAAATAATGAATTACTGACCATTTAAAACTATATATTTAGAAATTGATGTACATTTAATCATACAAATACAACATTTATTTTACAAATGATATTCTACCTTTTTCAATTTAGCTACTTGGACACAAATTCTACCCTATGGTTCTTCTTTATGAACTGTTTAATAACATCATCATAAAAAGTTGGTTGTAACTTAATTTTTCCAAGCAACATGCACACTTGTAATGGCTAGCTGAAGCTCACTGGCTAAAGCTACGTTGACTGCGTATGACCTGTGTTTAAGCAACAGAATGAGACAACGTGAAATGGCTATGTGCGTGCATGAAATCACAGTGCTGCTGCGAGGACCTAGAAGCTCCTACAACCGAGCAAGCCAAGGTAGCTTTGACTAGACGAGCAAGCAAGCATCGGCCTTCGATACGCAACGAAAAGCTCAATTATTGCCACACAAGCTTAAGATGTCTTCAGTCTACAAAAATAAAAGCCTAAATGCAATGCTTATAAATGCATGCATTTATTAACAAATAAATATTACTTCTTTCTCAATTAATGAGCTTGCGCAGCAAGCATAGCAATCACGGAGAATTCGACCCTGTATTTATCATTTGTTTTGGGGAAGTATGGAGGACCAGTGTCCATCTCTTCCACTGGTAGAGCATTCAATACGTGTGATGTTGTTAGGGTCAGTTGGTAAGTTTAGTTTACTTTCAGTGGGTACTGAAATATCCTTTTTTTTTCTGTGGGAGTGTCTGGTGGTTTATCTTTAAGTGATATCTCTGCCATAATTTTCTTTGACAAGTGGGTTTTCATCGAGTGGTTCCATTTTTGGAGTTGTCTCTGCAGAGTCATGTGCTCAACAGAGAAGCACTCGTGATCATAAGTTGCATGTATGGCGAAATTATCAGATGGTGGAACAGAAATACAAGTTTGAGTGAGTATTGTATCAGAGCAGGTGTGATAGTTGCTAGCTTGCTTTTTGCATCCTGATATGTTATGTTTTTCTATTTTTCATTTTTAGTATTACTTTTTCATCTTTCCATTTCTGGCATGCACGAGAGTAAGCTGGATGATCTCACTGACAGTTGACACATTTAGTTTTCTTGGACAGAAAGATTTGTTATCATACTCTTTACTACCACATCGGGCACAGTTAGTAGAACCACGACAGGTAGTTTGGGCATGTCTACATCTCCGACATTTAAAGCATCTCAGCAGGTTAGTGATGTACATTCTAACAGGACAGCTGAGATGCCCTACTTTTATAGATGTTTGGAGGCTTAGGTGTATCAAAAGTAAGGATGATGTTCTTGGTTGGAACCAAGCGACCATCCCTATGTGTCAGGATGCGCCTCACACTCGTCACTCCTTGATCTTTAAGTTCTGAATATATCTCCTCATCAGGAACATTATTATTATTCGTGACACCTCCAAGGAGTCCGAAGACTCATTGCGAAAGGACACCTACTATACAACTGTCTCCACTACTACACCAAACTTCTACTACCCATCATCTCCATCAACGCCCACCACAACTAGTATTTTTGTCTAAATTGCGTGTGTTCTGAAGGGCCGATTTGTCTGTATGCGGGATGAAAAATCCGAGTTTCCGGGAGAAAAAAAACCCTGCTACCTCCGTATGAGATCGGCTAACTCACCTTCGATTGAAAAAGTCCACATAAAGATTCCTCCCGTCACGACGAGAATCGAACTTAGGCCTATTCCAATCGAAGGGTGAAATGAACTGTCGTTCTTCCAATTGCGCTACAGAGCCGTTAATACAAGGAGATCCCATTCTGATATCACTCCTCTACAAGAATTGAGTGTTTTATGAGGTGTTACTGTAATTTCCATTCACCCATTGGTGTTGCTCTCAGTAGTTTCTCGGAATGTTGCTGACACAATGTTTCCACAAGAACGCAATTTCTTAATAGTTTTGGGAGATCCTGTAGTCCTTCTAAACCCTTTTGAATAAAGAAGGGTGACATTTTCCCTATTGGCTTTTCACCTGTTGCATGGATGATCAAAAACACTGTTACATTTATACTAGTATTATATATCTTTTGTTTCTTACTCCTGTTTCTATATACTGTACAAGTATCAATGGTATCAGTACTTGGTTAGAACTTTGTTGGGGCCCCCATCAACATTTGAGTATGAAAGATTCATGCTCAAGGAGTTTTTGCTCTGGTGCCAGAGCTCCCCACCAACCATGAAGCCACACATGGATGCCCACTGCCTGGCAAGCAAAGACTGCACTCAGGAGTGGAATGCCAGGGCTATCCCGGATGTTAGACTGGCACACAGCAAGCCTAGGATCCCAACCCCTGGACCATGGGGTGAAATACTTACTACAACACTGCTGAACCTTGCAGGCAAGCCCATTAGCCAATTGATCCTGGGTGGGCCATCCAAGACTGCCCGTCTTGCCGAAGCAGCGGCCAAAGTAGCGCAAGACTACCAGGATCTTCCTTTCCGGATGTCCATGGGTCACACCACATGGCAAACACAACAGCAGCAGGGCATTGGATACCAGTGATGGTGGTCTAGAAAAAAGACCCAGGAGAAGTAGAGCAAACAATATGGGAAGAAAAGCAAAGAAAAAGGGGAAGAATGAAAAGAGCCGGTACCATCACTGGGAGATTCCTTCAGGTGCCCCACATTACACAGGTCTCCTATTTCCCACATTAGAACGGTAAATGAATATCGGGTGACTTATATCATTTTTCCTGAATTTAAACAACACAAGTAAATCTTACCAGTTGAAATTATTACTAACACAGCTTATTATTATTTTTTTTATTATGGGCAACAACTCTAAGTAGTCCTTAGATTCATCGAGGAAGGCCCTAAACATCATGTCAAGAACTATTCACATTCGCATGGTATCTATCATACTTTGCTTTAAACTTATTCACAGTCATGACACCCACAACAGACTGGCAGCTTATTCCACTCATTCATCACTCTCCTAGTAAAAAAAACCCCTTGCTAACTACACTCTTGTTCAGTTTCCATGGATGGCCCCTAGATCTCCACCACCAGACCTGTTCTGAAAAATCTCTTCTGAATTAATCTTGTAAAAACCCTCAGTAATTTGAATGTCTCAATCATATCACCACTCTTCCACCTTATCAACCAATTTCTGTAACCCACAGATCTTCAACCTGTTCTTATGAGGTTCATTCTGTAGACCAGCTACCATTTTGGTCACTCGCCTCTGGATTCTCTCTACTTCCTCCCCATCACCAAGAAACCCTGGTGCTCAGATCTGCACACAGTAGTCAAGAGGGTTTTATCAGGGCTCGATAAAGAGGAACAATAATCTGCTTGTCTCTGCTCGTCAAAGTATTCTTGAGTAACCAAGTGATCTAATGAGAGCCCCTAAACTTCAACTCCCTATCCACCAACATTCCCAAATCTCTGGCTTCGTTAATTTCCTGAAGTACAGTTCTACCAATGCGGTATATTGCTGATAATCTTTTCACCTCCAAAATGGATAACCTTACACTTTGCCATCCTTACAAATTATAACCTTACAAACCTTACACACTGAGAATATATTTAAACCGGCCAGTTATAACTCACTTGGGTTACAGAGAATAGTAACACCAAATGATATAAAATGTAATCATTTAAAATAAATGCCAGCATAACACTTAATGGGAAAAACTACAGTTGAATATCTGTAAGTTTAAATAGAAATAAATTCAGCAAAGCCTTTAGTAGTTTCAAGATATTCAATATTCATATCTCTGTTTTAAAAGCAAACAAGAATTCCTAAATTGTAATGATATTCTAAACCCTAAAGAGCCTTCTTTTAAGTTTAAAAAATGTTATAATATTAAGTAGATGTACTTGCATTCCTTATACATTTTAGAGTTTTAATTAAAATAAACGAGGAATATATATAATGATGATAATACATATATCATGTATCATCGTGGCAGATGCCTTTGCCAAATTTTCACTCTTATTTTTTATTAGTACTTGGCTTCATCTGGAAACTTTCTGTGTTTTTTAGCTCTATATGTCTTCATTCCAGAAGAAGATTTCTTCTGCAGCTTCTGCCAACTGCTATACTTCTTCATTATGAACCTCCAACTCCATCTCCTTAGCCAGCACCACTGTATTCTCTCCAATCTCTTCTCAGGGTTATCTTTGTCAAAGCCTGTGAATGTATGAACATATGACATATGTTTTTTAGCAGCTTCTTTCAAACCTATTCATACACTCTGTTTTCCATACTTCATGCTGATCTACACAACACAAGATATTATTCTTTTTCTTCCAAAATTCTCTGATGCTTTTTTGCACTCTCAGCAGAAGCAGAAATTGTCTGAGCAAAAGTTTTTCTTAAATAATGTGCATTAAAGTTGGAAATATCATCTTGACATGGGTGCCAGAAATGAGGTGATATTCAGTGAATACCACCTTATTCCCGATACTCACGGGATGGCCATCTTAAGTACAAGTGGTCATAAGTCTAGGAATGACTGTATAGTGTTAGCATTAGGAATTATGAAATTCCTAATCGACAATTGTGTGCCATGTTGTCTTCATTGAACGCGACTTAAATCGATAGCTTGGATCAGCTATCTATGATTGGCTATGGGTGCAGTTGACTGCTCCCTTTAGTCTCTAACATTTACATAGAAGCCTTGTCTGCTCCCTTTGGAGAATAAAAGGCATTAAATATATTCCATTTAACTGGGTGTTTGATGAAGTGGTCGTCGTTAAGACCAGCACAGTTTAGGATATGATTAGATGGAGCTGAGATGCTGGATCTACCATATGTGATATCCTCAACATGCTCTTCCATATAAAAATTCTATCGATTTTTCTATTTATCCTTAAAAAGGAACATCGCAATCACACAAATGTGGTATACACCTGTATGCATTAATTTATGCTTTGGTTTTACTGTATTAAGGAAGTAATAAAGTTCGATTAGAGATGTGAATGCAGTTCAGATTTTTTATTTCGTCAAAAGTTTTTCTAAGTTGGTTGTAATAGAGCTGACGTACGGAAAATAAATATAACTATTTTATGCATATCTGTTTTTCGGTAATTTTTCCTTTTTTTGTTTTTTGGTAATTTTTTCTTCATCAATGATGATATTGTGATCATGGGTTCCCAATGTAGAAATGATTCCTAGTTTTTAGGGTTGGCAATGATGTGACAACATGAAGATACCTGTTGTAGCATATGTAGATTTTCTGTATATACAGATCTCCAGTTTGTCTGAAGAGAGTAAGTTTGACATCCCAAAAAGGAAGACAACTCTTGACTTCTAACTCTGCAGCAAATTTTATTCTTGAATTTTTGCTGCTGTTCAGTTGAGTGAAGTACTCTTGGAGTGTGCCTGGGCCATGGATGCTAATCAAGATGTATCGACCACAGAAAGTGCACGCACACACGCACGCGTGCCCGCACACACACAGACACATTAATATATTGTGTTAGGGTTAGCTTTGGGTGGGAGATGATCATCGCTCAGTGTGAGACCACCTCACCGCTTACTGGAAGAAGCTTGAAAAAAGTTTTATGTTTGGAAGTAGCTTGAAAAAAGTTTCATATTATATATATATATATATATATACAGTATATTTTATATATATATATATATAATCAATAAAAATAAAAAAAATTCTTAACACACCCACAGTACAGATGTGCTGCAGGCTTACAAAAAATAGTTGGAAGCCATATAAAAAAAAGAACCATGGCCTGCCATCTCTTCACCAGATGCCATTTATATTGGTATGATTATATTAGATTCTTGTTATAGTTATAAAGTTTTCGTGTCATTCTAGTCGCCGACTAGAAGAACATTTTCTAAGTTTTCTCTGGCTGGTTACTGAGTTAGTTGATCTCTGACATGGGCATGCAGGTTGTATCTCATGGAAACTTGGGATTTTAGTCTCGTAATTCTAGTAGTAAGACTTATACGTTGGTTAGACATAACTGGTAATTAATTTACGGAATTAACAACGCATATAAAGTATATTAATTAAAGATAACTTTAATGAATCACTTCTATATTTCCGCAATGTCACATTGCCATCTTTTCACCAGTACAGCCGCTCTGGGCTGGCAGACCATGCCTTAGATACTCACCATAAAATTCGTTGGAAGAAAACAAAAATAATCCAGTTTACAAGTTTAAATACGAAAGATTATTCAAAGAATCTTCAGCAGCTCTAAAAAACGTTCCTAACCTCAACAAATTTGGGTGCATGAAACTGCCCCAAATTTTGGAGACTTTCATTATGAGAACTTCAGCCCAACTGCCAAGACTACCAAATTAGCCCGCAAGAGGGCACCATTAGGACTTTAGGAACAAAATTAGTTTCTTACTTTCTTCCTCATTTGCTTTGTTAGTTCCTTAGTGTACATACCATATCTTTATGTTCCTGAAGATGGCAATGTGACATTGCCGAAATATGGAAGTGATTCATTAAAGTTATCTTTAATTAATATACTTTATATGCGTTGTTAATTCCGTAAATTAATTACCAGTTAGTCTCGTAAATTCGAGAAAATCGACTGAAGAACCCACACTATTTCAGACAATAAATATATAGTTAGAATTAGGGACCACGAGATGGCGGCACTTGCCAACCGCCTCTCTTCATTCTATGCCAGATATTGTTAGTAATAGTATTAGGCCAGCTATCTCTAACTTACCTCTGGTAGAGATTAAACTGCCCCCTCAGATCCAAAAAGTTAGATAGGGCTAAAAAGGGCAACCAAAGTCGGGCCTCAAATAATAAATGGTACCCCTAGTGAGCTAAATTGTGTAGTCTTGGTCACTGGGCTGAAGATCTTAGGATGTATGCTTCCCAAATTTGGGGCAATCTCATACACCCAAATTTGTTGAGGTTTGGAAAGTTTTTCAGGGCTGAGGCAGATTTGAATTGCAAGAGAGCAAACTTTCCAAACCTGAACAAATTTGGGAAGCATACATCCTAAGATCTTCAGCCCAATGGCCCAAACCACCCAATTTAGCACACTGGGGAGGGGGGGGGCACAGTTCTAGGCCCAACTTCGGTTGCCTTTCTTCGGTCTCATTTGTCCAATTTGCCTGCATGCACATATTGTGTTTGTGATCCCTGATGGCAATGTAACATTGCTGAAATATAGGAAAGTATTAATTAAAGGTTTTATAATTAATAATATACTATATAGTATGCCACACTTCACTGAACCGACCTTGGCAATGTGCCAAGAATAGTCAATTCATGCTGAAGGGGAGAAAGAAATGAAGGATGTACGAATTGGTCACCACCTTGCGAAATCACATGCTTTATATGTAAATTTTCCAAATGTTGTACAAGCAAAATAGTTACCACTTTAAGAACTAGAATTTTCATAAAAGAAAAGCTAATTTTCCGACATATAATATAATAATAAACACTCATCCCACAAAATGCATTGATTACCCTAATATTAGAATGAATTCTTCTTCTTCTTCTGACATGTGCAGACGTGTCGAAGGGAATCACATCTGTGGGCGTACAGTGCATTGTTATTTCCAGAAAAATAATAGTTATCTGTGAAGAAAATAAATGTTTGCTTTCTTTTGAAAAGTTGTAGGTTGTAGTTGTCTGGGAATACTTCATGAGGAAGGCTGTTCCAGAGGACAGAGGTATCTGTGGGGGTAAGGAAACAATGAGCCAGAGAAGGTCAAAATCAACCGATTCTAAATTAGCCATTCTCAGGCAGGCTATGTCAGATTTCACAAAGACACAGGTGCAACCCTTGTGGTGAAAAGAATCATGGAGTGTGTAGTTTGGAAACTGGAAGAGCAGTAGATATAGCTGCAATCTGGGTTTCTGTCAGGAATAAGATGTTGTGTCTGGAAGACTGTAAGTGATGGCAAGCATTATTTACATTTGTGCTAATGCCATGGATATTAGTAAATTGGATGTGAAAGTAAGTTTTTAGTGAAGAGATTCTGACATGGTTTATATGTTGTGACTGGTTGTGATGTGACATTTTTGATGGGATTAGTTCATGATGGAGATTTGCTTTTGTCGCAGCGTCACTGTTATTGCTTGTGGGAGTAGTAAGTTTGATTAGACAGAAGAATATAATGGGGATGTGCAGTGAGAGAGTATAGACTCTTGGACATGACATCCATAAGTGTCTGTGGAAATACTAGCAGTGGTGGTAGGTAGCGCTGGTGTAGTTGCAGTTAGTTGAGAGTTGTACAGCAGGTGCTCTCCCTCGATGAGTCATAATAATAATAATAATAATATCATTATTATGTGACACCTCCAGGGAGTCCAAAGACTCATCGAGGGAGCGTGTGCCAACAGCATCAAACAATTGATCCTGTACCAATTACTAACTGCGCTCAAATTTGCTTAACTTTTTGCGTGAGCCAATAGTAGCAGAGGCTCTACCAATCGACCAACCTTTGTTGGCTTTGATTTGGAAGCTTCCTGACTCACTACTGAGAGGTTTGGACCCATGCACTAACTGGCTGCTGGCAACCACAATTTTAACTGATGTACTCTCAAAATTGAGCAGGTTATGGGTTTCTAAGTGTGTTTGTCATAGCTTTGAAGGGTATCACTCACACTGCATGGAGAAGGGGGGGGGAACAGAACCAAAATAGTCACAAGTCTGTAAAATGTTTCTTTCATAGAAAGTGAAGAAGTGTAGGTTATAACATTGATAGGTGGAAAACAGGGAATATGATGAAAACATTCAGTTACGGGGGGGAAGGGATTTTATAAGGCAGGTACAGAATAAATTATTTGATACATGATAGGGCAGAAGAGAACAAAGAGTAGTTAGCAAGGAAATGAGGACTAGACTTTTTGCTCCAAGAACAAGGATAATTAAGGTGGTTGTGAATGTAATAAGTGAATGAATTTAAGGAGAGATATGACAGACATTGCATGTACCTCCCAAAATGAGTTATTAGACTCATGTGGGGAAGTACATGCACAAGTTAAAATGTTGTGCACAATCCTTCCAAAGTTTCTATTCTATATTAACAAAAAATCATAGTTTTTAATGCAGATTTATTTTTTGCATATTATTACAAGCTTTTATAAATTACATGAAGTTCTTTCTTTAAATAATATATACATTTCCAAACAGATGAATCAGACAAGATATTTGGGAGAGAATAAATATTTGTTTTCTTTACCACGAGACAGTGTTTCCTTTATAATTAATAAGTAAGCCATTATGTTCCTCTGTTGCAGACATCATTGTTCCTAGCATACCCTTTACACTACTCTGAGCAGAAAGACGAGCACTAGGTCCACCCATTTCTGTTTGGACCCAGCCAGGATGAAGGCTAAGTGCTAATATTCCCTCTTGTTTCAGTTCAACTGACAGAGACTTTGTCATCATATTCACAGCAGCCTGAAATATGTATTTATAAAAAAATATAATAAAGTAAAAAATAAATGATGATTTATCATAAAAATACAGAAAAATAATATTACCCTAATTTTTATTGTTATATGTGGATATATTAAAAATAAAAATGCTAATTAGTAGTATATTGCTCACACATGGTACTCATGTGTTATAAATTTCACAACCTCTATCACTATCACTTTCACAGTCCTGAAAGTGATAGTGATATACACAGTGGCGCACTCAGGATTTAATCTTGGGGGGGGGGGGGGCGAGTTAAGTATATGATTTGAGAATACATACTGCGCATTGCATATGACCTATGACTGAGCATCTGCAGTGATTGCCAATACATGATACCAATGATCTTCTTTGGCCTGGCTCGGGCAAATGAAGTTGCACTCGGTCCAACTGAGCAATACTTCGTTTGTCTCGAGTTCAACAGTGGCTGTGATTCCCAAGAGCTATAGGGTATTTCAACCTTATGTGACTGCTAATTCATAAGTAGTGTATAGAAATATAAGATGCGACACAATATAAGTTTAAAAAAAATCATTTTAATTAGGAAAAGATTTTTGGAAATTTTTTAGTGGTTTTCTTTTTTTTTTTTTTTTTTTTTTGGTGGCGGGGCAGGACCCCTTGGCCCCCTTCCCTGGGTGCGCCACTGGATATATATATATATATATATCACTATCACTTTCATGGCTTCTCTCTCTCTCTCTCTCTATATATATATATGTGTGTGTGTGTATTACGCGCAGATTATGAAATCGCACAATTCACAGCATGCGCAACATTTTTGCTCTTTCCATGAACTGTATAATGTGCTTGTACAGTTAGTGGAATGTGCAAAATTTTGCACAATTCATGAAATGAGCATTACGTTTTCTGCTCATTTCATGAATTAGGTGTATAGTTGCAGCATATAATAGGTGATAAACGGGTGAAGAGTAATAAAATAGTTTTAATTCAAAAACTTTTATTACATAAAAATAGTTATGTACTTTGACAAAACACAAGAAAAATATTATTACCGAACTTCTTTCTTTATTATTATTACCATTTAGTATTATTACCAAACTTCATGGTATGTAGTATTCATACTCCACTGAACAAATTTTATTCCCATACTCCAATTGGAAAAATTATTATCTAGCATCCACGCAACTAAAGAATCTTTAAGTGTTGCATTGCTCCTTTCCATTGATCCCTGACTTTGCAGATATCTGGGCCTTCCATTTACTAAAACTAAGTTTGACCAAAGAGTAGAAAGTTCTTTGATAATTTCAGCTGTGAATTCCCTTCCATTATCGGGGTTGTAAAACATGTGGAGCACCATACTCGAGAAAAATGTCTAATAAATGTTGAGCACTCCCTTTACTGTTTTTGAAGTCAGCACTTGAAGCAAATGAAACTTTGTCAGATGCTCTTGATAGTGCATGATGAACCTGAAATTCTCATCTGGTAAGCTTTGAAAGTCAACAAGATCTACCTGACCCCTTTGATAGATTCATTTCATGTCATTTATGGTAATAGGTCTAATGACAATCCTTTTAACAGTCTCCTTCCTTTTTAGTTTCTCTGTGCATGTTTCACATTGTTTTATGAATTCAGAAACAATTCATCGTGGAATGTTAGCATACTTTTCCATTATTTTCTTGTGGGTTTTTGTCTCACCTTTGTGACTAGTAGAGAGATGAATATCATGAATGATAGAAATAGCAGATTCTTTTGTTGCCATAAATCAACCATTTTTGTCACTATTTTCATTACACCTGCTAAATTTGAAATAGTGTACTTACTTCTAAGATCATATTCTTGTCTACTTCTTTTAATGCCAGATCTATTATCATTTAGAAGGTTTATGACATATTGTTCGAATTCATTATTCCATAAGATATCACATTCTCTAACAGTGTTTTCTAAATCTTCCATTTTGGATGTAGAGCTAAAATTTAACAAATATGGATGTTTAAAACATAAAATATCACTTTATTAAGTTAATACTGATGAATCGTCACATATTATGTAAGCCACGGGTGCTGCAACTCACACCAATAAGAAACTAATCTTACTAAATACGACGAAAGGAATTCTGATGTAATGTACAAATTTATTATTATTATTATCATTATTATTATTCAGGCATCCATGGAGTCAAAAGAATCATCGTGAGAGGTCCTTCCTAAGAACATAAAGTCTGTCAAGACTCATCGAGGGGAGGTCCCCCCCCCCAAGAAACACAAAGTCTATCATACCACTCCTTAAACTCATTGACCGTTCTTGCTCTCACCACTCCATCAGACAATGTATTCCATGGTTCAACCACCCTCCATGCAAAGAAACCACTCCTCACCACTTCCAGGGATGGCCTCTTGTCATCACCCCTTCCCACTGTTCAACCAAGCGAAAGAACTCCCAGTGTCAACCCTGTAACCACCTCTCAACAGTTTAAAAGTCTCAATCACATCACCTCTCCTTCTTCTATCCACCAAACTCTGCAGTCCACATTCCCACAGCCGATCCTCATAACCAAAATTGTACAGTCCTGAAACCATCTTTGTCATCCGTCTTTGTACCCTTTCCACAGTTAATTTATCACCTTCAAATCCTAGGGACCAAATCTGAGAACAATAGTCTAAGTGTGGTCTGATCAGAGACTTATACAACGGAATGATAACCCTTTTATCTCTGCAGGTCAGTGTCCTTCTCATAATTACAGCAATCCTCGTTGTTACCTTGACCACCTTTGCAATATATCCCCTAAATTTCAGGTTTCTATCAATTATCAACCCCAGATCTCTTGTCTCCCCTACCTCCTCCAGTATAACTCCTCCCATAGAGTATGCAGCATCCCATCGATGTTTCCCAAACCTCAAGACCTTACATTTTGCTGCATAAACTGACACCCCCCATTCATTTGCCCATCTATCTAGCTTATTCAAATCCTCTTGCCATAGTAACGGTACTGAATGGAAAAGATATCATTCAATCATGGGAAACTTTGAAAAAATGCTTAAATGAGGTTGTATCTGAATGTGTTCCTAGAGTTTGGAGAACTGATAGGGTGGGAATAAAATGAATGTGCAGCCTTATTTAAGCAAGAAATCCATAAGAAGATGATGCTGTGGAAGGAACATTATGAGAATAAGAGAGAGAAGTCATGATATATACATGGCACAGGTTAGAAAAGTTGAGTATTGTGGAGAAAGCTGAATCGGATTAGAGAAAATTATCAAGTATTCTGATGAGTAGTGGAAGAGATGCTGATATGGCAAATATATCAGCATCTCTTTCAGCTTGATCAGTGAAAATGGAGAATCCATAAGAAAAAGATGATGTGAAAATTGAAACATCCATACAGTTACTTTAGTTAACTGCTTCTCAGGATAGTATGGCATGATCACTGCCAGCAGCTGGTGGTCAATTAGTTACATTCTTAACTGAGATGAGATACTTCTAATGCTGTGATCAAATTTAACACTCTTTAACCTTCATTCTTATCAAGAGGCTTCTCTTCTATCCTATGTTTGGATAATTTAAGTTACTCAAAAAATTACTCTTAGTACCCATCAGGCTAATTTGGCAGTGCATTTCGTTGTCCCCAGCAGCTGAACCATTAGGTCGGTAGCGATAAACCACAATACATTTTATCCAGTTAGCCTCACCTTCACATCAGATAGCCTCAAACTCACTGCTACGTGGGACATTATTATTATTATTATTATTGCTTTCATGCATTTCTACCCTAGCTGGACTCAAATTATCAGATATCATTAGTAATATCTTCCTAATCTTCTCTGTTCTGTATTTCCTAAAACTACTATACCCTTTACACTAAATCCCAGTTACATTGACAGCAAATATTGTTTTAGCGATATTTGTGCCATAAGTTATTTCATAAATTAATATAATAACACCAAGAATTTTCAGGCTGAAACATATGCTTTTAAATAAAAAAGATATTATTCACTCTGATAACCAGTTTTCACTAATGCCAACAATCTTAGGATGCAACATATTCACTAAAGCAACAAACTTTGACCCCTTTGTTCCTGATGCCCTGGAATTTGTGTATAGATAGTAACAAATTATTAAATTGCTTTTTCTTATATTTAAATCTACAGTCTGCTTGGCCCAGTTGGTCAACTTTCTGTTTTCCCTCCCCATATACACTCAAACGGTATGAACCCAAGGTGTGCATTTCCATCCCTTTGCCAGATACTAACCTTGCTCAATGGCATCCACATCATTCTTACATTTGTGTACATAATTGAACTTACAGATTCTCTCCCACATTCCTCCATTTATGCATGTTTCTCATGATGATCTAGTTACCCAAACTCGATGGATTAGGTCTCACTCCAATAAGTAATTTTCTGGACTCCTTATGCTAAATCCATTCAATGCAGGGTGTTAGTCTTATATAAAAGTCTTTTCTGCCAACAAACTCACTCCATACATCCAAAAACTTTCTGTTTCACATTTGTTATACTTCGATCTACAATTCGCTTGGCCCAATTGGACAACTTTCTGGTTTCCCTCTCAAGATACACTCAAGCAGTCTGAACCCAAAGCATGGATTTACCCATCTGCCAGATGCTCAATGACATCCACATCATTATCACATTTTTGCACCATAGTTGAGCTTACACATTCTCTCTCATGATGATCTAGTTTCCCTTATTTGATGCATTAAGTCTTATTCAAATAAGTAAATTTTCCAAGCTCCTTATGCCAAATCCATTCAAGTGCAGGGTGTTGGTCTTATACAAA
This sequence comes from Typopeltis vanoorti, assembly GCF_054136105.1. Taxonomy (NCBI): domain Eukaryota; kingdom Metazoa; phylum Arthropoda; class Arachnida; order Uropygi; family Thelyphonidae; genus Typopeltis; species Typopeltis vanoorti. The sequence goes on along the minus strand of NC_143571.1, from coordinate 61,109,491 downwards.
AGCCTTTTCTGTCAACATACTCATTCCATATATCCAAAAACTAATACCCATTTCTTCTACACAGCCTGTGCACTGAATCATTTGTTATCATAGCCCTCTTTCTTAATTCAGTATGTCAAATCTTGGTAGCAAACCAGCCATTTTACTCTCTCACTTTTCTTTCTTGCTTTTTCCAACTCCTTTCATAACGACACAAGCATGGTTGCTTATGGGTCTTCACATGCTATTATATGTGTTTACTAATGTGAGAGGATCTGGAATAAACATGATATCATTGTGGCACTGAGTCAATTTTTCAATGGTTTTCATGACATAAGGAAAGATAACAAAAGTGTTTTGGAGAATGTGGAAGTAGTAAATGATAGTGTGCGATATATGAATGAGAGCATGAAAGAAGTGGCTGAAAGTAATTTGGATGATGATGTGATAGTAAGAAGTGAAATAGTGCATTAATGTGGTATCCTCCACTGATTGTCATGTAGTATATCAGGTGGGAGAATGAAAGAAAAAGTGAATGGGGAAAGTATAAAGTGAGAGAAAAAACACTGGAAATAAGGAGAAGATAATGTATGGTGATTCCATGATAAAAAGTATATTTATTGGGAAAGTGACAAAAGCATGTTTCCCAGGTGTGAAGATCAAGGATGTTAGTAAAGCTATTAGTCTGCAGAAGAGAGAAGTTAAAAGAGTTGACTGTTTTGGCAGGAACCAATGATTTGACAGAGGAGAAATATGCAATGGAGGAGGATATGAAAGAGTTTTTGAAAAAAAATGAAAATGAAGAATACGGAAGTAAAGATTATGAGTTTGCTGCCTCAGCACGATAGGACAGAGTTGAGAAGAAGGGCAATGATTGCTAATGAGCCAATGAGAAGAGTGTGCAGGAGAAATGATATGCAGTTTATAGATGAGTGGAGTGAATATGATGGGTGAAAGGACTTATATATGTTTGATGGACTATATTTGAATGGTTTTGGAGTTAGATGTTCGGAGAAAGTTTTGTTTAGTGAGAGTTTAGAAGTGCAAAACTACAGAAACTAGAGATATTACTGTCTGCCCACCCTGAGATAAATGAGTATGTGTACAGAAATAATTATGCAATGCTGAATGTGATTCACAGGTTAAGATTCAAATGGGTTGGAAATGACATTAGGTGAGAGAAATTGTGGGGCCAAGGGGATATTGAAATGCATGTAGATGATCAGAAATAAGGGACAGGAGTTTTTGGTATTGGTCAACTCAACTTTTCAAAAATTATAGCCATCAGTGAGACATGGCTGACAGAAAATGATATACTTACAGGGATCAAATGTAAAGGGTTTGCATTTTCAGGGAGGATAGAGGGAATAGAACAGGAGATGGGGTATTGCTGATGAGTAGCTGAAAAACTACAACCAATCAAATTGAAGAGGATTTTACATCTGAGGGAGATGGTTCATTTGAGTTATCTGGTGTGAGATAGAGGCCAACAGGACAAAATATATTGTTGGTTGCTGCTATAGACCAGAGAGTCCATAGGAAGATGTAGATGCCATGCAACAGCAGATTAGCAATCAGTGCAGGCTGAGCAATTATTATGCTAGACTTCAACTACAGGGACATAGATTGGGGGGTAAAAAGGGGCATGGCAAGATGGAAGTGGAATTTATACAATTGTTAAGGGATAATTACCTGAAACAACATGCTATAGAAGGGAGCAGGGGATTTGAGTGAGCTGGATCTGGTAATAGCATCAGAGGATATATCCATAACCAAGGTAGACTTTCCAGATCACTCTCTTGATCTGGAACGTTGCTAAACACATGGAATTCTCTTTCTTGAAGGGTTGAACACAAACCCTTCAAGAAAGGGTTTGTGTTCAACTATAAAGCTAGTAATTATGACAGACTTAGTAGCATCTTAAAGAAGTGCCATGACTTGATAAGCTGTAAGGGGAAAATGTTAGTAGTGCATGGGAAGTGGTTAGGCAGAGCCGGCAGAAGTGGGCATGTGGGCGCCGCTACGAAGGGGGCACCGCTGCTGGGGCACGGTTCATAAGTTCATTTTTAAGAAACAAAATTTTTATCATAAAAACAAAAAATTCTTAGAATGATCAATATTAAAATAAATAAGGTCGGATACACCGAATAAAAATTTTAAAAAATTGTATATTGCCGCCTCTTCGATCAGCCAGCTGTTTACAATTTTGCAGTGAGAGCAGACGCTTGCCTGCAGAATGCTGTGTCTACTGCAGTCTATCTAAAGTGAAACAGTAAACATGTGCAGAAACGAATTTTCGTACAAAACATTTGTTGCTAGGTAAACCAGTCATATGGTACGCATCTCAGTAGGCTACTGACAGTAGCGCAGTGCAGACTATTATTTTGTCTCTGTGTCATGTTGTGTAATAATTTCTTGTGAGTATAAAATAGAAATGGAATCAAAAATTTAAAAAAAGTTATCCGGTGCACAAAATCGTAAGTGGCATGCTTCGAAAAAAGCAGATATTAAGAAACAAACTGGGGCTCTTAATAAATTTGTTAAAATATTAAAATATTCTGATGCAGATTGTAACCAACTCGATACATCAGAAATCAGAGTTGACGAACCATGCACATCCAGTTTTCATGAAAGTACTATTGCAACTATTGAACAAGATAACAAGACGCATGATTTAAGTGAAAAACAGTTAGGAGAAGATTTAGTTGTAGTTAACCATGAAATGAACACATTGTTAGTTTCTGTAAATTTAGAAGATCCAGGTGAATGGGAAAATATTGATGAAAAATTACGAGTTGTTTTAATTGAAATGGGGTCTGTTCAAAAGAAAAATATAATATATCCTAGAGATACATATGGTCGTAAATTTGGCGACACGTATTATAATAGAACAATGGAAAACGGGCAGCTTGTGCCAAGAATATGGCTCATTTATTCTGAAACTTTAAATTCTGTTTTTTTTTTGCTTTTGTTGCAAACGTTTCGCACCTACTGAATCAAGTAGTTTTGTAGAAGGTTATAACGATTGGAGAAATGTAAGTACAATTTTGCATAGACATGAGACTAGTTTAACTCACGTGAAAAAATTCTTAAAATGGAAGGAAGTTGATAAAAATTTAAAAAACAAAACTACTACTGATTGCCACTCTCAAAGCATGTATGAAATGGAAAAGAAATATTGGACGAGAATTTTAGAACGCTTGATTGAAATTATAAAATTCCTTGGCAGCCAAAGTTTAGCTTTTTGCGGATCACCTGATAAATTATATGAAAGGAATAACGGCAATTTTTTTAAAATTAGTCGAACTGTTTGCGAAGTTTGATCTCGTTATGGAAAATCATGTTGAAAGGATCCTACAACGAAACAATAGAGTACACTATCTGAGTAAAGACAGTCAAAATGAAATATTAGAAACTTTAAGTAACGCAATCAGGGATACAATTTTAGTATGAATTCGAAAATCTAAATATTATTCCATAATTTTAGACTGCACACCTGATGCAAGTAAAACAGAACAAATGACCATTATTATTCCTTTTGTTTCCTGTGACAATGGAATTGTCAAGATCAGGGAAAACATTTTAGGTTTTGCAGATATATCAGATTCCACAGGACGTGGTTTATGTGCAACAAAAATGGAACAACTGGAAAAATGGAACATTCCCACTGAAGACATGGGAGGTCAAGGGCATGACAATGGGATAATAAGAAAGGGAAAAAATGTGGGCTCCAAAATTTGCTTTTGAACAAAAATCCTAGATCTTTTTACGTGCCATGTGCTGCACATACTCTAAATTTAATCATTAACGATGCAGCCAAAGTGAATGCAGATACAATTAGTTTCTTTGCAATTATTCAAGAAATATACAATTTCTTTTCATTCTCTTACAAATGTTGGGCAAATCCTTTTCAAGTTCGTAAAAAATTTAACATTAAAACAGCCATCAGAAACGTGATGGGAAAGTAAAATTAATGCAACCTGCCCTCTACAATATCAGTTAGGAGAAATTTACGATGCACTTTTTGAAATTTTAAATAATAAAAATTTTAATAAACTCAGCATGAAGCACAAACATTATGTGCTCAAATAAAGGACTACATATTTATTTGCTCTCTTATAACTTGGTCATGATTTAACAGAATAAACCCTGTGAGTAAAATGCTTCAAGACAAAAATATGAACATTACACTTGCTTTAGAATCTGTCGAAAACTTAAAAATATTCTTAGAAGAGTATCGATCAGATACAAATTTTAAAGAATTGCTAAAAACGGCAAAAGAACTGAGTGAAGAGGTGGATGGAGAACAAGAATTTAAAACTGGTACGGAAGTTCGACGAGGAAAGAAGATACAACAATTTGACTACGAGCATCATTGCGCAACGGCACAATCGCCAGAAGATAAATTAGAGTGAATGTGTTTTACACACTGCTAGACATTGGAATGTGTTCGTTAATAGAACGTTTTGAACACTAAAAACATATTATGATAATTTCAATTTCTTGTATACATTACTACAAATTAACAACAAAGATTTAGAGATTCTCTTGAACAAAAGCGACAATAAAGACGTAAATGCAATAGAACTATATGATGAGTTATGTGCTTTTTGGGATATTTTTCGGAAGGATAATTTAAATATTCAAAACTCTTTCGATATTCTTAATTTTATTGTGTCCAATAATTTATCTTTCCCTAACTTTTCAATTGCTTTAAGAATACTATTAACCTTAACTGTTAGTGTAGCGAGCGGAAAACATTCCTTTTCCAAGTTGAAATTGATTAAAACCTACTTAAGAACAAGTATGTCACAAAATAGGCTTGTTAGTTTGGCGTTAATAGTTATTGAAAATGAGATATGTTCGGAATTAGACGTTAAGACCATTATTTCTAATTTTATGTATATGAAATCAAAATCCCAAAAATTTTAATAAAGAAAATTTTCAAGTATATTTATGTAATTTAATTTATTTTCTGTTATTCCGTGAAGATTTTATTTTTCGAATACTTATATTAAATGTTCTAATTATTTCTGAATTCTTTTCTTATTTTCTCATCTATCTTGAGTTTCTTTTATTTTCCTAAAATATAGTTCCACTTATAAAAATTATTAAAAACGTTTTAATAATTTTTATTAAAACGATTGCAAAAAATTTTTTAAACTTTAGTTCAAATAAATTTTAACTTTAATTAAAATTCATTTTAATTTTGTTAGCGATTCGGATCGGTGAGAAGGCTATAATCCCTGTATCATTATATTCAACGATTAAAGTGAAGTGGCTTTATCAAAATTTGCTTTAAATTTTGAGAATTTTTTGAATATTCAGGTTTTTAATGATTATCCTGCCTAGTCAACACCCCCTTGTTCGTTACATTTAGCGAACCAACATGTGGCTGTTCTGTCAAAATTTATTTAAGAAATTTCAAATAATTTAAATTTTTATTAGCATAAAAGAACCACACATGCCCGGATAATTACAGGGGCGCTTAGATAGAAATTGCATGCGGGTGGCAAAGACCCTAGCGCCGGCACTATGGTTAGGGATTGCTTGAGAAAAGCAGTATTAGACTACATACCCAAAGTCAGGAGGGTAAACCAAGTGGGGATTAAATGCACAAATAGAGATATAATGCAAGAGTTTAAAAAAATAATAATAAAATTAAAAAAATAAAACATGTGGAGGGAATATAAGAAAAGGGTGATCAGCATACTCATGAGCAGCACAAAGTGCAATCCAAATCAGATTATGAGAGAAAATTAGCTAAGCAGGCTAAAGAAAATCCAAAAGAGTTTTTGTGTTATGTAGCAAGTACGATGAAAAATTATTATGATAGTTGACTTTAATCAATGCAGATGGTAGGAAGGTAGTAGAAGCAAAAGAAATAGTTGAGTTGCTGAGTGATCATTTTGCAAAGGTATATCATCCAGGTGGAGATTTTGCAGTTGCTGATGTAACAGAGACACATGTCAAAACAGAGGTAGATAAATAGGTGTTCAGCTTAATATTGAAAAATATCAATGTGGGGTACACAATGGGACTGGATGGCATGGCAACCTGTGCACTATGTGAATGTACAGGTTGAATGTCAATGTATATGTAAGGAGAATTGCCATTGCCTTGATGAAGATGTTTAATCTAAGTCTTAGCTCTAGTAAAGTTCCCAAGGGAGTGGAAAGAGAGTAAGACAGTTGCATTACATAAAGATGGCTAAAAGACAGAAGTAGCAAATTACAGACCAATTAGCATCTCGGGAGTGGCAGTTAAAATATTGGCAAAGTTAGTTGGAAGTAAAATTAATAGTTGTGGTCTGCCAAATGGAAAGGCATTTGGCAGAATACCACATGTTTTAAAGCAAATAAAAGTTGAGCAGCTCTCAGATATGAACTGTAGACCAAAATACACAAACATTATTCAAGAAAAAATGAAAGACTTTGAGAACAGGAACCAAACCTTGGAGATTCAGTAGCAAGCTCTGAAGAAAACACTGACTGATTCAGCGAGAAAGGCATGTAGTGAGGATGTCTGCAAGGATAGAAAAATCAGAACTCCATAGTGGACACAGGAAGTTAAAGAGGCAGTGAAGGAAAAGAAGAATGCATATCAAAAGTTACTGACAAATAAGTCAGCTTGTGCTCTTAGAGAATACAGAGACAAATGTAAGAAAGCCAAACACTGTGTAAAACTAGCTAAACAAAAGTCACGGGAGGACTTTGGTAAGAACATAGAAAATAAATATCAAGAAGGTGGCAAAATATTCTGAAGGTTGTTGAAGAAGCTCAGAAATGGAGGGAGTGTGCTGTAAAAGGAATTAGAGATGATAAAGATGACATGAAAACTGGAGATGTCTGGTGTGAGACAAGGATGTACATTATCCCTCTAGAGTTATTCATTATCTATATGGATCAAAGATTATGAAGGAAAGTGGTATTAAACATGATATCAGAATTGGAGATGCTAATGTCAGCTCTTTGTTTTATGCGGATGATGTTATACTTCTAAATAAATCTGCTACAAGTCTGCAAGATTCTCTGACTAAATTGAATAGCTGTTGTAATAGATATGGTATGAAGGTCAGCAATAAAAAGACAAAGACAATGAAAATAGGCAGAATCATTGAAAATGTCAACTGTGTTGTGAATGGAGAACCTGTGGAACAAGTAAAACATTTCAGCTATTTAGGCATGATTTTTACTGAAGATGGTAAATTCAATATAGAAATAGACAACAGAATCAGCAAAGATGGTATGGTGGGAAGTCAATTGAATAAATTCATATGGAATAAGAGAGAAATTAGTCGGAACACTACATTAGCTGTATACAAGACAGTGTTCAAACCAGTTTTAACTTATGGATCTGAGAGCTGGGTCAGAAGTAAAACACTTGACCAAAGACTAGAGACCACAGATATGAGAATCCTGAGAAAGATTATAGGCGTGAACAGATGGCATCAATGGCAATATCATATTAAAATCGAGGATATTAGGAAAGAACTTGACCTTGTCAGCATCCAGGAATGCATTAGCAGAGCTAATCTCAGGTGGTATGGTCACTTAAACAGAATGGGCGAGGAAAGATTAGCAAAACAAGTGTTCTCTGCCAGGTTGGCAGCAAAACAACCAAGAGGAAGACCAAGATATAGGTGGATTGATATGGTACAAAGTGCCTTAGACGATAGAAATATAAGATCTGATAATGTTGGAGTCTTGACAAGTAACAGACTGATTTGGAGGAAAATTGTAGATAGGAAATTAATAATGATGTAATTTTTTCATGTAGTACTATCATATCCTGTACACCCCTTGAGGGTTCATGGCAGGAATTTGATGATGATGATGATGATGATGCAAACTGGAGAAAAAGATATCCTTGAAGTATGAGTAATTACTTTGAAAAATTGCTAATTGAAACAAGCAGTGATAGCACAGTGATAAAAAACACTCAACAGGCATGCAGTCAGGAATACATATCTATACTTGAAGTAGAAAAAGCCATCAAAGACTTGAAATGTTGAAAAGCAGCAGAAGTAGATGATATTTGACCAGAAATGCTCGAGTATGGAGGTATAAAAATCTTACAGTGGCTGCACTGCACAGTTCAGAAGGTCTGGACAGAGATCTTTCTCTGCTGAGTGGTCCTGGTAAGATTTACACAACTATACTTGAGAAATGGTTGAGGATTGTGGAAGAAAAGCTTGATTCAGGCCAAATAGAGGCTGTAGGGATCAGATTTTCACTTTACAACAAATTGTTGAGAAATCATGGGAATATAACAAAAGTTCTGTATTTAAGCTTTGTAGATCTTTGTAGATAACAAGGTGCAAAAACTATTCAAAATGCTACAGTTATATGGTGTCAATGGGGCATTATATCAAGCAATACTTAGTCTTTTTTCAGTAGTAAGTCAGCAGTTAGAATTGAAGGAAATATAGGAAGATAGTTTAATGTTAAATCTGGTGTGAGACAAAGATATACATTATCCCCTCTGTTATTTATTATCTATATGGATCACATTATGAAGGAAAGTGGTATTAAAGCTGATATCAAAATTGGAGATGTTAATATCAGCTCTTTGCTTTATGCAGACAATGTTATACTCCTAAATAAATCCTCTACAAGTCTGCAAAATTCCATGACTAAATTGAATAACTGTTGTAATAGATATGGTAAGAAGTTCAGAAATAACAAGACAAAGACAATGAAAATAGGCAGAAGCATTGAAAACATCGACTGCATTGTGAATGTAGAACCTTATAGAACAATTAAAACATTTCAGCTATTTAGGCATGATTTTTAGTGAAGATGGTAAATTAAATATGGAAATATACAGCAGAATCAACAAAGCTGGTATGGTGGGAAGTCAATTGAATAAATTTATATGGAATAAGAGAGAAATTAGTCAAAACACTAAATTAGCTATATACAAAACAGTGTTCAAACCAATTTTAACATATGGATCTGAGAGTCCTGAGAAAGATTCGGTTCATGAACAGATGGCATCAATCGCAATATCATATTAAAAAATGAGGATATCAGGAAAGAATTTAACATTGTCAGCATTTAGGAATGCGTCAGCAGAGCTAATCTCAGGTGGTATGGTCACTTAAACAGAATGGGAGAGGAAAGTTTAGCAAAACAGGTGTTCTCTGCCAGGTTGGCAAGAAAGAGACCCAGAGGAAGAACAAGATATAGGTGGATTGATATGGTAAAAAGTGCCTTAGAAAATAGAAATATAAGATCTGATAATGTTGGAGTCTTGACAGGTAACAGACTGATTTGGAGGAAAATTGTAAATAGGAAGTTAGCAATGATGTAAATTTTTCATGTAGTACTATCATATCCTGTACACCCCTTGAGGGTACATGACAGGAATTTGATGATGATGAGAATACCACATGGGAAACTACTACAAAAGTTGGAGAAAATGGGAATGAATATGAAGATAGTAGCATGAATGATGGAGGGTGCTGACGGGCACCAGAGAGTAGTATATGGAAAAGTGGAATCTAGAAGAATTAGGATGACTAGTGGAGTACCTAAGTTTCTGTACTAAGGCCACAACTCTTTAATTTATATATCAATAATAAAGAGAAAGATTTGAGGGGAGGGATACCCCATCCACCATTACCCTAAAGGTTACAGTATGCAACCTTTGGGGGTAATGATGGATGTTATTTTTACTTGCCCAATTCTGTATATGAGTTTTTACAAAACAAAAATGTTTGGTAAGAACTCATTAAATTCATTTCATATATTTATGAACTGTGCACCACTTCTCCTATACAACCAATTGTTGTGTCGGAAAAAAATGATGAGTCATCCTTTTTTCCCGCCCAACATTAAGTTACCTCATAAGGAGAGTATAAGGACATGCTTATGCCTCCGAACAGAGAATGTGCCTTTTAATAATCCAAGTGCATGTAAATATCCAAGTGTGTAAGCTCTAAACAATGTTGAAATAACCCATGAGTTAAGTAGAGAATATCTGTAAATGAATAAAAAAATTAAATCATGTATAAATTGCCAAATAAATATGTATAAGCTAGAGCAAACTTTAAGCCATGTAAAAGCAGTTCGTAGCCACGGCGTCCAATCGGCAGCCACCGTATGTGTGACGACACCACCGCGTGAGGGAGCTGTTTTGGAGTATAAAGGTTTCAGCGGGAATTCGAATCGCTCTCTTATCTCTTATCTCTTGTCTCTGGGCTTCGTCGGCACCTAGTCCTGTCGGAGAGCTGTGTAGAGCTTGCTGCCACGTGTAGCAAGAATCCCCCCTTGCTATGCATGCTACGTGGGTCAAGGCTGCTACTACAATGCATTCAGGTCCATAAGAAGAAAGAGCCACTGATGAAATGAACGTCAGTGTTCTGTGTATGAGTGTTTTTCGGTTCGTATGGAAACAAAGGAATAGCAAGATCGCCATCAGTGAAGGTACAGTAAGCCGACCAAAGTATCCAGTTCAAGGTAAGAACGGTAAGCGGAAGATTTTCTTATGTTAAATGTTGAATTAAAGTAACCGAAGAGTAAGGAAACAGAAGTTAAGGAAACATGCTATTTCTGTGTAGTGCTATAGGAACAGTCTGCGATTTGGACTAGTCACAGGCCGTCTTTTGGACTCTACTCCTGAATAAACTACTCTTTGATATCTCTCCATCAACCACCCACCTATCCATCTCACCAACCCTATATCCATTCCCATATGTTGTAGTTTATGGGTTAGAATTCCATGTGGATTGATGAAAATGAGATACTGTACACGGGATAGCATGGCTTTGTGAAGGGTAGATCATGCCTCAGTAACTTGCTCAAGTTTTATAACAAGGTGACGGCTGAACTGGATAACGGTAACGCCTTTGCCAGGTCCAGCAGTATCACTGTAAACCCATTACCCTTATCCAGTTCAGCCGTCACCTTGTTATAAAACTTGAGCAAATTACTGAGGCATGATCTACCCTTTACAAAGCCATGCTGTCCCCTGTACAGTATCTAATTTTCATCATTCCATTACTGTATTTTTCCCTTGACTACTTTCTCCAAGACCTTGACAACGACTCCTGATATGATGATCGGTCGGTAATTTGCAACCGTAGTCTTGGATCCACCTTTATGCAGTGAAACTATTTTCCTCTCTTTCCACACCTTCGGGACTAAACCAGACTCAGATTAAACAACATGGTCAAGGGCATTGATAATTCCTTAGCCGCTTCATGCAAGACCCGTGCCGGTATATCATCCAATCCCATAGATGTATTCACATTAAGGTTCTGTAATAGACTAGTCACCTCCACTTCATTCATCACAATTCCCGTATAAACTAATGGTTCCTTCATTTTTTCAATGTCACCACCTGGATGATATACTTTTGCAAAATGCGCGCTCAGTAACTCCACTATATCAACTGATTCAGTGACCTCCTTACCATTGTCATTCCTTAAAATCATTTTGCCGTATACAGTTTTTTCTTGCTTGCAGCATATTGAAGAACTGTTTGGGATTCTCTTTAGCTTGCATAGCTAGTTTCCTTTCATAATCCGCTTTTGCTTTTTTTACCACACTCGTTAACCTTCTGGCTTGCACTTTATACCGTTCGTGTGCCTGCAGGTCACTCCTTTCTTTAAATTCCCTCCACAGTTGTTTCTTTTTTTTGTAGCTCAAGCTTAATGGTGTTATTCATCCATTTAACCCCTACTTGTTTTACTAATCGGACCCTAGGTATACAATCAGCCACAACCTCCTGTAAATGCTCCTTGACCACTTCCCATGCTCTATTGACGTCCAGCCCTTGCAGTTGTACATGCCATGGCACTTATCCAAGCAATCTCCTAAGCTTGTCATACTTGCCAGCATGGTAATTCCACATATACCCTCTCTTAATTGAAAATTCACACCTTTAGCCACCTCCCAGATTCCTTATGATCACTCTCACCAATAGGTGGCAATATGGTCATATTCATTACAGTCAAATTCTGAGATGCTATTACAAGGTCAAGCACTCTCACACCACTAGTATTTTCAATTACATGCTGTCTCAGATAGTTATCCCTTAATAATTGAATAAAATCCTTTTCCTTCCTCACATGTGTCCTCTCCTCCTTCCAATCAATGTTACCATAGTTGAAATCCCCCATAATAATTATCCTCCTTCCACTCATTTCATCAATTTGTTTATGCATAATATCTCCACCATCTATTTCATCACCTGGTCTATAGCAGCACCCAACTGTATATTTTATTCTGCCAGTCTCAATCTCACACCAAATAGCCTCAAATGAGCTCCTTTCACTATCCTGCGATACAACTTCAATTCTCCTTGGCTGCAGTTCATCAGCTATCATCAATAACACCCCTCCCCCCATTTTATTCTCTCTGTCCCTCCTAAACACACTATAACCTACACATTCTATCCCACTAACTATATCATCTTCCGTCAGCCATGTTTCACTAATGCCAATAACCTGTGGCCAGGAAGAGCCAATCAAGGCCAAAAATTCTTCCTTCTTGTTCCTAATACGCCTGGCATTAGTATACATGAAATGAAGTGATCCCTTTAGATGTTATTCTAAATATCCCATTCCATTTTTTGTCCTTAGTGCTGGTTCGGGTACATTATATACATTCTTACACTCAACTGTCTCACAGATGTCCGCATATCCACTCCCCCCCCCTCCTTGGTAGTTCTAGTTTCCCTGGTTCTGCACATCCATTTTCACTTCATTCAGCAACAGTTTTTCCAGTCTCTGCACACCAAGTCCATTCAAATGCAGGCCGTCCATGTTGTATAAATCCTTTCGCCCATCAAACTCATTCCACATGTCCACGAATTCCACACCACACCGTCTGCATAATCTGCGCATAATGTCATTTGCGATTATGGCCCTCCTTCTAAACTCCTCTCTGTCATACCGCGGCAACAGACTCACCATTCTAACTCTGTCACTCTTTTCTTTCGCTACCTTTAACAATACTTTCAAGTCCTCTCTCATAAAAAATTTATCTCCTTTCAATTTATCTCAGTGCATAACACTTTATCTAGACATTGAACGTAAACGCTATTCAAGTGCAACCTATCAGTCATATGCATTCTTTTGTCCTTTTATCCTTTTTGTCAAGTTCTTTTGTCCATCACACTCACTGTTCAGTGAGTGTGATGGACAAAAAACTGCACACTGTTTTTTATCTGAACTATATATGCATTAATTCATTTGTAATCATAGCCTTTTTTCTCAATTCACTTCTGTCTTTATCATTATTATTATTTTAATATCAGCTCCACACACAAAAGGTTCAAGATGATACCACAATGCATTTGAAGACAAGGGACTATAAAGAAGAAACAATTTTGTGATGAGTTTCTTGAAGTCCTGAGGATTATAATCCTAAGGGAAAACAGTGGGAAAGACTGTTCCAAAGAGTAGAGGTATTATTATTATTATTACATGACACCTTCAGGGGGGGGGGTCCTAAGACTCATCAAGGGAGGCCACCTACTCTTCAACTCTGTCTTCACCACTCAATCCACGAACTACAACTAACTGCAACTACACCAATGCCATCTACTGCCCACCTCCACCACTAGTATTTCCACAGACAATCACAAACATCCATGCCCACAGCAGGATTCATACCTTCAGGCTAGAGAGAGGATATGCTACCCACTCAGCCAACCAGGTATAGGGAATGAAAGCAGAGGATTATGCTGGTGTGGTGATCTTACCCTCAGAAATGAAAACTGTCTACAACTAAGATTTTCACAAACATCTATTCCACAGTGGGATTTGGATGCAGCATTTAGTTGGGAGGGGGGGGGGAGCAGATGTTATCTTCAAAGAATTTTTTGCTAGGAGAGAGAGAAAAATACTCTAGCAAGAATTATAGTGTTCCATCATTATCTCTGCTTCATTTTGTAGTTTATACCTAACGTACCTCTGAACAGGAATAGTTTATGACAACTCAGTGTATATATATATATATATATATATATACACACACACACACACACACACACATGCACCCTACATGGAAAAAAAGTGCCTGGATCTGGATGGCCCATTCTGCAACAAAAATGGAACATTGCAAAAGATCACGTATACCAGAATTCCTTTAAAACTGTGAGTGAGTGAGTTCCATTGATGTCGTACAGTACTGTATATCATTTATTTGTGAGACATGGCCACATGTGTTGAGCTTACTGACTTCCAGAGAGGTGTTATTATAGGGTAGCATATCAGCAACCCATCTGTGTGTGTGATTGCAGAACAGAAATATTGCAACACCCATGGTCAACTCTTCAAAAGCAACCCATCTGTGTGTGTGTGATTGCAGAACAGAAATATTGCAACACCCATTGTCAACTCTTCAAAATGTTATTTTGAAGAGTTGACCATGGGTGTTGCAATATTTCTGTTCTGCAATCACACACACAGATGGGTTGCTGATATGACCATGGGTATGCAATATGGAAAAGTGAGGGACTTATGACTACCAAGAAATGTTCAGGAAGGCTACGTAAATTGATGGAAAGGACAAGAGAGATCTGAAACATGTCGTCTGTGAATGCCATCATTCCTCTGTACAAATCAACACCAAGAAATTGCAGGAGTCAACAGCGGTGAGCGTGTGGATGAAGACCATTCATAAGTAGTGGCATAGCTAGAGCTTTTGCCACCCCTCTCAATACACACCAAAAATACTATAAAAAGTCAAAATGACATATAGGGAAATAAATTAGAACACTATGTTTATTTTTGAAGTAAAACTTTAATTTCAATATTCTAAAATGTTATTTTTCTTGCTTTTCTGTTAGCAAAATTGTCAGTGACAATGGCAAAGTCTATTTCATAGTAATATAGGTAATTCTTAATCAATTTTATTTAGAAAAACTCCTCTCACAACTAGCAACACTTACAGCAATTGTGAGGAAAATTCACAGTAGTATTACAAGATTTGGAACTGAGTTCTCAAGACTGTATTTTAGAATAAACCGCAAAAGTTCAAAAAGGTTCAAAGTGCTGCCTGGGGTGGACTGCCCGCTCTGCACCCCCCCCCCCTTAGCTATGCCACTGTTCACAAGGAACTGGACAACTTAAATTTCCATGGCTGAGTTACTGCATGCAAGCTGTTAAGAACTCACGAATGCAAGTTAGTGACTTGCTTGCTTGGTGCAAAGAACATTGTCAATGGAGCCCAGACCAGTGGAATGAGTAGTATGGAGTGACACTCTGAAACATGTCGCTCTGAATCATGCTACACTGATTTTAAATCTAATGGTCATTGCTGGATGTGGTGTGTGCCAGGTGAATGGTATCTGCTAGCATGTGTCATACCAACTATTAAATTTGGTGGTGACAGTGTCATGGTCTGGGGATGTTTCTCATGGTATGGACTCCTGTTCATGGTTGTGGATGGAAACATGAATGCCATGAAGTACCGGGACAATCTAGACAATGCTGCACTGCCTACACTTTACCAGTTTTATGGAGATGGGCCATTCTTCATTCAGCACAACAACGCACCATAAAGCATGCTCCATTTTGACATGGTTTGAGGATATGGGTGTACAGAATTTGGAATGGCTAGCTCAAAGCCCCAAACTCAATCCTATAGAGGCCCTTTGGAATAAACTTAAATGTCAGATTCAGGTTAGAATGACATGCCCAACTTCTGTGTCTGAACTGGCCACTGCTTTGCAGGAGGAATGAAAAATATACCTGTGACTAGTTACCAGCATCTCATTGAAAGTGTGCCAGGAGTGTGCACAATATTGTGGCCAAAGATGGGCCAAGCATCATTGATTTTGCAATAAATGCAGTACTATCTAAACGGCACTGGTGTCCAGACACTTTTTCCACATGGGTATATACACAGAAATATTGATTAACCAAACTTCATGGGATTTCTTTATTTTAAGCTTAAGCATAAGCTGCAATTTTATTTCCAAATTTTTCAGGAGATTACATAAGCTATGGTAATTTAAACAATCCGTTAAAAAACTCATTTTAACATCATCTTACTTTCACTACCGAAAAAATCTGCATTTATAACTGAAGAAGGAGTTGGACCTCTGGGGAAAATCAGTTTTTTTGAAGGTTAAACTATTAACAGTTTAGTAGATGTGATTGGATAACAGACTTCTATGTTGGATCAGTGACTGGCTGTCAGATAGGTATCAGAAAGTTGTATATGGGGGTGCAGTATCTCGAAAGAGAAAGGTCACCAGTGGTGTGCCACAGGGGTCAGTTTTGGGTCCATTGTTGTTCATTTATATGTTAATGATATTGGGTTGGGTTTAACTAGTGATATCAAGCTGTTTGCGGATGATGTAAAACTGGGGAGAGCAATGCACAGTCAGGCTGATGTTAATGCCTTACAAGAGGACTTGAATAGATTGCATGAATGGGCAGGTAAGTGGAACTATCAGTTCAATATTGCCAAGTGTAAGGTTTTGAGATTTGGTAAGCAACGATGGGGTGCCAAGTATACACTTGGTGGGGAAACTTTAACAGAAGTAGAGGAGATGAGAGATCTAGGAGTGATGGTGGACAAGGATCTGAAATTCAGAGGCCACATTTGTGCACAATAATCCATATGAGGCCTTGATCAGGCCTCATATGGATTATTGTGCACAAATTTAGTCGCCAGGTTTTCATGGTGACGAGGATATGCTGGAAGAGGGTACAGAGAAGGTAGATTCACTAAGGTAGTCAGTGGTCTTTGGAACGTGGAGCATGAAGACAGATTGAGAGAATGTACGTTGCAGAGCCTCGTGAATAGGAGGAAGAGGGGGGGGGGATATGATTGAGACATATAAGCTTGTCAGGGGTTGTTATCAGGTAGGCATGGAAGAGATTTTTCATAGAATGGAAGAGGGGAGTAGAACAAGAGGCCATTGCTGGAAACTGTATAAGGAGAGTGTGAGCAAAGGAGTGAGAAGCAGGTTCTTTGCATGGAAGGTGGTTGGTGAGTGGAATGCAGTGCCTGAGTGTGTTGTGGATGTGGGCACATCGAATCAGTTTAAGACGCGGTTGGATGAGCATTGTATGCAATAGTGAGTACCTCTTGCAATGAGTCTCTGACTCCATGGAGGTCAAATGTTAATAATAATAATAATAATAATAATAATAAGGCATCATGTCTTTAAGTATAGCTTGGATCCAAAATTGGTTGAGATGTAGTTTTGAGCAAATTAGCAAGGCAGTTAAACTGTCTGACTGAAGTACTGGTTCTTTATTCTGCACATTAGCAAACTTAAAGTGCACTTGCTTTTACCATAAGTAATACAGGTACTTACAATATGGTAAGTACCAGTAATACTAGTACTTGATCTACAGAGGCCTCTGTAGCTCAGTCAGTATAGACGAAGCCCTTCGGAAAGATCTGGGTTTGATTCCTGTCCATATCGTGAGGAACCTTTATTTGGTCTCTTTCAACTGAATTAGCCAGTTTCATACGGAGGTAGAGTTTTTTCACTCAGAAACTCAGATTCTTCATCCTTCAGAACAGGCAACCTGGCCCTGTGAACACACATGGATCTACACCCGTGAATACTTACAACATTGTGGAAGAGATAGGCCCCTCACCATATTATCCATATGCCTGTAGTCAACCATGCGTCACATCATTGTAGTCAACCTCCTGGACAGAGATGACCCATGATAATGATGATCTACAGGGGTAACAACTGTAGCTTATAAGGTATATTTCTGTATACACTATACAGAATACATTAATACATTAACCACCCTACCAGCCATTATGGATAAAATACGCATCCGAATATGCTTCGTATCCATCATATATTTCAATGTAATATCAATGGTATTACAATTTTAATACGCACTTCGCATCCATGATAACCTTGACGTCTAGACGTCTTGACCAGTAGCGTGGTTAATCGTGCCTTAAATCCATTCCCAGTTTCTGTCCTCACGACTTTTGCTTTTTCAGTCATTTCCATATTCACAGTCACATTTTCCACACTCATATCCACTCATTCATCCATCTAGCTAATACAATTCTAAGTCTTCTGCCAATTACTAACTTTCATTTTTTGTCTAACATTCTTCACTTCCTGTTCTCAACTTTCATTTAAATCATTGCAGTCCATTAAAATATCACTTTCTACAAAACACTCATCCTCACCCAACATTGAACCATCTTAGAGAAATCCATACCATTCACTACACTTGATTTTTTTGTGTCTACGGATAACGCTGTGTCACATAAATTTTCAGAAAAACACATAATTAATAAAATAGTTTTATTTGTTTTATATATTGGCCATATAGACACGACAATTCACAAGGCCTGTGTGTATGCAAGTGGTTAGGGACAATGAAGGAATCCACTAACAAGTTTTTTGTAATGCTCGGTGTTAACGTATCTGCTCTCCAGCAGAAAGGCCGTGGGTTCGAATCCTGCCGTGGGCATGGATGTTTGTGATTGTCTGTGAAAATATTAGTAGTGGAGATGGATGGTAGATGGTGTTGGTGTGGTTGCAGTTAGTTGTAGTTGGTGAATTGAGTGGTGGAGACAGAGAGAGATGTAGAGTAGGTGTCCTCCCTCGATGAGGGAGAAATCCCTGGAGGTGTCTGGTAATAATAATAATAATAATAATTTGAAATTATTATTAGATTTTAAGGTATTCATTTATCATCTTCAATATGAATGTGTTATATTTCATTATTCAGAAAACAGATGATATTATCAGCATCCTGGCAATCTGCAAAGAAAATGAGCAACATAAATGCACTGTTCAGAAAATATAGATTCATAGAAAAATGCAAATACAGTTCAGCTGTAAATATGCACTTCATGGAGACTAAGTCAATGTGACAATACTGTGTAAAGTAGAAAGTTGGATTTCAAAACAGAAGTTGTGTGTTGAAGGGGAAGAGATGTGGTAATATGGTAATGTCTATGAGTACCATATTAACACAAAGATAATGTGGTAACATGGTAATTACTGTAGATGGATAACATACCTTGACTCTTTTTAGAATCAAACTCTTATTTTTTTGAGAGATCATTGCATACGACAAGTTTGAAAAATTATTGCCAATCATGTTTTTTTTTATTTTTTTTTCATGGTTTTCAGCCTGCTCTTTGGACATAGCTAAGAAAGAAACCCACACTAACTGCTTGTTAGTGTTGGGTTTTTTAACTACAAAAATGTGAAGATGGTCTTTCACAAACCAAATAATAAAATACGTAAATAAATACATAAAAATGAATCAAGTTAAAAGTGTGTGTGTGTGTGTGTGTATCATTGTGTGCTAGGTGTATGGTGCACACCCACAGAATAGCAATATCACCAATATTATATTTTTGCATTTATTCCTGTTAAAGACTCCTCTCTTTGTTTCCTGGTATCATATGAATCCTAAAATTAAACACAACATGCTTCATGAAGAGGACACTTTTCGATGCATAAGCATTGCATCACATTCGCGTTAATAGCCCAGGTGTGTGTTCACAAATATGGACACCTTTGAGCCCTTTGAACAGATGCACAGATGATGCATCAGGTAAATTCTTAGCATTCCAGTGGTTTCAAACCACCCAGAAGGTGAGGTAAAGTGTGCACTGAGACAATAGCATCCAGAAATCAGTGGCTGTGATTGGTTATTGTGTCAACCAATCCAATTGAATGTTGTCATTTGTCATGAGTTGCTGTTTTTGTTTTCTGGGTTTCATCTGTTTTACGTGCGTGAAGTGTGAACTGATCTGTTTAGGACACTGATGTAGACAAGTTTTTAATAAATAATTATCTATAAATAATTTAACTTTCTTACCTGTATTTAAAATAGGAAAGAGTGTTGACAATCTACTGAATGTTGTTTTCTGCCAGAGCTTTTGCCAATTGTATGATTATAGTCAAAGGAGGTAAGCCTCATCCTCCTTCTCTTCCAAATTTCTGAGCAAGCACAAAGATGCAAAAACTGAGTACATGAGACACTTCTCTATTTCACAATATGTGTTTAACACATTGTTCCCCACCTATGCAGATTTGGTTACAATTAGTTGATAAATTAACGTATTCAAAGTTATCCTTCAGTTAATTGCATTAGACCAATTAAGACAAGTGCTGATGCTATGTACTCTTAAAACTTTCATACATCAATAAAAATTCAGTCATATGGTCAAATTGACATGAATTTTTCAGCATAGGTTGCAAAGCCTCATGACAGCAGACATAACTGAAATGAGCATGCGACGCTACTGATATATATATATATTCAATTGCCATTTTTCAAACAGCCAAAAACTAAATACTAGCAGTAATCATTGTTAGCCACATATCAGAGGCAAAATTAAACCCTAGTCAGAAGGTCAGTTGATAGGGATGTCAGCTGTTATGTAACTCAATATAATAGCATCTGTCACTTCACATGCCTCTATGATACAGAACAAAATTCAGCTGTTATTCAACTACTGTATTCAAAATGTGCTATTTTGAAACACAGTATGTAAATCAACTGCATATGCTCTATGAAGAAAAGAATGTCTCAATGCAATTAATTAGTGATGATATTATTATTATTATGCAGGCATCTCCATGGAGTTCAGAAGATTCATCATTGGAGATCCACACTAATATTCATACCTACCAGGGGTGAATATTCCAGGTGTGCTAGGTGTGCAGAGCTCATCCACCGAATAGCAATATCACCGATATTATATTTTTGCATTTTTCCATTAAAGACTCCCCTAATTATTTTCAGACTTTGCATGATTCCTTAAAGTAAACACAACAGACTAATGTTTCATGAAGAGGACACTTTTTGACATGTAAACATTGCATAACATTTGCGTTAATAGTCCAGGTTTGCATTCAAAATACATACACCTTTGAAAAGATGTGCAGTGGGTCAAATTCTTAGCATCCTAGTAGTTTTAAACCACTCAGAAGGCAAGGCAGGGTGAGCTCTGAGACAATAGCATCTAGGGGCTGTCATTGGTTACTGTGTCAACCAATCACATGTCAAATATCAACCAATGGTAGGCAAGTTTTTATATATGATATAGACAAGTTTTTAATATATAATTTTTCATAAATTTATAACTTTTTTGCCCATATTTACAATGGGAAACAGTATTGTAGTCGAAGGAGGTAAGCCTTGTCCTCCTCTTCCAAATTTTACACCTTTGAGTAATTCAAATATACCAATCAAATATAGCATTCTCTTTCATTATTGTTTTCTAATATACAGTATCTTAAAACAAATATATTGTTCTCTGCTCTGCACAGATTTGGTTATAATTAATTGATAAATTAAAGTATTCAAAGTTTTCCTACAATTAATGTATTAGACCAATTAACACTGATGTGCTATACACTCTTAAAACTTTCATACATTGATAAAATGCAATCATAAGGTCAAATTGATGTGAAGTTTGTAGAGTGGGCTGCATAAGCCATTACAGCACACCCAACCGATATGGGAAAATGATGCCACTGATACCCACAATACCTGTCATACCCCTCCTTAATCTCATTCCCTGTCAGAGCACTCACAACTAATTCTGGCAATCCATTCACCACTCTCCAAGCAAAAATCCTACTCTATATTCTCTTACTAAAACTGCACTCTTGGGATTCATTCAATCCCAAGTAAAAATATCTAGTCCATACTCTTACTGCACTTGTACCCAACTTCCTGGGGTGACCGCTAGTTCTCTGTTCATCATGTATTGAAAAATTTCCTTTGTGTCAATCCTACAGAACTCCTTTAATAACTTATAAGTTTCTCTCTCTCTCGCTCTCTCTCTCTCTCTCTCTACCTATATTCAACATAATAGAACATATCATGCACTATTACGCTTGAATAGAGCCAGCCTGGTTGGCCGAGTGGTTAGCATATCCACTCTCCAGCCAAAAGGCTGTGGGTTCGAATCCTGCTGTCGGCATGGATCTTTGTGATTGTGTGTGAAAATACTAGTGGTGGTAGTGGTTGGAGGTAGATGGCATTGGTGTAGTTGTGGTTCATTGTAGTTAGTGAACTGAGTAGTGGAGAGACAGAGAGTTATAGTGTAGGTGCCCTCCCTTGATGAGTCTTTGGATTCGCTGGAGGTGTTGCATAATAATAATAATAATAATAATAATAATAATAATAATAATAATAATAATAATATCATTTTATGTAAACCTGACAATCAGCACTGAAATCCACACCAACTCTATCTATAAATAAACTGCAACAGTAGCATATAAACACTCAAGGATTTTCAATACAGAGATGCAGCTTTTCTCCCTCTTTGGTAACTATACAAATGTAAATATATTTTTCACTTTCCTAGTGATCTTCTTCTTCTTCTTCTTCTTCTGCAGCTTCTCCCACTTAAGTGGGGGTCACTGTTTATAATGAGTCTCCTCAACACCTTCCTGTCTTGAGCTGTCACCACATCCAAGTTCTTCATTCTCAAGTCCTCTTCTACCAGCTCCCTCCATCTCTTCTTTGGCCGCCCATGCTTCCGCCTTCCTTGCACATCCATCTGCATGACCCTTCTTCCCACATATTCGTCCTCCCTCCTCATCACATGACCAAACCATCTCAACCTTGCCTCCTGTATTTTCGCTCCTAAGTGTTCGTATCTTTCACTGTTCCCTTTCTGGTCACACCACACATCCACCTAAGCATTCTCATCTCTGCTACCTCCATCCTGCTGATATTATTTTTCCTCAAGGCCACAGTTTCTATAGCATATGTCATAGCTGGCCTCGCTACAGTCCTATAAATTTTGCCTTTCAGATTGATCGGCACCCTCTTATCACATAACACTCCATCTCCCTCCAGTTCCTCCAACCCACTTGTATTCTGCATCCCACTTCCATCTCAGCTCCTCCATCTTCTTCCACTGTTGAACCTAAGTATCTAAAGTCTCTCACCTTCCTGATGACATTTCCTTCCAGCTCCAGATCTGTCTCCTGGCCGCCGCCCACTGCGCAACACATATACTCTGTCTTACTTCTGCTCAGTCTCATACCTCTCTCTTCCAGTACTTTTCTCCATCTTTCCAGTTTAGTTCCCGCTTTTTCTTCTCTTGAATCTACACACAACAGGATGTCATCTGCATACAACATTGTCCAATGCGCATCTTCTCTCACCTCCTCTGTTACCACCTCCATCACAATATTAAACAGAAATGGATTTAATGCTGACCCTTGATGCAAGCCAACTGTTACTTCAAAACTTTCAGTCTATCCCAGACAGGTCCGAACACTTGTCTTCACATTTCTGTACATTTCCCGCAACAACCTGACATATTTCTCCGGCACCTTCTTCTCCCTCAGACACCTCCAGGCTTCTTGCCTTGGCACTCTATCGTATGCTTTCTCCAGATCAATAAATACCAGATGTAGCTCCCTTTGTTTCTCTCGATACTTTTCCATCATCTGCCGTAACCCAAAGATAGCATCTGTTGTTGATCTACCAGGCATGAAGCCAAATTGTTCCTTTGCAATCTCCACCTCCTTCCTCAATCTACCATCAAGAACCCTTTCTAGGATTTTCATTGTGTGGGACATCAACTTTATTCCTCTGTAATTTTTACAGTCTTGTGCATCCCCTTTACCCTCGTAGATGGGGACAAGAGTACTCTCCCTCCATTCCTTGGGTATATTTTCCTGTTGGCAAACTTTCATGAACAGGTCCTACAGCAGGTCAATTCCCTCTTTCCCCAGTGCTTTCCATGCCTCCACTGGAATTCTGTCAGGACCCACCGATTTTCCATTCCTCATCCTCTTCATGGCCTCCATCACTTCCACTCTACTGAAGTTCTGCACCATCCCCTCAGAAGGCTGCCCATCTCCTCTGTGAGTCCTTGCATTTTCCTCATTCAGAAGTCCCTCAAAGTATATTTTCCATCTGTTTTTTATGTCCACATCCCTCCATAATACTCTTCCTTCAGCGTCTTTGATCTGCCTCATATGTAAGATGTCCTTTTCTGCTTTATTTCTACATTTCGCTAGTTGGTAAATTTTTCTCTGTCTTTCCTTTGTTTCTAATTGATCATACAGATCTTGATATGCCATGGCCTTCGCCACAACTCTCTTGGCTTCTTGCTTTCTCTCTCTGTACACCTCTCTGTCCTCTTCCACTCTTGACTCATCCCACTTCTGCTTTGCCTTCCTCTTAGCTGTCACTGCCACTTGTACATTATTATTCCACCACCAACCCTCCTTCTGCTCTCTAATCTTTCCAAATGTCTTACCAAGCACCTCGATTGCACAGCTCAGGATTACTTTTGAATTATGTTTCCACCAATCTTGTACACTTTCCAGTCCATCCAAAATCCTCTCTAACACCCTCTCCCTAAAACGATTCCTCACACTCTCTTCTTTTCAGTGAAACCACTTAATTGTCTTCATCCCATGGCATCCAGAGGTTCTTATCTTCGATCTTATTTTAAAGTCTGCACACAGCAGTCGGTGTTGCTATGCTACTTGATCTGTTGGAATTACTTTATAATTTGTCACAGCCTTAAGATGTTTTCTTCTAGTCAAAATGTAGTCAATTTGTGAACTGTTGTTACCACTCCTAAATGTTATCAAATGTTCTTTCCTCTTGTAGAAACACGAGTTCACAATTGCCAAATCAAACGCTACTGCAAAGTCCACAACCCTCTCTCCTTCCTGGTTCATCATTCCCACTCCGTGGCCACCATGCACCCTTTCACAGTCTCTATTCTGTCTTCCTATGTGTCCGTTCAAGTCTCTTCCGACAATCACCATCTCATTTTCTTCCAATTCCCTCATTTCTTCATCTAACATGTTCCAGAACTCATCTTTCTCCTCTGCTGTACAACCAGCTTGCGGGGCATATACACATAATACGACCACCCGCTCTTCTCCAAGACCCAATTTCATTCGCATGATCCTGTCGTTCCTTCTACCAACTTCCAATACTTCACCCTTCATTCTGCCACAAACCACAATTCCTACACTATTTCTTCCCTCGTTATTCGCTTCAGAGTAGAACAATTTATATCCATCTCCCAGTTCCTTTGCCTTTCCCCCCTTCCACCTTGTCTCCTGCACACATAAAACGTCCAACTTCCTCTTCCTCATCATGTCTGCCACCTCTCTTCCCCTTCTAGTCATGCTTCCAACATCCAGTGTTCCTACTCGCAACATCCTCCCCACCTGCTGGGCTCGCTTCTTTAACCGCACCCGCCCTTGATGCGGTAGCTCTCGTCCACTTCTCGCAGCTGTAGGGCGATGTGGCTGCGCGTCACTTAAGGGGGTACGCCCTAGCCCTTATATCATTTTCTCTTTGACTCATATCATAGTTTGAGCTGGCATTGAAGTTTTCTGACTGGATGCCCTTCCTGACATCAACCCTCGCATTTATCCGGGCTTGGGACCGGCACCTATTGAGGCTAGCTTGCCTCCTTTGGTGGCTGCATAAGACGAAATGACTTAGCAAGATAGGAAAGACTCACCCCCTAGCTCTCGAATACTCTAATAGCATCAGGGGAAGGAGCAAGGAGAGGAGAAAGAAGCAAAGAAAGAAGAAGAGGGACCAGTCTACAGAATAATATAACAGATATATATTACATGAAGTAAGGCATGGTCCAGCATCTGGTACCTTGGGTTTGCCATGCCCATACTCACTAAAGTGAGTCCTTGAGGTTTCACTCTCCTTGTGATGTTCATTTTAATTTTCCTTATATTCCATCTGAATGAAACACGTAACTGTTATTAACAGTTATTATTCACAAAATGCTTAACATACCTCTTCTTAAACTTATTCACTTACAATGTACTCGTTGCCATTTCACTGCACTAATTCACTACTATCTAGCAAAACATCTGGTTGTCACAGTTTTGTGAACTATGCACTCAGTCACCTTCCAGGAGTAACCACTTGTTCATTCCCCTCCTGTCATATATCAAAAAAATTCCTTCTATGTATATACATAAAACCAACTTTAGTAATTTATGTGTTTTTGTCATATCTTCTCTCTTCTGCTTATCATCCAAATTTTGTAACACATAAACCTTCAATGTATTCCTCATAAGGAGTGACAGAGTGGTTACTAGTGGCTACCTAGATATAGTAATAGCAAGGTCTTATAAAGAGGAAAAATAACTTTCTTATACCTACTTGTCAGTGTGTTTTTCCAACATCCAAGTAACCCTTTGTGCTATTGTGACCAAATTTATGTCTCCCTGAAACTCATGTGACTCCAAATCCTTAGCATGATTAATTTCTTTCTTACAGTCAGTATTCACTCTTTTGCTTATCAGCCAAATTTCGTAACTCATAAACATTCCATGTATTCATCATAAGGAGCATTTACAGAGTGGTTACCATCTTAGTCACTACCCTGGATCTTTCTCACCATTTTCTTATTCCTAAGAAATCCAGATAGTCATATATGATCAGTGTAGTTCAGATATAGCAATATCAAAGTCTTATAAAGAGAGGAAAAACAACTTTCTTATCCCTACCTGTCAGTGTGTTTTTCTAATGTCCAAGTGATCCGTTGTGCTATTTTGAGCAAATTTATTTATTATTATTATTACCCTAAGATCCCATGGAGTCAAAGACTCATCTAGGAGATCTCTTTAGCATACACACACAGCTCATCATACTGTGCCTTAAACACATTCAAATTTTTTGCAGACACCACACTCTCAGACAAGGCATTCCAATCATTCACAACTCTGCATGCAAAAAACCTGCTTCTCACTCCCTTGTTCACACCCTCCTTATACAGCTTCCTGGGATGACCTCTTGTTCTATCCTGATTTCCCCCATTTTATGAAAAACCTCTTCAACACTGATCCTATAACAACCCCTTACCAATGTGTACATCTCTATTATATCACCCCTCTTCCTCCTATGCACTAGACTCTGTAAACTGCATCTTCTCAACCCTTTCCAACATCTCCTTGTCCCTTCGAAAACCAGGTGACCAAATCCATGCACAGTAGTCCATGTGTGGCCTAATCAGGGCCTCATACAATGGAACAAATCCTCCACATCATTTTCAGAATTTGTTGTGTTGTCCTCACAGTTTTGGCAATGTGCCCTCTAAATTTTAGATCCTTATCCACCATCACCCCAAGATCTATTATTTCCTCCAACTCCAACAATATATCCCTACCAAGAATAAATTCTACATCCCATCTTCGTTTCCCAAATTTTAAAACCTTACATTTTGCAACACTGAACTGGTATCCCCATTCCTGTGCCCATTCACTCAATTTGTTCGGGTCTTCTTGTAAGGCCACATCTGCTCTACTCCTCGTAGTTCGTCTCAACTTTGCATCATCTGCAAACAACTGAATATTTCCATCCAAATCTTCCCCAATATCATTAACATACAGGCTAAACAGCAATAGCACTAAAACAGACCCTTGAGGCATACCAGTAGTGATTTTCCTCTTCTGGGAAATTCATAATGTCTCCCTGAAACTTATGACTTCCAAATCCTTAGCCTCATCAATTTCTTTCATACAGTCAATGCACAGCATCTATATGAGCAGTGTATTTTGCCATACTTAACATTTTGCTACTTTGCTATATTATGGTAAATCATCCTTTGCTCACAATAAAAGTCTATTTAAATGCTCTTGCAGGATTTCTGTAATATCTTTATTTAGTATTACCCTCTCTATAAGCACAACCAGCAACTGAATTACCTCCCCCCCCTCTCAAATCATCCTCAATATCAATACTGGGCAAATTAAAAGCACCAATTCAAATTCCTGTGGCATATTGCTGGTTTTAGCTGCCCTTTTTTTTAATAATAATTTTTTAAACAAGTGAATCAATGATTGCCATTCTCAAAAAAATAAAAAATAAAATAAATAAATATAAATTATGTTTTTAAATGAAAGTATATGGAATTATGAATTTCTTAAAATAGCCACTAGCAAAAGGGGACAATTTTTACAATTCTGGCAATGCTATACCAGTAATGCTTAAGATCACAGACTAACTAAGCATGTTCAGCCAGATGACTAATTGGTAGGCCATTTAATTCGCTATATGTATATTCAAAATGTGAACAGGAACTGTTTACCTTGCTCATCCTATATGAATAATTTTCACCACTTGTATTTTCTTCTATGGAACCAAGCTGAGAAGAAATGGTTACCACTGCAGCTCTAGAAACTCCGATAGGACAATTTTTATTCTGTTCAGCAGCTTCTATCAAGAGTGGTAAAAATTCCTACAAGAGTATATTATCTTTTCTCAGTATCTTGAAAATGATTTGTTATCTGACATTTATATGATCTGACAATTTAAAAATGTCGTTACTGTAAATTATTTATTAAATTTCTTTGTGCAAGATATTATATCCTAATATGTAATACTATGATACTAATTACTACAATTCATTTATTACTTTCAGAGGACTAGTCTGGCAGTTGAAGGGGATCACTTCCATTTTAGATCCCAAAGCAAACTCCTGTCCCCAACTGAGGTTCCTTGAATCTTGATGCCTGGATCATCAAGGGCAGTGGTGCACCAGAGGGGGGGGGTGGCAAGGGGCCCTGTCCCCCAAAGAAAAAGGAAATAAAAACTCGAACATTTTCCAAAAATCTTTTCCTAATTAAAATTATTTTTTTTTTATTTATATTGTGTCGTGTCTTCTATTTCTATACTATTTATGAATTAGCGATCAATTGCAGATGCTCAGACATAGGTCGTATGCAATGCGTAGTGTGTATTCTCAAATTGTCTACTCAACCCCCCCCCCCCAAGATTAAATCCCGAGTGCACTACTGATCAAGGCAATGTACTTACTACCTTGCTATTGTGTTGTCAGCATTTTTGATTTATTTATTATTATTATTATTATTTTTCACTGAGAATGCCACCTTTAACTTTCTTTGTGTTATTTACGGAACTTTCATATGTTGCCACTGGTCCGTTCAAAAACGTTTCGCATTCATTACTTGTAAACATTCATATTGCATTAACTGTTGCAGTGTGAATGTTTTCAGGGAGGACAGATAGAATAGGATGGGAATGAGGCTTACTTTCTTGGTAGCATGATGGCCATCAACAAAGGTAGAAGTCAAGTAGAAAGGCAAATTCATGGCATTCAGTGCATTTGATGCTATCCAGTGTGTAATAAAGATCATCGGGACAAAATATATAATTGGCTGCTGCTATATGTGATGGAAGGGGGAGCACTAGGAGTTTGAGACTGCTGAATCTGATGATAGCACCATAGGATTTGTCCATGGCCAATGAAGCCATATGTTGCAATGCACTAATACAGATACCAGATGCTCTCTGTATGGGTGACATGTCTAAGAGTCTATCCACTTCCACAGTAGGTTTCTGTTTCTCTTTAGTCCTGAACACTAACATGAGAGTAAACTCAAATAAATATACTGTCACTGTAGTTAAAAAAAAAAATGAACCTCGCTCAAAAATTTCATCCAAAAAGTTTCAAAAAACAAAAATCATTATAGAAAAAATCTCTTCCACACTCATTTCACCACCTGTGATATAAACAGCAACTGAAAGTACGTGCACCATCACCTATGGACATCCAAACCCCATTTCCTGTTCATAACTTATTTTAACAGTATTATAACACCACACCAACTAAATGATAAAAAAAGATGTTCAATAACTGGCTTATATTTCGCTGGATTTCAAAGCAGCACCTTAAGAGCACATTACATGTTTCATTTAACACATGACAATGAGTAAGTAAAACAATTCAAATTGTAACGGACAAAAGATCTAAAGTCCTATTTTTGCACCCTCCAATATTGTAAAAAAAAGAAGTATTACAGTTATGAAGGAGTTGATCTTAAGATAGTAGTCGTCTCCCAAATGTCCTGGAGTGTATGAAGTTTCATGTGACTGTCCACCAACTATGGACAAACAGGAAGATCTGTTAACATCAACCTTGAAGAATATTAAAAATATATTTGCTTATTATGGCAGGTCTGGACTAGCAGACAATGCTTTGAACACCCCTTCACACATAGGGTCAGATGGAAGAAAATGAATGTGCTTTATAGAGGCATTACAAGTCAGAAAGATTATTTTTAGTCAGCCATGGCTATAAAGCATTCTCTTAATGTGAACAAATATGGTTGCATTAATTTGCCAAAAATTTGGGAGACCATTATCTTAAGATCAACTCCTATATAGCTGTAATGCTTTTTTTAAAAAATATTAGAGGATGATAAAATAGGACTTCAGATCTTTTGTCCATTACAATTTCAATTGTTTCACTTACTCACTGTTACATGTTAACTGAAACATGTGTACTATGTTCTGAAGATTCTTCTTCTTCTTCTGCAGCTTGTCCCACTTAAGTAGGGTCACTTTTTGTAGTGAGTCTCCTCCACAACCTCCTGTCTTGGGCTGTAGCCACATCCAAGTTCTTCTTTGAGGGAGGATGAGATGCCTCCTCCACCATCTCCCTCCATCTTTTCTTTGGCAGCCCATGCTTCCTACTCCCCTGCACACCCATCTGCATGACCTTTCTTCCCACATACTCTTCCTCCCTCCTCATCACATGACCAAACCATCTCAACCTTGCTTCCTGTATCTTTGCTCCTAAGTTCGTAACTTTCACCATTCCCCTTACATAGTCATTTCTTGGACAATCCTTTCTGGTCACACCGCACATCCACCTAAGCATTCTCATCTCCGCTACCTCCATCGTGCTGATGTTATTTTTCCTCAGGGCCACAATTTCCATAGCATACGTCATATCTGGTCTCACTACTATCCTGTAGATTTTGCCTTTTAGATCGAACGACACCCTCTTATCGCATAGCACTCCAGTTCCTTCTCAGCCTCACCATCCTCTTTCATTGTTGAACCTAAGTATCTAAAGTCACTGACCTTCCTGATGACATTTCCTTCCAGCTCCAGATCTGTCTCCTGGCTGCCATCCACTTTGCAACACACATACTCTGTCTTACTTCTGCTCAGTCTCATAACTCTCTCTTCCAGTACTTTCCAGTTTAGCTGCCACTTCTTCTCTTAATTCTGCACACAGCACGATGTCATCTGCATACAACATAGTCCAAGGTGCATTTTCTCTCACCTCCTCCATCACTATCTCCATCACAATATTAAACAGGAATGAATTTAATGCTAACCCTTGATGCAAGCCAACTGTCACTGGAAAACTTTCTGTCTCTCCCAGGCAGGTCCGAACTCTTGTCTTCACATTTCTGCACATCTCCTGCACCAGCCTGACATATTTCTCCAGTACCTTCTTCTCCCTCAGACACCTCCAGACTTCTTGCCTTGGTACTCTATCAATAAATTTCCAGATTTTTCCAGATCAATAAATACCAGATGTAGCTCCTGTTGCTTCTCTTGAAACTTTTCCATCATCTGTTGTAACCCAAAGATAGCATCTGTCGTCGATCGACCAGGCATGAAGCCAAATTGCTCCTTTGCAATCTCCACCTCCTTCCTCAGTCTTCCATCAAGAACCCTCTCTAGGATTTTCATTGTGTGAGACATCAACTTTATTCTTCTTATAATTCTTACAGTCTTGTATATCCCCTTTACTCTTGTAGATGGGGACAAGGGTACTTTCCCTCCATTCCTCGGGTACATTTTCCTGTTGACAACTTTTATTAACAGGTCCCACAGCAGGTCAATTCCCTCATCCCTCAGTGCCTTCCATGCCTCCACTGGAATTCTGTCAGGACCCACCGATTTTCCATTCCTCATCCTCTTCATGGCCTCCATCAATTCCACCTCTACTGATGTTCTGTATCATCCCCTCAGAAGGCTGCCCATCTTCTCTGTGAGTCCTTGCATTTTCCTCATTCAGAAGTCCCTCAAAGTATATTTTCCATCTGTTTCTTATGTCCACATCCCTTCATAATACTCTTCCTTCAGCGTCTTTGATCTGCCTCACATGTAAGATGTCCTTTCGTGCCTTATTTCTACATTTTGCCAATTGATAAATCTTTCTCTGTCCTTCCTTTGTTTCTAATTGATCATAAAGGTCTTGATATGCCATGGCTTTTGCCTGTGCAACAACTCTCTTGGCTTCTTGCTTTTTCTCTCTGTCCTCTTCCACTTCTGCTTTGCCTTCCTCTTAGCCGTCACTGCTTCTTGTACATTATTATTCCACCACCAACCCTCCTTCTGCTCTCTAATCTTTCCGGATGTTTCACCAAGCACCTCAATTGCACAGTTTATAACTGCTTTTGAATTATGTCTCCACCAATCTTGTACACTTTCTAGTCCATCCGAAATCCTCTCTAACACCGTCTCCCTAAAACAGTTCCTCACAATCTCTTCTTTTAAGCAAAACCACTTAATTGTCTTCCTCCCATGGCTTCCAAAGGTTATCTTCGACCTTATTTTAAAGTCTGTGCAGAGCAGCTCGTGTTGCTGCGCCACTTGATCTGTTGGGATTATATTACAATTTGTTACTGCCTTAAGATGTTTTCTTCTATTCAAAATGTAGTCAATCTGTGAACTGTTGTTGCCACTTCTAAATGTTATCAAATGCTCTTCCCTCTTACAGAAAAAGGAGTTCACAATTGCCAGATCAAACATTACTGCGGTCCAAAATCCTCTCTCCTTCCTGGTTCATCATTCCCCCTCCGTGGCCACCATGCACCCTTCACAGTCCCTATTCTGTCTCCTTATGTGTCCGTTCAAGTCTCCTCCGACAATCACCATCTCATTTTCTTCCAGTTCCCTCATTTCTTCATCTAGCACATTCCAGAATTCATCTTTCTCTTCTGCTGTACAGTCAACTTGTGGGGCATATACACATAAGACGACCAGTTGCTCTTCTTCAAGACCCAGTTTCATTCACATGATCCTGTCATTCCTCTTACCCACCTCCAGTACTTCGCCCTTTATTCTGCCACACCACAATTCCGACAACATTTCTTCCCTTTTTATTCACTCCAGAGTAGAACAATTTATACCCGTCTCCTAGTTCCTTTGCCTTTTCCCCCTTCCACCTTGTCTCCTGCATGCATAAAATGTCCAACTTCCTCTTCCTCATCCTGCCACCTCTCTTCCCCTTCCAGTCATGCTTCCAACATTCAATGTTCCTGCTTGCAACATTCTCTCCACTTGCTGGGCTTGCTTCTTTAACACCGCACCCGCCCTCATCCACTTCTCGCAGCTGTAGGGCAATGTGACTGCGTGTTACTTAAAGTATGCCCTAGCCCTTATATCACTTTCTTTTTGACTCATTTGATCATACCTAGAGCTGGCAATGAAGTTTTATGACCGGATACCCTTCCGGACATCAACTATGTTCTGAAGATGCTGGTTTGAAATCCATTGTAGTTGGTTTGGTGTTCTAATACTGTTAAAATAAGTTATAAACAATGTTCAACACCTAAGCTTGTCTATTAGATAAACCCATTTCCTGTTTTTGACCTAATCACTATCCAAACTACATTATTATTATTAGTAGTAGTAGTACAGCAATCTACCATTTATCTCACCTTCAAAACAATATCCCTTCAATTAGTTGATTCTTGCATATCAACTGACTTCTGGTACAGCAGCACGTAACTGTACTTCAATTATCAGAATGACAAATTGCCTTTCCGGTGCAGTCAGATAAATATCAGATTACTGTACTATTTTTTCTTGACCTCCATGGAGTCACAAAAATCAGTATAGGAGGTCAACAGTAGTCATCACAAAGTCTATCATATTACTCCTTAAAATTATCCACAGTCTGTACATTCACCACCTTTGCAAAACAATGCATTCCATGATCCTTCTTCATTAAAAAAAAACTGACTCCCCCCCCTTTTACTCACTGCTTTCTTTTGCAATAACTTCTAGGGATTGTCCTTTGTCCTTGTTCCTTCTCCTTGTTCTACCATATGAAAAATCTCCCCAGTGTTAATCCAATAACCCTTCAACAACTTAAATGTCGCAATCATACCTCTCCTTTGTCTTCTATCCATCAAACTCTGCAATCTGCATGCCCTCAGTCTATCCTCATAACCAATACTGTAGATGATGGAAGATGATCCATCTCAGTACCTTCTCCAAGGTTACTTCATCCTCTTCAAATATTTATGACCAAATCTGAGCACAGTAATCCAGATGTGGTCTGATCAAAGCTTTATATAATGGAACCACAATCTTTTTATTCTTTGTGGTCAGCAGTACAGTAACAAGGGTATGAAGCGCCTGTGGGAAGTGTCTAACTTGTGCCCCCCCCCCCAATCCAAAAATGGCAAAAATTTTGAAAAATTTAAATGTAACTAAATTTTACTAAATGCAATATGTTAAATACTTACTATTAACCCCATCAAAATGAGTTGCAGTGTGTTGCAGAATTTTTGTGTCTAAAGCGGCATATGGCCGAAATTTAAAAATACAATATAAAATAGCAGACTTTTATATCTATTTATTTTTATTTTTTATATTTTTTATGTTTTGCGCCAGTGGCCGGCACCTCTCTTTCGCCACACCCTCGTTACGGCACTGGTGGTCAGTATTCTCCTCAATATTACAGAAAACATATTGCAAAGGTGTGAAAGACATCTTTCACACCTTTGCAATATGTTTTCTGAACTTCAAATTTCTATCTCCAATCACCTCAAGATCAGGTTAGTGGATTGGATTGGTAACTGGCTTTCTGATAGATATCAGAGAGCTGCATATGAGAAAGCAGTATCAGGAAGTAGGAAGGTTGCAATTGAAGTTCCACAGGGTTCAGCACTTGGACCATATTAGTAATAGTGCTGATCCCTTGTTTACTTCACTCCTCATTTCTAACAGTATAACTGCACCAAGTGAGCATGAAGCATCCCATCAGTGGAATCCAAATTCAAAACTTTCAGCTGCATTAAACTTATATCCCCATTCATTTTCCCACATTTACAGATTATTCAAGTCCTCTTGAAAAGCCAAAACATCAGCACTATTACTAATATGGTCCAGCTGAACCCTGTGGAACTTCAATTGCAACCTTCCTACTTCCTGATACTGCTCTCCCATATGCGGCTCTCTGATATCTATCAGAAAGCCAGTTACCAATCCGATCCACTAACCTGATATCCAACTTGTCATGTGGCACCTTGTTAAATGAATTTGCAAAATAAAACAACAACAACAACAATGTATGCCTTATCCTCATTCACTGCTTTTGTTACTCTAATAAAAGGTAACCATATTACTAAAACAAGATCACTCCTTAACGAATCATGCTGACCTGCATAAATAATATTGTCCTCATCTACCCATTTCTGTATATGAGTTCTTACCAATTTCTCCAAAATCTTAACAACTACCGAAGAAATACAAACTGGCCTATAGTTTGATACCTCCATTCGACCACCTCCCCTTATGCAATTGCACAATTTTAACTAACTTGTCCTGTTGCAAGACTTTCATTAAACAGACAGGTTAATGGCATAGACAGTTCCATAGCACATTCCTGCAAAGCACTTGGCAATCCATCTTGTCTTCTTACCTCTCTGATTTAGCATAGTCAAGTATTTCAAATGATGTATTTGAAATACATCCTCTTCAATCACTTCTAGCAATGACCTAAGGCAAATTGTTCATCTATCAATTGGAATACACAACAATCCTCTCCACTCACCCACTGAATCTTTTCATAAGAAGTACTCCTTCCAGGTGTACCATTTAGGTGACCTCTTCTCTTAGTAATTCAGATTATGATCTCATCCAAGTTTCATCTGTAGTGGAATGCCATCCCTTTCAACCATTTATAACTGTGCATCCTTTGGCACCAACATTAACAAGTGGGAAGAGTTTTGTTCTCCAGATCCAGAAACTTGTAATAATTGTGTTACAGAAATTACCATGTTGGAAAGAGGGTCTTCATTTTCACTTTCTTCAAAATTTCCACTTAATATGCAAGCCATAGTTTTTCTAAGAAGTATGACAAAAGTTCCAGCTTCATTTACAACCTACAATGGAGCCCATTCCAGCTTAATCTGCTAAGTTAGAAAAGGGGAGTCCATTTGAATTATGAACATTGAAGATAAATATTATTTCTGAAAAATTTTCTATGTTACTCCTCTAAACAAATATTAATTTTTATGGCTATTTTGCCTATTTTTCTTTAGATGTATCCTTTTTATGATGTCATTGTTTTTACTCAATTTTTAGGGCATTACTGATGTTTTAAAGACAGATACATGAAGAATATAAGGAAGGAACAATTTTGGACATACCTTTGCAGGATGTTCTTGATTGTCTTCTTATTGAGTGGCATCTGGCATATGGTGATAAACATTTATATCACTGCTGAAGTATGACTGAAAGGAAGTGGGGGGAGGAATGTGGAGATAGAGAGAGATGTGGGAGAATTGTAAATAAGACAAATGTATGTGAATTTAAAACCCAGGTTTCAAGAGCGGGCTGTGAATTCTTTGCAAAGAAGGTAAAAGATCCTTCTCCTTTCCCCAAAAATTTCTATCTTTCATCTTCTTCCCAAAGAATTCACAGCTCACCCTTGAAACCTGGGTTTTAAATTCATATACCTTTGTCTTACATGCAATTCTCCCACATTTCTCTCTCTCACATTTCAACATTTCAATTCTTCACATTTCAACCTCCCCCCCCCCCTTCTTTCAGTCATACTTCAGCAGTAATATAAATGTTTATCACCATATGACAGATGCCGCTCGATAAGAAGACAACCAGAAACATCCTGCAACGGTAAGTCCAAAATTATTCCTTCCTTATATTTTTCATGTATCTGTCTTTAAAACATCAGTAATGCCCTAAAAATTGAGTAAAAAGCCAATGACATCATAAAAGGGATACTCCTAAAGAAAAAATAAGAAAAATAGCCATAAAAATGAATAATGAGCATTGAAGTTTACAAGAAAGATGATCTCACTGTTTGGGTAATTAAACTTTATGAAATCAACCTTCAGAGATAAATAATCAGTGGTAAAGGTAGCAGATGAAAGCAACAAAGTGAGATAAAAAATTCTTGGGCCAAAGCATATCATGCAGAGGTGATGTGAAAGAGTAACCTCTGAAAGGGGATGTCATTTCCGACAAATGTACACATTCCATTCTACTTATGAAAAGAATCATGAAGAATGTAGTTTTAGGAAAGTTGAAATTAACTGTAAGTGTAGAAGATACCAGTTATTTCTTTTAAGAAAAATGTCGCTTCACTCCTCATTACTTTTTATAATATTCAGATCTTCCTGTCAAGATCAGATTTCTGTTGAGGTGACTTACACCTCTAGGCTTCTCCTGGCACAAACATATCACATCTTCCAAACATATGAAGTCTAACCTTAGAATACTGTTCTTAGATTTGGACTGGCACACCAAAAACCTCCCTAAGAATGCTTGCTGTGTGCAGGAGGGGACAAAGACTTAATAAATTACCTTCTAAGATGCTCTGTTTTCCCCATTATATGCTTTCTATAGGTATTTTCAGTGGAGCAATGACACTTTTGTGGGCATTGATAAACCAAAGTGGCTACTAATATTCCCCACTTCTTCAAATAGCATGGGAACATGGGCAGCTGCTAGTCAACATTTCCACACAGTTTCAACTTATGAAACCAGCTTCTCATCCTTTTTTTTATCTACTTTGTTCTTTGAAATCTGCCATTTCCCAAAAGACTATGACTTCTAGCTGTTCAAGAAAATACATTAAAAGATTTCTTCTTTCACTAATCACCTGTCCATACACATGGCACTATTATCTTATAGGTGTTGCAGCCTCTCATGTGTGTGGGGGTTGATATTTATATAAAATAAAAGGAGAGGTAATATGATTGAGACTTAAACTGTTGAGGGGTAGTTACAGGGTTGACACTGGAGAGTTCTTTTGCTTGGTGGAACGGGGGAAAGGAGTGAGGACACGAGGACATCTGATCTGATTTCCCCTTTCAGTCATTTCCAACCGTAGGTAACTTTGTAGGTATTGCCCACAAAGTATTCCAGGTGAGATTTTTACAGGGTAGTTCACCATTGCTTTCCCCAACTCCCTAATTTTATTCACTTGGTACCGGCATATGGCTGGGACGTATTCATGATTGTAATCCATGTGTGTTCACGGGGCAGGTTTGCCTGTTCTGGGGGACGAAAAACCTGAGTTTCCAGGTGAAAAACCCCCCTAACCTCTGTATGAGACCAGCTAACTCACCTTTAGTCGAAAGAGATCAGATAAAGGTTCCTCACGTCACTGACAGGAATCGAACCCAGGTCTTTCCGACCAAAGGGCTTCGTCTATACCAGCGCTTCCCAAACTGTGGGCCACGGCCCCCTTGGGGGCCGTTAGTTTTGTTGAGGGGACCGTGAAATAAAGAAAAATTTAAAATGTTTTAAGAACTAAGCGTGCCATGTCAGATGTGTATGTAAGATGCTAAAAATGTAATATTTGCATTTGATTTTTGCAATATTTGCTTTGCAATATTTTGTGTATGTTTTGTATTGAATATAAATACAACAAATATATGTCTGTAATGCAAATTTATTTTTCGATGGGGGCCGTGAAATATTTTAATTTTTCCAAGGGGGGCCTTTACATACAAAAGTTTGGGAAGCACTGGTCTATACTGACTGAGCTACAGAGGCTCTAAGAGGACATCCCTGGAAGTTATGAAAGGAAGCTATGAACAAGAGGGTGAGGAGTGGTTTCTTTGCATGGAGGGTGGCTGAACCATGGAATGCATTGCCTAATATAGTGGTGATAGCACAAACAGTCAATGAGTTCAAGGAGTAGTATGATAGACTTTGTGTTTTCTAGGAAGGACCTCCCATGATGAGTCTTTTGATTCCATGGAGGTCCGAATAATAATAACAATTACCAAGAATAACCTGCACAAAGAAACAGATAATAAAATGCTTCTATTTTTTTCAGGTTGTAAGCAAAAACAAATTCTTTCTCATCGCAACTGAACATAGCCACATACAGCTGATAAGATGGCAAGAATGCCAGGCTGTTATTGTACTTTACTAAATGATGAAGAAACAAGTACTTTAAATCTTCTGAATTGAAATATCAAATTAATTAGTACAGCATCAATAGAATTTTTGTAAATCCACCTTCATTCTTGCTACCGGAAGTCAAAAAAATAGTTGCTTCAATCATGTTTTACTGTTGATGCTTTTTTTTTAATGTAATTCCTACTCACGAAAAGTTGTAAGCCTATAGTACATTAGTACCGTGGGTGGGCTAAGTTTTTTTTAATTAGTTTTTATAATTTCTTTGTATTTTTATTTTTAGTCTAGAAATCCTGCTCTAGAGACCAAACATACATGTTTGGTCTCTAGAGTGGGATTACATGTTTATAAGGAGAAATGGAGGAATGGTTGCCAGTTCTCTGCATCACTCATGAAAATATCTATAAAAATGACAATGGAGAAGGAGAAACAGAGTATCTATGAGAAAGTGACCACAGGTAATTCGTGTGTGGGGGGAGAGGGGGGGGGATAAGCTTGCAACAAATTGCCTTCTTCTGGATAGCATTAAGCATTCTTAGGAAGATTTTTGGTGCATCATCCCAAATGTGAGAATGACACTCGATAGTTCAAAGGATTTGGAATTTATAAAGTGTTAAGAAATAGACAGGTGAGTAGTAGTGTTTCAAATGAAAGAAGGCACCAAGTTTATTGGAAGAGATGAGGAGTCTACAAATGTCATGTGTAAGATTTTTCTCCTTAAAATAAGTTAGTTTTGAGAGATTTGAAGATCATAGGTTATCCTCATCCCAGAAGAGAATGGTTATGAGATTAGTGTTAAATTAAGACATTGGTCATTAAAGATATTTCAAATCATTTGAGCACTACAAAGTTTGTTGAATGAAGAAGAAGAAAAAGAGAGAAGGTAGAGGAGGGGGTGGTACTAGAGATCCAGCTTTTAAAATCAAACTGTGAGCAATCATTTTCAAGTTAAGGAAGACTAAAAATTCAGCATCACAGCTTTGTTTACATCAACAGTAGTGTCACCAGATGGACAATACAATGTTAACAGGTGTTTAATCACCATACCAGCCATGACATTTACCCATCAATAAATGCATCGATGCATAGAGTATCCATTGAAATTAAAATAACATGGATAAGAAACAAATTATTCGATGTATTTGATTCATATGGCTATTTGTGGTTAGCAAATCATGTGTTTGGATGTGTTTATGCATGTGAATGCAAACATCCAATTTTGTATAAATCAAAGCAAAAATTATTTTACATGTACAAAGTGTCACCTTCATTTCTGATATCCATCAATGTTTATCTATTTACATACCCCCCCCCCACACACACAGGCAGAGCTGTATAATCTTAATGGACATAAAAAGCAATGTCAAATGATACAAAAGTTTTAAGCATTCGTAGTGTAAATTGTAATAAAGCTTTGAAAAGTGAAAGAGTTTAGAGTAAACAGAACTGTTACAATTATTAATAATTAGCAATTTGAAGCATATTTAAAAATTTATTAAACTTGCACAATATATAATTAAGCACACACAAAAAAAAGGTAATTAGTATAATTGAAGAAATAGTAGATCCACACTAATTCAGCCATTAGCTTAATATGAAATGGATGCAAATAGTAGTGGGTGATATCCAAAACATTAGCAAGCAAATCATGGAGAAATAATTTGAATGGGATGGACAGGGAGTTGAAGTTCAGAATGTATATTCAAAAAAGTCCAGCAAAATAACTCAAAGGATTACTTGGATGTTGAAGAACACATTGAAAAGTAGAGATGGGGATGTTATTATCCCTCCTTATAAGCCTGTGATACAGCCTCATCTTAACTACTATGCACAGATTTGGTCACCTGGGTTTCTTGGGGGATGAGATAGTGGAGAGGACCCAGAGAGGAGTAACTAGGGAGCATTCCATAGACCTCTAACCAGCTTAGAGGTCTATGGAATGCTCCCTATTAGGATAGATTGAAGATGTGTGAGTTACAAAGCTTATTATTATCATCAGATCTGAGTCAAAAGACATCGCAGAAGGTCCATCCACAGTTTCTGCACTTGTCACACTCTCAGGCAATGCATGTCATTCACCAACCACTTTCTAAGATCCTCACTTCCTTGCTTACACTTTCCTTATACAGCTTCCATGGATGGCCAATTGTTTTTATCCTTGTCTCCCTTTACTCTATGAAAAATTTTCTAGATGTAAATGTGGTAATAACTCTCACCAACTTATGTTTCTTCAATATATCCCCTTTCTTTCTTCTATTCACCAGGCTCTCTACAAATTGCATGTCATCAATTGTTCATATCTCATAT
Organism: Typopeltis vanoorti; assembly: GCF_054136105.1. Taxonomy (NCBI): domain Eukaryota; kingdom Metazoa; phylum Arthropoda; class Arachnida; order Uropygi; family Thelyphonidae; genus Typopeltis; species Typopeltis vanoorti. The sequence continues at coordinate 61,068,312 of NC_143571.1, read as the reverse complement.
TCCAAAGACTTGACACTAACTTCGTGTGAACTGAGTCAGTGTTAGGTCTTTGAATAATAATAACAATAATAATAAATGATGCTTTGAAGGAGCATAAGTTATGAAAAATGTTAATTACTTTTGAAATTTCATCAGTCTTTCTTCATAGATCAAGATTTGACATGAAGCAATGCCTGTGATTTTGAATATTATTATTATTATTATTTTATTATTATTAAACAAGACCTCATGGAGTCAAAGACTCATCTAGGAGGTCCTTTTATCTCACACACATCTCATCATACCGGGTCTCAAACTCCTTGCAGACACCACACTCTCAGGCAAGGCATTCCAATCATTCTCAACTCTGCACGGAAAAAACCTGCCTCTCACTCCCCTACTCACACCCTCTTTATACAGTTTCCAGAGATGACCTCTGGTTCTCCCCTGATCTCCCACTATTCTCTGTAGAACTTCTCCACCATTGATCCTATAACAACCCCTTACCAACTTGTAGGTCTCTATCATATCTCCCCTCTTCCTTTTCTCCACTAGACTCTGCAAATTACATCTTCTCAATCTTTCCTCATACTCAACATTCCAGAGGTCAGAAACTACCTTAGTCAGTCGCCTTTGGACCCTTTCCAACATCTCTTCATCCTTCTGAAAACCAGGTGACCAAATCGGGCACAATAGTCCATGTGTGGCCTAATCAAAGCCTTATACAATGGAACAAGAATCTCCCTACTTCTACACGTCATTGTCCTCCTCATCATTCCCAGAAGTCTTTGTGTTGTCTTCACAATTTTGGCGATGTGTCCCCTAAATTTTAGATCCTTATCCACTATCACTCCCAGATCTCTTATTTCCTCTACTTCCAACAATATATTCTCACCAAGCATAAATTCTGCATCCCATCTTTGTTTTCCAAATTTTAAAACCTTACATTTTGCAACATTGAACTCACATCTCCATTTGCTTGCCCAATCACTCAATTTATTCAAGTCTTCTTGCAAGGCCACAACATCTTCACTACTCTTTATGGTTCATCCCAACTTTGCATCATCTGCAAACAACTGAATATCTCCATCCAAATCTTCGCCAATATCATTAATATACAAGTTAAATAGTAATGGCCCTAAAACAGATCCCCGAGTCACTCCACTAGTGACTTTCCTTTTCCTGGATATTGCACCCCCATACACAACTTGTTGATACCTATCAGATAGCCAGTCTCCAATCCAATGCACTAATCTAATATCCAACCCCATCTGCTCTAGTTTGACTGTCAACTTATCATGAGGTACTCTATCAAAAGCTTTTGCGAAATCCAAGTATATTACTGTGTATCCTTCTCCTCTGTCCAAGGAAGCAGTCACTTTATTGTAATAAGTGAGTAGATTACTAAAACACGACCTCCCTTTAGCAAATCCATGCTGTCCATCAAAGATTATACCATTGTTGTCAACCCAACTCTGGATCCTAGTTCTCACAAGTTTCTCCAACAACTTAACCACAACACCTGACACACAGATAGGCCTATAGTTTGATGCTTGAGTTCGATCACCTCCTTTATGAAGTGGCACAATCTTGCCCTCCTTCCACTCTTTAGGGACTTGACCAAGTGCAAGACTTGTATTAAAAAATATGTCAAGGCAGGTGTCAACTCTCTGGCACATTCCTTCAGAATACGCGGTGATATATTATCAAGTCCCACAGCCTTATTTACATCTAGTTTACTCAACTCACCAAACACCTCTTGCTCACTTACAGTCAGTCTCTCCTCCCCATCATCAACTGCTCTTAATCTCTCCATGAAGTCACAATCACAAGATTGAAAGATCTTTATGAACTGCTCATTAAGTATCTCCACCACCTCCCTTTATACCATTTCCTCCAATCAATGTCATCCTTCCATAATCATTCTTTCTTTTGCTGGCTACATATCGAAAGAACTCCCTAGGATTCTTTTTAGCTTCATTAGCTAACTGCTGTTCATACCTCTCTTTAGCTACTCTCACCAACCAAGTCACCCTCCTTGCCTGGTCTTTGTAGACCTCATGAAATTGGTTACTTCCACTTCTTTTATGCTGCCTCCACAATGCCCTTTTTCTCTGTATTGCATGCTTAATCTCTTTATTCATCCATCTCACACCTACCTTATTTAACCTTCTCACCCATGGTATACATTTAGACATTGCATCCACTAAATATTTTTTGAAAATCCCCCAAGCTGCACTGATCTCTTTTCCAGCTAACTCCTCATTCCATGCTACACCTGCAAGCTGTCTCCTGAGCTCTTCATACCCCCCTTGTAGTTCCACATATACCCTTTTTTCCCCTTGTAGTTCCACATATACCCTTTTTTCACTGGGGTCCTTGCACTGCTGGCAACCACCCAAGTAATCACCTCATGGTAACTTTTACCAATTGGTGGATGATTTGATACCTCATTGATAATTACATCCTCCGATGAGATGACCAAATCCAAGACCCTTAATCCTCTTGTGCCCTCTGTTACATACTGTCTGAGGTAGTTATCCCTCAAAAACTCATTTTCTTTACTTCCAGTTGCTATCTCTTCATTCCAGTCTAGATTGCCATAATTAAAATCACCCATAATGATCACCCTTTTCTTATTTGCTTGGCTTATTTGACTATACATTTCACTATCACCACCATCCACATTACCAGGTCTATAACAACATCCCACCAAGTATTTGATTCTATTCACCTCTGTCTCACACCATACTGCCTCAGAACCACTGGCCCCATTTCCCTATTGCATCTCTACCTTGTATGGACATAACTCTTTCTCTATCATCAATAGCACTCCCCCTCCCTTTTTACCCCTTCTATCCTCACGAAACACATCATACCTTTCCATCTCTATTCCTGTCAGGATGTCATCCTCATCTAACCATGTCTCACTTATTCCGACAATCTCTGGGTGCACAGACGCAATTAGTGCAACCATTTCATCCGCCTTGTTTCTTATACTTCTAGCATTGGTATACAAACACAACAACTCATTTCTGGATCTACAGCTAGTTCCACTGATACCACTCACTCGATGTGATCTCTCCATGCTGGAATAGCAAAAGTAAAAAGAACCCCAGTGAAATGAGAACACTGAAAGGAATTGAATTGGAATGAGAGCCAAGTTGTCTCATGCACTAGTGAACAGTAAAGATATTTAAGGGTATTTACATTCCTGAAACATTTAGTATTTTCATAGAAAATATTAAGGATTTAGAAGTATTTCTCCAAAAAGCCATGTTCATGTGCTGATGAAATGAATGGGAATGAAATTCTTAATTAGAGAACTACATCCATACATTAAATAGTGTGCATTTATAAATATGATTTTGAGTACATCCTTTGAAGATGTACCCACAGAACAATTTATTTTGTATGATAGCAGTACGATGGGATGACTATGATGTGGAAAAGTTTATGATCATTTTCAAAGAGAAGGTAATTAACATCACAACATTATGTATCTATTCTAGATACGTGTTTGTTTGTTTTTTCCCTTGCTATCAAAGAGTCCTAACTCTTTGATAGCATGGGGAAAGCAAGGATTTTTTAGGCTAACCATATGATTCTTTATCGTCTTTTAGTTCAAGACTATATACCACGGGTGGCCAAGTTTAATAATAATAATAATAATAACTATATATATATATATATGTTATAATAAATTTAGTTTAATCCCTAATCCAAGCGTGTGCAAACTAAGTTTGTGCCTGAAAGTATCTTCAGGACTGGGGTAAAGTGGTACAACACAGGGCAACTCCTTGCAAAGGTGGAGCAAGCTACCAACACTCCTATCTCAGTATCTCCCATAATGCAAAACACATCTTGCGAATATGTATAATGTTATGCATTAAGGGAAGGGCCATTACCCAGACTAGTTTCGACCTTTATTGAGGTCTCTTCAGTGGGAGCCAGGCCCAAGTGAAGATACCAGACAACAACAACAACATTTCTGGCTAGATGGGTGAAGCAAAATTGCTTTTCATATTCCCCTTTGTCTTGTAATGGAAGAACTTTGAATGGAGTGTTTGTGAGCTATATGCTCGCCCATTGAGGGCAGTGAAGTTAGTTGCGTTCAGCTGAACTTAAAATAAATTTTAGTCTTTTAAATTTGTAGATTTCTTCTTCATTATATTCTGAGGCTTCCTTGATTAACGGGTTTGGATGGTTACTTGTCTTGGTAAAGAACTTCTCAGCTAGATTTATGAGAAAGGAAGAGATATAAGGGATATTAACTTCTCTATGGATCTGGGTGTTTCTTATGAACCAGGGGCATCCAGAATCATCCTCAGGCACTTATTCTGTAATCTCTGAAGTTTTAGAATGTTAGAATTTGCGGTGTGGCGCCAAGCTGGGGATGCGTAAGTGATAACCGGTCTAATTACCATCTTGTAAATTGTTAATTTTGTTTGCATGTCCAGTTTACTTTGTCTGTTGATCATAGGGTAGAGCTGTGCTAAGACGTTGGATGTCTTTGAGGAAATGTAACTAATATGTTTGCTGAATAGGAGTTTACTAACAAGAATCACTCCAAGATATTTAACTTCAATCTGCCATGGAATCTTTACTCCCAATAAATAAATATCCTCCATGGTATGGATTTTCTTTCTAGTAAACAGTATGGCTGAGCTTTTCTGGGGGTTAACTTGGATCCTCCAGTCTGCCATCCACTTTTCTAAAGCGTGTATGCTATTTTGTAGTCTTTTAGTTGCCAGTTTTGGGCTCAGTGATCGTGACATCAGTGCAGTATCATCTGCATATAATGCAGTGAATGTTGTTCTTGGGTTCAGAGGGATGTCTGCTACATAGATTGAAAACAGTAGAGGTGCCAGAAGAGATCCTTGAGGTACGCCTGCCGAGATCCTGCGTCTGGTCGACCTGCATGTATCTGTCTTTCAGATAAGAATGTATTACCTTTATTAGTCTGATTGGGAAATTAAATTTTATCAGTTTGTAGAGAAGACCTTGATGCCATACTTTATCAAACGCCTTCTCTGCGTCGATGAAGATGGCAGCTGTATTGAGTTTCCAGTTGAAACCTTTAGTAATGATTTCTACCAGCCGGTGCACTTGTTTTGCTGTACTATGGGCCCTACGGAATTTTGCCTAATGACTGTTCATTCGGCAAAATTCCTAGCTTATCTGTTTCTGCTTGGAATCTTGAGAGGATCACTTTCTCTGTTACCTTTCCGAGGCTGGATAATAGGCTTATGGGTCTGTAGCTTTCAGGAAGGTGAGCATTTTTTCCTGGCTTTTTCAGTGGTATGATTGTGGCTGTTTTCCATGTAGAAGGGAAATGCTGGAATCTAAAGATAGCATTTGTAATGTTGACGAGATGGACTATGGCCTTTCTTGGAAGTAGTTTTACTATTCTGTTAGTTATGCCATTCGGTCCTGGAGCTTTTCTATTGTTTAGATGGGAGATGATATTTATCATTTCTGTTGGATATGTTCTGAGTGATATGTTCTGAGTTGACAATGTTCTATCTTAAGGTTGACCTAACATGACGATGAATCTTGTACATAAGGTTGATATTTAAATTAGTATACGATAGGTTGCACTGAGATTCTAGGTTATCTACTAGTGCTTCGGCTTTCTCTTCATCTTTGTGAACTGTCCCTTTCTTGGTTTGGATAGGGGGTATGAGTTGCTTTTTGGTGTGGATTGCTCTTAAGAATTTCCATACAGAATGATCTTCAGTATTGATGTTAGCCAATTTGGTTTCCCAAATTGGCTAACAAAATTGTGTTTTTGAAGAGCTTCTCGGACCTGCCTGTTTAGATTGTTCAATACTTTTTTATCTTGTGGGGCTCTGGTATTGTGGTATCTCTTCCTGGCTCTATTTTTTGCTCTGATTAGGTCCATGATTTCTTCAGGGATACGGTTAGTTGGGTTGAAGACAGTTGATTGTCTGACTGATTCAATTGCTTTCTGAATTTGTATGGTTAAGTTATTTATTGCTGTGTCAATCTCTTCCTTTTTACTGATATTGGGTACCGGACCAATATGATCGGGAAGAACCTTGGCTAACTTGTCCCATGGTATGAATGTGTGCAGAGGAGAGAATTGATCTGATGAACCTAGATTGAGCACTATGGGACTGTGGTCAGAAGATAATTCGTTGACTGATTCCAATTTGAATTGGTATCTTAAATTTTTAAAAATGACAATGTCCAGCACATCCGAGCCACCCAAAGGGCTGAAATGGGTGGGCTCAGTAGGGCTGACGACTACAACAGAGTTGAGCATTGCATAGTTGAAAAGTGTGTGTGTGGCTTTTGGTGTTAGTAGATGAGCTGTACCAAGATGTGTGTTTTGAGTTGAAGTCTCCTGCTATTATTATGGAGTCATTTGGACCAAGTACAGAGTCCAGATCTGTTGTCAGCAGAGGAATGCTTGGAGGGTTATATGCAGCATAGATCTTGAGACTCCCAGCATTGAAGGTATGTACCTCCACACCAGTCACCTCCAGGTTTACTGTTTTGGGCTTGTCTATTGTGTTATGATTCAAATAACTCTTTATATATATGGCTGTGCCTCCACCTCTTGTGCCAATTCTGTCGTTTCTGTACATAGCGTATCCACAGATTTTTGGGTTATTAGCTGGTCTTAGGTGTGTTTCACCAATCAAGATGATATCAGCACTGAGACGAGTTGAAAGTTCTTGTAGTTCCAAAATCTTGTTCATCAATTCATTTGCATTCCATGCTATTATCTTAGGAGCTTTTGGTTTGAATTTATTATTCATGACAGATGGCTGTTATAATGTTTTGAGTGTTTTGCAGGAATCTCTTTCTGGAAGATGTTGAGGGGCATGTCTTGCTGAATTCTTGCAGCATAGTGGCAAGTGAGGCTGTTAAAACGGATGTTATGTTGGAGCTTTCTAGCTCGAGAGATGTAGGAGGCTTAGTTCTTGCAGCCTCAGCATATGTTTTGGTCATGGTTGTTCCTTCTTGTGAGGAAGAAGGCAAGGTGTTTCAGACTGGAAGACGATTTGTTTGGTTGCTTAAAACGTTGTTACGTGGCGGAACAAGATTGACTTTTGTTGGTCCTCGGTTTTTTGAATTGGAAAGGCATCCTTTGTAGTTGGCGGGGTGAGGTCCTCTGCAGTTTGCACAGCATGCTGGAGTTGTGCGAGGTTTGGTGCAAAAGATGGTCTGGTGTCCCTCGCTGCACTTCAAGCACCTGTAGGCTGCCTTACATAATTTTTGGGCATGTCCAAATCTTTGGCATCTATGACACTGACCTGCAGATGCTCTTTTCCTTAGAGGCTCAGTTGTAATTTTGAGACCGCATACTACAGTCAGTTCATAGATCTGCTTTTGTGTGTTGTTTATTTCCACCAGCACCAAAGGCATTGGCCTTTCATCTGCTCACTTTAACTGGGGACAGGCCCTGTCTGGAGAGATCAGTGGACACATCTTCAGGAGTGATACCTTCAGCTATCCCACGTAGAACAACTTTCAGGTTCTTTTCACTAGGTAAAGTGAAGGTGTGGTATGGGACGCTAGCTTTGTCCAGAAATCTGGTCATCTGTCTGTAATCCGAGACTGTAGAGGGTTGTATTTTAATTCCCTCATCTGTGTTTTTAGCCCATGAGAATGAGATGTTTTGCTCTCTTAGGGCTGATGAGGTAGGGATCCATTTTTCTTTATCCCTTAATATGACTGGTGGTATCTTTTCTTTAGGACCATTGAGTGCTTCCATCCCTGATGTCTTGGGTTCTTCCACATTGGTGGAGATTTTCCTCTTCTTTTTCACCAATTGGAACTCTGTATCAGTTTCCAAGGTATGATGACTGCTGTCTTGGGATGTAGCATCTTCCATACTCGGGAAGTGTGCTAAATCTGATTGCGTCTGAGTTATGGTCTCTTCACTCATGTCAACCATATTATCCTCTGTGACTGCTGTGGGGGAGAATGTGTCAAAGAGCTTGACTTTTCCTGGCCAATTATCACTCAGCAGCTTTCCCAGTCTGAGGAATTCAAAGTAAACTTCCTCGAATTTGGCCTCATTTAGAGGTTTTGCCATGATAATATTCGGAAATAAGTCACGGATGGAGAAAGAGTAGAGATTACTCAAGTGTTCCGAGCAGGTAAAGATAATCCTGTGGACTTTTGAGGGTCCACTAGCAAATCCCGAAGAGACACTAAGGTGTCTACCAGTAATAAGATGTGGCGATATAAAATACAACAATAGTGATACTAGCGGCAGTAGGCCTAGCATATCGCCCTTGTAAATTCAATAGACTTACCTGGATAAACCAGTATAGAAAATAAAGTGCCTGTTTATGGCAGCAAGTAATTAAATTATATTATTAATGAATAAGCATAAATCTCTAAAAACTTATCAGTCAAATTCACAATTCACCATCAAAAATACACGACACGAAACACTAACATGCGAGCCGCCATCTTACTTCCACCGAGAAGCCAGTGACATTAGATCTGAAGATACCAGGCATAACGCATAACGGTACTGACTTGTTGGGTAAAGCATTAATGCTTTTCATATTCCCCTCCATCTGAAAAGGAAAATTCTTTGGGTGGAGAATTATTGAGCTTTAAGCTCGCCCTGAAAGGGCAGTGAGGTTAACTCTGTTCAGCTGAGCATAGAATTGACTTGGGTCTCTTGTATTTGCAGAAATCTGCTTCATTATATAGCAATAAATACAAAATGTTATATTCAGGCAATGACAATCAAGGAAAAGAAGGAGTAGCCATAGTATTCAACACAAAATACGAGGCTAATCTTCTTGAATGGCAGTCAGTCTCAAGTAGAGTAATGTGGGCAAACATGAGAATGGGGAACTGGACAATGAGACTTATTTGTGCCTATGATCCCACAGAAGGTTCTACTAAGGTAGAAGTGGAGGAATTTTTTGAGGCTTTAGAAAAAGCAACTGACACAATGAAAAAGGAAAAGTTGGTCCTTGTTGGGGATCTAAATAGTAGAGTAGGAAATGATTGTGAGACATACAAAAATATTTTGGGAAAATTTGGAGAAAAGAGCAAAGCTAATAATAATGGCAAATATCTGTTGGATTTCTGCTCAGGACATGGACTGGTTATTACTAACACCATGTTCCAACATAAAAATGTGCACAAATTCAGATGGAGAGAAGAGACTAGGAATAAGAAAAGTCTCATTGACTATGTTATTGTTGATAGTGATGTTTTCTCCCTGGTGCAGGACACCAGAGTGTACAGAGGATTTGAAATTGGAAGTGATCACTATTTAGTCTTGAGCAGGATAAAATTGAATTTCATATTGAAAAGAATAACATGTAAGAAAGTTTTAAAGCGAATAAAAGTTGAGCAGCTCTCAGATGTGAACTGTAGACTAAAATACAGAAATATTATTGAAAAGAAAATGAAAGAGTTTGAGAACAGTAATCAAACCTTGGAGATTCAGTGGCAAACCCTGAAGGAAACATTGATTGATTCTGCCAGAGAGGCATGTGGTGAGGTTGTGTGCAAGGATAAAAAAATCAGAACTCCCTGGTGGACACAGGAAGTTAAAGAGGCAGTGAAGGAAAAGAAGAAAGCATATCAAAAGTTCCTGGCAAATAAGTCAGCCTTTACTCTTACAGAATACAGAGACAAATATAAGAAAGCTAAACAGTGTGTAAAACTAGCTAAACAAAAGTCATGGGAGGACTTTGGCAAGAATATAGAAAATAAATATCAAGAAGGTGGCAAAATATTCTGGAGGTTGTTGAAGAAGCTTAGGAATGGAGGAAAGAGTGCTGTAAAAGGAATTAGAGATGATAAAGGTGAAATGAAAACAGGAGAAAAAGATATCCTTGAAGTATGGAGTAATTACTTTGAAAAACTGCTAAATGAAACAAGCAGTGATGACAGCACAGTGATAAAAAACACTGACCAGGCATGCAGTCAGGAATACATATCCATACTTGAAGTAGAAAAAGCCATCAAAGGCTTGAAATGTGGAAAGGCAGCAGGAGTAGATGATATTCGACCAGAAATGCTGAAGTATGGTGGTATAAAAGTCTTACAGTGCATAGTTCAGAAAGCCTGGACAGAGGGACGAATTCCCGATGATTGGAGTAGAGCTCTCATTGTACCCATATATAAAAAGGGAAATAAAACTGAATGTGAGAATTACAGAGGTATTTCCCTACTGAGTGTTCCTGGCAAGATCTATGCAAGTATACTTGAGAAACGGTTGAGAAGAATTGTGGAAGAAAAGCTTGGTGAAGAACAAGCTGGATTCAGGCCAAATATAGGCTGTCAGGATCAGATCTTCACTTTACGACAAATAGTCGAGAAAGCATGGGAATATAACAAAGATCTGTATTTAAGTTTTGTCGATTTGGAAAAGGCATATGACAAGGTGCCAAGAGAGAAGCTATTCAATACGCTGCAGTTATATGGTGTCAATGGGGCATTATATCAAGCAATACTTAGTCTTTATTTGAGTTGTGAGTCAACAGTTAGAATTGAAGGAAGTACAGGAAGATGGTTTAATGTTAAATCTGGTGTGAGACAAGGATGTACATTATCCCCTCTGTTATTCATTATCTATATGGATCACATTATGAAGGAATGTGGTATTAAACCCGATATCAAAATTGGAGATGTTAATGTCAGCTCTTTGCTTTATGCGGATGATGTTATACCTCTAAATAAATCCGCTACAAGTCTGCAAGATTCTCTGACTAAATTGAATAGCTGTTGTAATAGATATGGTATGAAGGTCAGCAATAAAAAGACAAAGACAATGAAAATAGGCAGAATCATTGAAAATGTCAACTGTGTTGTGAATGGAGAACCTGTGGAACAAGTAAAACATTTCAGCTACTTAGGCACAATTTTTACTGAAGATGGTAAACTAAATATAGAAATAGACAACAGAATCAACAAAGCTGGTATCGTGGGAAGTCAATTGAATAAATTCATATGGAATAAGAAAGAAATTAGTCGGAACACTAAATTAGCTGTATACAAGACTGTGTTCAAACCAATTTTAACTTATGGATCTGAGAGCTGGGTCAGAAGTAAAACACTTGACCAAAGACTAGAGACCGCAGATATGAGAGTCCCGAGAAAGATTAGAGGCGTGAACAGATGGCATCAATGGCAATATCATATTAAAAATGAGGATATTAGGAAAGAACTTGACATTGTCAGCATCCAGGAATGCGTTAGCAGAGCTAATCTCAGATGGTATGGTCACTTAAATAGAATGGGAAAGGAAAGATTAGCAAAACAAGTGTTCTCTGCCAGGTTGGCAGGAAAACGACCCAAAGGAAGACCAAGATATAGGTGGATTGATACGGTACAAAGTGCCTTAGACGATAGAAATATAAGATCTGATAATGTTTGGAGTCTTGACAAGTAACAGACTGATTTGGAGGAAAATTGTAGATAGGAAGTTAGTAATGATGTAATTTTTTCATGTAGTACTGTCATATCCTGTACACCCCTTGAGGGTACATGGCAGGAATTTGATGATGATGATGATGATGATGATCCTCATTATAGTCTGAAGCTTGCTTGATCAGTGGGTTTGGATGATTAATTGTCTTATTGAAGAACTTTTCAGCTAGGTCATGAAGAAGAGTTGTGATGTAGGGAATGCTGACGTCTCTGTGGATTTGGGAGTTTCTGATAAACCATGGAGCATCTAAACTCATTCTCAGACATTTGTTTTGTATTCTCTGCAGCTTCTGAATATTTGTCTTCGAAGTGTGACTCCACGCAGGAGATGCATAAGTTATGACTGGGCATATTACCATCTTGTATATGAGCAGTTTGTTCTGAGTATCTAATTTACTTTTTCTGTTGATCATGGGGTAGAGCTGCGTTATTGCTTTAGACATCTTTGAACTTACGTGTTCTATATGGTTGGTGAATTGTAGTTTTTTATCCAGAATTACTGCAAGATATTTGACTGTATTCTGCCATGGGACTTTAACACCTAGTAAAGTATATCTTCCTTGATTTGAGGCTTTTTTCTGGTGAACAGTATGGCTGAGCTCTTCTGTGAATTGGTTTGAATTCTCCAGTCCATAAACCACCTTTCCAGCGTGTGAATGCTGCTTTGGAGTCTCTTAATAGCCAGTTTTGGGCTGAGAGATCTGGCTAATAATGCAGTGTCATCAGCATATAATGCAGTGATTGTTGAGCTTGGGTTTTGAGGGATATCAGCAACACAGATAGAAAACAGCAAGGGGGCCAAGAGTGAGCCCTGCAGCACTCCTGCCAGAACCTTGCGTCTGGTTGATACAGTTTCATTTATTTTGACTTGCATGTATCTGTCTCTGAGGTAAGAGTGAATTATTTTAACTAGATTAATAGGTATATTGAATGTGATGAGTTTGTAGAGAAGACCTTGATGCCACACCTTATCAAAAGCCTTTGCAGCATCTAAAAAGACTGCAGCTGTATGAAGATTTCAGTTGAAGCCTTCGGAAATGTATTCGATCAGCCTATGGATCTGCTGAACGGTAGAATGGTTTTTTCTGAATCCAAATTGCTCATTTGGAATTATATGTAGTTGGTCCGTTTGTGATTGAAGTCAGTAAGGACTACTTTTTCTGCAATCTTTCCAAGGTTAGACAGAAGACTGATAGGTCTGTAGTTTTCAGGGAGTTCAGCGTTTTTTCCCATCTTTTTGATTGGTGTGACATCTGCTATTTTCCATGTTAAAGGGAAATACTGGAATCTGAGGATGGCATTAATTATGCTGACTAGATGTACAATGGCTTTTCTGGGGAGAAGTTTAATTATTCTGTTTGTAATTCCATCTGGGCCTGGAGCTTTATTGTTATTCAGGTGGGTTATAATGTTTATAACTTCTGTTGGAGAAGTGGGTGTGAGAGATTCTAGATCAACTTTTTGTTCTGTTATGGCCTGCCTAACTCGGCGGTGAATCTTGTAGATAAGATTGATGTTCAAATTTTCATATGAGGGGTTGCATTGACTTTCCAAGCTATCGGCTAGAGCCTCTGCTTTTTCCCCATCATTGTGAGCTATTCCTTTTGAGGTTTGAATTGGGGGTAAAAGTTGTCTTTTGGTGCGGAAGGTTCGCAGAAACTTCCATATGGAGTTGTCCTCAGGGTTTAATTTTGTTAGCTTAGATTCCCACTCCCGGTTTCGATGTGTCTGGAGGGCTTCACGTACTTGTCTGTTTAATTTGTTCAAATTTGCTTTATCTTGAGGAGCTCTTGTGTTATGATACAGCTTTCTGGCATTGTTTTTCAGTCTAATTAAATCCATAATTTCCTCGGGGATCCATCCACCCTAGTGGATGGATCCCCGAGTAAATCTCCTTTTTAGTATGAATAGTAGGGACTGGGCCAATGTGATCAGGTAAGATTCTGGTGAGTTTGTCCCAAGATATGAAAGAGTGGGGAGGGGAGAATTGTTCTTGTGTACCAAGTTTAAGCAGAATAGGGTTATGATCTGATGAAAATTCATTTATTGCTTCCAGCTGGTATTGGTATCTGATGTTTTTGAGGACAACTATGTCAAGTACATCTGAACTTCCAGTTGAGCTATGCTGGGTGGGCTCTGTGGGTCCGGTTACAACAATAGAATTTTGCGTTGCAGAATGGTTTAGAATTCGACCTTTATCATTGATTGTGGAGCTATGCCAGACTGTATGTTTGGCATTAAAGTCACCAGCCATGATGATGGAGTCGGAGAAGCCGAGAATGGGGTCCAAATCGGATACCAGCAATGGAATGCTGGGTGGATTATATACAGCGTAGATTTTGATATTGCCAGCGTTGTTGGTATTAACTTCAATGCCTGTTATCTCTAGGTTCTTGGTTTGGGGATTGGTCAGAACATTGTGGTTTAGATAGTTTTTAATGTATATAGCTGTTCCTCCTCCACTTCCGGTTAGTCTATCTGTTTTGTACATAGTATAGTTCCGTAATTTGGGATTATTAGCTGGCCTGAGATGTGTTTCGTTTACCAGTATTATGTCAGGATTATGCCTGTGAGAGATTGTAGTTCTAGGGTTTTATTGCTGAGTCCGTTGGCATTCCATGCCGTGATCATGAGAGAGTTGGGATGGAATTTTCTTCTATTCATTGTTGAGGGCTGTCAGAATTGAGTGGGTACCTTGTAGGAATCTTTTCGTGGAGGACAGTGAAGGATTCATCAAACTGAATTCTTGTAACATGGTAGCTAGTGAGGTAGTTAGTACTGAAGTTAGATTTGAGCCTATATGGTCATGAGATGGAGTAGCCTTTGTTCGTGCTGCCTCTGCATAAGTTTTAGGCATTTGTTTCCTTTCTTGAGTTGTTGGGCTACTGATAGTTTGGGCTGGGGTGTGATTAGCATGGCTGGCTTGAGCATCGCTGAATTGTGTTGGAGGGGTAGTTTTTTGTAACCCTCGGTTATTTGGGTGTGTAATGCATCCCTTGTAGTTTGCAGAGTGAGGTCCTCTACAATTTGCGCATTTAGCTGGAGTGGATCTTGGTTTTGTGCACATGACTGTCTGGTGGCCCTCGCCACATTTTAAACATCTGTAATTTGCCTTGCAGAGTTTTTGGGCATGGCCAAACCTTTGGCACCTATGGCACTGCCCAGCCATCGATTTCTTCCTTAGTGGTTCAGTAGAAATTCTGAGGCCACATATCGTTGTTAATTCATAAATCTCTTTCTGTGTCTTATCAATTTCTACGAGTATTAGTGGCATTGGTCTTTTATCTGCCCTGAGCATCCTGCTCACTTTCACTGGTGTTAGGTTCCGACTCATGAGATCAGTGGTGACTTCTTCACAGGTGACACCCTCAGTCACTCCGCGAAGCACAACCTTGAGATTTTTCTCGCTGGGTTAAGCAAAAGTATGATATGGGAGACTTTGTTATCCATTAGTCTTGTTAGCTATCTGTAGTCAGTGACTGAGGCTGGTTGGATTTTGACTCCTTCATCTTGATTTTTTGCCCAGGAATATGCAATTTTGTGTTCTCTAAGGGCTGTGGTGACAGTGGTCCATTTGTCCTTGTCCCTAAGTATTACTGGTGGAACCTTTTCGGTGTTCTTTGGGACTTCTAATGTACATGTGTCTTCATCCATCTGGTCTTCTATGATTCTTCTTCTTTGGTAAGTGTGCTCCCCTTGAGAGATGTTTTGACAGGGGGGGATTTTGGTGACAGAGCAGCAATGAGATCCTCTTGTGAGATCTCATTCTCCTCCTCCTCTCCATCATTAGAGTGAATGTACTCTTTTATGAATCCTGGCCAGTCAGTTTCTAATTTGCTTATTATAAATTTGAGCACTTCTAGAGACTGCTCCTTGTTAAGGAACTGGATGTGATCTTTGATGTTGTCCATCTCAAAGTGGCGATTTCCTGCCAGCAGAGATGGGTTAAAAGCAGTATAATAATCCCGCAGGGCCGGGGGCCTGCCAGCAAAGTATCCTGTAGACGTAGATGGACTACTAGCAATATATGATCCCACAGGGCTTGAAGCCTGCCATCAAATGTCCTGTAGACTGAGTTAGTCTACCAGCAATGTAGGCCTAGCGAATCGCGCTTGTAATTACAAATGACTTACCTGGATAAAGCACTATGGAAAATAAAGTGACTGTTTATGGTAGCAAGCAATTAACTACTATTACTAATGAATAAGCATAAATATAAATCGCTAAAAACATATCAAACCAATTCATAATTCATCATCAATAATACACGACACTAAATACTAACACACGTTTTGTTTTTTTTTTTAATAACGAAACCTGTGGTGCGTTCATAATTAGAAGAAACACACGTATAAACCACGGTGAAAATTATTTAATTGTAAACATTTCATCCTAAGTATCTTAGGACATCATCAGACTGATGATGTCCTAAGATACTTAGGATGAAATATTTACAATTAAATAATTTTCACCGTGGTTTATACGTGTTTCTTCTAATTACTAACACACGAGCCGCCATCTTAATGGCCACTGAGATCTCCATATTTATACTGTCGAAGATACCAGACTGACAATTGACATTTATGTCTTTAGGGGTGAAGCAAGATGCTTTTCATATTCCCCGCTATCTGTTGTGGTTGCAGTGAAGGTAAAATTTATGAGCAGAATGCTCGCCCTGATTGGGCATGGAGATTATGCATCACTAAAGGAGGCCAATATAGCTTTTGGTCTTCTATATTTGAATATGTCCGTTGGATCGTATGCTGTAGCTTGTTGAACCAAATCGTTGGGATGTGTGGACGTCTTTAGGAAAAACTTGGTGGCTAAGGATCGTAGAAAAGAGAAAATATAGGGAATATTTGTGTCTCTGTGGAGTTGAATGTTTCTAACATACCACGGGGCGTTCAAAATCATTCTCAGGCACTTGTTCTGCACTCGCTGTATTTTGATGATGTTAGCATTAGAGGTGTGGCTCCAGGCCGGAGAGGCATAGGTGATTATAGGACGAATTGTCATCTGGTATAGTTGTAATTTGATTCTGTTGCTGAGCTTGCTATTTCTATTAATTAGCGGATAGATCTGTGCTATGGCTTTAGATGCCTTTGTGCATGCAGACTTGGTGTGCTGATTGAAAGATAGCTTTTTGTCGAGAATTACACCCAGGTAATTTGTTTCTGACTGCCAGGGAATTTTAGTATTGAATAGTAACAAATCTCCTACAGGAGACATTGGCCTTTTTGAGAAAAGAACGGCTGAGCTTTTCTGGGGGTTGACTTCCAATCTCCACTTAGAGAACCAACCCTCCAGCTTTAGAATGTTTTCTTGAAGCTTTCTGGTAATGAAAAGGGGTCTGAGAAATCTGGTTAGAATTGCCGTATCGTCCGCATATAGGGCCAAAATGGAAGTCATCGGATTGTGCGGGATGTCTGACATGTATATAGAGAACAGTAATGGAGCCAGTAGAGATCCCTGCGGCACTCCAGCAAAGATGTGGCGCTGGGAGGATGTAGAACCGTTGATTTTTACTTGCATTGATCTATTTTGAAGATATGAGTGGATTAAATGAACCATTTTAGGTGAGATGCTGGCTGAGATAAGCTTGTGCAGGAGTCCAAAATGCCAGATTTTGTCAAATGCTTTGGATAAGTCTAGGAAAACAGCGCCTGTGCACTGGCGCCAGTTGTAGCTGGTTGTGATGTATTCAACAATTCTGTGGATTTGCTGGGTAGTACTATGGTGTTGCCTAAAACCAAACTGTTCTTTTGGAAGGATGTTTAGGTCATTTATTGAGGTCTGAAGTCGTGAGAGGATGACCTTCTCTGCAACCTTACCCAGATTTGAGATGAGACTGATTGGACGATAATTTTGGGGTAGGTGTGAGTCTTTGCCTGGCTTATGTATGGGAATTACGTCAGCCAGTTTCCAGGTGGAAGGAAAATAGTGAAATCTTAAAATTGCATTTATTATACTGGTCAGGTACACTACTGCCCTCCGGGGCAGAAGTTTAATCACACGATTAGTAATGCCGTCTGGTCCAGGAGCTTTTTTGTTCTTTAAATTTTTAATAATGTCATATATCTCAGCAGGTGATATTGATGCAATATGGTCATTGCTGGTGATAGGAAGTTTGAGTGAGTGTCTGACCTTGCTGTGAATCTTATGTATGTGGTCAAAGTCAAAGTTTCCATACGAAGGCCTGCATTGCTCTTCCAAGCTGTGCACTATAACCTCTGCTTTGTCCAGATCTGTGTGAGCAAGGCCCTGAGCAGTTAATATTGGGGGAAGGGATCTGCCTTTGTTTTTGGTATTTTTCAGTAGTCCCCAGATGGAGTGATCACTAGGTGAAATGGAGGATAACTTTTCATCCCATACATAGTCTCTATGAGCTTTCAGTGCATCTCTTACTGCCCCATTTAGTCAGTTTGAAGATACCAGGCAGAAGCATTAGCAAGGTCATCTCCTCCTATAGGAACTGCCAAACGGTGTGCCACCTTTTTATTAAATTACTCTGGATTTAGAGAAAGATATTGAAAGGTTATTTTTCACTTGGTCAGACTATAATAAATTTAGTTTAATCCTTTATCGAAATGTGTGCAAACAAAGTTTGCGCCTGAAAGTATCTTCAGGACTGGGGTAAAGTGATACAACACCAGGCTTTCAATATATATAAAAACTTTCAATATATATATATATATATGTGTGTGTGTGTGTGTGTGCTGCCTGGGAAAACATAAATATATTATATATTTGTCGTGTTTTTTTTTTTCTTTTATGATAAACAATAAAATCCAAGATGAGCCAGGATTTGCTGCTATATATATATTTATACTTTTTTTGTTGTTGTTGTTGTTGTTCTGCTAAGCTGCTTGATAAGGCTTCTTATTTTAAATTAAATACTTGTAAAAACCACAGAAATTAACCTTAAAATGTATATTTTGCAAGGATATTCAAACATAGTGGCACCTTTCATTAAGCAAATGAACCTATGTTCAAGCAGTATTTTGGTTAATGTTCTTATATATTAATAAATTAAAGACTTAATTCTGTATGTTAGTCAAGTAAATAATAGTTTAATATCCTACATGTTTCACTGACATTTTAGATCAGCATTTTCAAGGATACACTGGTAAGCAATGGAAAGTAACAAAAACTAGGAAACTAACCGACAATTCTAAAAATTATATAACGTTATCACTGTGCGTGATACGATACGCGTATCGCAAGTACAACGTTTTATTTGTTGAGATATTTATTATAATTTTCGTGAACGTTATTTAATATTATATTATTTAATACTATCTACTGTCGTTAGTTTTGTATCATTTAGCCATTACAAATGGTAAGCGTTAAACGGAAATTGATATGGCTTAAAAATTCCCGTAAAGAGCTCAAATACTAAATTTTATTAAAATCAGTGCGCCAGAATGTTATATGCTTTTGAGAAAAATGTATCTAATAGAGGACTTATAGATTGTTGCAAAATGCACCTGGAGAAAACTTGTAAAACGGCAATAGACATGCAATAAGTCAAAGGAGAATTTGTTTTCGTTTATGTCGTTAATATAATAATAAATAGGTTAGCCTTGAGCAAAAATATATAAAATGCTAAATTGCACGCTAAAAATTTTCGCCTGCCATTGAAGCATGTTTCTTAATTATTTAGAGATCGCTTCTCTCTCTCTTTAATAAACAATAAAAACATTGGAAGGGGAACAATCGTTCGATGCTGTTGGCACACTCTTCCTCGATGAGTCTTTCTCCCTGGAGGTGTCACATAATAATAATAATAATAATTTTTTTTTCTGCTTTAATTTTACTGCCTTATTCTGATTATTACCCGTTCGATCCAATGTTTTATCTGCTTGATGCATTTAGCTAATGGGAAAAACGACAATTTTAAAATTATTTTAGAATAAAAATAAATCCTCTAACGTTTTTTTATTCGAAAAGAGCGAGCTGCTTTAGCCCTAACTGATTATACTGATTATTTGAAGTCGATTGAGAAACTGATTCCTGTCCTTCTGCCATCACTGAAGGTAGTGACGCAGCTACGTGGGAAGGCTTTCCGCCCAGGGCGTCACTTCGCGTTTAAGAAATCTTGCCATACTGAGTGATAGACTTCGACAATGTCATCGACGATTATACTAACGAAAAAGCAAGAAATATAACATTTTAGAATGTTGGAATGAAACTTTTACTTCAAAAATAAACACAGTGTTTTTAATTTATTTCTCTATACGTCGTTTTGACTTTTTATAGTATTTTTGATGTGTATATTGAGAGGGGCGACAAAAGCTCTAGCTACACCACTGACTGAAGGTGAGCTGGAGGCTCTCGGCGAATCAATATTTTTTGGGGAAGGGGGAAACTACGCCAAACAATTGCCGCTCGATCGCATATAAACCCTAACAGATATATATTTCGCCTGCAACAGTGAATTCTAAAGTCGATTTCGGGCTATGGTTAAAAATCTGAATTTTCCAGGAGGAAACCCCACTTACTTGGCGAATACAATCAAAACTAAAATCTTTCTTCGGGTCAACGCTATGTAAGGACGTACTATTTACATGGTCTACACACGCCTGAATATATTAAAAAAAATGAGTCAAATTTTTTTGTTTTAAAAATATTATTAATATATGACACCTCCAGGAAGTCCAAAGACTCATCGAGGGAGAGTGTGCCAGCAGCATCGAACGATTGATTCCATTCGAAGTACTAACCCGGCTCAAACTTGCTCAACTTTTTGCTGAGCCATTAGTAGCAGAGGCTTTACCAATCGACCAACCTTTGCTGGCATCATATTTCATATATATGAGTAGAAACCGAAATTGTGATTTTTACTTGATTTAAAACAATTTCTCAAAATTTATTCCATGAAACTCTAAGAGCCCAAAAACGGAGTCTAAAACAGTTTCATGAGAAAATTTCGATGCCAGGGATAAAATATTCAGTAGGAAAGTATGTGTTGAAAACACTTATACAGTACAATACATAAATCCTCTAATGACTCTTATTACACAAAAGGGCTGGGTAGCTCTTTTTAACATTTATTAACTTTTTTGAAATCAATAGACAAGCTGGACCTAAGTTGTCAACGATATTTGAGTTCATGGCTAGTGATAGTCTTGAAGACTGGCATAGAGGAGTATTTATGGCAGACAATTGCCATCACATCGTGATTCTAAACCCTCGTCGTATATTATTGTCTAAAACAAAAGCTAATGTCGATTTTTATTAGTTGCGAGCTTGAAAACCAGAGTTTTTAAAGGAACACCCTACCTAGCTATGCCGAAGATCGACTAAACCAAAACTAGCAAAAAAAAAAACAAAAAAAAACTAGAAAATGGTACTCTTACTAGTTACTAGAAGCAAACTTATGTCTTGTTTGAACATCAGTGTCATGGAGTCAGCAAAGTTACAAGCCACCCAGATACCTCAAAATTTTGTCTTATATGAATAGTATTTCGTTTATATAAAAATTAAAATGCATTCATGACTATAATTATTATGTGACATCACCTTCACTACACCATCTACCACTGATTATACAGTATTTATAACTATTACTGGAATATTTTTCTTACTTTCTTCCACTCTTATTCTTTTTAATATTTTTTAAAAAATGATATTAAATTTAATTTACTATTCTTTGTAAAAATTTTAATTCAGATCGAAAATCAGAAGCATTATGAGCATTTTTGTAGTGTGAATGTAGGTTTCATTTCCCTTGTTTTGCTCTAACACACTAGGGACTAATGCTTACGAGTTTCGTTAATTTTGGCCAAATCCGTTTAGTAAAACACTGCTTAAAATAAAGTATTTTGTGTCAACAAACCAAATTAATTCAGAGCAACCAGACTAATTATTATTATCAAATGTCTCTCATGGTTCCTACATGGGCCTCTTTGGAGTCTCAGGACCCATCAACTGCACGTACGTTCTTTTGCCAGTCTGCCTGTTTAAGTGGAGGGAAGCCGAAGTTTCTCTCCAGTTAAACAGCAAAACAGGAGAATAAAAAAAAAACCTCTGTTATATTTCTGTATAAGAACGGCAAACTCACTGTCAACTGGAAAATCCCACAGGATGATTTCCCGAGTCATGAGATCCTTCATACAACCACTCTTTTCCAGTCAAAGGACTCAATGTCGTCTCAATCTTCCAACTGCGCTATTAATCACCTGGTTTATTTAATATTTGAAATTGGAGGAAGCAGAGTAGAGGTTAATGGACTAACTCTGAGGTAGATTTCAGTAGAATTACTATATGCTATATTATGATTGTTTGCTGGAGTTGGATTCAGCGGCAAAGCTGTTGCACGTAGCATTCGGTAATTCTACTAAGATCTATCTCAGAGTTGACCCATCACCTATACGTCGATTGAGAGGAATGTTGATGTGAGCAAAACAAAAGTTTTCAAGGGCCTAAACGAAAAGTTTTGTGTGGATGAGAATGGAATCATACTATTAGCTGCATCCTTTATCGCCCTTACCTCCTTATTCTCATCCTCTTACTTATAGTAACTATTAAAGGCATATCCGAAACGTTTACTTCGAAGTCCTTTAGAAAACTAGCAGCCTAAAGTAAATTGCAAGGACTGGAAACAGTGTAATACCAGACGCATGTCAGACTTTAAACGAAACAACTCAAAATTTAAATGGAATAAAATTGCTTCAGTTTTGTATAAATAACAAATTTAGAATAGACAATACTTTCTGTAACAAAATAGTCAACCACAAGATTAGCTTTCCGCCTATCCTTTGATCTTAAATGTAAATCAGTCGAATTAGGCAGAGATATTAGCTTGCTAAGTGATTTATCAGGCAAACTTGGCTTTAAAAAAACCCTCTACTAACTATTCTATTGCCATAGTAACAAGCCGCCGAATTAATTAAACTATTACTATATTGGTGGCGCATAGTCGCTCAACAATCATTTCCTCATGTGCGGACAAAATAAGAATTTTCGCTCTTTGCAAGGTGGGTCTGCTAAATTCCGTTTGAAGTTTATTATTTAGCGAAAATTTCTAATACGTGTAAAATGTAAAGCGGCTCCATTGTAAAACTTACGGAAAACTGAAGAACACCTCCTAACTCAGCATAATGTACTAAATTATCAACTTTTGTTGATTTGGGATTTCATACGGAATTTTTTGCATTTTCACAAAGAAATGTCCATTCATAAGCACAAGACCTTAACTTTAGACGAGAAGTATCGAGTGATTGATGCTCATGAAAACGATAGAATTCCTGTAAGACAACTAATGGAAGTATTTGGAGTTGGAAAAACGCAGATATACACCGCTTTAAAGCACAAAGGTGAAATCCAAGCACAGTGGTTTAGTAAACATAACGGCCACGTAAAGCTGAAGACGATAAGCGCGGTGCATGACAAGGTAAACATGCTGGTATGGAAGTGGGTTTTAGAAGCTCGTGCCCGGCAAATTGAGATTAATGGACCAATGCTAAGAGCCCAAGCCAAGAAAATTGCCGCCAAACTAAGGTATTATGATTTTAAAGCTTCTAATGGTTGGCTGGATAATTTTAAGAAAAGGTACAACTTGGTACTAGACACATCTTCTAATGCAGATTATAATAAACTACAAGAATGGGTACTCAAATTATGTTCTAAAAGAGTAAATCAGAATGAAACATCAGCTGCTGGATGTGATGAATCAGATTTATTGAGTTCGCGACCAAATAAACCGGCTTCTTTGGAAACAGAAATTCAGATTTCCGATGCCTCTGATAATATGAGTTCTCTACCAAAACTAATGAGTGTGTCCAATCTTAAGTCACGATCTTCTTCGAAATACGGCGGAATAGATAAGAACCTTATAACTGACTCTATCATGGAAAGTGTGAGCAACGATATTTGTAGCGAGGATGAAGAAAACAGCGACGCAGGTGAAACCAGTAAGCTTAAAATTTATAAAGCAATTCTTAATTTTGTTCATGCTGTTCAGGCCTTTTCTACAGCAATTGACGATCCCGAATTACTTAAGGTATTTTCTGCAGCACAGTCATTATTAGAAGCAAGGCTACCGGAAAAAACTGAAATTTAACGAAGCAAGATTATCTGTAAAACAAATAGTAAGTGGACCTTAAAATGATGTATGTGTGAAATAATAATACATGTGTAATTATAGCTTTTTCTCTAGTGATTAGCTAGGATGATTACAATAGTTTTGTGATTTGTGTAAAATGGGAGATAGAGTAATAAACAAGTGGACTAATAAACACCCAAGTATGATTGTGTGAATATGAATACTGTCTTGTTTAAGTAAAAGACAATAGAAAAATTAAATGTTTGAAGACTAACAAGAAATTATGCCTAGCATAATCTCTTGTTAGTTGATATTATGTTCTCTTAACAAGAAATTTCTAACAAGAAATTGGCTCTTGTTAGAGCCAACATAATATCACCATTATTAATTGTATTTTATTTAGAGTTATCTGAACATGAAGTTTGTGTTGCTCATATTTGATTTTGATTCTGTACTGGTATATAGCAAGCTTATATTTAATTATTTCATGGAAAACCTCTATTTGAATATTCATTCATTTATGGAACATCCTTATAAAAACACAAATAGTAAAATTGAGGTATACAGTCATATACACAATATTGGACAGTTTCCCTCTAAACATTAACTTTTCACATACATTTCATAAATATTAAAAAATATCAGTAATGGGAAGGGTAGAAACATATCCATTCTGTAAATATCCTATAGTTTATTTTTGTTTCTAAATCAATATTTGAACAGAAATAATAATAATAAAATCTCTGAGAGTAAGTATAGTTTTGTTAATATCTGCCAGAAAAACTAGTAGTTTTTTCTTTCCTTATATGCGGTATATTCTTGAAGAGGATTATCTTGGCCATCAACACAAGAAAATTGCATAATGCTTTTTCTCTGCATCACTAAACAAGTTCATGTTATAACAAGCACATTTCCCAAAGTTGTTCTAGAGAAGAATCATCTTACCATATTTATTGTTCAATAATAATTTGTTCCAAATTCTCTTCATTCATTCATTCCTTTCTTCTGCACCCCCTCTCCCTGTTTTTCCTCTTTCTTCTTCAGAAATAGTTTCTCTCAGAAGCTCAAAAAGTGTGCAAATTTTTAATCTTTTGTACCATTCTTCGTGTTCCTTTTCAAAGAGTTTAAAATCAATTACATCAGCTGGATAATATATTTTCAGATTCAGGTGTTAGCCTGGTGAAAGAAAAACTTATCTTTAAAACAAGCTTTACTATATTTTGATATAATCTATCTTTCAGTGATATTTTACCCAGATTCCTCTAACACCAAATACTAAAAATAAAAAAAAAATCGTAGTACAAAGCAAGATGGAGAGGGGAAAGGAACTAACTACAGTACAAGCAAATAATAATAATAATTGATTCCAAAATTCTATCCTAAAACATCAAATATTACCTTCTTTAGTACTGTTCACTTTCATAGATTGATTATTATGAGAGCTGTAAGACCAACTACAGAACAAGCTACTCTGTTTTTTGCACTTATTATTTTATTTTATTTTATTTTTGCAACAATAAAGAAATCTTTCATTCTAGTTCAGGCTTAGTGGCCTGTTATGGTCTCCAGCAATTTATAGTATTTTGGGTCTTGAGAAATGTAATGGAATTTTTTTTTTTTTTTTTTTTTTTTGGAGGGGGAGGGGATGAATCCTGGAGTTAACCATATGTTGCTACTAGAATTTTATATATACTTTGTCATACAAGTCCAGTTCATTTCATGACTTTTTTCTTATTATCTAATAATGTGTAAACATCTGTTCTGTTCAAGATTTCATTTTATTTCTCCAACAGTTAATCTTTTTCTTTTCCATCATAGATTGGAAACTATGATGAAATGCCAGAATTTCTCATCCAAAGTAGGACTCCACTATCACAGTTAAGTTCTCTATATCTTTAAGGCTCTTCAGTCACTGAAAGTAACAGGTCTCTAAGTATTGAACTAGTTAATGAAATTTAATTATTTTTAATTGTTTTATTTTCTTAACAAAGGTATGGCAACATCAGTTATTCTGTAGTGTAACTTGCGTTTGTGTGCATACTACACTATGTTGCTGCTTAGTAGTCTTTGCTTTCATAGTTAAAATAATAATATTTTGTATTATTCTAAATCTCCATAGTCATATGCCTCTCACTTCAGAGGCTATCTTAGACAACACAAAGTCTATATAGAATGGATATAATAAATATATATATGTATGTGTTACAGAAGATTACATAAATGTGAAGGTTAAAACATTGAATAACTAAAAATTGAACTGCAAAAACAAAAGATTGCAAGCTGTATATTATACCGATGGGACTGCAATGTAAGAAAGAAATTGAGCGCAAGGATTTGGGAGTTTAACTGAATAATTTTACTTTATTACTAAAGTTATTACTCATACACATTAGTAACCATACTAATGTGTGTGAGTAATATCCATTAATGCCCTTAGACACATCCATCAACTCTAAGCAAAGGATATAATGACTGCCAGTTCATTTAGTAAAGTGTACTAAATAAGAATATTAAGTGGACTAAATAAGTGTACTAAAAGAGGGATACTAACTTCCTTATATCCCTCCTTAAAGCTTTGAGCCATATCTGGACTACTCTGTTCAGATTTAATCTCCTGGGATTCTTGAAAATGAACTGATGAAGAGGATTCAAATATGACTGACTAAAACAGTCTGAATGATTCTATGAGGATAGACTGTTTTGAGAGTTACAAAAACTCTTTGATAAGTAGAACAGAGAGAGAGAGGGGGATAGGTGGGTTACTATTAGAAGTTGAACAAAAGTGTGGTTAGCACCATTGTTTGAGGCCTAGATTTTTTTTTATGAGGATTTGTGAATGAGTGAAATGGGTTACCAGAGACGATCGAGTTTAATGAGAGCCATGGTAGGCATTGTGGGAATAATGGTTATTGTATCTCACAGTGAGTTTTGGGACACCATAGATGCCTGGTTAATGACAGCATTAATGCATGACTTCATGGAAGCCTGCTAATAATAATAATATTATTATTATATTCCTATCTGTGCTGATTGTTTTCTTATATATATGGATGATTAACTTTTTAAACAGACTTGTTTGTGAGGATGTTCAAATAATCAGTTTTTAATCTTAATTCTTTGTAGTGTACATAACATTTGAAGAAATTAGCTGAGCAGGGTATAAAGAATCCCAAAGAGTTTTTTTGTTTTGTTATGTGGCAAGTAATGGGAAGAATGACTATGGAAGGATAATTTTAATGAGTGCTAATAGTAATGTGGTAACAGAAGCAAATAAAATAGTTGAGTTGAGGAATTGCTGACCAGCCATTTTGCAAGAGTTTGTTATCCAAGCAAAGATGTTGCTGTGACAGGGACTGATGAGGAATAGAAGTTGATGAATTTAAAAGTGCTTAGGATATTGTAGGGGATCAATGTAAATACAACCTTAGCATTACATGGGTATCAACTTGCATGTTGTGATAATGTGCAAAGGAATTGGCATTGCTTCTGACAAACTTGTTTAATTTAAGTCTCACTTCTGGTAGAGTCCCAAGGAAGTGAAAGAGGGAAACTCCAGAACTGAGGTAGAAAATTATAGACTAGTCAGTATTTTGAGAGTGGTGGCATGGATATTAGAAAAGTTAGTCAAAGAGAATGCAAGAATGGGTGGATAAGAATATGATACTTTATGGGAGACAACATGGTTTTGTGAAGGGGAATAGGCCTTAGTAATTTACTCTATTTTCTATTTTATAATAGGGTGAGTTGGATAAAGGGAATGACACAGTTATGCTGCTTAATTTTGCAAAGGCATTTGAAGGATAACATATGAAATCCTGTTACACAAATTGGAACAAATGGAGACAGGTATGAAGCTGCTGATATAAACATGGCTGGCGGACAGAATACCAAAGAGTAGTATAAGGAGGAGCAGAATTCAGGAGAAAGTTGGTAAGTAGTGGTGTTTCACAAGACTGTGCTTGGGCTACTGCTGTTTAATTTGTACATAAATGCTGTAGAGAATGATGTGAAGGGATATATTCAGTTGTTTGCTGATGATGACGAATTGGGTAGAGTAATAATTAATAAGGTGATGTAGAGAGGATGATATACACTGGTTTCAGAAGCTAAGGATGAACTACATTATTACCTGTATATGAAAATATTTTCATGACTGCAGCCAAATGTAGACATAAATTTATTGCCAGCATACTAATAAATTATATTACACAAAAAATGTACTATAAATTTCGTACAAATTAAATTGCGATATGTTTTTGTCAAAAGTTACAAATTTCCTAAGGATATGTAGTTGAATTAATACACAGTGCTTACAGAAAACTATGCAGAGTGACATTTCAGTATGGAATGTGTCCAGCCCAAACTGCGATGCAGCTCTCACAACATTGTACCATGCTTAGCACCAAGTGATTCAGGAGTCCTTGAGGCAAACTGGCCCACTCCTCCTCTTTTAGATAAGGCTTTGTTTTCTGGAAGGGAATTTTGAACAGTAATACATCTCCCTATTATCTATTAATATTTTCGGTCTCCAGAGGTATCTCCACTGCTTGTGTACAATGTGGTGTGGCATTGTCATCCATAAAAATGAATTCTTTGCCTACAGCACCACGGAACAATCAAACATGATGTTGAAGAACTTCATTGCAATATTGTTTACTAGTCATAGTCCCTTTTTCCAGCACTTGTAGCTTGGTGTCTTCATTAAGTATGATGCCTCCTCACACCATTAACCTAGCACTGCCATATCTATTGCTTTCAAGAACATTCTCATGATGGTAAGCAGTACCACTTTCATCTTAGATCAAGGGTCATCTAGAATTAGAGGAAAGACTAAAACAACTCTCATCTGTAAAGATTACATTAGCCCATTGGTGTCTTATCCAGTTTTTATGGATACAACACCACTGAAAACATACTCTACAATGAGCTGTGGATAAAGAGATGCAGGCTACAGGTCTTCAGGCCGATTTGTCACAGATGCCTTGCCACAGTTTATTGATATATCCACATACCTGTGCTTGAATGGAGCTGACCTGCCGTGGTGCATCAATTATATTTTGCTGTTATAACCAAATATATGTGTTCATGTTCAATGGTAGAGTGAGAGTGACCTCTTAGCAAACATCTGGAACACATTCCATTAGTTTAAAACACTGCCAAGAGCTTAGATACAATGTTATGTGAGATTCCAAACTCTCTGGCAATATCAGTAATTCTGTGGCCTTCAAGCTTTCCAATAATTCTTTCCTACATGAAATCATATAGTGATATCTTTGAGACATTACAAGACATCCAAATTTGCAAATTTATTCCTTCATGAAAAGAGTTTCCTTCAAACAGAATTCACTTAGTGCAGCCTTTTGTCTTTTATTCTGTTGAGTGCTACCATGCGATCCCTTTGTACCCGATTTGAAAATTTGAATGTGTACCTGCTTTTTACTCAAAATTGTCACAAGCTCATTTTTCTGAATTTGTGGTTGTAATCTTCAGAAATAATGTTCATCCTTAGGTTTTGGGCACCAATGTACATAGGTTGATCATACAGGCAAAAGATAATGAGTGCCAGTTTAATATGGAAAAGTGTCAGGTTATGCATTTTGAGATGAAGGCTTTGTACCACATTAATAGAAATATACTCCAGGAAACTAATGAAGCTAGGGATTTAGGAATGTTGTAGGTAGGAACACTAGACAGAGTTCATTGGAACAAGACAAGAGTCCTTCACAAATGTTGGTTCCCTCATGTAACAGTTTTATAAAGAAACATGTGAAACTTGACTTCATTCTCCTAACTTAAACAGATCCGGTGGTCTACATCTTTCCCCTTTGTGGGAGATAGTACTTTTTAAATCGCTAATCTTTTCTAACATTTTTTAATTGTATATATTATTTATTTAATTTTTTTTAATAAGTTAGGAAATTTAATAACCTCTTTTGGTTATCTTACATTAGCTACTTAGGTGGCGCCTTTTGGAATTGTCAGTTATTGTTCTATTAGCTTTGTACTGAAGATGCCTTTGATACTCAGGTGAAAATTATACTAATAAATAATATTTTACGTGAGTTAATTCTGGTATTATAATTTATTTAAATATCCTCTAAATTTTAACTCTCTGTCTACCACTGTCCCTAAATCTCTAGCTTCATCTATTTCCTGGAGTACAGTGCCATCAATATGATACACAGCTTGTAATCTATCCCACAATGCATAACTTTGTTTCCTGACATTAAACTGACACCTATTAACTTTTTCTCATACTGACAGCCTATTTAAATCATCCTGCAAGCTCTCCACATTGCCTTGATTAACTATTACTCTACCTAATTTCACATCACAGCAAACAACTGAATTTCAGGTTATTTCCTATATCATTTATGTACAAATTAAACAGCAATGTTTAATTTGTACATAAATGCGGCACACCACTAGTCACCTGTTTTTGCCTTGATTCTGCCCCTCCATACACCCCTTTTTGATATCTGTCCAGCAACTACCCTTTTATCCACTTAACTGGTGTCATATCCAATAATAACAAAGGAAACAAATGTATTTACCAAACAAGTTACACAAATTTAATGTTATTTGGAAAGAAATCAAGGCAGTTTGTACTCTAAATAGATCTGCAGTTCCGTGTGAAATAGTTCCATGTGAGAACACCGTGGATCTTTTGAGAGTAAAATTTTAGCAAAACCAAACACTAATTTTCACTATTAGCAAACAGCAACGTGTCCAATTCAACACAATAACTGTTCACAGCATGATAAGTGACTTTCAGCTTGGTATGTCAGCACTAGCTGTATGGTTAGTACTGAATTAAATTAAGATGCCAAGAAATTATATTCTTGTTTAATCCTTTATTCAAGTGTAAGTAAACAAAGTGTGCATGTGAGGTATCTTCATGACTAGGCTACTTGTATATGATGACTAGTCGGTATCTTTTCTGGGTTTGGTTCCCACTGTTAATACCACAATAAAGGTCAAAGCTGGTCTGGATAGTGGCCCTTCTCATAATACATAGCATTAAACACACCTGAAAGCAGCATGTGCTCTTTGCATTATGGGATACCAAGACAATTAATGTGAAGGCACTAATACAAATGCCCTAGTCGTAAAGATACTTCACATGCAAACTTTATTTACTTTCACTTGGATAAAGGATTAAATAATATTATAATTTCTTGGCATCTTTAATTTAATTTATAACCAACTGAAAGCATTTTTACCAGCAAGAACTGACTGTTATGTTCTGCAGTACTTATGCTAGCATCAGTATAAGTGCTACAGAAACTGTTATCCAGCATATAAAGGTATTCACACACACACACACACACACACACATAGTAGTATGTGTGAATACAAGAATAGTCCAGCAACATGAAAGTTGAGACAGTACGAAACATGAGAGCGCAGTGGGCTGCAAATAAACATATCACATTTTGTCATAAACAATTCATTTCGTATGGTGATTCAATGGCCATGGGCCCCTTTTACAGGGAGGTATGGCACCACCTCAATCCCCCTATTTTTATCTGGGCTCGGGACCGGCATAGCTGACAATTCAGACCTATGGCTGGAGGGATTGTCTTAAGTATTCCTGACTGTATCCGTGTGTGTTCACGGGGCCTGTTTGCCTCCTTGCGAGATGAAAAACCCCAAATAAACTGGGGGAAAAACCCTGCTGTCCATGCACAAGACCAGCTAACTTGGCTATGGCTGAGGAAGATCCTTAAGCTCTTCACATTGTTGACAAGAATCGAACGTAGGACACGCCTTCCCCAAGCACATGGTTGTGAAGCGCATAGCCACTAGGCTAACTGCACGGACATCAAAAACAATAGTACTGAATATTCTGATTCCCTTAATAATTCAGTACACTTGGCATGAATGAATGGGATATTGAGGAATTTCTGTTGTCCCATGGCGAGAGATATAGCAACAATAATCTTTGAGAATTGGCAGAACAAAGCAATCAAGCAGAATCTTCACCCTCTGATTCTGAAGATGATACACAAAGAGAACTTAGTACAGACTTTCTTAGTAAAAGTATCCCAACAATCATGCAAATTTTCCTTCAATTCTTAGAAAATGACCATGAAAGCAATGTCTTGCTACCAAGAGCTCCTTCGTGAGCGAAAAAGGAAGTGACATTCAACCGTTCATGGCTACAGCTTCAAGATGCAGAAGACACTTAGCTCAGTGCTACATCTAAAATATTATTATTATTAATTATAATGAAGAGCCTATTATTATTATTAGACACCTCCAGGGAGTTCAAAGACTCATCGAGGGAGAGTGTGCCAACAGCATCGAACGATTGGTCACTTTTCAACTACTAACCGCGCTCAGACTTACTTAACTGAGCCATTAGTAGCAGAGGCGCTACCAATCGACCAACTTTAACATTATATATAAGTTTACATATAATAAAGATTCAATACTGTTCTCTTTGTGTTTGTTTTTTCACCTTTCCCTATTTAACTAAGGTTAAAATACCCTATATTAGTTTTAGTGCATTTTATTTATGCAGATATTTTGATCAAGCCGTCATCAGTAAACAAGCAAGTCAAAACAAAGATAGTGGAAGAGTAATGGATTTTTTCTTTCAAAAGATACACGCTACATTCTTAGAGCAATTTCATATGACAGATGGTAAAGTGGAACAAAAAAAAATTTAAACATGAAAGAATGGAAAATTACTATTCCTAGACATCCTTATCAACAAAAACATTAAAAAAACAACAAATACAAGAAATGAGGATTATCATTAGAAGTTTACAGAAAGAAATCGACATAGGCAGGTATCCAGGCATGCTCGTTCCATCATCTTCAACAAAAATTAGGTATTAAAACTAAAAAAATAGAGTTTTAAATATGCAAAAAAAAGGAATTAAAAGAACTTCAAATCCTGATGCAAACGTAAGTTTTTGTGGTTTAGTAGTTCTGAGGGAAGTTTTCTGTATTGAGACCACATTATTATGTAATTAAAGAGTTTAATAAAAAATAAACAATTAAAACCTGACAAGTTTTGTAAGTCTTACACTTCCTAGTGGGAATTTATCTGGCTACAAGGAATTCAAATTATTGATGTAGCCACCTAAACAACATTAAAGAATAAATTTCACTTTTGAACTTGAAACACAAGGTATCTTAGTTGCATGTCTTCCATCAGATGGTCTGCCATTTTTGTTTCATTGGAAATCAACACATGAGAATTTAAAAAAATTTCATTAATCTCATATCAGTCTTATTAAGAGAAAAAAATTTTTAATTATCTGGTTAATTCTTGCAGAATTAACCAAGTAATTAACAAACGAGAATTCTTGAAGTTAAGTAGTCAGTGTTTTAAGCTTATGTGTACCTGTATTTATTGTATACATGCTCTTGAAAATGGTCTCAACACAGGCACTGTTTAATTATAAATTTTTCCTCTCCAGATGGTAGTTGGATCTGCAAGTAATCTTTTATTATGATTGAGAGTGAATGTTTTAATAATTCAAAGGAAATGACAACCATTGACCTCAATGTATATTTTCTATAAGCATTTTCATTTATCTACTTCTCTGTGTTAAAATAAATTTTCAAACTATAAGTTTTGAACCTAATTTACCAGGATTATAAGCATCCTCATACCTATATGGTAATTATGCATGGAACAGATAATACTTATGATGATGATTCATAACTTCTGCAGGTAATATTCACAGACATCTATTTTTTCTCTTAAATTATATAAATGATAGAAAAAATAATGCAACAATAATAATATACAGTGTAAAATATGAGAGAACAATATAAAGGTGAATTTTGTAGAGGTCTTGTTTTAATTTGTCCACTTTAAATTTAGTTTAATCTAACCAGCACTGCAATCTTATCATTATTTACATACCTACAGAAAATAGTCATTCAATAATTATAGTCAATGAAGTTAGAGGTTATTCTGAACAGTAAATTAAAGTTTAGTGGGACACATTGCTAAGGTGATAAAGTTATCACGCTGTATTAATATTACTGTTAAAGAGAATACAAAGTTATAAGAATAAGGAAGTCCACTTTACAAGACTTTAATAAGACCACATCTAGTGTGTACAGATATTGTCACCTGGATTCCAAGGAGATGGGGAAATGGAAAAGATTTAGTGGTGAGTAACCAAGATGATGACTGGCCTGTTGAACTGTGCATATGACAACAGATTGAGAGAACATGGTCTTCCAAGTTTGCATGATTGGAACATTATACATAACTGAGATTTTACATCTAATGGATTGTGCTATTAGAACTTAAAGTCAGCCCTGTTGTGTGGAGTCATGTGAGGTAAAGGCATGTGTTGAAGGAGAGATGTGATAGGTATTTAAGATGGATGGCTAAATGAGCTCCTCCCTTGATAAAGCCTTGTCACCAGACTATAGAGAAAATTTCAATTATTTGCTGATAATGTGGGAGAGTTAATAGTGCTGATGTTTTGGCTCTTGAAGTGGAGGAAGCAGGGGTGATTTTAAATAGAAATGTGAAGATAACTCAGAATTGCTGCAATATTGAGAAGGAAAAGTTTGTGGTTTCATTGTACAAAGCCCTAAATCTGCTCAGATCTAATCATAAGGATTTGATGGGAATGAAGTAATCTTGGAGGGGGTGCAGAAGCAGATAACAAAAATGATAACAGGACTTTGGTTATGAGGATAGACTGGAGGTATGCAAGCTACAGAGTGTGGTGGATATGATTGAAGCATTTAAGTTGTTAAAAGATATTTACTGGATTGACACTGGAGAGATTTTTCATCTCTCTCCAGTGTCAATCCAGTAAAAGAGAAAATAGAACAAGGACAAGTGGGCCATCCATGGAAATTGCAAAAGGAAGTATTAAGTAAGTGAGTAAGAAGTCAATTTTTGCATGGAAAGTGTTAGGGGATGAAAGTATAGGGTGCAAGAGAGCCTGATAGTATTAGGAGAAAGAAAAGGCAGATATGAGAGAGTTATGAAATGCATTGCCCTGAGAGGGTGGTGAAAGTTCAAATGGTGGATGAGTTTGAGGAAGTGGTATGATAGATTACATTGTCTGAGGTGGACTTCCAACGATGAGTTATGACTTCATGGAGGTCAGAAATAATAATAATAAATTTTCATATATTAAGTTTAAAGGGAGATGGTAAATTCAGTTTTATTTTATAGCTGGGTACGAAACTTGGATCGAAATCCATTGAATCCATAGAGTTTCATGCCGAAAAAACTATCGGCAAGCCCAAGTGTAAGTGATCACTTGGGTAGTACAACACCAGGGAAAGCTCCATCACTAACCTTAATATTCTCTCATAATGTAAAACACAGCTCCTAAGAGATGTATATATATTGTTTCACATTATGAGAAGAGGTCACTACCCAGACCGGTTTCAACCGCCTTTTTTGAAGTCTCATCAGTGAGTAGGTAGACCTGGAATATCAAGGTTTTAAGTGAACCGAACTTACATATACCTCTACTATAGAATTGCTGAACTGGTGTACTCCTATATTGTTATTACTATTATAATAAGCCAAAAGGCTATTTTACCGGCGACATAAGTTAAGTTTAAAGGGAGATGGTAAATCCCGTTTTATTTTATAGCCGGATATGAAACTCGGATCGAATCCATAGAGTTTCATGCCGAAAAAACTATCGGCAAGCCCAAGTGTAAGTGATCACTTGGGTTATTATCCTTTTGGCTTATTATAGTAGTAATAAATTTTCATGATATATTTTTTCTTTGTAATCCCATCCATGAAAGGTTGGAGTGTCACGATATGTGTGAAGAATTTAGATGAGTTGGAAACCAAAATCAGTTTTATATGCTACATTATGTCTCCAGTAATCAAATTAGTGTCCCATTAAGTCATAGAAAAATCATGAATGCTTTGCTAAACACTTAAATATCCATTCTATAGTGGGATTTGAACTTTTAGTTGCAAATATTTATGTAATAGTTGTCAACTTAATAATTTAATATCTCATTTTATTTAAAATTAATTAATTTTAAATAATTCAATTTTAAAACAATACGTGTGCTAGCTAATTTAGATATGATCATAAGTATCTAATTTCACCAAAATTGTTCAATATCTGTTATATGTATTGACAATAAATAGTTGTTTTATTGTTTTAATGATAACATTTATATATCCACTGAATATCTTGGAGAATTAATAGGTATTGTCACTTTATATATGTATTAATGTTAAACAATTTTTGATTAGCAGTGAAAAATGAACAGTTAAGATCACAAACCTTTGTTAGTATAACAGGAGCAACTGCATTCACTTCAAATGAGATCATTGCATTTTTTGGATTCACAGTTTGAAGTGTATCTCTAAACAGAACACCAGCATTGTTAAGAAGCAAGTTGAGTCCTGTATTCTGCACAACGTGTCTAACCTCCTTAGCAACATTTGAGTATGTTTCAAAATTGGTTACATCTAAAACATGGATATAATAGGAATTCCACAGCATTAAAGTTAATGAAAGTTTCATGATGGGATTATAAGACTTAATTTTCAATATCAATAAACATAAATTGCAAAAAATATTAGATCCTAAATCTTGTAGATGGTACACACATCTTAAGCTTTAGAATTGCATGACCTGGTAACTTGTTTATCTCAAAAATAAATAAACAACAAAAAAGTCACCTTCGATTATTTTTGTTTCACCACTTCAGCATGTTTTATCTCTGATGCCTCATCAGTTGAATTGATTTTTTTCAGTTATGTCAGACATAATGGAGAAATCCAACATTTCTTTCTGAGGGTACAGCTTTAAAATGGTATTTCTGCAGACTGGACACTAGATTATTTGTTAGTTGATAGTATAGTATACTAGCTAACAAATAATCTTGTTGCTACTATTCTGCTAGGTCTGCCTAGAGAAGGTCTGGTAGTATATCAGATCCATTACTAAGGTCACAGGTGATTTCTGAGGGCAGCTGCAGATTCCAAAAACAAGTCTTTCTTTTCTAAATTTACTGTGATAGAGCATGGTGGTTCCAGATAATCCTATCATGGTCCAGAAGACCAGACTGTCCATAGTTGTGATTGCAGATGCATTTTTTATATTCATCTATGTGGAGGTAGCTGATCTACCTGTTTGTCCAAAGTATACCAACTCGCAGAAACAGGAAACTTTTTTTTATAAATTAAAGATGCAAAGAAATTATATTCTTGGTTTCATCCTTTATCAAAATGTAAGTAAACAAAGTTTACACATGAAGTAACTTCAAGACTTGGCTATAGTATATAGAGGCTGATGACTTCACATCAATTGCCTTAGTATTCCATAATACAATGCACACATTCTTAAGGACATTTACACTATCTACCAATAATTGTCCAGGCACTTTACCAATTTGCAATTGATACCAGCAGGCAAACCCTAATATCAGGTATGTCCACTTTTGGCTTTGATCACCTCCTGCACTCTTTGAGGGAGGCTTTCCACTGATGTGTGGCAGATATCATGTGTAATTTGTCTCCATTCTTCCATCAAAGCAGTACCGAGTTCAGCGACAGAAATCAAGGATGATGTGCTCTGGACCTCAATCAATCAAGGTTCACCTGTTTCGCTTGCTCCAATTTGTCCCACAGGTTGAGATCAGGACTATGCGCAGGTCAGGGCAGTCTTTTAACACCCATCTCTTCATACCATTCCATAACAGCTGCAGCTTTGTGGCATGTAGGGCATTGTCATCTCACTCCAATGGTCCAACTCCCAACCAGCTGAATGCACCCCATACTATTACTCCACCACCACCAAATTTTATTGTGGGTACAACACATTGTGGTAACAAGCATTCACCAGCTGTCTCCACCACACCTTGCCATCAGACTGGAAACAGGTGAACCTTGATTCATTGCTCCAGAGTGCCATTTTCCACTGGTCAATTGTCCAGTTCACACACTCTTTGCACCAGGCCAGACGAGCTGCCTTGTTCGTTGTGATGTTTGGCTTGTGTGCTGCTGCTGCCCTTCTGTGGAAACCTAGTAAGTGGAGTTCTTTTCATACAATATTAGTGCTGTACTAGCACTCTGAAACTCATCAGATGGTACGGATGGTCTGTGCTGATTGTAGCCGGTTTTTGTGTGACACCCATTTTAGCACCCTCCTCCCTGCCAGTCATTTCAGCAGTTGCTCTGGGTGTTTACCATATGAAGACATTATGGCATCACGTAATGTCTTCATTTGTTGATCATGTCACAAAACATTTGATTTTGGATGCTCCAGTTGAGCGGCAGTGGCATCTAAGGACATGTAACCAATGTGATAATCCACAATGACACCTCTCTTGAAGTCACCGAGTTCACGTCATGTTGCCATACCACCTGTATTCAACTGCTACAATGAAATGCTGCTTCCTACTATCTGTACACTGGTTTTTATGTTATTAAGAAATCTGGAATGTCCCATAACTTCAAATAATAGGGGTGTCCAGACAATTATTGGTAGATAGTGTATAGGTGTGCCAAAGTTACATTGATTTGGTCAACCATTAAAACTAATGGCCTGACCTCACCAGAGGTCAGGCCAGTAGATTTTTAATAAAAAAAACAACATTACTACATTAAAGCTAGAGTCCTGTTATTATTATTATTATCTATTTGGTTACAAATCATTAAGAGATATATTAAGCTAGGGAGCAACATTCTCATATAAGTACACATAAATTAGAACTAAACGGTATGGAATGGTGGCCAATAAGAGAAATTATTGCTTAGAGTCCTGAAGTCCTAAAAAAAAAAAAAAAAGTAAGGGTTTGCTGGAAAACTTGAACTTAAGTGGGCTGAATGTGTGCCATCCAAATTCTTAGGATTTTTATACCACCATTACTGTTAAGATTAGGTTGGTTGATCAGAATTTCACAGGCTTCTTTAAATTTGCATTCATACCAGGTTTTTGTATATAATGTAAAGAACAGGTACTTTTCCAATCAGTATGGTGGTGGGTGTGTTAATACTATGATCTGAGAGACCTGCTTCACCAAAATTGTTCAATTTAGTGTGTCATTTGTGTTCTTTTAATCCTTGATTTTATAGGTAGTTTAAAAGTAGCATTAATATTACAATGGTGTAAAATCCTTTTTCTTTTTTTTTTTTTTTTACCTGATAACCATTTAATGTATGGGATAACTGTGGTTTTACTGTACATTATATATTATATGCATTTTTTGATGGAGTTTTATGAAGAACTTTATTGATAGTATTTTTGCTATAGCTATTATTTATAAATGTATAGCAATCCCTCGATTAATGCACCTAATGCATTCTTTAAAACAGGCGCATTAATCGAAAATGCACTAATCAAATATAATAACCTATGGGAAAAAGTATAATTTGTTCCTCAAATTTCTTTTTTGAACCTTATTTTTTATAAAAGAAGTAAGGTATGTCTCAGGGCCTAGTTAAAGGAAAACCTTTAACTAGGTTTGAAGATGAAAGACAATAAAACGTATTCAGAATATAAATTTTATTATTCTACTTCTTAACAAAGAATTGAGCTAACGTAGTTTGGTGGGCTTTTTTTTTTTTTTTTTTCATATTACCGACAGTATGGTCCTATTGCATCTTCTATTCTTCTCTTCATCAGGGTCAGCCTCTAAGCATTGCTGCTTAAAAACTTCGATTGTACGAAAAATATTTTCAAATTGTTTCTATGAAATTTCTTTTGACTGACTATCAGTGGTTAAATTTTCTTCATATTCTTCAGGATCTTCCCGCTGTGCATCTAAATTTAGCATATTGCTGTTGCATATTGCTAGCAGTAATTTCATTCCAAGATTGATGAATATTTTCAATAGCAGATTTAACATTAAATTTCTTCCAGAATTCTACTAATGTCATAAAATTCTCACCAGATGTTGCTTCTATTGCCTGTTTAAATGTTCTTCTCAGGTAGTATGCCTTAAATGTTGTGATAATCCCCTGGTCTATAGGTTGTATGAGAGAAGTTGTATTTGACAGTAAAAATTTGGAACATAGTATACATGAAAGTAGTGTAGCATGCCATTAAAAATAACTTTGTAAAATGTTTTAAATCGGTAGCTAAATTATTTCATAGGGACTGAGTCTATGGCTTGTTTTTCAAAATCTTCCATGTAAAAATTGGCAAGTGGGAGAGTGAGAGGGGGAAACAATAGCAGTTTCCTCACTCTGTTGGTAAATTTTGTTCTTCCAAGAAAAAATATCCAGAATGGATGGCAAAGGAAAAGGGATCTAAGATATCAGAAGGAAAGTGTTTTTTAAGAGTGTTAAGGTTTCATTCAGTAGAATACTGGTAAACAGTGATGTAACATGATGTCAAAACCAGCCAATATATCTTTATTATTTAAAGTTAGATTTTCAATAGTACAGGGTGGCCATAAAATAACTCTTCGGAGGTATCTTTAGCTAAAACCAATAAACGGAATGAGACCAAATTTTATATTGAGACGTTTGAAAGCATGGGGAGATGAATTCCATGAAAAAAAGATTTAGTACCAAAAATCGCCGATAGGGGATTTTTTGGCACTGGTGGAGCCGAAAATAAGTAGATGATTACATTAAAGGCAGATAAAATGGAATAACATTTCAGCGGTGTAAGCGAGAACCGTGTCAGTCATTCCAGCTGGATATGTGGTGCGTTACAATGATGATGATAATAATAATTAAATTAAAACAACAACTTGCGAGAGACAGAAATTAATGTAATGATTGAACTCAGATGAATAATGTTTTATTCATCAGAATCAGGGTTCCTTGGACCACATACATGATTTTCAATGTGCTGACCTTGTGTACAACAAATTGTATCTGGTGTGCAACATGCTCTACAGCTGAGCGTAAGGAGTCGGATTGAATATTCATAATAGCCCGTTTTATGTTCTTTTTCAAGACATGCAAGTTGGGAATGCCATCAACATACACAGTGGATTTCAAATACCCCCAGAGCCAAAAGTCACATGAAGTGATGTCCGGGGATCGAGGCGGCCATGCCGTTGGAATGAACTGACTGGTGTGTGTGGCCATTCTCCATCCTACATAAAAATTATGGAGTCCAAACATCGTCTTTGCTGCAATGCAGGAATGACAAAATTTTCCAGCATTCGTTGATAAATCTCTCCAGTAACGAAGCAGGTTACAGGACCTGTAGGGGTAATATGCTCAAAAAAGTATGGTCGTATTATGAAATCGGCTGTGAAGCCACACCACACAGTTACTTTTAGAGAATGCAGTGGCACTTGCTGGATCGCTTGGGGATGTTCAGATGCCCAAATTCTGCAGTTGTAAGTGTTGACTGACCCATTCAGATAAAAATGAACCTCATCGCCCCACAATATTCACTAAGGCCAGTCATTGTCGACCTCCATTCAGGCAAGAAACATTAGCGCGAAGGTCACGCACTTATCATAATCTGCAGTAGTTAGTGCTTGCGCACGACTGAACTTATACAGATAAAAGTGAAGCATTTTCCATAAGATTTTCCAGACTGTACCATAAGCCATATCAAGTTTGCGAGCTATGGCATGAGCGCTTGGACCACTACTGGTCCCTGTGTCGTCGAACACCACAGTAGCAACGTCTGTTACTGACTCTTCTTGCACTGCTTTCCGTTCTCTGCCAGGTCTAACTCCTAGTGATCCAGTTTCTTCAAACTTCTTAATCACAGCTGACATAGGACCTGTACAGAGGTTATGAAGCCTTCTAAATTCTCAAAGGGCCACTACAGCATTGCACTGTTTAAGGTAAAACAACTTAACAAATAAAGCACGCTGAGGCAAGGTAGGACGATGCATATTGAGCATAATTCGTCAGTCATTCGAATAACTGCCTGAATGTTCCCAATCCCTTTTTTAAGTGGAATTGGTGGTGCTGCTGTCATGTACGCACAGTAAAATTTGCATAATCTTTTTACCTGCATTTACTGCAAATATTTGGATGCTTTCAGCTCCGCCAGCCAAAATTTCCCTTTTGGCGACTTTTGGTACTAATTCTTTTTTTCGTGGAATTCATCTCCCCATGCCTTCAAAAGTCTCAATATTATAAAATGTGGTCTCATTCCATGTATTAGTTTTAGCTACCTCCAAAGAGAGAAAGTTAATTTATGACCACCCTGTAGTTTTAAAATGAGTAGAGTTTTTTATAGAGGATGTGGTATGACCAGTGATTGAGGGGGGGGGGGTTTAAGAGAGTTTGCTAACTGTTTTTATAATTTGTAGCATGGGGAATCAGTGGTATTTATTATAGGTCTTGGTGGTGGTGAGTGTGGAATGGGGGATTGGATTTATGGATTTTTGGCAAACCATATATTTAGCAAGGGGGGGATGAGAAGTGAGGGGTTCTTTTTTGTGATGTTGGAAGGCCAAGAAGAGATACTTTTTAAGTAGATTTTTAATTTTTTTTTTTTTTAACTTGCAGTTTGATGGGATACTAATCTAGAAGGATGTAGATAGGAATAGCTCAGAGAATAATATCCATTTTACAATTGTATTCAGTGCCATTAAGGACTATTCAGGCACTACCCTTATCTGCTCTGTGATAATTATGCTAGTATCTTTTCCTAGCTTTCTGAGAGCAACAAGTTGGCCAGACTTCAATTTTTTTTTTGGAGGTGAAGACTGGGAAAGAATATCGGCAATGTTAAGTCTGATGTTGTTGGCTGTTTTGGGAGCTAAGTTAATGATTCCAACATTAAGTCTAGTGCTGGCACTTCCTTCGGTGCTATAGCAAAACTGTGGCTAAAGATTAGAGTGCTGATAAGCATCTTCATTGAGCTTTTTTTTTAAGGCATCCATCTTCAAAAAAACTTTTCAGAAGGATTTTAGGAATTCCGTCACCATACCTACATCTTGGATACAACTAAAAAAATAGCCAGGTTGTATTTCTTTAATTCCTTAAAGAAATATTACCTCCGCACAGCTTTTAAGCCTTACCTGAAACTTGCTACCCTTATCTGATCCACTAAAGCTCAGTTCCATCTTCTATAAGTATAAAAAGTTCCCTGTTTCTACAAGTTGACATATTTTGGACAGACAGGTAGATCAGCTACCTTCCACATAGATAAACAAAAACATATGCACTCGCAACTATGGTTAGTGTGGTCTTCTGGACAATGCATTGGATACTATTCATAGGATCATCTAGAAAAAAATCACCATGCTTCATCATAGTAAATCTAGAAAAGGAAGACTTTTTTTGGAATATGCAGCTGTCCTCAGAAATTAACAGAAACTTCCCAAAATTTGGGAAACAATCCTCAGAGATCCCAAGCTACAATCTAGGTCTACTACAAATGCACAAAGAGGGTGTCTCACCTAGATAGGACTCTAATGTTACATCCAGGTATTTCATTTAGTATTGTGTTGCCTTTGTGTGTATGTGTGTTCCAAATGTTAGTTTGTACTCCCTGAAAATGTCTCAGTAACTCAGGCAAAATATTGGAAGAATTAAAATAGTTTTTTAATCCTTTCCAAGTGCTGTACATACTCCATTAACCACTAACATGATGTCCTCCCAGCACTTAAGCCTTAACACATGTCAATAGTTTCATTGCATAACAGGCTTGAAGACAGACACAGTGCATTAATAGACTTAGTATCTCAGGAGTGGTTAAGGTATTGGAGAAGGTTGTCAGAGACAGAATTCAGGAGCATGTGGAGACGGATATTTTAGGTAGTAAATGGTTTTGTAAAGAATAGGTGTTATCTTACTAATTTAGTCACTTTCTATAATACAGTGACAGTTGGGTTAGATAAAGTAAACAGATATGAAGCTGCTTTACTATGCAAAGGCATTTGCCAGGTTATCA
This sequence comes from Typopeltis vanoorti, assembly GCF_054136105.1. Classification (NCBI taxonomy): domain Eukaryota; kingdom Metazoa; phylum Arthropoda; class Arachnida; order Uropygi; family Thelyphonidae; genus Typopeltis; species Typopeltis vanoorti. The sequence continues at coordinate 61,025,046 of NC_143571.1, read as the reverse complement.
TGGACATATATAAACTGAAGCAAAATGAGATTGATATGAAGCTAGCAATATGGATAAGAGGAAGGCTAATGGACAGGCATCAGAGAGTAGCATATGGGGGGGGGGGGGAGAATTGGATCTAGGAGAAGATAGGTGACCTGCAGTGTGACACAGAGTTCTGTACTTGTGCTATTACTATTTAATTTGTATACTAATGATGTATGAATTGATCCGAAGGAAAATATCCAGTTAGCCGATGATGCAAAACTTGGTAGAGCAATAAAGATTACAGAGGAGAGGAAAGGATAAAGGAGATTATAAAGATGATTGTGAGATACTACAAGATGATTTAAGTAGACTGAAAGTGTGGACAAAGGTTAATGGTTGTCAGTTTAATGTGGTAAAAAAATAGATTTGCCACATTAAAGATACAAACAGTACTACATTGACAGAACTGAACTGCAGGAAATTTACAAAGTAGGGATTTGAGGAGGATGATGGATATGGAAGAAAACTGACAAGCAGAGATAAGGAGATTATTATTCCTCTGTATAAGCTTGATACAGCCATATCTGTACTGTGAATAGATCTGATTACCTGGGAGGCTTGCGGGTAAAGTATTGAAAAAGATCCAAAGACGAGTTACAATGGTGGTAACATTTTTATGGAATGCTCCATTGTTGGCCTAGTTAGCTGAGTGGTTATCATATTTGCTCTCCAACCAATAGATTGTGGCAAATGACTTTATAGTTTGTAAATTATATAAAGAATATATCCTTTCCTTCATGGTTACATGGTGATCAGAATTCATCATAAAAATTATGGAAACAACCTACATATTAGAGTGTTAGTCCAGTTAATAGTAACAGGACTCTAGCTTTGATGTAGTAAGCTTTTTTTTTTCCCCACTAGAGGTCAGGCTAATAGTGTTAACAGTTGACCAAATCAATGTAACTTTGTATGTTTGAATATCAGATCTGTTTTACTAATTGCGTAATTAGTATCTTTTTGTTAGTGGTATTGGGTTTTCACCCACCAAAAACAGAAAAAGGTTGTATTCATTACAAAGTCATAAGTAGAATGGTTAATGGTTTCAGCAACTTTCCACCACTCTATCTATCACTAGTACCTTAGTTGTTTGCCATCTTGTTTCTTGAGTACTGACATTATCTGCATTTTTCCAGGTTGTAATCAACTCTTACAGGAACAGGTCTCTTGCTCCTGTGGCAGCTTGACAGTCTCATATGAAGCTATGGCCTTAAGAGAGAAGAAGACAGAAAAGATGAAGTAAGTGTTCTCTCCTGAAGGAGATGGGGTGGGTTAGGGATAATTGTAGACCTAATAGGATTTTTCTCTTTGATTTCACTTTTGGATGAGGGGGGGGGAGTATCTCTCTCCAATTTTGGGGAACAGTCCCTCTGTCTTCTAGAAAAAAAATTTTTAGAGAAAATAAGAAAAAAATAAAATTGTACAATAAGGTGTAAAAAGAAAAGAAAATAAAAAAAGGAAAAGTGAAACAAGTAAAGCAGAGAGATAAGAGGGAAGGGTTTTTGAAAAGATAGGAGTTGTAGCCATTTTGCTCACTTTTCTTGAAATCAGTCATGGGATTTTCAGAATAATGTTGCCATTAGATAGGTAACATAATGCAGGTAGGGAACTCAGGTACTTTCAGTTAGTTCTTAATGGAGGCCCTTGAGCTTCTTTTAATATCCTCTATTGTTTTCTTTTGCTTTTGGTATGTTATGTTCCTGATTTTCCAAATGTGATATTTAATTTCAATTAGTAGGTAGAGTAGTTGAGTTTTCAGGCTTCCTTTTAAAGGTATGTCTTGTAGGTATAGCGCTTTTCCTAAGTGTGGCGATGTTGAAGGTGCTGCTGACATTAGCCCATATTTGTTTTGCCACTGTGCTTCTTCTACGCGTTATTCCCGCTTCCCATGCAGGGTCCGCGTGTTACTTTAGATGTGACTTCTTGTTAGTACTACTCCCAACCGACCCGTTGCCTGGTTTGCTGCTGGGGGGATATATTTTTGACTGTAGCGGCGTATGTTCATGGGGCCGGTTTGCCTGTTTTGCGGGATGAAAAACGCCAGATAAACTGGCGGAAAAAACCCTACTGACCGCGCCCAAGACCGGCTAACTTGGCTATGCCTGAGGAAGATCCTCAAATTCCTCACGTCTACAACGGGAATCGAACCTGGGACACTCCTTCCCCAGGCATATGGTTGCAAAGTGCAAAGCCACTAGGCTAACCGCGTGGGTATTTGTTTTGCCACTGTGCATTTGTAGAATAGATGTTCTTAGGTGCAGAATGCACAATTTGCACATTGAAGTATTCTCTGTTTTAGGAGTTTTGTGTTTACTGGTAGGATATTGTGTAGTATCCTCCAACATTTGTAGAATAGATGTTCTTAGGTGCAGAATGCACAATTTGCACATTGAAGTATTCTCTATTTTAGGAGTTTTGTGTTTACTGGTAGAATATTGTGTAGTATCATCCAGTTAAAATTGTGTCTGGAGGGGTAAGTGTACTTGAAGTACACTTACCCCTCTTACACTTTTTTCATTTTTCCTTTTCTTGTGGAAGTGTGTGTTGGAATGTTTCTAATTGCTTGTATTATGTCTTCTTCTTCTTCTTTTTTTATTTTTTTTATTTTTTTATTTTTTATTCTTCTTTGTGATGATAATTCTTTCCTGTCTGGATATGGTTCTGTAGTATTCTGATGATGTGTTTGCCTTTTCACCACTGTGGTTTTGGCCTGTGAACATTTTGTACTTTACTTCTAGCCAGTATTCAGGGGCGAATTCTCCATGCTTGCTGCGCAACCTCATTAATTGAGAAAGAAGTAATATTTATTTGTTAATAAATGCATGCATTTATAAGCATTCCATTTAGGCTTTTATTTTTGTAGACAGAAGACGTCTTAAGCTTGCGCAGCAATAATTGAGCTTTGTGTTGCGTATTGAAGGCCGATGCTTGCTTGTCTAGTCAAAGCTATCTTGGCTTGCTCGGTTGTAGGAGCTTTCAGGTCCTCGCAGCAGCACTGTGATTGCATGTGTGTGCATAGCCATTTCACGTTGTTTCACTCTGTTGCTTAAACATGGGCCATACACAGTCAGTGTAGCTCCAGTGAGCTTCAGACAGCCTTTACAAGTGTGCGTTGCTTGGGAAAATTAAGTTACAACCAACTTTTTTATGACGATGTTATTGACCAGTTCATTCATAAAGAAAAACTGTAGGATACAATTTGTATGATTAAATGTACATAAATTTCTAAATATATAGTTTAAATGAATTACACCTCTCACTCCCTGAATGGTAACAAGAGCAAGCGTGAATTTCAAGACCAGCATTCGCCCCTGCCAGTATTGGCACATTTCATGGGAGGAGTGTGCTGTTTATGAGAGCTTATTTACCTGCAGAATTTTCTCTACTGAGAGCATGTCTGTAATTTTTGGGATGTTCAGGCCCCCTTGTTCTTTTTTTTTTTTTTTTTTTGGGCTAATTTGTCTTTACTAACCTTTGCCTTTTTATTATTCCAGAAGAAGCTGTAGATAATGTCTTCTAGCCTTTTAATTTGTAATTTGCTGAATGTAAATGGAGTTGTGTGGTATCTTATCGCGGGGATCATTAACTGTAATGATTTGTGCTTTTCCAGTGGCAGTTAGGTGTACAGGTTGTCATGTTTCTTTTATACAGGTAATTTTCTTAATTATCTCTTCTTCATTTTCAAGTTGGCCTAGGTGGTTGAAAGGAATTCCTAGTATGGTAATTGGTGCTGGTTGTTGTGTTGTGCCATCTCCTAATACTTTTATTTTTGTTTTTGATTTGTTAATTTGTGATCCTATTATTCTGTAGTACTTTTCTGTTGTCTGGAAGAGGGTCCTAAGGGCCATATTGTTAGTTATGATGCAAGTGACATCATCAGCGTGGATAACACATTTTATTTCCTGTTTCTTTGTTGGGGTTACAAAGCCTTTAATTTCTGAGTTCTAATCATTTCTGTAAGCAACTCAATTTGCATTATGTATAAAGCTGGTGAAACAAGGCAGCCTTGCATTATGTTGATGTTTTCAGAGAGATTACCATTGATACATATTTTGCTGATTATCTTATTGTAAAGACAGTTTATCTTTACAATAAGGTTGTAAAGCACATAATTATGTAAAGCACATAATAAGGTTAATAGCACATAATTATGGGCCACACTTCCTACTGCGTAGGAAGTGTGGCCCATAATTATGTGCTATTAAGAGTTCGTGGCTAACTCTGTCAAATGCTTTACTTTGATCAAGGGAAACCAGTGTTGCATTTATTTTTTCTTTCTGGGTATACTGGATGATATCTCTGATTAAATTGGTTGTCTGGAAGGTATATATGCATAGCACAGGTTTGATTTGTGTGAATTATTGCTTTTAGTGTTGGGCTCACTCTGTTATTATTTTTGGCTAATATTTTATAATCAGTGTTTAGTAAGGTGATAGGCATCCAGTTGCTGTCCTGCAATGTGTCTGTGTTAGGCTTTGGGATTAGGGTTATTATTACTTAAATATAAAGAGCTAATAAGCTTCATTTCGGTGATATAAACATTATTTAAATTAAGGGGATATTAAATCCCACATTGTTTTAAAACCGAATAAGAAACTCAAAGATTGGAATCAGAGAGTTTCATGCCGAATATAGTAAACTATAAAGTATCGGCGACCACTAGCGTGAGCTAATGCAAGTGACCCTAGTACGTAGTACAATACTGGAGACCTCGCAGCAAAGTCAATAAAGTTCTGATGGCTATTCTTAGGTATTTTCCATAATGTAAAAACACATTTCCTAGGAAATGTATGCTATTATTACATTATGGTGGGAGGTTACTACCCAGACCGGTTTCAGTCTTTTTTGAGGCTTCATCAGTGAGTAGCTAGACCAAATTAATACCAAAGTGTATAGCAAAAAGAACTTATATACTCTGCTAGGGTCACTTGCATTAGCTCACGCTAGTGATCGCCGATACTTTATAGTTTACTATATTCGGCATGAAACTCTCTGATTCCAATCTTTGAGTTTCTTATTTGGTTTTAAAACAATGTGGGATTTAATATCCCCTTAATTTAAATAAGGGTTATTATTATTATTATTCAGGCCTCCATGGAGTCAAAAGACTCATCGTGGGAGGTCCTTTCTAAGAACCTAAAGTCTGTCAAGATTCATCGAGGGAAGGTCCCGCTTAAGAAACACAAAGTCTGTCATACCACTCCTTAAACTCAATGACCGTTCTCGCTCTCACCACTCCATCTCGCAGTGCATTCCCTGGTTCAACCACCCTCCATGCAAAGAAACCACTCCTCACCCTCTTGCTCACAGTTTCCTTTCATAACTTCCAGGGATGGCCTCTTGTCATCACCCCTTCCTGCTGTTCAACCAAGCAAAAGAACTCCCCCAGTGTCAACCCTGTAACCACCTATCAACAGTTTAAAAGTCTCAATCATATCACCTCTCCTTCTATCCACCAAACTCTGCAGTCCACATTCCCTCAGCCGATCCTCATAACTATCCTTGTACATTCCTGAAACCATCTTTGTTATCTGTCTTTGTATCCTTTGCACAGTTAATGTATCCCCTTCAAATCCTGGGGACCAAATCTGAGAACAATAGTCTAAGTGTGGTCTGATTAGAGACTTATACAACGGAATGATAACCCTTTTATCTTTGCAGGTCAGTGTCCTTCTCATAATTGCAGCAATCCTCTGTGTTACCTTCACCACCTTTGCAATATGTCCCCTAAATTTCAGGTTTCTATCAATCATCAACCCCAGAGATCTTGTCTCCCCCTACTTCCTCCAGTATAACTCCTCCCATAGAGTATGCAGCATCCCATCGATGTTTCCCAAACCTCAAGACCCTGCATTTTGCTGCATTAAACTGACACCCCCCATTCATTTGCCCATCTATCTAGCGTATTCAAATCCTCTTGCAGGGCTACCACATCTGCACTATTATAATAATCCTTCCCAGCTTCGCATCATCTGCAAACAACTGAATATCCCCTTGCAATCCACTGGCAATGTCATTGATATAAAGGTTAAACAATATAGGTCCTAGTACTGAGCCCTGTGGGACCCCACTTGTAACTCTCTGCCTCCTTGAAACTGCTCCATCATACACAACTCTCTGATACCTATCAGACAACCAATCCTGAATGCAGTTGATCAATCTGACATCCAGACCCATGTGCTGCAACTTAAATATCAGCTTATCATGTGGTACCCTGTCAAATACGCTAGCTAAGTCTAAGAAAATTGCAGTATATGCCTGTAATTTTCCTCATCTAATGTTCTTGTAACTTTATTATAAAAGGCTAGCATATTGCTAAAACAAGAGCGCCCTTTCACAAATCCATGTTGACTCTCACAGATAACATTACCCTCATCTGCCCAATGCTGTATACGGTCCCTCACTACTTTCTCCACGATCTTAACAACTACTGATGACACACAGACTGGCCTATAATTAGACACTTCCAGTCTGTTACCACCCTTATGCAATGGCACTATCTTACCTTCCTTCCATTCCATGGGCACCTTTCCCGCAGCCAGACTTTCATTGAAAAGCCAGGTTAAAGGCACTGTCAGTTCCCTAGCACATTCTCTCAAAACTCGTGGTGAAATACCATCCAGTCCCAAAGCATTACTGACATCCAGAGTACTCAGTATCTGAAACACGCTCTCCTCCTGTACCTCTAAACCTCGAACCAGCCCTATCCCTCTAGCATTAAAACTGATTCCTCTAGGATGAAATACTCCAATAAAGTGTTCATTGAACAATTCCACTATGTCCTCTGCATCAGTCACTCTATTCCCATTTTTATCCCACAATGTCATTCTTCCACAGTCATTTCTCCTCCTACTGGCCACATAGCTAAAAACTTCCCTAGGATTTTCTTTGGATCTTAGGGCCAATCTCCTCTCATATTCCAGTTTCGCTTTCCTTACCACACTAGTCACTCTTCTGGCCTGTGTCTTATATTCTTCACGCATCCTCTCTTCACCTGTCTCCTTATATCTCTTCCATAGCCTCTTTTTCGCATGCAATTCCTGTTTAATATTGTTTGTCATCCACTTTACTCCAAATTGTGTCCTCTTCTTCACTCGTGGTATACAACTTACCATTGCTGCTAACAAATATTCTTTCACAATTTCCCATGCACTAATGATATCCCAGCCTTCCAATTCCTCCCTCCATGAAACTTCCCCAAGTTGACGTCTTAGACTATTATAATCACCTGCCTTATAATTCCACATATTCCCGTCTCTTTGATACTCCTGCATGTCTATTCATTTTCCAAGTCAAAACCATATGGTCACTATGTCATCTCAGTTATTATCAACTCTTCTGATGCTATAACCAAATCCAAAACTCTTGAACCTCTTGTTCCCTGTTACATGTTGCCTAAGACATTTGTCCCTCAAGAATTCTAGAAATTCCATTCCCCTATTGCTACATGCATCTTCCTCTCTCCAATTTATACTACTGTAGTTAAAATCTCCCATAACAATCATTTTTCTTGCACTTGCCAAACTTAACTGTCTAAACATCTCCTACCTCTACCTCACACCATATGCTCTCAAAATCATTTGTCTCACTTCCTTCCAAAGCCCGCACTCTTAGAGGACATAGGTCATCACTTATCATAAGCAGTACCCCACCACCATTCCTAGTTTCTGGGAGCGTGTTAATTCACCATCTTTGATGACTGTATTGTAGACTTCTGTCAGGATGGGAGCTAGGTTGTTTTTAAATGTTTTATAAAAAGTGCTTCCCAGTTCATCTGAGCCCGGTAATTTATTTACTTCCAGTGTGGAAATTGCCTGCTTTACTTCTATTTCTTTAATTTCTCTTTCCAAATCTTCTATCTTCTTGTGGTATCTTAGGTATGTTGCTGATTATTTCTTCCCATTCCTTCTTATTTGATTGCTTTGTGGCATGTAATTCTCTGTAGCAAGATACGAAAATTCTACTTACTTCTATAGGATCTGTAAATCTGTAACTGTTAGGTCTAGGGGCTGTATTTTGTCAATTTCCTGTTCTTAAGGGTCAAAGCTGTATAACTGAGAGGAGACCTCCACATAGCCTTTAAAGGAATGCGGAGAACCGACCATGGCTTCTGACCTAATGTCCAATCCTCACCTTCTCGTGGTGCACCCTGTTGGGTAATCTACTTTTTTTGGATACTACACGAACGAGGATGGGCTGGCAATTTGGGATTTAGCCGACCAAATTGTATTCTTATTGGTTAAACCAAAATAAAAAATGATGGTACGACATGACAAAATTTCATGCCGGCTGGGGCGTTGCCCGGTTAAACAAGGCCCCCGTTGTTTTCGCCAGGGAACCAGGGCGAACAGCGAAAAGTCAGCTACAGGAACAAATCTGAAAACAAACCCCAACTCAACATCACCAGAGTTAAAGATCGGTACTATCAACATAAGAAGCCTGAATGGCAAAGAAATGGAGCTAGCTGAGGAATTAGATAAGTACCAGATCGACATAATAGGGGTGACTGAAACAAAAAAGACAAACTGGTGAGATCTTTCTGAGCAATAAATACAAAATATTATATTCAGGCAATGACAATCAAGGAAAAGAAGGAGTAGCCATAGTATTCAACACAAAATACGAGGCTCATCTTCTTGAATGGCAGGCAGTGTCAAGTAGAGTGATTTGGGCAAATATGAGAATGGGGAAACTGGACAATGAGACGTATTTGTGACTATGGCTCCACAGAAGGTTCTACTAAGGTAGAAGTGGAGGAATTTTTTGAGGCTTTAGAAAAAGCAACTGACACAATGAAAAAAGGAAAAGTTGGTCCTTGTTGGGGATCTAAATAGCAGAGTAGGAAATGATTGTGAGACATACAAAAATATTTTGGGAAAATTTGGAGAAAAGAGCAAAGCTAATAATAATGGCAAATATCTGTTGGATTTCTGCTCAGGACATGGACTGGTTATTACTAACACCATGTTCCAACATAAAAATGTGCACAAATTCAGATGGAGAGAAGAGACTAGGAATAAGAAAAGTCTCATTGACTATGTTATTGTTGATAGTGATGTTTTCTCCCTGGTGCAGGACACCAGAGTGTACAGAGGATTTGAAATTGGAAGTGATCACTATTTAGTCTTGAGCAGGATAAAATTGAATGTCATATCGAAAAGAATAACATGTAAGAAAGTTTTAAAGCGAATAAAAGTTGAGCAGCTCTCAGATGTGAACTGTAGACTAAAATACAGAAATATTATTGAAAAGAAAATGAAAGAGAGTGAGAACAGGAATCAAACCTTGGAGATTCAGTGGCAAACTCTGAAGAAAACATTGATTGATTCTGCCAGAGAGGCATGTGGTGAGGTTGTCTGCAAGTATAAAAAAATCAGAACTCCCTGGTGGACACAGGAAGTTAAAGAGGCAATGAAGGAAAAGAAGAAAGCATATCACAAGTTCCTGTCAAATAAGTCAGCTTGTGCTCTTAGAGAATATAGAGACAAATGCAAGAATGCTACACACTGTGTAAAACTAGCTCAACAAAAGTCATGGGAGGACTTTGGCAAGAATATAGAAAATAAATATCAAGAAGGTGGCAAAATATTCTGGAGGTTGTTGAAGCTTAGGAATGGAGGAAAGAGTGCTGTAAAAGGAGTTAGAGATGATAAAGGTGAGATGAAAACGGGAGAAAAGGATATCCTTTAAGTATGGAGTAATTACTTTGAAAAACTGCTAAATGAAACAAGCAGTGATGACAGCTCAGTGGTAAAAAAACACTGACCAGGCATGCAGTCAGGAATACATATCCATACTTGAAGTAGAAAAAGCCATCAAAGGCTTGAAATGTGGAAAGGCAGCAGGAGTAGATGATATTCGACCAGAAATGCTGAAGTATGGTGGTATAAGAGTCTTACAGTGGCTGCACTGCATAGTTCAGAAAGCCTAGACAGAGGGACAAATTCCCAATGATTGAAGTAGAGCTCTCACCCATATATAAAAAGGGAAATAAAACTGTACTGAGTGTTCCTGGCAAGATCTATGCAAGTATACTTGAGAAACGGTTGAGAAGAATTGTGGAAGAAAATCTTGGCGAAGAACAAGCTGGATTCAAGCCAAATAAAGGCTGTCAGGATCAGATATTCACTTTACGACAAATAGTCGAGAAACATGGGAATATAACAGAGATCTGTATTTTAGTTCTGTCTATTTGGAAAAGGTATATGTCAAGGTGCCAAGAGAGAAGTTATTCAATATGCTACAGTTTTATGGTGTCAATGGGGCATTATATCAAGCAATACTTAGTCTTTATTTGAGTTGTAAGTCAGCAGTTAGAATTGAAGGATGTACAGGAAGATGGTTTAATGTTAAATATGGTGTGAGATAGGGATGTACATTATCCCCTCTGTTATTCATTATCTATATGGATCACATTATGAAGGAAAGTGGTATTAAACATGATATCGAAATTGGAGATGTTAATGTCAGCTCTTTGCTTTATGCGGATGATGTTATACTTCTAAATAAATCCGCTACAAGTCTGCAAGATTTTCTGACTAAATTGAGTAGCTGTTGTAATAGATATGGTATGAAGGTCAGCAATAAAAAAACAAAGACAATGAAAATAGGCAGAATCATTGAAAATGTCAACTGTGTTGTGAATGGAGAACCTGTGGAACAAGTAAAACATTTCATCTACTTAGGCATGATTTTTACTGAAGATGGTAAATTAAATATAGAAATAGACAACAGAATCAGCAAAACTGGTATGGTAGGAAGTCAATTGAATAAATTCATATGGAATAAGAGAGAAATTAGTCGGAACACTAAATTAGCTGTATACAAGACAGTGTTCAAACCAGTTTTAACTTATGGATCTGAGAGCTGGGTTAGAAGTAAAACACTTGACCAAAGACCAGAGATGGCAGATATGAGAATCCTGAGAAAGATTATAGGCGTGAACAGATGGCATCAATGGCAATATCATATTAAAAACGAGGATATTAGGAAAGAACTTGACATTGTCAACATCCAGGAATGTGTTAGCAGAACTAATCTCAGGTGGTATGGTCACTTAAACAGAATGGGCAAAGAAAGATTAGCAAAACAAGTGTTCTCTGCCAGGTTGGCAGGAAAACGACCCAGAGGAAGACCAAGATATAGGTGGATTGATATGGTACAAACTGGCTTAGACGATAGAAATATAAGATCTGATAATGTTGGAGTCTTGACAAGTAACAGACTGATTTGGAGGAAAATTATAGATAGGAAGTTAGTAATGATGTAATTTTTTTCATGTAGTACTATCATATCCTGTACACCCCTTGAGGGTACATGGCAGGAATTTGATGATGATCTTTTTTTTTTATTTGGTTGTAGAAAGGCTTAGTGAATTTTATCTCTGTGCTGTTGGTCAACCTGGTTTTTAACTTTAGGGCGTTTAGTTTGTGTTTCTTTAATTCTTTCTATTTCTAATTCATACTTTTTGATCAGGTTCTTCATTCAAGGCATGTGGTTATTAGAACCAGCTTTTATTATGTTGATTTTTTTGTAGAGTATGGAAGTTATCTGTCTTTGTTCTTAATTTTTTTGTTTTTCCCCCCATTCCATTATGATTTTGCAACATTACTCCTTCAGGTTTTCCCACAATTCCATTAGTGGTCTTTGTGTTCTAGTTAGTTCTGTTTTTACTGTTTCCCACTTCGTAGTTACTGTCTCTTCCAGTGTTGCTAGTAGGTCTGGCTCTTTAGTGTTGGGTTCATGTGCCAGAATCCAGGCCCATGATTTAGGGGTCTGTACTTTATATTGATGATTACCATCATGTGGTCTGATAGATTTTTATTGTTATTTACTGAGACTGTATCTGTTGAATCTAGGAGATGATATAGGTAATGAATGTAACTTTAGCATACCATGTAGACTGTGCAGCTTGTTTCTTTGTATATATGAGTATACTTCACATGGTGACCTTAATGCGAAAATCGAAACATCGAGTGATTATTTTGGTTTGTATTAAACTGAAGCATGATAGTTGTTTCCATAATTTTTATGATGAATAAAAAAATATATAGTAATTGTGTGCACGAAGGACTTGTTAAAAAAAAAAAAAGGAATGTTGATGGAGACTTGAGGAAGTTGTTGTTGTGGGAAGTAAAGGATAATAGTGTTGTTAGTGTGTTTCCCAGATATGACAGTGAGTTGAGAAAGAGAGCAGAGATAATAGCAAGATGGCTGAGTTGTATGAAGCAGAGGAAGTTCAGTTTGTGAGTCTGTGGAGTGAATTTGAAGGAAAGTTGGAATATTTTATAATTGATGGATTGCATTTGAATTGGTTTGGTGTTGGGCATTTAGAAAGGCTATTGTTAGCTGAGAAGGCACAGCAGAATGAATGATATATGTAGCTAATGATCAAAGGGTACTTGTGAAGTAGGACAGCACAGTCAAACGAGTTGTAGGATAGGAGGAAGATGGATATGTGGTTGCATCAGGGCAGGGTGATAGAATGTATAAATGTGAAGATGAGACAGGTATGAAAGGCAATCAGAGTCAAGATTAGGGAAACTGGAGTGGTCAGACTGAAGAGCAAGGTGTGGTCTAACAGCTAGAGTAGAGAATGTTGATAGAACACTTTCAAAGACACAGGGATTATTACGTTTGCATACAAATGTAAGTAGTACTTGAAATAAGAGAGCCGAGTTTGTGACATTGATTGGGTCAGTATACCCAAAGATAATTGGTATAAGTGAATGTGGTTGTCTGAGTATGATGTGATGTGGGGAATAGAAATGGAAGGATATACAATTTTCCAGAAGGATAGGAAGGTGAAAAGAAGAGGGAGAGTATTATATTATTATTACGGGTATCTCCATAAAGTCAGTAGACTCATTGCAGGAGACCCAAACTATCAAAACAATATCTATCATATCTCTTTTTTAATTAATTTACAGACGAAGAACTCACAACTGAGTTGGACAATGAGTGGAATGCATTGCCCAACTGAGTTGGAGCAATGCATTCCACTCATTCACCACCCTTCAGGCAAAAAACCTTGTTAACCACACTTTTCCTTAATTTCCAGGGATAACCTCTTGTTCTTCCATCACTATCACACAGCTGAAAAATTTCCCCTGCATCAATCTTATAAAAACCTTTTAGTAATTTAAATGCTCCCTATCAATGTAGGGAGCATTTTTTACATCACTCACCAACTTAGTCACTCTCCTCTGAACCCTCTCTACAACCTCCTCATCTCTAAGGAATCCAGGTGACCAGACCTGAGCATAGTAATTCAAATGTGGAAGTATCAACCTTTATAAAGGAGAATAATAACATTTTTATCTCTGGATGTTAGTGTGTTCCTCAATAACCAAGTAATCCTATGTGCAATCTTGGACACCTTAGCATTGTGTTCCCTTAACTTCATCTCCCTATTCATTACTCTCTTGGAGTACCGTTCCATCAATGTAGTACACAGCTAGTAATCTTTTAATCTGAAAATGTATAACTTTACACTTTTCCACATTGAACTAGGATCTATTACCCTTTGCCCATTTTGCCATTATTTAAATCATCCTGCAAGCTCTCTACATCAGCTTGATTAATTATTGCACTACCTAACTTGCATCATCAGCAAACAACTGAATATCTCCCTTTAAGCCATTTCCTATATCATTTATGTACGAATTAAACAACAATGGCACAAGCACAGAGCCCTGAGGCACACCACTGGTCACCTGCCTCATCCTGGACTCTGCTCCTCCATACACCACCTTCTGGTATCTCTCCCTGAGCCATTCTCCTATACATATCACCAGTTTACTATCCATTCCCATCTGCACCAATTTGTGCAACAGTATTCCATGGGGGGTATCCTGTCAAAAGCCTTAGCAAAATCCAGAAGTACCACTGTGTAGCCATTTCCTTTGTTCAACTCAGATGTTATTCTATTATAAAAAGTTAATAAATTGCTAAGGCAGGATCGACCTTTAACAAAACCATGTTGGCCCCTATAGAGTATCATATCCTGATCCACCCATTCTTGAATTTTGTCTTTAACCAACTTTTCCAATACTTTTATCACCACTCCCGAGATGGTGATTGGTCTGTAATTAACTACTGCACTTTTAGAGCCACCTTTATGAAAAGGAACTACTTTTCCTTCCTTCCACTCCCTAGGGACCATACCAGAGTTCAAACTTAAGTTAAATAACCAAGTAAGAGGCATTGACAATTCATTTGCACATTCATGCAACACCTAAGCTGAATTCCATCTAAACCTACAGCAGTGTTTGCATTTAAATTTTGCAATATACTAAGTACCTCCGATTCCTTAACTTCAATTTTCATGTTAGTTTGATATTGCCTTCCTCAGATACCTGCTGATTTTATCCCATGCACTGCTAACATCTTTCCCCTGCAATATATTTTGCCATGGGACAGCTGCAAGCTCACTCTGAAGCTTGTTATAATTGCCTAACCTGTAGTTTCGAATATATACCTTCTTATGAGCAAAATCCACAAATTTTGTAACCTCCCAAGTCAATACCACATAATTGCTCTCACCAATTGGAGTTAATGAGGACACCTTACTTATGCATATATCCTCTGAACCAATGACCAGGTCCAACACTCTCACACCACATGTCTCTTCAGTTATGTGCTGTTTCAAGTAATTGTCTTGTAGAAGATGTATGAATTCCATTTCCTTTTTGCCACGTGATATTTCCTTCTTCCAATTGATATCACCATAATTAAAATCCCCCATAATAATCACTAACCCTGCACTCATTGCACTAATTTGCTGATGCATGAATTCAATATCACCACCTGTACCCACTGGCCTATAGTAGCAACCAACTATATATTTGGTTGCATTGGTCACTATTTCATACCAGACTGCCTCAAAAGAACTATCATTCACATGTCTATCATCTTGATATACTACTTTCTTTGGCTGCAACTCATCAGCTATCATCAAATCCTTCCCACGTTCTATCTTCTCTATCCTCCCTGAAAATACTGTACCCATCATATTTCCAGTGACCAGATCTTCTACTGACAGCCAATTTTCACTAATGCCTACAACTTTTGGTGAGGCACTGACTAATGCCAAAAATTCTTCTCTCTTATTTCGAATGCTTCTTGCATTAGTATACAACAATTGCAGATTCGCTTTAGAACTGATATACATGTCACTAATTTCAGTAGCCCCATGCCAATTTTTATCCACTCTATTCTGCAATTTATTCCACGAATAAGGATCAACAAATAATCAATCACTGCTTAAGTTTCTCCCTCTTAAACTCAACCTTTTCAATTTTAGTTTCCCTCTTCAATTACTTCAACTTGTTCAGAAAAACAGTAACTTCTTCAATTGCTTATGACCTTCCATGTTCAGATGCAACCCATCTCTTGCATACAGCTGTCCTTTGCCTTCAAAACACACGCCAGACATCAACAAATTCCAGACCTTTTTTTTTGCACATTCTTACAATCATATCATTTGTTATAATTACTCGTCTACTTAACTCATAATTGTCAAAATGAGGCAGCACACACTATCCTCCCACTGACACTTTTCTTCTTCACAATATCTAACAATGTTCTTAAATCTTTTGCTACCCGATTTATACTACCACTCAAGTCATTTGTATCTACCATAACTATCATCTTTTCTGCATCATGCCCTCTCTTTATTGCTAAAGCCACTCTCTCTATTGTTCCACCAGCCAAGCACTCCTCAGGCATACTGCTCACCATACACTTAATCATAGAATCACCATATCATAACTTCATTCAAGTCCAAACAAGCATCACTCGCGGCCTCATTTTCCATGCTATTCAGCATGACTCTTCCAGTTTCATTACTCAACGCTCTTTTACTTACTCCCTCACTCTCACAACATCTCATTTCTTCTAGACCTCTTGTGTTTTCATTCTGTTTACTCCCATACTATTTATTACTTCATCAATCACCAAAGACTCTCCCATACTTAATCCTGTTCTAGTTACTATAGCTAAAGTAATCTCCATAGTCCTAATTTCTCTATTCAACACATTTAACTCAGTTTTAATTTCCAGAACCTCCTTACTGAGCACTTCCAATTCCTCTTGCAGAAGATGGTCACTTTTCATTTTCACGAAGTAAGTCCTGCCAAAGTTCTTCCGCTATGGTCCTGTCTGCTTCCATTCCTGATCGCTCCAGCCTATCCCGACACCTCACATACGTCGACATTTTCATTCTTCTCATTTAGCCAAACAGTCCACAGATCCTTCACATTCTTCGGCGCATACATATAGAAGTTTCCGCAACGCATCCATTGCGAAAAATCCAACGCAGAGCCAGACTTTCGTATAGAGGTCCTCTGAGCCGCTGACATACATCTCTCATTGGACCCCATCTTTAGATGCTGAAGTAGTGAAAACACAATATATACAACTGAGTTTCAAACAATAACACCACTGAAGGGCACAATTTGAGACAAAAAGCCACACTATACTTTAATTTAAAAATACGGTTTCTAGCATAACTGAAGACTACCTCCACGTTTGCTAGTGACCAAAAAACAAACTGGCAGTGGTGGGATTGTGTGGTGGTGGAGGAATTGTGTCCACAAACTGTGGAAGTTGATAGCACATGTGTAGATTTTAAATCTGTATGGTGTGAAGTTGAAATTACTAGCTAGTATATTTGATAGGATGGTGCTATAGGAAATGTAGAGAATACTGACTGTGAAATGTTTACGCAAATTGATCGAGCATGTAAAAAGGTGATCTGATGGGAGACTTTAGGTTACAGGAATACAAAATGGAAGGAGGAAATAGTGTATGGGAACATGGAAAGCGAGTTTGTTGAATTTCTGAGGGATAAATATCTTAAGCAGCATGTGATGGAAGCATACTAGAGGCTTTAGTGTTTTGGATTTGGTGATAACTTCACAGTTGTCAATAAGGACACTACCACTGGTTGGTGAGAGTAATCATGAGATACTTGTTTGGGAAGTGGTGGAACGGGGAAAGGTTACAGCCAAAAAAAAAAGGATATATGTGGAATTATAAGGTGAGTGATTATGGGAAACTCTTTAGTCAACTAGCATCAATACCTTGGGTAGATGAACTGTGCAGAAAATATGTTGATAGCACATGGGAATTCATAAGGCAGTGTCTGACACTGTCTTACCTGCAGGGGCGGACTTAGGCATGGACTTTATGGACTTCAGCCCAGGGCCCCGTTCAATCAAAGAGCCCCTTCGCGGTCAAAAAAATAAAAATAAAAACAATTTAAATTACAAATTTAAGAAAAAATAAATTATACAAAATTTTTTCTTACCTAGGTAACGTTAAAATCGTTAATTTGCAACATTATTGGATTTGAATTAAATATCAATGTTTTAAATGACAGTAAATACGGCTCTGTCTTCTATCGCCTCTGTCGGTAGTCAGTAAAATCAAAATATACTTTGTCATTTGTCAATTATGCAAATAATATAGCAACGTCAGAATGGGAGTGAAGTCTAGCTCATCCAGCGCATCTAAAGCTTGTTAGCTTAGCATAGCTCTCACGTATATACTTTCTGCTCTCACCTTTTGACATTTGAGGTTATGTATAGTACAGTATAGTTGAATATTAAATAATCATTTGTTCGGTGAAGTGTACTGTTCAGGTGTGTTTCATTTCTTCACTGGTAAGTATTGGCAAAGTTTACTAAATAAATATACATTAAACATTAAACAACCTAATATGGTGGTGGTTTTTTTTTGTTTTTTTTTTTATTTCTTTTCAGATTAAATAAATACCTAAAAAAATGTCTGGTAGAAAATATAAAAGCGGAGCTGAAAAACACAATTAAATAGAGAAAAAGAAAGAAATAAATGTGCCAAAATTTCAAATTTTTTTGTATTGGAGAATAAAAATCTAAACGATATAGGTGCAGTAATAAGCGAAAGAGAGAATAACTTAACCGAAGAGAAACAGAAAAAACAACAAAATGTATATAACAATAACGAAGAATTACTAGGACTAAAATCACAAGTGAGAACCTCTAAAAACAATGTTGATGTTGACGGACATTCAGCATCAGATAAAAATATACAAGACCTAGATGATCAGCTCTCTAAGTCTCTGTTGCTGTTTTGCAATGATAAAGAAGCAGAAGAGGCTTAAAAAAATGCAGAGTTGCTTGCTAAATATGTTGATGTAGGTGTGTGGCCTACACAGTTAAATGATAATTTTATTAATCATTGTCTCTCACACGAAATGACTTATTTCCAAAATAAAGATCCAAAAAATATATATCCAGTTTCAACAAGATATTACAAAGAACAAAACAGATAATTTTCAAATAAGTTCTTTGCAAAAAAAAATTAAAAATGGTCAATTACTGGAAAGATCTTGGTTGTGCTATTCTACCAGTATGGGAAGTGTTTTTTGTCTAGTGTGCAAACTTTTCTCTGAAATCCCTTCTCAATACACAACCGGATTCTCTGACTGGAAACATATAGACCCATGTTTAGAAAGTCCCAAAAATTCTAATGAACATAGGAAATCATTGTTAGTATGGTTAACACGCAAAGAAAATAAGTCTGTTATTTACACACAGTTGCAGGAGCAACTAAGAAAAGATACGGAATATTACCACAATGTCCTAAAACGTGTTATTGCAGTTGTGAAATATTTAAGTGTAAGAGGCTTAGCATTCAGAGGTCACGAGGAAATATTTGGCTTTCCGCACAATGGTAATTTTATGGGGGCTCTGGAATTACTAGCAGAGTTCTATCCATTCATGCGCAAACATATCCAATAACAAGAACTGCGACCAAAGCCTTTCACTTCGTACTTATCAAAAACAGTTTATGAACAAATAATAGAGATTATGGGAAAACAAGTAATAAAAAGAATTATAGCTGAAATAAATAGTGACGATGCAAAGTACTACTCAATTGTGATGGACTCGACACAATCCCATGATGACCAACTAGCTATTATAGTACGATATTGTTTTGAGGGAAAAGTATATGAAAGATGTGTATCTTTCATCAAAATTTGTAGTCACATTGGCCTATCTTTATTCAATTCCTTACAAGAATTTCTAGAAAAAAATGGACTGCCATTGGATAATTGTAGAGGACAGTCTTTTGACAACATGGCAGATATGTCTGGCCAATACAATGGTGTGCAAGCACATCTCAAACAAAAAAATGAATATGCTGATTATGTGCCGTGTGCTGCGCATTCCCTAAATCTAGTTGGAGGAGAAGCGATTAAAGTTGCAACTCAAATTGTGAACTTTTTTTGGAATAGTGCAACAAATATATGTTTTCTTTTCTGCATCTACCCATAGGTGGGAGCTTCTAAATCGTGAAACAAAACTGAAATTTTCGATAAAAGGTTTAAGCCAGACTAGATGGTCTTGTCACTATGATGCTGTTAGAGTTTTAAAAAATAATTACGGTGATATCATGAACATATTAAAAACGTTTAGTGACAATATAGATGAGAAACTTGATTTTCGAAGAGAGGCACAGAAATTATATAATGATTTGGTGAAACTTGAAACTGCGATTTTAACTGTTTTTTGGAAGAAATTTTAGGGCGATTCAATTTAGTTAACAAAAACGTTCAGACATATGTGAAGGTGAGAAATTGATTACGTCATTAGAAGTGTTCATGAGCAACTTATGAGAAAACAACCAGATCAGAAACTAAACAAATACGAGGAGACAACCAAAAAATTAAGTACTAGTGTGGAAAAAAATACAGTGATTTCAAAAAGAGACGTATTACTTCAAAATTTTCGGAAAAATCTACAGAGAAAGTTTTGCTAAATGAAGCAGAAAAATTTTAAATGGGATATGCTATACGTTGCATTAGATAAGTTGATTATGGATTTAAACAGAAGAGGCCATGTCTGCAGGGAATTTAGCAAAAGATTCAGATTTTTAATGGATTTGCAAGACATTAATATCGAAAATATTGACTTGGAAAGTGCACGTAATGTTATTGATTATTATTCGGATGATATAGACGAACATTTAGTCAACGAATCCTATCCCAATGGCTTTAACAGGCCTTTAAGGCCCACAACCTTCCAAGCATGCTTGGATTTCGTAACCGAAATACGAGGATAGAATGGTCACTCCTATGCCTCAAAGTATTCTTGGCTGTATCCCTGTGTGTTCACGGGGCCGGTTTGCCTGCTTGCGGGATGAAAAACACCAGATAAACTGGCGAAAAAAACCCTACTGCCCGCGCCCAAGACCGGCTAACTTGGCTATGGCTGAGGAAGGTCCTTCAGCTCCTCACATCTCCGACGAGAATCGAACCTAGGACACTCCTTCCCCAGGCATATGGTTGCGAAGCACAAAGCCACTAGGCTAACCGCACGGACTTAGTCAACGAATGCATTCAGTTAAAATCCTACTTACAGACTAAGCCAGACTCATATGACTCGTGCGATGATATATTCAAGCTAATTTATGAAAAGAAACTTGTTGATGTTTTTTCGAATTGCTATACAATCTTAAAAATGTTTTTTGGCCTTGCCAATCACCAGCTGTGAGGTGGAGCATTCTCCAGGATGTCCTATATAGAAAACACATATAGGACAACAATGACGAATGAAAGATTAAATTATTTATCGATTCTTTCCATAAACTGTGATTTAACCAAAGAATTACAATGTGATGATCAAATAAAAGAATTTGCAGTGCAAAAATGCAGAAGAGTTACTCTTTAAATGTCTCTTTAATGTATTAAAAAAACTTACATTATATAACTCCTGGAATGTATTATTTATTTTATTTTTAAGAATAAGTATTATTTTTATTTTATTTTTTTCTTGGTCTTTATTCTTTACGTGATAATTTGTTGTTTCGTTTTTTTGCTTGTTACTAAAAGTAATACCTAATATATTTTATTTATGTTTGATGTTTGTTATGTATACAAAACCTTTTTTCATTATAACTGTATATAAAAGTTTGTATATCCAAGTGCATCAAATAAAATAAAAAAAGTTCATCACTGTCTGTTGCCTATAATTTTTTCTATTAAAAAAGGATAAAAAAAAAACAGTTTTTCGACAAAATGGCAAATGAGTCACCACAACTAACCCAAACTTGGGTTAATTTTGATTAGTTGGATAGGCCCCCAAAGTTAACAGTCCGCCACTGCTTACCTGAATACCAATGGTTAAGTGAGTAAACAGAGTAGCAGTGAAATAGATGAAGTGAAATCAGGCAAGGTCTGTTGGAAAAGAAAATGTTATGTAGGAAGCAATGGTGGTACATAAGCACTGCAGCACCCCCAAGGAATTTAAATTTTGTTTGTGTTTATAAATAATAACAATGCCTACAACATTATATAAATGCAATACAACATGTTAAAGGTTACAGCTTATGTTTTGACATTGATTGAATAGTTAATAATTGGAATTGTTCAATTAATGCTTTAGATTATGAAACAAATGCACTGCGATCTAACGCTGATATTCGTTTGCACTTGTCATTGCATGTTACGTTATTCCCACACTACCCAAACGGCAGTGTATCTTTAGTATGCTCATTGTGCGTTATTTCTGTGAAATATGAAACGTTTATTATTGGTGTGTGTGTTGAACTATTTTTTGTCAATCTTATTTTATTTTGTTAAAATAACATATAATTATTTATTATAGATACAAGGCTGAATTATGATGAGTGTCACTGTTGAAAATATGAAAAGAATTTCATTTTTTCAATTATCGTTACACAAAACAAATTGCACTGAGATCTAACACTGATATTCATTTGCGCTTGCATTGATATGAAACTTTTATTATTGGTGTTTGTCCGTGGTGAGGATGAAATATTTTTAATAAAGCAATTTTTAATATGTAAATTTATTTATTAATAAATTTGTTACTGATTAGGAAAAAAAAAATTTTTTTTTTTTGTATATGCAGCACCCCCACTTAAAATTTTCACCGGCCGCCACCGGTAAGAAGTACAAGATAGTTGGTGGTGATCAGATCCATGAAGAATATAAAGCAGGCTAAGAAGGTGACAAGCATGGTAAAGAAAAAATGCAGTATGAGAGGAGAGTGGCTGGTCAGACCAAAGTTAATTCAAGGAAATTCCTCTACTATATGACAGGTAGGAGGAAGAATAATTATGACAAGTTGACACTGGTGGATAGTCATGGCAGCAGAGTTGACTATTGAAAAGGATATAGTGGAATTATTGAATGAACATTTTATCAGTGCATATCATACTGGTGTAAATGATGCTGTGCGATATGTAGAAGGGAGGCAAGAATTAGGAGAATTGGAAGTGAAAATCAGAAGTGGGTCAGGTGTTGATTGGGTTAATTGGGCTAAGGCTCTGGGAATGGATGACATATCACCACCTATTTTAAGGAATGTGCACAACAGTTAGCTATACCATTGACTTGGTTATTTAATGAATGTTTTACAGTGGGTAAGTTTCCTAAGGAGTGGAAAGAAGGCAAGATAGTACCACTTCACATGCATGGTTGTAGGACAGAAGTTTCCAATTATAGACCAGTCTGCATAACTGCATTTATAATCAGGGTGTTAAAAAGACTGACTGGGAATAAAATACCAGATTGGGTTGATGGATACAGTATTCTTTATGATGGATTTATAAAGAGTATGTCTTATTTTAGCAATTTACTTGCATTTTATGATAAGGCAACAAGTATGTTTGTTATATAAGGGAGATTTGACTGTGATATTCTTAGACTTTGCAAAAGCATTTGATAGATGTCCTCATGATAAGTTGGTTTACAAGCTGCAGAGGATTTGAATAGATCATATATTGGTTAGATGGATTGGTGATTGGCTCTCTGAACAATACCACCAAGTTGTGTATGATGGAGAAGTATCTAAAAAAAGGAGGGTAACCAGTAGCATGCCTCAAGGTTCTATTCTCGGGGCCCCTGCTTTTTATTATTATTTACGGCATTTCCATGGAGTTTGGAGATTCATTGCAGGAGACCCAAATATCATCATACACACAAATGTTATCATACCTTTCCTTGAATCTATTTACCACCAGGGAACTCGCAACCAATTCTGGCAATCCATTCCGCTCACTCACCACTCTCCATGCAAAAAATCTCGTCTCCGCACACGTCCCTACTAATCACACTTACACAACTTCCACGGATGGTCCTTAGTTCTCTATTTGTCATATATTGAAAAATTTTCCATGCATCAATTTTATAAGATCCCTTTCATATCTTAAAAGTTTCTATCATGTCGCTTCTTTTCTGCCTATCAACTAAACTTTGTAATGCTGTTGTTAATAAGGATTGACACTGCCGCTGGTTGGTGAGAGTAATCATGAGATACTTGTTTGGGAAGTGGTGAAACGAGGAAAGGTTACTGCCAAAAAAAAAGGATATATGTGGAATTATAAGATGAGTGATTATGGGAAACTCTGTAGTCAACTAGATGAGTGACCAACTCAACTTGGTCACTCATCTCTGAATTTTTTTGACCACCTCCTGGTCTCCCCAAGAAACCCAGGTGACCAAATTCTGTGCACAGTAGTCAATAAGTGACCAAAGCATATCCTTATAAAGAGGGATAATAACTTCCTTATCTTTACTAGCAGAGATTCTTAGAATGTTTTTCAATATCCAAGTAATTCCTTGAACTATTTTACCAACTTTTGCAATGTGAGGGTGGTTTGAAAAGTTTTTGCGTTAACAACGAAAAACTAATTTATAATTTAAAAATTATTTTTATTTTTCAACATAATCTCCCTTAAGACAAATACATTTATTCCAGCAATGCTCAGGCATCATCATCCCATCTCTGTACTGGTTCTCAGTAAGAACTGAAAAATACCCCTCTACAGCTGCAATCACCTCTTGATTCAAAGAAAAATGCTAGCCAGCAAGGAAGATTTTTAGTTTTGGGAAGAGATAGAAGTCAGAAGGAGTCAAATCTGGGGAATAGCATGGATGTTCCAACAATTAATAATGCAGATCCTTTAATTTTCCCATTACCAAAACACCTTTGTGGTCAGGTGCATTGGCTTGATGAAGGGTGATTTTTTTCTTCTGCAAACCAGGTCTTTTACCACAAATTTTTTCGTCTAGTCTGGTCAGGATAATATTCCCCAGTTATTGTTTTACCCCTTTCAAGTTAATTAATAAACAAAATGCCTTTAGCATCTCAAAACACAGATGACTTTTCCTGCTGATGGAACCAGCTTCTGTCCACTGTTTTGACTGCTGTTTGAATTCTGGTGTGTAATAGTGAATCCAAGTCTCATCCATAGTAACGAATCGATGCACAAAATCAGTTTTATTCTTGTTAAAACGCTCCAAGCACTGTTCAGAGATTTTCATGCAAGTACATTTTTGATCTGCTGTTAGCAAGAGTGTCATCCATCTTACGCAAAGCTTTTTGATTTGCAATTCTTCATGCAAAATATATCCTACATATTCTTTTGAAATGCCTATAGTCTCAGCAATTTCATGCACTTTGACTCGCCGGTCATCCAATACCATATCGTGCACTTGATCAATGATTTCTGGTGTTGTTACACTTTTTTGGACATCCTTCATGTGGATCATCTTCAAGGCTGGTACGGCCATGTTTAAACTCTGCAGCCCATTCCTTAATTGTGGAAAATGAAGAAGAAGAGTGCCCATAAACTTTTATGAACTTTGAATGAATTTCTTTTGGCATTAAACCTTCTTTTACAAAGAATTTTATAACTGCATGATACTCGATTTTATCCATTTCAAGGGATATAGACAACACTTTTGCTCCAGACAACTGTATAAAACAATGACTTACATTTTAACATGGATGCTTATGACAGATGTACCAACTTGGAAAAAAAAATTGTGCCGATAGTGTTGCCATCTATGGTTGAGGGCAAGAGCTTTCCAGACCACCCATGTACAGTCTTTCAAATCAAATGCAAACAAGTTCCTCCTTTCCCAACCCATTACCCATATACAGTACTAATGTATTATAGGTTAATCAACCAACCTCTCGTGTATAGGCTCAACATAAAAAAAAAAGTTACTTAAACATGATCTTCCTTTAGTAAACCCATGCTGTTCATTGTAAAGTATAGATTATCTTTCAGCCCATTTCTGAATGTGGGCCCTAACCAACTTTTTCAAAATCTTCACCATTCCAGAGATACTGATAGGTCAATAATTGGGTACATCAGTCTTTACACCACTCTTGTGCAATGGGATATTCTTTGTATTTTTGAAATGCATTGGTTGTGAACTGGATTTTTCTTCCTTCCAGTAGGGTACATGTTACTGGGATATTCAGGATTAGGGTTATATAAAAGTTAATTATAGTTTAATATCCTGTTGGAATGTTTCAAATAATTGTATTAGATAGAAAATATAGGATCTGAATTAGATTTGTCAAGAGAAGTGCACAGATATCTGATTAAATTTTTATTTTTAATACCGATTTTGTTTCAGACAAACAGTGACACTTATTTAATTATCTTAATTCTATAACTTGGACAAACATCATATCATTCCCAATTTAATAACAAAGGTTAAAATTTTGTAAATGGAATAAATGATCTGTCGTATTAAAAGTGATTTAGAGACTGAGACATACACCTCTATAATTAGTTGAAGAGGCGGAGGAAAAAATCATTACTTTTTTGGATGTGTACATACTGTATCTTTTTGGCCCATTAAAACAAAAAGTTTTTTTTTTTTCTTCTTCTTGCAGAACACAAGGTCTGGAAGTGCCCACCTCAACTGTTATTCCATACCAACTTGCATGGGTAGTCACCAAAATATTGACCCACTTAATGTGTGGGTTACTTAAAAGTGAGCTGTAAATTCATCATAGAGAGTTGCCAACCACTGCCTGAAGATTTTGCTGATTGAAAAGGAATAGTCTTATATCTCAGTTTTCCCAAGTAAGAACAAAAATTATCCAGTCAACAATAAGCCCATGCACTCTGAAACCATTTTGATCCTGTCTGGCTTTTGGATTCCAGTAATAACAGAACTTTTATTATTAATATAATTATACTTAATTTTTTTTGTCAGATTAAAATTGTGTATTAATGCTGACTGTTCCTATTTATTATGCAAAAATTTCTTGTTGCACATAATATACTTTGTAACCAAGCTGAAAACCTTTCTGTGATTATTATTTTTAATAAAAATATTGCATAGCATGTAGAAACAGGATGTTTAATTATTATTTTTTTTATGCAAGCACTTGGTTATGCTACCAATTGGGGAAAATTGGTCAACCATTGCCAAGAACAGAGAAAGGTGGAAAGAACTGGAGGAGGCCTTTGTCCAGCAGTGGACAGAAAATGGCTGAAAAGAAGATGCTACTAATTATATATTTAGTTTAATCCTTTATCCAAGTGTAAGCAAACAAAGTTTGCGCCTGAAGTATTTTCAGGACTCGGGCAACTTGTGGTAAAGGTGGTATAACTTCACTTGCCTTAGTATCCCATAAGGCAAAGCACATGTCCTTATGGGTATATATAATATACCCATAAGGACATTTGCATTATGAAAAGGGTCACTACCCAAACCAATTTCCCTGTATTATGTGCAGGATCACCGCTCCAAAAACTTGTGAGATCCCCCAGATCACCCACCAATGAGTGACCTGAAGGATCATTTAACTTAACGGTTGTTCCCCTCAGTAGCAGGACTTTTATTGAGGTCTAATCAGTGGGAAGCAGACCCAGAGGTGGTGATACTAAGGTGGAAGTAATGCAGAAGTCATATTTCCATGTACGAGTTGTCAAAAGGTGTCACACCTCATTATTAAAATTCTCTGGATTAGAGATAGTTGATGGAAGTTTTTTCACTTGGTTATGCTACCGATTATATATTTAGTTTAATCCTTTATCCAAGTGCAAGCAAACAAAGTTTGCACCTGAAGTATTTTCAGGACTGGAGCAACTCGTGGTAAAGGTGGTATAACTCCACATCACTTGCCTTGTTATCCAACTATCTCTAATCCAGAGAATTTTAGTAATAAGGTGTGACACCTTTTGGCAACTCGTACATGGAAATATGACTTCTGCATTACTTCCACCTTAGTATCACCACCTCTGGGTCTGCCTCCCACTGATGAGACCTCAATAAAGGTCCTGCTACTGAGGGGAACAACTGCTAAGTTTAATGATCCTTCAGGTCGCGCAGTGGTGGGTGATCTGGGGGATCTCACAAATTTTTGGAGAGGTGACCTTGCACATAATACAGGGAAACTGGTTTGGGTAGCGACCCTTCCCATAATGCATAGCATTATACATACCCATAAGGAGCTTGCCCACCAAAAAAAGCTAGAAAATTTTCCAAAAATCTTTTCCAAATTAAAATTCATTTTTTTAAATTTTTGTTGTATCGTGTGTTCTATTCCTATCCCACTTATGATCATTGCAGATGCTCAGTCATAGGTCGTATGCGATGCATAGTGTGTATTCTCAAATCGCCTACTAAGCTCTGATCCACCCCCCCCCCCTCAAGATTAAATCCTGAGTGTGCTACTGCTGTGACACCTTTTGGCAACTCATATATGAAAATATGACTTCTGCATTACTTCTTAGTATCGCAACCTCTGGGTCTGCCTCCCACTGATAAGACCTCGATAAAGGTCGAAACCGGTTTGGTAGTGACCCTTCCCATAATGCATAGCATTCATACCCATAAGGATATGTGCTTTGCATTATGGGATACTAAGGCAAGTGATGTGAAGTTATACCACCTTTACTATGAATGATATAATCACGTAATCACAAGAAAGATATTTATTTAACCAAATATTTCGGTCTGGAAATAGCAGACCATCGTCGGTGGTATTACAAGAACAGTTTAAAAAATATACAAGCTAGAATACTAACAATAGATCGTTGAAATTAGAACATGCCGCGTGATGTTATATCACTAAGTATGAAACGAAATATTTTGAAGTAGAAACATGATTGAATTTGCTATTAAAAAAAAAAAAAAAAAAAAAAAAAAAAAAAAAAAAAATTAATGAGTAATCTTGATTAGGCTTTCCCAGATTTTTGATATAGATATGCAGTCATTACGATTCAGGTTGGGATGATGGAGCAAGGCCTCCACGCTTTCCTTGAACAAACGTTCGAACCTATAACGGGATCTATGTAAGAGGCGCGTTTTGGACCAAAGGATGCTGTGGTCAGTTTCAATCCCGTGTTGAGCCAAACCAGACTTTTCAGGTTTATTGTGAAGAATGGATGATTGATGTTCTTGGATTCTTTTTTCAAGAGAACGTCCAGTCTGTCCAAAGTAAGAGAGATCACAGTTGCAAGGAATTTGATAAACTCCAGGAAGAGATAAAGTTGAGCGTTTGTCTTTAGGAAAAGGAAAATGAGAAGACAATTTGTTAATAGGAGAATACGTAGCTGTTAAATCATATTTCTTCAAAATTCTTGCGATAGGTTCTGAAATACCGGAGATATAAGGAATAGGTACTCGACGTATTGAATCTTTGTTGTTTTGTGGAGGATTATAAGATGTAAGAAGACGTTGAATACTTTTTTCAGAAAAGCCATTGAGTTTCATGTGTTGCTGGATAGTAGAAAGTTCTTTCTGTAGATAATCAAAAGTAGAACAATTAGTTTTGGCTCTTTTGATGAGACATTTTATAATTCCTGTTTTATGACATGGATGATGGGCTGATTCTTTCAGAATATAACGACCTGTGAATGTTGGTTTCCTGTATACTGTAGTTGTAAGAATATTTGAAGATGATCGGATGAGGAGAACGTCTAAAAAAGATAACTGGTTGTTTTCTTCTAATTCCATAGTAAACTTTATGCGATGATGTAAGGAATTAATACTGTTTAAAAAGGAAGATAAAGTGTTTTTACTGTGAGGCCAAATAGCAAATATGTCATCTATATATCTTACCCAAAAAGATGGTAGAGGGAAACTAGATGTGAAGAGGACTTTTTCTAAATGTTCTAAATAAAAGTTGGCTAAAGCTGGAGAAAGAGGACTTCCCATGGCTGTTCCTTCTACTTGGCTATAAAATTTGTTTTGACATATGAAATAACCAGAATGTATAACGAAATCGAATAGTTTTATAATATCTTGAGGAAAGATGTCAGCAAGTAGTTTTAAAGTTTCCTTAAGAGGTACATTGGTGTATAAAGATTCTATATCAAAACTAACCATAAGATCTGTAGGTTGTAATGAGACATCTTTTAATTTTTCTAAGAAATCTGAGGAGTTTTTTAAAAAAGAACTCGAGTTGCCAATGTAAGATTTCAGTAATTTAGCTAGATATTTGGCTATACGGTAAGTAGGAGAATCAATGCAATCTACTATTGGACGAAGAGGATAGTCAATCTTATGGATTTTTGGAAGGCCATAAAATCTAGGAGGTCTTGCAAAATGAGTTTTAAGTCTTTCAATTGTGTCTTTATCCAAACTGATGACTTCATCAAGGAGAGAATTTAATTTCTTTAGTTGTCTGTTGGTTGGATTATAATCAATTTCTTGATATGTGGAGCGATCTCGAAGCAAAAGAGAAAGTTTTCTTCTGTAATTTGCTGAGTCCATAACTACTGTTGCTTTTCCCTTGTCAGCTTTAGTGATAATGAGGTGATTATTTTTTCTCAAGGACTGTAAAGATTTCATTTCAGAAGGAGATATGTTAGAAGGAGGAAGTTTAGCCTTAAGTAGAGAAGAAGCGACTTCTAAGCGAAGAGCATTAGCTTTATCGCTGGTTAGATGATTAAGATTCCTTTCAATGTTAACTAGGAAATCTAGATATGGTATTTTATTTGGAACAATAGAAAAATCATGTCCTTTTGAAAGGATGAGGGTTTCGCTTTTAGTCAAAGGACGTCCGGATATATTTACAATCCAATTATCTGGAGTTATGAATGGCTTGGATTGTTTAGACGAAAGAGCCTCATATTTACGGTTAAGATGTTGACTTAGTTTATTATAAGCACGTTGAGTAGAACGTTTAGCTACATTTAGAACTATGTGAGAAAGATGTGGATCCAAATTTGTGGATATATAGGTGCGTAAATCAGAAGTCTGATGACTGTGAATAGCAAGATCACGTTTAGCAGCTTTAAGTTGATTACGGATTAGAGATAAACTTGTGTTCCGGTAAATATTATGAGCTCCAGGAGATTTTATTGTTTCTTTAATCTTAGCGAAATTGGGAATAATCTTGTTGTCGCGGCACTTTTTTAAGAAATTAATCTTTGCTCGTAACCTACCTTGTATAACTGAAAGTTTTCCTAATTTACCAGTTATTTTGGTAGCATTTTCCCCGTGAAGGATAAGAATTTGTTGTTTTAAGGATACTTGCGACATAAGACTGAATGATATAATCACGTAATCACAAAGATATTTATTTAACCAAATATTTCGGTCTGGAAATAGCAGACCATCGTCGGTGGTATTACAAGAACAGTTTAAAAAATATACAAGCTAGAATACTAACAATAGATCGTTGAAATTAGAACATGCTGCGTGATGTCATATCACTAAGTATGAAACGAAATATTTTGAAGTAGAAACATGATTGAATTTGCTATTAAAAAAAAAAAAAAAAAAAAAAAAAAAAAATTAATGAGTAATCTTGATTAGGCTTTCCCAGATTTTTGATATAGATATGCAGTCATTACGATTCAGGTTGGGATGATGGAGCAAGGCCTCCACGCTTTCCTTGAACAAACGTTCGAACCTATAACGGGATCTATGTAAGAGGCGCGTTTTGGACCAAAGGATGCTGTGGTCAGTTTCAATCCCGTGTTGAGCCAAACCAGACTTTTCAGGTTTATTGTGAAGAATGGATGATTGATGTTCTTGGATTCTTTTTTCAAGAGAACGTCCAGTCTGTCCAAAGTAAGAGAGATCACAGTTGCAAGGAATTTGATAAACTCCAGGAAGAGATAAAGTTGAGCGTTTGTCTTTAGGAAAAGGAAAATGAGAAGACAATTTGTTAATAGGAGAATACGTAGCTGTTAAATCATATTTCTTCAAAATTCTTGCGATAGGTTCTGAAATACCGGAGATATAAGGAATAGGTACTCGACGTATTGAATCTTTGTTGTTTTGTGGAGGATTATAAGATGTAAGAAGACGTTGAATACTTTTTTCAGAAAAGCCATTGAGTTTCATGTGTTGCTGGATAGTAGAAAGTTCTTTCTGTAGATAATCAAAAGTAGAACAATTAGTTTTGGCTCTTTTGATGAGACATTTTATAATTCCTGTTTTATGACATGGATGATGGGCTGATTCTTTCAGAATATAACGACCTGTGAATGTTGGTTTCCTGTATACTGTAGTTGTAAGAATATTTGAAGATGATCGAATGAGGAGAACGTCTAAAAAAAAGTTTTTTTTTTTTTTTTTTTTTTTTTTTAATAGCAAATTCAATCATGTTTCTACTTCAAAATATTTCGTTTCATACTTAGTGATATAACATCACGCGGCATGTTCTAATTTCAACGATCTATTGTTAGTATTCTAGCTTGTATATTTTTTAAACTGTTCTTGTAATACCACCAACGATGGTCTGCTATTTCCAGACCGAAATATTTGGTTAAATAAATATCTTTCTTGTGATTACGTGATTATATCATTCAGTCTTATGTCGCAAGTATCCTTAAAACAACAAACCTTTACTATGAGTTGCCCCAGTCCTGAAAATACTTCAGGTGCAAACTTTGTTTGCTTACACTTGGATAAAGGATTAAACCAAATATATAATTTTTTTATGTAACTTTTCTTATATTTGTACATGAGTGGTCTGAAAAGTTCTTGGCCTTGACCATTAATGGCAACGCTATCCGCAAGATTTTTTTTTTTTTCTAAGTTGGTAAATCTGTCACAAGCATCCATGTGAAATTGCAAGTTATTCTATGAAGTAGTTTTTTTATACAGCTGTAGGAAGCCAAAGTGTTGTCTGTATCTCTTGAAATGGATAAAATTGAGTATTGTGATGTTATAAAATTCTTTGTAAAAGAAGGTTTAATGCCAAAAGAAATTCATTCAAAGTTCATAAAAGTTTATGGGCACTCTTTTCCTTCATTTTTGACAATTAAGAAATGGGCTGCCGAGTTTAAACGCAGCTGTACCATCCTTGAAGATGATCCACGTGAAGGACATCCAAAAAGTGTAACAACACCAGAAATCATTGATCAAGTGCACGATATGGTATTGGATAACCGGCGAGTCAAAGTGCGTGAAATTGCTGGGACTTATAGGCATTTCAAAACAACGCGTAAGATATATTTTGCATGAAGAATTGCAAATGAAAAGGCTTTGGGGAAGATGGCTGCCGTGCAAATCTAAAACGCACTTGCATGAAAATCTCTGAACAGTGCTTAGAGCGTTTTAACAAGAATAAAACTGATTTTGTGCATCGATTTATTACTATGGATGAAACTTGGATTCACCATTACACACCAGAATCCAACAGCAGTCAAAACAGTGGACAGAAGCCAGTTGTTCATCACCAAAGAAGACAAGGCCATGGCATCGGTGTTTTGGGATGCTAAAGGCATTTTGTTTATTAATTATCTTGAAAAGGGTAAAACAATAACCAGGGAATATTATCCCAATCTTTTAACCAGACTAGACAAAAAATTTGTGAGAAAAGACCCAGTTTGCAGAAGGAAAAAAATCATCTTTCATCAGGACAATGCACCTGACCACAAAGGTATTTTGGTAATGGGAAAATTAAGGGATCTGCACTATGAATTGTTGGAACATCCACCTTATTCCCCAGATTTGGCTCCCTTTGACTTCTATCTCTTCCCAAAACTAAGAATTACTGAGAACCACTACAGGATGGGATAATGATGCTGGAGCATCGCTGGAATAAATGTATTAGTCTTAGGGAAATTATGTTGAAAAATAAAATAACTTTAATATTATAAATTTGTTTTTTCATTGTTAGGCTGAGAACTTTTCAGACCATCCACGTACTTAGTTTTGTTTAAATTTTGGGATCTAATGCATTTTCTGTTCAAAAATTCCAAGGCATTTATAAAATAATTTTCAATCGAATATATATATATGTACTGTTTTTGAATAAAACATTGACAAAACTGATTTTTTAGCATTAATTGTTAATATGAGGAATAAGGTTTAAAATAAGCCCTTAGTATGTCTTTAAAGGCTCTGTATACCAGTATAATATACTATTCATGTATTCTGGCAAGTGTTGCTACAGTATTATTATATTGCAGGACTTCCATGAAGTCAAAAGACTCATCACAAGAGATCTACTCTACGTGCCACAAAGTGTATCAAGCTATACTTAAACAATTTATTATACACTCAGTATCCTTTCAAACAATCTCCATTTTTAATAATTCTTCTTGCAAAATGCAACCAACAAGCTTATTTCCTTGCACAATTTCTATGGACACCTCTTGTTGTCCTCAAATATCCACTGTCTTCAGTAACTGCTGCTCGATAGCTTATACCTGAATCATGCCATTCTTTCTCCTGTTATTTACCAAACTCTGCAGATTATATTCCCTCGAGCTGTCCTCATAGCAGACATTGTGAAGAATGGATATCATATTTGTTGATTCATCTTTGTACCCTTTTTAAAGAATCTTTGTCTCCTATATTTCAACTTTAACCAATATCAATATAATAAAAAAGAGAATTTTTTTTTTTTACCTTATAATCATAACTAAGTTTGTTTCATGTTTAGGAACCTTGAACTAGAATAAGTAATATAGTTGATGTAGTG
This sequence comes from Typopeltis vanoorti, assembly GCF_054136105.1. Classification (NCBI taxonomy): domain Eukaryota; kingdom Metazoa; phylum Arthropoda; class Arachnida; order Uropygi; family Thelyphonidae; genus Typopeltis; species Typopeltis vanoorti. Next base: position 60,991,306 of record NC_143571.1, on the reverse strand, counting down.
TAAACTGTAAAATACTATAAATTTATGGCTAAATTTATAGTATTTTACACAAGAGTCCTGCATAAAGAACCCAGGTGTGCCACAGATGAGAAGAATTTGAGTTTGAGAACCACTGATATAAGCTGACATTAGAGTGTTAACAGATTAATTTGGAAAATGTCATTGAGAAGTTAGTACACGTGGTCAGTTGTGCACCCAGAGGGGGGGGGGGGACAGGGGGCCCTAGTCCCTTCCAAAGAAAAAGGAAAAAACACTAGAAAATTTTCCAAAAATCTTTTTCTAATTAAAATTAATTTTTTTAAATTTATGTTGTGTCGTGTCATGTCTTATATTTCTATACTACTAATGAATTAGCGATCATTACAGATGCTCAGTCATAGGTCGTATGCGATGCATAGTGTGTATTCTCAAATCGTCTACTCAACTCCGGCCCCCTCCAAGATTAAATCCTGAGTGCACTACTGCATGTGGTACTGAAAAGTTTTGATAGTACTATCAAAATATTCTGTACATCTCCTGAGGAAACATATCAGGAATTTGATGTTCACCATTATATTAAGAAAAAAATTTAGTTCTCACCTCTTTCTTGACTGCATTCATTCTCAACTTCCATGAGTGTCCTCTCATCATCTACCCACCCTCCATAAAATTAATATTCCATCAACTTGTATATTATATGATCCTTTCAGAAGGTTTTGAAGACCTATCTATCACATCACTTTTTCTTTCTCCTGTTTTCTAGCATGTGCAATTCACAAATTCTCGATGTGTGCTCATAACGTACATTGCACAGTCCTGATATCTTTAACACTCTCACCTGCACCTTCTCCACTGCATCTGAATTGGCATGCAAACTGTCCAAGCAAGGTCAAATTAAACCCTTGGAAAGAGGCAAAATAAATAACTTTCTTGTATGTCAATCTTCATTTCAGCACACTGCAATTATCCTCCAAGTTGTATTTGCAATCTTTGCAATATGGCATCTAAATATGACCTCCCTATATACTAAAACTCCAAGATCCGCAGCCTGATCAGTTTCTTCTAATATATTCCTACCAATATAATATGCCATTGAATATCTGATCTACCAAAATGCAAATTTACATATGCTAACATTGAATGATGGCCATTTTCACATGCCCACAATTCCAGCCTGTTCAAATCATTCTGCACATGATGCATGCCAGTCACATTGCTAACTATCCTGCCTGTCTTTGCGCCATCAGCAAATAGCTGTATCATCTGTCAAATTCTTCCCAATGCCATTAATATATAGACTGATTAACAATGGATCAAGGATTGATTCCAGTGGTATACCACTGGTCACCTTAAATCTTGCACACACACACACACCATTTTTTGATATCAGTTAGTCAGCCATCTAAGCAGATTATAAACTACAAAATTAAACATAGAAATAGACCATAGAATTACCAAAGCTGGTATGGTAGAGAGTGAACTGAATGAATTTGTATGGAGTAAAAGAAAAATTAGTCAAAACAGTGTTCAAACAAATTTTATTTTAACTTATGGATTGGAGAGCTGGGTTAGAAGTAAAACAGTTGAGTAGCGACCGCAGATATAAGAATTCTGAGAAAAATTAGAGGAGTGAACATCATCAGTGGCAGAATATATTAAAAATGAAAATATGGAAAGAACTTGACATTTTAGCATTTTCATGAATGTGTGAGTAGATCTAATTTCAGGTGGTATGTTCCCCTAATCAGAATAGGAGAGGAAAGATGAACAAAACAAGTGTTTCTTACCGGGTAGACAAAAAATCCAGAGTAAGCCATAAATCTAGGCAGACTGGTGCAGTAAGAAGTGCATTCATCATCATCATAAACCATGGGCTCACTGCCCATTGGTGTCTGATGCCTCCTTCGCCATCTTCTTCCACCTTTCTTTGTCCAGTGCACAGTGTCGCAGTTTCTGTATACCCATTCCACACCAGTCCTTTATGTCGTCTATCCATTCTCTGTATGATCTACCTCTTTTGTTCACACTGTCCATAATACCAAACACGAATGTCTTTATCTTCTGGTCTTCACTCATTCTGCAGATGTATCCAAATAACTGCAGCTTCCGTTTTATAATCTTCTGCATTAGATTCTCCTTTGGTTGTATCTTCTGATAGAGCTCTTCATTTGCGACTCTCTGTACCCATCTTATTTTTAGAATCTTCCTGTAACAAGTTCTTTCAAATGCCAAAATTCTTTTTCTTGATTCCTTATTTATTACCCACATTTCAGATCCATACAATACACACTAAAGATGCATGTTTCCAGTACTCTTAGTTTTGTTTGCAGGCTGATCACTTTACTTTTCCAGATGTTATCCATGGCCTTCAGCTTTGTTCTTCTCTTTGCAAGCCTGATCTTTATTTCTTTTTTTATAATTCAAATCATGTGTCATTTTACTTCCCAAATATGTGAATTGTTCTACATTTTCTATATCAATTCCATCCACTTGTATCTTTTGTTTCATGTTCTTCTCACCAAATACCATTGTCTTTGTTTATTCCAAGTTCATAACAAGTCCAAATCTTTTCCTTTCCTCATTTAACAGTTTCAATGTTTTTTGTAGTTCTCTTTCACCTTCTTCAATAATAACAATGTCATCTGCAAATCTCAGATTGTTATTATTATTACGGGTGACTCCAGGGAATCCTTAGACTCATCGAGGGAGGCCCTAAACATCATGTCCACACAACTATTCAACATTCTCACAGTATCTATCATACCTTGCCTTGAACTCATTCACTGTCATAGCACTCACAACAGACTCTGGCAGCTTATTCCACTCATTTACCACTCTAAAAGTAAAGAACCCAGCTCTAACACCCTTGCCCAGCTTCCATAGATGTCCCCTAGTTCTCCACCACCAGTCCTGATCTCAAAAATATCTGAATTAATTCTATAGAAACCCTTCAGCAATTTGAATGTCTCAATCATATCTCCCCTTTTCTGCCTATCAACCAATTTCTGCAACCCACAAATCTTCAACCTGTTCTCATAAGCTTCATTCCATAGACCTGCTATCATCTTGGTCACTCACCTCTGGGTCCTCTCCACCTCCTCCTCCCCATCAAGAAGAAACCTAGGTGACCAAATCTGGGCACCGTAGTGGAGATGAGGTCTTATTAAGGCTTGGTACAGAGGAACAATAACTTGCTTGGTCTCTGCTCGTCAAAGTATTTTTCAGCAACCAAGTAATTTGATGAGCTGATTTAGCCACTTTTGCAATGTGTCCCCTAAACTTCATCTCCCTATTCACCAACACTCCCAAGTTCCTGGCCTCATCAATCTCCTGGAGTACAGTTCCACCAATGTGGTATACTGCTACTAATCCTTTCACCCCAAAATACATAACCTTACATTTTGTCACATTAAATTGATATCCATTCTCCTTAGCCCAGAACTCCAATCTATCCAAATCATCCTGCAAGATTTTGACATCTTTTGCATTCACTATTGCCCTACCCAACTTTGCATCATCAGCAAACAAATGAACCGTTCCTCTTAGATCCTTCGCTATATTGTTAATGAACAAATTAAACAGCAGTGGTCCAAGAACAGAACCCTGCAGCACACCACTAGTCACAGGCCGTCTTTTGGATTCTACTCCTGAATAAACTACTCTCTGATATCTCTCCATCAACCACCCACCTATTCATCTCACCAACCCTATATCCATTCCCATATGTTGCAGTTTACGGATTAGAATTCCATATGGTATCCTGTCAAAAGCCTTAACCAGGTCCAGCAGTATCACTGTATACTGTTCAGTTTACACTGTTCACTGTATACTGTTACATTATTGTTAATTCTCATCCCACTCCTCTGGCATTTTCCCTTTTTTCCATACCATATTACATCTTCCTTTATTTTATCCATTGCTCTTTCTAAATGTGCGATGAAAATGCTTGGTGATATTGGGTCCCCCCTGTCTAGTACTTGTTTTAAACCATTTCCCCAAATCATCACCCATTTTAACTGCTGCAACTGCATTCTTATAAACATCTTTTAATATACCTATTAGTTTTCTGTCAATTCCATAGGATTCTAGCACTGCTAATGTCACTTTCTGGTTGATATTGTCAAATGCCTTCTGAAAATCAACGAAGCAAGTATGTTTTTTTTCTTTCTTTTTTCTTAGCTTTCTCTGCTATTAGCCGCATTGTCAAAATGTAGTTCTGTCTTTCCTAAATCCTGCTTGCTCATCTGCAAGGTATGCTTCCAATTGTGTTCTCAATCTTTCTGTCAATATCATCATCATCAAGGCAATTATTCTATAATTTTTACATTCTAGTTTATTTCCTTGTATAATGTCACTAATATTGATTTCACCCACTCCTCTGGCATTTTCCCTTCTTTCCATACCATATTACATAGTGGTGCATTTCTGTAACCATAGTTTCACCACCATATTTAATCATTTCTCCAGTGATATCATTACCAGGACTCTTAGCCATCCTATTGCTTTTTCTATCTCTCCTCTTAAAATATTCATATACTTATCCATATCAGTTTCCCAGCACTATCTAAATCTAGTTTTTCTTTATATAACTTCATATAAGAAGTGTATTAGGAGATCTAAAATACAAGATTTTATAATATTGCAATCATGAGAGATAATAGCATAATTTGGAGCAAAGCTGTTGATAGGAACTTAGCAATAATGCAAACTTTTCATATTAGGAATTCATTGATGATAATGATTATATCTGAGTTTACAGTTTACTTCTGAATGACTTTTGAATCTTTTTAAAAACTTTTATACATTTAGAAATAAGGGATCTTAAAGATCCAAACTTATTTCAAAGCTGTATATATGCAGAATTTTCAAACTTCATACGTATATAACTAAAAAAGGCTCCTTAATATAGTAGGTGGATTATAAGTTACATTTTTGATTACTCATTTTTGGAGAGTGTTCCACCTGCTTTTTCAAGTGCAGTGTTTCTTTAATAATGACAAGATTGCATTATCAACAACAAAAGTTATCAGCTCCCTAGCCCAAAATGTTTCCTTTGAAAAGAAGTCCAGTTATTTTAAAACTAAAGTAGAACTGTAAGAATTTGTCACCAAAGTATTATGGGTATTCTATTTATATGAACTATATACAGGTAAATTTCATTATAATGAGCTTTCACTATCCACATTTTTCCACCTGCTTTTTTAGTGCAGTATTTCTTTAATAATGACAAGATTATATTATCAGCAACAAAAGTTATCAGTTTCCTTTGAAAAGAAGTCCAGTTATTTTAAAACTAAAGTAGAACTGTAAGAGTTTGTCACCAAAGTATTATAGGTATTGTACTTATATGAACAGTATACAGGTAATTCTCATTATATGACCTTTTGTCATCCACATTTTTGCATATACGTGGTTTCATTTCAGTACATAAGTGCTATCTCTGTTTTTTATCCAAAATTTTGGAAGCTTCTACACAATGACCTTATTTCCTACCTCTGTCCCTACTGCCTTGCGCTCTTTGAGCAAAATGTCTTACAAGAGAAAAACCAAGGAAACTAAGAGTCAAAAGAAGAATAAGCACCAAGTGAAGTAAAAGCCTAGGAAATATCATTCTTTAGAGGTAAGATGGAAGATTCTGGGTCAGTTTATAGAGGTGAATGTGGCATTTACATTCAAAGTGCCATGGGATTGAATGATTCTATAGTGAGAACTATTCATAATAATGCTTATACAATTTGCAATAGTGCTCGATCGTTCATGAATCGCAGCCTGACCAGAGTAATGAAATCCTAATCTCATGTAACAGAGAAAATGGAAAGGATGCTGACTATATCGGCTCAAGAATCAGAACATGCCTTTGTCTAGGGCAGTCATATGAGAGAAGGTGAAAAATTTCTATGAAGATCTAACAAAAGATGAAATCCATCTGATACCTACTGCAGCAAATTGTGAGTGGTTTGACTGCTATAAGAGTCACTGTGCATTCCACAATCTTAACATGACTGATGAGGTGGTAGCTACAGATCACATTGCCATACCTGCCATTATGGATCAAATATGCATCCTCATACTCTTCGTATCTATCATATATTTCAATGTAATATCAATGGTATTACAATTTTAATATACACTTCGCATCCATGGAAACTTGGACTTATACTTTAACCACACTACCGTCCTGGCTGGTAGCGTGGTTAAAGTAAAGATAGTAACAGATTACAATCAGAAGTTGAAAACTGTAAGTCAGGTTTCTATTGAGAGAGTACTGAAATAACAGCCTTCAACTTCCTATGAACCATCAATCATGTTAGCTAAAGATGTGGTTTGATAATCTTCAAAATTAAGAACTACTTTAATATGTATGAAAGTAGTTGCATTTTTGACTGAATTAATCTTGAAAGATCGGAATCATTGTTCTTTTGGGAACGCGACCTCTATTATCTCATTTTATAAATCTTCCATTCTATGCGTTTTGATATATCCACTAAATGTTTGACATAACCAAACATTTTGTGAAAGACATCTAATTTTTTGAAGATAATCCTATCCATAAAAAATCATGAACTACAATACTTGAATACTGTGGGGTAAAGGTTAGATAAACTAAGAATCCAGCTCTAGAGATCAAACAATTTTTCAGCCCCTTCAAGCCTCAATAAGCAGGATTGGTCTCAGATCAGAAGATAAAAACTGTCTGCTACCAAAAGACATTCACACATTCCACAATAGGATTCAAATCCAAAGTCTGTAGTTTGGAAAGAACAGATGCAAGCACAAGTTGAAGGTAATATAAATCAGACTAAGAATGTGAATGCTTGAAAATTTGATCTCTTGAAGAACTGGGAGATAAAAAAATGCTAGAGAAAATCCAGATATGAACATGAGAAACGGAGACAGTGATCACAAAATGCTGCATATAAGGATAGGTCAGTTGGGGATGTGGTTTGTAGAGATTGGCTGATAAGAAGAGAAAGATGTCATTGATATTTATAAGTCTGTGAGAGAAACTTATCAAATTATAGACAGCTTTACCACTAGGCTTCTATATATATTTGTTAACTGCAGAAAGGAGACATCCATTTTTTGCCAACTTTACAGGAACAACCAAAAAAAAAGGGGGGGATATATAAATTGATTTGTTGCAAATTTTTCATTTTGGAATTACTTCAATAATTTATTAGAGCCCAATATATTTATAATCCATTGCTCTCAAAATAATCAAAGTTTGTATGTGAAGAATTTTCTTGCCTAGTCTACTTGTATATAGAAGCAATTGACTTTCATCAGTTGTCTTAGCATCTCATAATGCAAAACATTATATATATATAAAAATTTAAAAGTGCTAAGTGCAGAAAGGGGACATGTCTGTTTTTTGCCAACTTTACAGAAACAACAAGAAAAAAAACTTTATATAAATTAATTTGATATTTATAGGCCTCTCTCGGGGGACCCTGTAACCCCTAGAGAGCGCGTCCCCTGGGTGGCGGATAGGGGAGCCCACTATGTGTGTGTGTGCATACGCGTATGTGTGTATATATATGGTGGGGTGGGCTGAATATACTGAATAAGGACTCGTGGACCAACAAGGCCATAAGGGGCAATCATCTTGATTGTAAGGGAAGCGGCACTCCCATGGACCCCTAGCTGGATCTATCCTCTTCTTCTTCTACTTTGAGGAAGATCCACTTACTTTAATCTTTCCTATAAGGCCTTATCAGCCAACTCTTCTTATTTTATGACCCTTACGCTATTAGAGTACTCGAGGGCCATGGGGTCTTTTCACTTCTGGCCTTACAACTATGCCCTCTCTATAAACCTTACTATAATTCTTCTATAATCTACTCTTTCCCCTTCAGTATACCCTATTCCTCCTATGGGTTTAAATTCGGAAGAAGGCTAGTTCAGAAGCCTTAAGGTAGCAGCCCTGCCACTGAACTATTCCATCGTCAGGCTAGTCTGCTGACATGGAGAACATAATCCTACTTGTAAGCTGACAGAAAAAGATAATCGGATTGAATCTATGGGAAACGACCCTGGAATGGAAAAGGTAAAACAAAAATGGAAACAACAAAATATAATACACATAGCAAACTGGAATGTAAGAGGAACAGCATATAAAGAAATAGAATTAGACCAGTTATTAAATGAAAGAAACTTTAAAATAGCAGTAATCACTGAAACAAAAAAGAAATTAAAAGGAACTATGAGAACCGAAAATTTTAATGTGATATAATGTGACAGAGACCAAAGAGCACAAGCAGGAGTCATGATTTGGATTCATAACTCCCTTTCAAAACAGCTAAAATATTATAAATTATGGAATGAAAGAATAATAAAAGCTAGAATAAAAATAGATAGAGGCTATTTAACAATAATTGGTTTATATGCCCCAGAATAAGGAAGAGAACAGGATAATATTGATTTTTATAATCAGCTACAAAACATATATAATAAAATAAATAAAATAAGTTTAGTTTAATCCTTTATCAAAGTGTGAGCAAACAAAGTTTGCGCCTGAAAGTATCTTCAGGACTAGGGTAAGGTAGTGCAACACCAGGCAACTCGTTGCAAAGGTGGAGAAAGCTCTCATTACTCCTACCTCAGTATCTCCCATAATGTAAAGCACATCTCCTTGCGGATATGTGTAATGCTATGCATTAAGGCAAGGGCCACTACCCATACCGGTTTCGACCTTTATTGAGGTCTCGTCAGTGGGAGCCAGGCCCAGTAGTGGAGATACAAAGGCAGAAGCAATGAGAGGTCATCAACAAGTTGCCTGGTGTAGCACTACCTTACCCCAGTCCTGAAGATACTTTCAGGCGCAAACTTTGTTTGCTCACACTTGGATAAAGGATTAAACTAAACTTATTATAGTCTAACCAAGTGAAAAATAAACTCTCAAAATAAATAAAAATGATTACATAATTTTAGCAGGAGACTTAAATGCAAGAATTGGAACACGGAAATTAATAATAATATAGGAATACATGGAGAACACACTCTAAACAGGAATGGTAAAAAATTGATCGACTTTGTAGTTTATAATAACCTAAAAATAATGCATTCCTTCTATAAACATAAAGACATACATAAATATACTTGGGCAGCAAGAGGATGGAAATCAATATTAGATTACTTCATATTAGATTACTTCATAAGGTAATGAGAGCGGTGATCTAAGAAAGAGTGAAAGCAACCATACTGAGAGAGAAAATGGTTTAAATGATAAAAATAATGAGGAATTATTTGTAGGAAGTGAGATCGCTAGGTTGCGCGAAGTGATACAAAATGCGCAGCGGCAATTAGAGTACCTGCAAAACTCTTTCCAGAGTGATTCGGCTAACGAAAAAAAACAGTGCAAGAATGAGAGAGTTTCTGAAATGAAGGAAAGAGTGTTGTATGGTGACTCGTTATTAAGAGGGGTGATAGATGGCAGTGTAACTAAATCGTACTTACCGGGTGCGAAATTTAAGGATGTAAGTGAGAGTATTAGAGTGCAAAAACAGAGGGTGAAAGAATTAATAATTGTGGCGGGTACGAATGAATTGAAAGGTGATAAATTTTTTATGAGAGAGGACTTGAAAGTATTGTTAAAGGTAGCGAAAAAAAAGAGTGACAGAGTTAGAATGGTTACTCTGTTGCCGCGGTATGACAGGAGTTTAGGAGGAGGGCCATAATCACAAATGACATTATGCGTAGGTTATGCAGCCGGTGTGGTGTGGAATGAGTTTGAAGGGCGAAAGGACTTATACAAGATGGATGACCTGCATTTGAATGGACTTGGTGTGCGGAGACTGGAAAGAGTGTTGCTGAATGAAGTGAAAATGGATGTGCAAAACCAGGGAAACTAGAACTACCGAGGAGGGGAGGGGGAATGGATATGCAGACATCAGTGAGACAGATGAGTGTAAGAATGTATATAATGTACCCAAGCCAGCACTAAGGACAAAAAATGGGAATGGGTCATTTAGAATAACGTATCAATATAGGGGTGGGACTAAGGGATCACTGCATTTCATGTATACTAATGCCAGGAGTATTAGGAACAAGAAGGAAGAATTTTTGGCCTTGATTGGCTCTTCCTGGCCACAGGTTATTGGCATTAGTGAAACATGGCTGACGGAAGAAGATATAGTTAGTGGGATAGAATGTGTAGGTTATAGTGTGTTTAGGAGGGACAGAGAGAATAAAATGGGGGGAGGGGTATTATTGATGATAGCTGATGAACTGCAGCCAAGGAGAATTGAAGTTGTATCGCAGGATAGTGAAAGGAGCTCATTTGAGGCTATTTGGTGTGAGATTGAGACTGGCAGAATAAAATATACAGTTGGGTGCTGCTATAGACCAGGTGATGGAATAGATGGTGGAGATAGTATGCATAGGGAAATTGATGAAATGAGTGGAAGGAGGGTAATTATTATGGGGGATTTCAACTATGGTAACATTGATTGGAAGGAGGAGAGGACACATGTGAGGAAGGAAAAGGATTTTATTCAATTATTAAGGGATGATACAATCAAAGAAATAATCAAAAAGAAAAAAGAAGCCTATTACCAATGGTTAAGCAGTAAAAGATTAGAAGATGAAATAGAATATAAAAGAATAAGAGCCATAGCTAAAAGAGAAGTCAGAAAATGACGTAGAGAATCATGGAATAAATTTGTTTCTAATTTAGAACATGATTTATATAAAATAAGACCCAATGTATATAAGATTTTGAAACACTTAAATGCAGATACCAAAGAAAACATAAAATTAAACACTGAACTGAAATTAGAAGAATTTCTAAATTACTACACAGAACTGTGGACAGACAAATATTTTAAAAAAGACAAATGGCAAACAATTAACGAAAATGAAAAGGAAATAACTAAAGAAGAATTAGAAATCAGCCTGAAAGAAACAAGAAATGGAAAATCACCTGGAGAAGATAAGCTAGGTTCAGAACTATATAAATACACAGGAACAAGATTGAAAGAAAGACTCTTATTTTTAAATAAAATTTACTCAACTGGTATCCCCCCAATAGAATGGAAAAAAGCAATTGTGATTCCTATCTTTAAAAAAGGTAATAGAGATGACCCTAAAAACTATAGAGGTATCAGTATACTAAATTCCTGTTACAAGATATATATAGCAGAATCGTAAATAGCAAACTAATGAAATATTCCGAAAACTTTATTTTAGAAGTACAGAATGGATTTAGAAAAGGACGATCATGTATAGACCCGGCCTTTTGCCTAAAATTAATAATAGAGAAAAGAAGAGAATACAATTTAGAAACACATATTGCATTTATTGACTTTGAAAAAGCATTTGACAAAGTTAAAAGAAACATTATTTAACATATTAAAAGAAAGACATACCAAATAATATCCTAAAAGCTATCACAAGTATATATGAAAATAATCAAATACAAATAAGATTAAATCACGAGCTATCATATACGAGAGAGATAAACCAAGGGGTCAGACAGGGATGTCCCTTCTCGGCAACTCTTTTTAATATCTACTTAAATGAAATAATAATAAAATGGAATAAAACTTTACATCAAGGAATTAAACTTTTTCCTACAGTAAACTTAAACACTCTCCTCTTTGCCGACGACCAAATAATAATTACAAATTCTGAAGATAAACTACAGAAAGCTATTTTAGATCTAAATGAGATATCCAAAGATTATGGTATGATAATATCAACAGAAAAATCAAAAACTATGGCCTTTAAAGGACAAGATCCAGCAAGAAATAAAATAGTAATAGATAACAAGATCTTAGAACAGGTGAATTCATTTAACTACCTAGGATGTATGATCACATATGAAAATGAAAAAGATATAAACGTAAAAATTGCAAGATATTTAAAAAATAACAGGTGTAATTAACTCTATATTTAAACCAAACCTAGTTCAAAAACAAACCAGACTAAAAGTATACAATATATTATCCCTACCAGTCTTAATGTATGGAAGCGAAATCTGGACAATAAAAGAAAAAGACAACGATTAACTACAGCAGAAATGAAGTTTATGAGAAAAACTGCAAAGTATACCCTATTTGATCACAAAAGAATTAAACCAAGAACCAGTAATAGAAAAAAATTAAAAAATATAAACATAAATGGATGGAACACGTTCAAAGAATGAAAACAAAAAGATTACCAAAACAAGCCTTAAAGTACAAGCCATTAGGAAAAAGAAAACCAGGACGTCCTCTTAAACGATGACTTCTAAGATGACGGAACAGGCCATGCTAGGCCTAAATCCTTGATACGCATGATGATGATTTATAGGTCTGCGACAGAAACTTATCAAGTGGTAGAAGGCTTTACCATTAGGTTTTTATATATTTTTACTAACTGCAGAAAGATCTAGGAAGATACAAGGTCTTTGGTCTAATGTTTGCTCCTCATTTTAAAGGTGATTTCCTACATAAATTTCACAAAGTGAAATTGCAGCAGCAATTCTTAAAGGGCTTAATATCACTGTGAAACTTAAGTACTCTAAGTATTCCATAACAGTCTTTTTATTAGTTCAATATTGGCCATGTATGAGCACCTGCTATTGTCCAACACAAAAAGCAAAGATGGTGGCAACAAAGCCATATAATGCATTCTGTGCATAGCAAATGAAGTGCATTTGAAAGCACCAATATATCCAACAATGCTATCAATGTCGTATCTGTAGACAAGACATCACAGACTCCAAAAGAGAACTTCTGTGTGACTTTTGTTGCAGGCTGCTCATTGTATAAAAATTGATGAATTGACATATAGTGAATCTAAACCAGCTTTTGTTCTGTCCACTGTGCCTCTTCAGTAAGACAATTCCTGAACTTAAAAAATGCACTGAAAACCTGAAGTAGTGCCTTGTTGCTATCGACAAAAAACTTTCTCTTGCAAAATCAAATAAACTGAAGCCAAACTACGATAGATCCAGTCAGTACCTTAAAGAAAATATCAGCCAGCTCCCTATCCTTATTATGCTGATGGTATATGACTCAACTGAGGCCAAAACAAAAACAAAAACAAAAAATGCAATTATTCTAAACTTTCACACCAAAAGTGACAAAATAGTGAATGACAAAACATCGCCAAACTAACAAAAAAATCCAGTTTCAATCTCAGAAAAATCACCAGATACCATTGCTTTCAGACCTACAAGAGGATGGGACGAGTGTCACAGTAACCTATGACATACAAACAAGCACATCAGAACTAATGGCTACTGTGAACAACCTGAAAGTTACGTCTTCCCTATTGTGTATGAGTCTGACCCAACCTCATCTACAGTCAGCTTGAACAAGTGCATTGACTTTGCCAACAACTGGAAGTAAAATGACAAAGCAGTGATGAAATGTGGAATATCAACTTCAAAAGAGGAATATCAGTGCAGAAATTAAGCACTACTAATAGAATAGCCATATTGGAAACCATATTACAAGTATTGCATTGGGAATGTGTATAATCCACTTGATCAACAACAAACCCCACAGCCTCTCAGATCCACTTCACAAATATACGTGGTCTCAGCTCCACTCTCAACAGTGTCTACTTTCATCTCCAATCTGCAAAACTTCACCTGTTTCCCCTTCAGTTTCCTCAAATGCATGCTCAGGGTTGGTGTTTGACATAACATGCCAGAAAGTATTTGTTTGGAATCTCTCAATTATGATCTACTGTGGTTGAAAATTTCTCTACTTCGCTCTGTCAAATTCATATGCTGTCTCTATTGCTCTTTCAATGCAACTAACCACTGTAAACTTTTTGGCTTCTTATCCTTAAATGTGGATGTCCTTCATTCCACCATTCTAATGGTGAGGTTATCTTCCTTGGAGATTTTAACATTCACAATATCAACTGGTTTTGCTTCTCAAATCGCACAGGCCAAGCAGGTGATGCCAAAACATTTACCATCACAAATGACACACACACACACACACACACATGCTCACATGCCCACTAGAGTACCAGATAATCCCAACCATTCTCCAAATACTCTACCTCTTCTTCTGTAGTGATCCCTCCAAGTATATTGTGAAGGTTGTATCTCAGACCACAACTTTGTGCTTATCTCATCTCCCACCGAGCAAAATCCACTAGTCATTCCCAGAGGGATGACCTCTGAGACTTCTATTCCTCATTCCCTTGGTTGGATTATTGCCTTTAGCACCTTCTGACCCCAAGCATATGCACTAAATACATCACTGAAGAACCAAGCATATCACAACTGGCCATCATTCAAGAACTCCAGCTTTTCACACTACTTAAACCAAACCTCAAAACAGCTGCAAGAAAATCGTCAGTGCATCGAAAACCGATTTCCAAAGGCCATATGCAGGAAACTTGCATTGTGCCATTTTGACACGATGTAAGTTTCATGACTTTTGATCATGAACCTTGCATAATCAAAGTTTCAGAAGTTTCATGCTTTCTGCACCCAGACAGGCCTATTGCATTGTCACCCACAGAAAAAGCCAATCTCCTGGCATCATGTTTTTCCTCAAATTCATGCACAGATGATTTGAATAAATATCCCCCAACCATTTCAAATACACTGATGCTCAATGCCCCTATGATCTTTCATCAGAAAGGGATAAGAAAAATCATGTCCAAATTAGACACCAAAAAGTTGTCTGGTCTGACAACATTCCTCCAACTGTCCTGAAAATTTACACTCCAGAATTGATTCTTATTCTGTGTTCTCTCTTTTAACTCCATAAATCCTTATCATCAAAATTATTGTCCATTCTCTCTCTCTCACCCCAGTTCTCTTCAAAGTAATAAAGAACCATCAACACCAGCTCCTATGCTCTCTTGAAGGTACTCAACTAATAAATGACCACCAGCATGAATTCTGCCAGTGCTAATCAACAGCTGATCTGCTCACCTATGTTATTCACTTCTGAATATGCACCATGGAAAAGTCTGGTAAATCCCAAGTGGTGGCATTTGATATCTCCAAGTCTTTTGGCTGGGTCTGACACAAGGGATCTATTATAGTAAGTATCCATCATTTGGTCTGTCTCAATAACTTATACAAGCGGGTTGCCAGTTTTCTTACCGGATGCAGATTGTGCATGATCGTGGATGGTTCTTATTTCCTGACTATGAAACTAATGCTAGGGTCCCACAAGGTTCTGTCCAATCACCCTTCTTCCTTCTAAATACTAATGAGCTGCTCCAGTTGACTACCAATCCAGTACACACAGTTTTACTGATGATAGTAGACTACATTTCTCCTTCTCACTTGACCGACCTTGCACCACACAAACCACTACAACTCGCACAACAACCTCTGCAAATCCTAAATTCTGATCTTCAAACCATTCTTCAATGAGGTCAAATAACCTTTTCAATTCTTGCAAAACATTCTCCCTTATTTTTCATTAAAAACAACCATAGTCTCTCAGCCTTACTTTTGACAACACCCAAGTCTCGGGACAAGATGAGATTTCTTTCCTTGATCTTACCCTGACATCAAGCCTCTTTCTCTTGACCTAAGCACATTAGAACCATAGCCTCCTCAGCATCCAGAAAAATTAAGATTCCTCTTTTGCTGAAGCATTACTTTCCTACTCTAAACAGTTATTAATCCTGTACAAATCACAAATCTGCCCATCCATTGAGTACCATTCACACATCTGGAACTGTGCCTCCAAGAGCTCCTTAAACTTAACACAATACAGAAGAGTGCATTCAGACCGATTAATGACCTGCCTCTTACCAACTGCTCTCACACATGCATTTAGTATCTACTTCATGCATCTTGCATAAATATTTCCACAGAAAATGTACACCAGAAATAGCACCAGTAATTCTCTCTACTGAATCCATTAAACTTCATGCAGCATGCACCCAATGCCCCCTTCATAATCTAACTCCATACTCACAGAACAAGTTTCTCTTCCTCCTCCATTGTGCTGCTGTTGTTGTACTCTGAAACATCCTCCCCTCATATGTGTTTCCCAAGGAATACAATACACAGGCCATTCAAATCTAAAGTGAATACGTTCCAGCTTTCTCAAATGTGATGTTAATGTAATATAGGTTGACCAAACAACCTCTTGTGTATGAGCCGAACATAAAAAATAAAATGAACTAAATAAAAGTGTGTGTGCATGTGTAGTAAAATGGGAGCTGTATCACTATATTATTAAAAGCAAACAAAATTTGTGCACACTTTGTTTGCTTATGTTTGGGTAAAGGATTAAAGCAAGGTAAAAAATAAAATGAACTAAATAAAAGTGTGTGTGTATGTATGTATATATATATATATATATATATATATATATATACAATAAAGGATTAAAGCAAGAACAAAATTTCTTGTCAAGTATAATAAGCCTATCAAATGTAAGGCAGATACTGTACAGAGCAGTGAGAGCAAATATACTACTTGCTCATAAGAGCAAGTGAGTGAGAAGTAGTTTCTTGACCATATTGCCAAGAAAATTCAGTATAAGTAAGATTGAAAGAATTCGAGTTAAGGTATGATAAATATGAGTGTGTAAAATGAAAGGAACTCCCACACTAAGTCTGGTAACATCATGAAGGTAATAATGATAATACTGTAATAGTAATAATAATGAGTAATAATAATAAAAAGGTAATAATAATGATAATACCATAATAATGCAATGGTTGAAATTTTGGACCATAATTAATTACATTAAAGTTTTCCCCTATTCCACTTCTATTAACATATTAGTCTTAATAGCCTGCCACCAAGTAACTTGACTTTTCACAAACATTTTATTATTATTATCTGACCTCCATGGAGTCAAAGGACTCATCATAGGAGGGCTATACTCTCTCAAGCCAAAAGATCATCAAACCATGTCTTGAATCCACTCACATTTTCAGGCAGCGCATTCCATTCACCAATCACTTTCCACGTAAAGAGCCTGCTTCTCACACCCTCCTTGTACAGCTCCCATGGATGGCCTCTAGTTCTAACCTTGTTGCTCTCTACTCTATGAAATATCTTCTCCACATTAATCTGGTAACAACCCTTCACCAACTTATATGTCTCAATTATATCCTCTCTTCTTCTGTTCACAAGGCTCTGTAACTTGCATTCCCTCAATCTCTTCTCATATTTGACATTCCATAGACCTGACATTAACTTAATAAACCTTCTCTGGATCTTCTCCAATATGTCCTCATCTCCATATGTGCTCTGATTAAAGCCTTATACAGGTCCTCCTCATTATTGCCATAATCTGTTGGGATGTTCTTACAATTTTAGCAACGTGACCCTTAAACTTCAATAAAATTCTCCATTAATTGTATACTCTGCATCACAATCTTGTCTTCTACCAAATTTCAAGACCTTGCACTTTGTAACATTAAACTGACAGCTCTAATCATATGCCCACTCACAATCTATTCAGAACCTCCTTCAAGGCCACAACATCTGCTCTACTTCTCATAGCCCTTCCCAATGCAAACAGCTGCACATCTCCAGTTAAGCTGGTCCCAATGTCATTAATATTCAAGTTAAACAATAATAATCCCAAAACAGATTCCTGTGGCACTGCACTAGTGACCTTCCTTTGTGATACCACTCCTCCATATACAACTTGCTGATACCTATCCAACAGTTAATCAGCTATCCAACTTACTAGTCTGTTATCTAATCCCATCTGTTTCAGTTTAGCTACCAGCTTGTCATGTGGCAGTCTATCAAAGGCCTTTGAAAAATCCACTGTATATGCATCTCCTTTATCGAGTGAGTTTGTCACCTTATAACATGTAAGCAGATTGCTGAAACATGACTTCCCCCTAACAAACCCATGCTGACCATCATAAAGGATACTGCTATTATCAACCCACTTCAGAATCCTAGCCCTCACCCCTCACCAACTTCTCTCTCTCTAATGGCTTAACATAGGTATCCCAGACGTCCCGTAAAATATGGGATCGTCCCGTTGTTCTGAGAAAACTCTTCGGGACAGCTTTTTGTCCTGTATTTTAGAGTTCAAGACAGAATAACAAAATCGACGAGTTACAATTTCTATTTTATTACAAACATCGCTCTCCGTCATTACAGGGAACTGTAGACGCATTGTTATTTTCTCAAGGCCATCACTGTATTAACAATCTATTTTGTATCTATAATAGTAAGTAAAAAACCATTTGAAGACAAGTTAAAGTGGCTTAATGAAAATATGCAGTCTAACAATTGGATTTACTATTTGTTTACTTACACATAGTAAAGTGTGTGCATAGTAAACCTTGCCACGCACACACTTGGAAAGTTAGAATCATTTTGTAAGACTGGCATATGTGATGGATGCACATACTAAACTTTCACCCTCAGTCATAAGTGTCCCATACTTTTTTCCAATGTATCTGGGATCCCCTAACTTAACAACAACCCCAGACACAAAAAATTGGCCTATAATTTGGAGCCTGGTTTACATTCATCCCTCAAACTTGTCCCACACATTCACAAACTGCACTCCTTTCCTTTCTCTTCACACATTTCTGCTAACACACAAACTACCCTTACTACCACACTGTTGTATTTCACTCTTCTCAATAATCTGCTGATAAGTTAACATAATTTGTATACCTGCCAAACAGCAGTGATATTCTGAATAGTAAATTAACTGATATAAAATGATGCAAATAATCCTCACTAAGTGTAAGTAGCTAAATCCTTCAAAACAGAAAATTCTACATTACCTAACTTCACAATATGGACATTACTGTTCTCTCTTGCAATTTCCTTAAGTTCCTAAAGTTCAAAATAAAATTCTTATAGACACATGCCATCCTTATAAACACAGTAAAAACAAATAAAATCATTTTACTTAATTTAACTGGTTTCACAAAAAATTCAGTATACACATTTGCAAGAAAAAAAAGTTTTTTTGTGAAGTAAGTAAATAACTTGTAAGTAACGACATCCTAAAAAAATGTGTTATATATATAAGTACCATATACAAGAGGTGTCAGAACCTACAGCAAATTAGTGCTGTGTTTAAGAGCTTTAAGTGAAAAGGAGGAAGCTTCATTTACAGTTCCACTGCTAGACCATAGAATCTGCCTCTCTCTCTCTCTTCTATTCCATCTATCCCCGTTCTCATGAACAGCTATCCTTGTAAAATACTACCCATAGTGTACAATTACAGCTGTTCAAAAAAAGAACAGGGGTAGACAGAATGAAAAAGAGAGAGAGAATAAGCAGGTTCTGTAGTCTAGCAGTGGAACTGTAAATGATGGGCAGTGCTGCATTTTGCATTATTGCTTAGCAAAAATGGGAAAAGAATAATGGATGTCAGTTCGATGGAACAGCATCCAAGAAAATATATGTAGAAAATCACAAGGCAGAAACAGATAATCTCTGTAATGGGGATCTGAGAAGGATCATCAAGAAAGAAAATAATTTTTTTAGATTTTTCTTGGCATCCTATTAATTATGGTCTTCATTTTTATTTGGCCAAATCATCAATTTTTACTGTTTGGGATGGTTCATTTAATCATAGATTGTTTTAATTTTTTTAAATTACCATTTTAATGCTCAAGGTTTGTATTTTTTAATTTCTTATTTGCATTTTCAAACCAAAAAATTTTTTTTTCAAGATGATGGCCACTTGCTTTACATGTTACAAGTGCACTTTTCTCCATTTTTACACTATAATTTGAACTCTAGTGCCTCCGTAGTGGAATTGGAAGAATGACAGGGTTGCTCCTATCAACTGGAAAAGACCTAAGTTTGATTCTTGTAGTGACAAGAGGAATCTTTATATATATATATATATATTTTTTTTTCAATTGAAGGCGAGTTCGCCGATCTCATACAGATGTAGCAGGGTTTTTTTCATATTGCATACAGACAAATCAGCCTTGAGAACACACACTTACAGACAAAAATACCAGTGGTGGTGGGCAGTAGATGGCGTTGGTGTAGGAAATAATGGTAGTGGCAGTTTACTGTAGATGGTGGATTACGTGGTGGAGATGTAGAGTTATAGAGTAGGTGCCCTCCTTCAATGAGTCTTTGGACTCCTTGGAGGTGTCACATAATAATAATAATAATTCTTCAGGTCCTAGGTTAAGGCCATAAGTCTGATTTTTTGTGGTAGTGGAATGAACATGCATATTCCATGTGGTGAAATATGCATGTTCAGAATCACTTTGACTGAAGCATTTCTATGAAAAAATTGTGTGAAAATTTGTACAAAATTAAAATCAGCCAACTTTGAAACTGAAAGAGTTATGTAGGGGATCACATAAAAATTGGAAACTTTATGAGAGATACTAGTCCAGTTATTAGTCAGTCAGTTATTCCTTCAGCTGTTGGAATTAGCTGAGATTCAGAATAATCTCTCTGAGAAGCTGTGTTCTATGGAGAGAACCATTTGTTTCTTTTCTCTCTCTCCCTCTCTTTTCTGTACCATCTTACTTATTTGCATCAAATAATTTTACAAAGGACATGGCTTTAGATGGATTTCATCGCCCACTTTCACAAATCACTTCATGCCTCCAATAAGTGGGGTGGTGATCTAACAGTGGGCGATGAAATCCATTTGCCACCTAAAGATATTCACAAACATCCATGCCCACAGCTGGATTCAAATCTGCAGCATGTTGGTTGGAGAGGGATATGCTAACCACTCGGCCAACCAGGCATAAAAAGCAGAAATATGCAACATGGATTTTCCTTAAATTTTTTCATATTCCGTGATAAGAAGAGTATGTGATGTAAATGTGACAGATCAATGTTAGTGGGTACAAATGACCTGAAAGAAGAAAAAATATAATGAGAGAGAGAGAGCATATGAAAGTATTACTGATGAAGTTTTAGAGAAAGAGGAGATAGTGATGGTTGTAGTTTATTGCCACATTATGATATGGCAGTAAGTAACTGAACAGAAGAGAGCCATGATAGCAAATGAAAATTCCTATGTTGTGTAGAAAGAATGGTGTATAGCCAGAAGTATCAAGAACAAGTAAGAGGAATTTTTATCTTTGATTGGTACATCTTGACCAGGATTATGTTAGGGAGACTTAGTTAACAAAAGATGATATACAGTCATCCCTCGACTTATGTCCTTTCAAAGATATGTCCGTGATCCCATAAGGGAATAAATAACATTTTCAGCTATACTTTCAAACAAGACGCAAGCGAGCGTAAGGTAAAGCATGCACAGTGGCAACAGTGCTTTCAGCAGGCAATCTCAGTCGGCACGTGTCTTCTACAGTTCGTCTGTTGATTTTGTGTTTGAGAGATAGATTTGTGTATTTATCGTTAAATATTTTGCGATGTTTTGTGCAACATGGGGTCCCTACAGGCACAATCAAAAAACCTAGTGAAGAATCACAGAAAAAGAGGCGAGCAATTGATCTTGAAACGAAGTTGCAAGTTATAAAGCAACATGAAGACGGTAAGCCCATCAACGTGATCGCGCATGACTTCGGATGGTCTCATTCTACAGTGATGATCACTTTGAAAAATAAGGATAAAATCATAGACATTGTGAAAGGATCTGCTTCCATTAAATCGACAATAGTGACGAAGCAAAGACAAGGTCCTATCGGTGATATGGAAAAGCTACTTGCATCATGGACAGAGGACCTGAACCAAAAGCGCAGACCCCTTAGCACTGTGAACATAACTGCTAAGATACCAAGTCTCTTCAACATGATGAAGGAGAAAGCAAAACCCGATTATGACTACGAATTCAGCGCTTCCGGTTGGTTCATGAGATTCAAGCAGCGTTTTTTGCTGCATAATATGAAAATGTATGGGAATCTGCAAGTACTGAGAAGGCTGCCAAGGAGTTTGTGGAAAAATTGCATAAAAGAAAATTATTTGCCACTGCAAATATTTAATATGAATGAGACGTCCTTGTTTTGGAAAAAAAATGCCCGAGCGGACATTCATCCACAAAAAAGCTAAAAATCTATATCTAGTTTTAAAACTCTTAATGCCCATGTTACGATTCTGTTACTGGTAATGTGGCTTGATATAAATTGAAATCATTTGTGATATGGCACAGTGAGAATCCATGAATCTTCAAAAACATTAGGAAGCATATACTCCCAGTTCATTATCGGAGCAATAAGAAGTCGTGGATGACTCAAAAATTGTTTGAGGATGCCTTAATCAACTATTATTCGAGTGAAATAAAAAACTATTGTGTGAAATAAAATGTAGAATTTAAAATTTTATTAATTCAAATAGGATCATTAGTCTTATAGTGGTGATCTTCACAGTTCAAGGTCATGTTTCTCTTGCCAAACTACTTCATTGATCCAACCGATGGATCAGGAGTTCTTTCAGTGTATTTAAAGCTTATTATCTAAAGAGAACTTTATCACAAGCTATTTCTGCTACTGAAGGAAATGACCAGACTCTCATGAAATTCTGGAAAACATTCAATATTTATCATGCTATTAAAAATATAGCTCTCTAAGTGACCTCTCAATGACATATGGAAAAAGACATTAAAAAGGTTTGTGTGTGATTTTGGAAGTTTGTAGTAGTGTGCCTAGCAAACAATCTGAATCTTGAAGTGAATGATGACGACATAATTCAACTCATAGAGGGTTCCCTTGAAGAGTTGACCAACAAAGAATTGGTCGAACTGGAGGAACAAGTGTTGCAGAAGAGGAAAAAAGAGAAACAGGAGAGGTAATTAAACAATTTACAGTGAAGGATCTTGCAGAAATGTTCTTTGCATTTGGTGATGTTCTCAAGATGGCTGATGACGTTGTTAAATTGTGAATTAAGATATTTATAATTAATAATACTTCATAATTAACATTATCTACCATATCATAAGCAGGACTTATTTAAATTTATTTTGTTGGTCTCTTGCTTATAAAATGTTATTCATGTAATTCCTTTTGAGTTTTGTTAGTTAATTTTATTTATGTAATTTTAGAGTATATCATAGACATGAAAAGGCTCTGTATTAAAGTGTCATTTATTTTATTTGCTTTATTCCTTTAATAATAATATAAGAAACTGTGATGTATGTAATTTTAATATATCCAGAAGATTCCTTGTGATATCATTTGATTGGTTGTTGTGAGAAATCATGTAAATTTCTCCTAGCGCGTGTTGGAGCGTGAACTACTATATACGAAGGGAAAAGGAAGTTTGATGTGAGCTAAACCGGTGAGAAACAGTTACTGGCGGGAAAAAGAAACGAGTGGACATGAAAACGAAGGTAAAAAGGAGAAACGAGGGGGAGTATAGAGAATGGTAGCTAGAGATTGAAGGGGGATTTTGACGTGCCGAAAACGGAATAGAAAGGACCGGGAATCGCTTGGCATTTTAGCTTACCTTTTTGGGAGCGGGATTTATACCAAAACTTCCTAATGCCTAGCAGTGGAATAGTGTAGGACATAGGATAATATGAATAAGAAAAGGAAGAAATTGGTAGTTAATTTATACCAAGTGCAAAAAGGTTATATTCTCCTGAGTCTATAAATCAATCGTGGAAATAGAAGATTCTTTTAAGTTTGTGTTACTACAAAGTAAAAGTCAGCAAGGACTTTAAAGTTGTTGTTCGATCTCCTTATGATGTGATGAAGCTATATCCTCATAAGATTACCTTACTATACTTAGTGTGAAGTAACGAAAATTAATTCTGCTGAAAGTAATTTATTCCTAGTTGCTGTATTCGGCGTGTCAAGATTGAATGTGTGATGTGCTAAGACTTTTCCCTCTTCAAGAGACAAATGCTATATTATTGAATTAAGTGTACATTGACTGAACGAGAATATTGAGAAGCCTATTTGTTGTAATTTAGAAATCTCAAACTTACAAGAACTAATTTTGATTGACTGAGCTTAGAGAATTACAAATGAATGTCTGATGGTTCATGAGTTGTATTCTTTCTGAATATCTTGAACTGATTTGATATTTAAAATGTTTTGAGATGTAACCTTGGTCAGAGTGAAGTTGTGATAGGAGTTCTTTGTAACAAGAAGAATAAGATCTGTGTAATAGTTTTTAATTATAAATTTTAAGCTCAGCTGAGTAGTGTACTAATATCTTAATGAGAGTTTTATAGTCGTTTAATTGTAATGTCCCTGTTGGAACATTGTGTTATGATGTAATTATATGTGACATTGCATTAAATGTTTTTTTTCATCTAAGATCAATCTAGAGTTTGCCTGATTTTCTTTCACTGAACCGCTCATTAAATATTTCGAACCAAAAGCGGGAGCTTTGCTTAATAGTGAGAACCTCGGCCTAAAATCAGCTTTATAATAACCTGGTACAGTTGAAGGTTGATTTATCAAAGTTGCTCATGCAATTCAGAACATAGAATGGTGCAGTATAATACAAACTTTCTTTATGTTCGGATGATATATCAGCCTACAACTAGTTAAATACTAACGAGAGAGAATTATAAGATGATAAAACTTGATTGAGCAGAAGCTACGATCCAACAACAAGGACCTCAATGTTGAATGCTACTTCATAATAGAAACGAAAGTACATGATGCGTTTGCTTGCTATGAACAAATTTATGATGAAAATAAGAAGAGGAATAAGCAAAGCACATTGGACATTTTCATCAAAAAAAAACAACGTTACACCAGAAGAGGTACACATGATCGTTCACACAGGGAAAGTAATGAAGATGTGATTGTGGAGGAAGATTTGGGTGATTATTCTCCTGTTTTATAGTGGCAGTAACACACAGTACAGTTTTATAATAAGGTTTAAAAATTAAAATGACAGTATACTTATTACGATTAAGTCCCTAATCCCTATAACTCTGTTGATTTAATGTATTGACTTACGTCCTGCCAGATGGAACGGAACCCGGATGCAAGTTGGGGGTGACTGTAATTACAGGATTTAGAGTGTAAGGATTACTGAATTTTCAAAGAGGACAGAGGAAAAAATAAAACTGGAGGGGGAGGGATGTTGTTGATGATAGCAGAAGAATTGTGACTGACAAAATTAGAGGACTGTCCAAAGAAAGGGCAGTAGTATGACCATGAGAAGCGGTACATTTGATCTGTCTGCCTGAGACAATTATTATTATTAACATCTGACCTCCATGAAGTCAGAGACTAATTGTCATTATACAGTTTCCAGCAATATCCTCTTGTTCTACCTGCTTCTCCCATTTTATGAAAAATCTCTTCCATGTCAACCTGATAACAACTCCTGACTAGCTTATGTCTCAATCATATCCCCCTCCCTCCTTCCTATTCACAAGGCTTTAAAATTTACATTCTCTCAATTTGTTCTCGTACTCCAAATTCCAAAGACCACTGACCACCTTTGTGAATCTTCTCTGGACTTTTCTAACATATCATCACCATGAAAACCTGGTGACCAAATCTGTGTGCAGTAATCCATATATGAGGCCTGATCAAGACCTTATAAAGTGGCATCATAACTTCTTTATTTCTGCATGTCAGGATCCTCTGCATCAGACATTATTTGATGTGACGTCTTCACAACTTGTGCAATGTGGCTGCTGAATTTCAGGTCCTTGTCTGCCATCACTGCTCCCAGATCTCTCATCTCCTCTACCTCCTGTAAAATTTCTCCACTAAGTGTATACTTTGCATCCCATCATTGCTTACCAAATTTTAAAACTTTGCAACATTGAACTGCCAGTTCCACTTACCTGCCCATTCAGGCAAATCTATTCAAGTCCTCCTGTAAGGCCATAACATCTGCTTGACTTTGCATTGCTCTCCCCACTTTTGCAAACAGCTGCATATCACCAGTTAAACCATCCCATTCATTAATATACAAATTGAATAGTGGTCCCAAAACTGATCCCTATGGCACACCACTACTACGCCAAGATTATTCATTCCCTCAAATATCTCCTACTCCTCACTCACAATTAAGCCATCCTTTATATCTAAGTTCCTCATGATTCCACCCTGATGAGGATGAAACACCCTTATAAATTGATCACCGAATATCTCAACGTCTTCTGCAGTGGTTACCATTTTCATCCATTAACATCATCTTACCATAATTATTCTTCTTTTTACTTGCCATTAACAGCTATTAAGAAACAGTTATTACTTAAGACAACATGTGATGGAGGGAACTTGTAATTTAAATTTTTGGAGAATTTGTCTACCTCCAAGCCATTTTGCCTCCAATTGGAGAGTGACCATTCATTGTCATTCTGGGATGTGTTCAGGTATGCTGAATCTTCATAAATTCTTTCAGTTAAGAAAGGATTTATGCAGAATTACAGATCTGGAGATTATGTTAAACTAAGGGAGACATTCTGGAGTAATGTCACAGCATGAGAATCTGCAAAGGTAGGATATTTGCAATGCATAGGAATTAATCAAGGGATATTAAGGAAGCAGTATCAGACTGTGTTCCTGAGGTTAGGAAAATGAAACAGGTGGGCATCAAATGGAGGAGTAGCTGCATTAAGCAATAACTATAAAAGAAGAAATGCTGTAGAAGGAATATAAGATGAAGTGCAATCAACATATTCATGAACCGGCAAGAAAAGTTACCAATGTGGTAAGGAAGGCAAAAGCAAATTTATAAAATGAAATTAGCTGCACAAGCTAAAAGGAATCCTTAAGAGTTCTTTCACCATGTAGCCAATAAGAGGAAAAATGACTATTGAGAGATATCTTTAGGCACCTATTGGTAACAGAACCTAAAGAAATTATTGAGTGATTATTTTGCAAAGATTTATCATCAGGATATAGATAAATCAGTGTCTGAATGTTGACAGGCACTGATGTGAGCTTTGAGGTGGACAAGGAGGTGCTTCAGAATATTGCCAAATCTCAATGAGAATTCTACCACACGACTGGATCGAATATTGGCATGTGTGTTTGTGTTGCATGAATGTGCAAGAGAATCGGCCTTACAGTTCACCATGCTACTTAATTTCTCAGCTTTAGCAGTCTCAAAAAAGT
Organism: Typopeltis vanoorti; assembly: GCF_054136105.1. NCBI lineage: Eukaryota > Metazoa > Arthropoda > Arachnida > Uropygi > Thelyphonidae > Typopeltis > Typopeltis vanoorti. The sequence goes on along the minus strand of NC_143571.1, from coordinate 60,964,432 downwards.
GGAAGAAGGGTAAGATAGTGCTGTTATTTAAAGGTGGACTCAAAGCAAGGGTTGAAAATTACAGACCTATTACTATCTCAGGAGTGATAGCTAAGGTTGGTTAAGCCAGAATTCAAGAATGAGTGAATAAAAATATGATACTTTATAGAGGTCAACATGCCTTTGTTAAGGGGAGGTCTTGCCTTAGCAGGTTACTGTTCTGTAATAAAGTGAAAGTAGAGGTGTATAAAGGCAATGCCTGCACCATGAAATTCTTGGATTTTGCTGAAGCATTTGATAGGATACCACATGATAAATATCTGTTAAGTTAAACTTCTGTTAAGTAAGAGGACTTCAACTTAACCCTAGCAAGACAAAAATTATGGCTTTCAAAGGAAATACAAACAGGGAAACTCTTGAGAAACAAGTGTATTTTAATGGAGAAAGAATTGAGGAAGTCAGTGAGTTTGAATACCTGGGATCCATTATTAATGTGAGGAATTGCTGTTCAGTTCTCCATGGTAACAAAGTTGAGGATTTTAGATGCAGTTGCTTTTCTCACAGTGACTTATGGATGTGAGACTTGGAACCTAAAGAAGTCAGATAAGATAAGGATAGCTGTTTTTGAGATGTCTGTCATGAAGGCTATTGAGGATATCATATACTGAAAGGCATACAAACAAATGGGTATTAGAAAAGATTAGCAGAACTTTAAGGCTGCTTAAGAATATTGACAGAAGAAAGTTAAAATATTTTGGACACACTGAAAGAAGGGAAAGAGGACTTCTCAGAACAGTAATAGAAGATAAAATTCCTGGAAAAAGAGGAAGGGGTAGACCATCAATGAGATGGATGGACATTGTGTGTGTGTGTGGAGTGATTGAGTGATTGATCTTCAGAGAGTTGAAGCATCCAGAAAAGCATACAGCAGGACTACACGGCGAGGCCTGATGTGGCACATCACCGAGCATCGGAGTGACATACAGCATCTGTGGATGCCCAATGAACATATAAGATGTTCACTGGGCATCCATCATAAAATACGAGATGGTTGTTAGACAGATATCAAAGAGTAGTGAATGATGGAGTATTAAGATTAATCAGGTGATTAGTGGTATGCTACAAGGGTCTATTTATAGTCAACTGTTGTTTAATGAGTTATTTTTAGTTGTTTGCTGATGATGCTAAGCTAGGGATGGAAATGGTAAATAAAAGAGGTATAGAGATCCTTCAGGATGATTGAATAAGCTGAACAAAGAATCATGGTTTTCTTTCAGTATTGCAGAATGTGGAGTTTGAAACTTTTTTCAATTCAAAGCGCCTATTTATATATTATAATGATGGAATTTCACTTCTGGGAACTGTTGAGGCCCATGCATGTGCGATTTGGGGATTATGTTTAACAGGGAACAGAGGTCATATTGCAAAAATCGGCAAAACTGAGGCTCATCACTTGGCTGCTTAAACACACAGACTAGTGTGTGTGTGGGGGGGGGGGGAATCATTATCCCTCATTATAAGACTTATGTCTACATCTTGACTCCTATGCTCAGATTTAGTTGCTTGAATTTCTTGGGAATGGTGAAATAGTTGCAAGGGTTCAGACAAGGTGACCAAGTTGGTGTTGGGTGTATAAATCTGCTGGCCCACCCTGGAGTATACCATATTTATTGCACCTGTAACATACCATACATAGGGGAAACAGGATGCACAATTCCTATCAGACAAAAAGAACATAAATGACACATTAAATATAATAATTATGGCGAAGCTGGCCTTTCTGATCATGACCTGAACACTTTACATAGAATTGACTGGAAAAACAACTATCTGTAAGAAAGAATGTTTATTCATGTCATCATAAATAGAATTTAGCCTGATGTAGTTTCTAAATAATTAATTTTTTTTTTCCACTAGAGGTTATGCCAATAGAATAACCTGTGATCAAATAATTGTTTCTCTAGCTTATTGTATGTAATGTAACTCAGCTTGTCCTGTATATTTGTATATGCTGCAGATGATCTTAAAATGAAGATTGAAACATCAGGAAATTCAAAGAGTTATTTATAATGTGGACCGCAGAGTTTGGTGGATAGAAGAAGGAGAGGTGATATGATTGAGACTTTTAAACTGTTCAGAGGTGGTTACAGGGTTGACACTGGGGAGTTCTTTCGCTTGGTTGAACAGCGGGAAGGAGTGATGACAAGAGGCCATCCCTGGAAGTTACGAAAGGAAACTGTGAGCAAGAGGGTGAGGAATGGTTTCTTTGCATGGAGGGTGGTTGAACTGTGGAATGCATTGCCTAATGGAGTGGTGAGAGCGAGAACGGTCAATGAGTTTAAGGAGTGGTATGATAGACTTTGTGTTTCTTAGGGGGGGGACCTCCCCTCGATGAGTCTTGACAGACTTTATGTTCTTAGGAAGGACTTCCCACGTTGAGTCTTTTTAACTCCATGGAGGCCTGAATAATAATAATAATAATAATAATAATACAGTTGTAAAGTCCATAATTTCTAAAATTAATGCTGATCACTGTGCAACACTAAAAGAAAGGATTACGTGTATAAGTGTTTCATATGAGGGGTTAGATTGAAGATTTGTGGATTACAAAAATTGGTTGATAGACAGAGGATATGATAGAAACATACAAGCTGCTAAAATGGTTTGTTTTACAGAATGGGTAGGGGAAATTTTTTCAATATATGGCAGGAGGAGAAAGAACAAGCAGAGATCATTGGAAAATGAATAAAAGTGTAGTTAGTGGGGATGTGAAGTTTAGATTTTTTGCTATGAGGGGTGGTGAATGGGATGCCTCAGGTGGATGAAAGAATGAGAGGTATGATAAGTATTATGTTAATAATGGCACTCTGGGCCTCTCGAGGTGAGTTTTTTGACGTACTGCAGTATGAGAGGTATAGTGTGAATAATGTTTTGCATGGGCCTCCATGAAGATACCTAGTTGAGCAGTGTGCCAGATGATAATAGCAAATGAAAAAGTAAAAAATGAACGAATGCTTAAAAAGAAAAAAAAAATAACACTTACAGTTACATAAAGCATTACATGTCTAATTGGAAGAACTCTAATTTAATTAATTTTTTTTCTACAATTCACTCCATTTCATTTTCAAAGCAGAACAGTATTTTGGATAACTACAGTGGTAAAATATGGTCACTGAGTTTTATAGCCCCTTCCTTTTTTTTAAAATTAGATATGGTAATAATTTAATCAAGGAAAGAGTAGAATATAAACAGGAATTATATAAAATGACTCAGTGATTATATCTGCTCTACAATGGCAACTATTAAAATTAAATTTATTTACTATATTATTTGACTTACTGCTGTTAAAACTGACAAGATAAATTACATTTAAGTGATGAGTATTCAGTTATTTTTATTACTAGCTAAGTAAAACTAAGTTAAAATTTTATGTGGGCAATGTAATATGAAATTACATTGCCCACTTTATTTTTTTAAATAAAATTTAAATTAGTGGCATAGAAGTAAAAAAAAAAAGTATATTAGTAATGCCAGTAAAATATTTTTAAATTACTGGCATAAAAGTAAAAAAAATGTATTTATTTTTAATGTTTTATTCTATTTTACATTAATGCTGAAAATATTAGGATGAATAAATTGACACTTTTTGACATTAAACTGGCACAAAATATCTTCTGCCCATACTGTCAGCTGCTCTATTTAAATCACTCCTGCAAGCTCTCTACACTGCATTTGATTAACTATTACACTATCGAATTTTCAACTATCAGCAAACAACCGAATATTTCATTTCAAATAATATCCTATATCAAGTAGTGGTCCAAGCACAGAGTCTTACAGCACACCACTAGTAACTTGCTCTCTCCTAGATTCTGCTCCTTCATTTGCTATCCATTAGTATCTGTCCATCAGCCACTCTCATATCTATACTGCAAGCTTCATATCCATCCCCATTTGTTCCAATTTGCATAAAAGAGTTACATGTGATATCCTGAAGTGTCTTTTGCAAAATCTAGCAGAATCATCATGTAGCCATTCTCTTTATCCAACTTAACTGTTCACTCTATTATAAAAAGTCAGTAAATTACCAAGGCATGATCTACTCCAAAGCCATGCTTTCTTCCTTAGTCTCATATTCTTATCCACTCAATCATCAATTCTCTCTTTGACAAAATTTTCCAATATCTTTATCCCCCACTCCTGAGATAATAATTGGTCATAACTGGTCTATAATTTGTTCTTTATCGTCTTGGAACTTCTTTTATGCAACAGAAGTTGACTTAATTTAAACAGCTCAGCCAGATGTAATCCCAATTATTTTGCACATCCTCATAATGTACAAGATAATATCCCATCTAATCTCACAGCCATATTTACATTGAGATTCTGCAATATCCTAAGTACTTCTAATTCATCCACCTCTATTCTCACATCAGTATATATATATCATATCTGTTAGAGCAACATCCTCACTTCGATGACAGGCCCTTGCAAAGTGGTCACAGTTATTTATTCAACTATTTCGTCTTCTGTTACTTTGCTACTATAAGCACTTGTTAAAGTTATCCTTCCACATTCATCTTCCTTTTACTTGCTATATAGCAAAAGAACTCTGGATTTTCTTTGGCCTTCTTGGATAATTTCTCATAATCTGATTTTGCATTCCTTATCATGCTGGCTACCTATCTTGCTTGTACCTTGTACTGCTTGTGAGCTTGCCTATTGCTTTTCTCCTTTTGCATGGAGGGTGGTTGAGCCATGGAATGCATTGCCTGATGGAGTGGTGAGAGCGAGAATCAATGAGTTTAAGGAGTGGTATGATAGACTTTGTGTTTCTTGGGGGGGGGGGGCCTCCCCTTGATAGACTGTGTTTCTTAGGAAGGACCTCCCACGATGAGTCTTTTGACTCCATGGAGGCCTGAATAATAATAATATCCTCTACAACATTTTTTTCTTTTGCTGCTAATGCTTAATGATACTAGTCATCCATCTAATTCCTACTTGAATTATCCTCCTGATATTGAGTACTCAATCTGATATTCACTCATTCTTTTGAATATTTAAATCCTTTTGTACTTTTATTTTTAAACAAATAAGTATGCTCAGGCGTTTCACAAAAATAGAGTCCCATTTCGTCTGTATTGTAAATATCCGTGGGAGAAAATTCAGAAGATTCTTAATCCAAGCATCAGCTGATAAAAAATCAGCACTTTTTTCTTCATCATGAATACGCTTGTACCCAATATTCTCTCGCTTTTTCCACCTGTTAACTATTCATCAGTTGCAATGAAATTTTCTTTGCCCATTATTTTTGCAAGTTCTGCTTTTTGAAGTATCAAAGCCCATTAATCGGAGCATTCTTTTCACGAACATTACTAAACCAAATTTTTAATGCTTATTCAACTTGAGTATCCTTACCAGATCGGGCTCTCTTCTGATCCATTTTCTCATTAGTAAGAGCTGAAGTTTCAATGTTTGATCTGTTTTTTTAAGATCTAACATAAGAGTGGTTGTGAAATTTTTAAATGTACAGCTGCACTATGCTGACTCATTTTGGGCAACTTATTATAGCACTCCAAAATTCTTTACTTTTCTTCAAAAGATAAATTTTTAAGTTTTTTACTTGCTTCTGCCAAAATGCTAAGGGCTGTTTTATTGAGCACTTAACATCAAATTCACTTACTGAAAGAGAGAGAGAGAGAGCATGAAAATAAACTCGAAAAATCACAATTCGACTGTATTTATACCCACCTATTTAAGGGGAAGATTTAAGATTTATGGAAGATTAAGATTATAAAAAGATACCCACTTGCATTTGCCTGGAAGATATAAGATTTATGGAAGAATAAGATTAAACGAAGATTAACACAAAAGTCAGATTTCGATAAATATTCTTTGTCAAATTTCTCCTGATTAACCCTTGAAGTTCTTAATTCTGAGATGCAAAAGTCTAAACATGCAAGGTTTTGATGACAATAATCAGAACTTTGATTATAAGACGGATTATTTTTAATTAATTTTAAATGGTGTTTTGGGACCGACTGATTTAGATAACAATAGCCAACTGATAATAGTATCTGAAATCACAATAAGGGAATTCTACTGTACATATTTTAGCCAAAAGGAAAAAACATCAATGTATATTTTGTCCTGTGGTCTTGTCACATGCATATCTTCCTGATATATTATTATCATCATCTGGCTGTATTTCATCTGTTATCATCAGCAGTATCTCCTTCTCTTGTCTGTTTTTCTCTATTCTCCCTGAAATTACTATACCCTTACATTCTATCCTTGTAACTAAATTAGCTATATCAGCCAAGTCGTACTAATGCTTCTTTTAGTAAGGTTGCACCAACCAATGCCCAAAACTCCTTACTCTTGTTTCTAATCTATCTAGTATTAATATACATAAACTGTAGCATCATTTTTGATGTCTGACTACCTTTATATCTTATACTGACTATTCAGTGGACTGTACCTTGTACAGTCCATTCAAATGTATTATTATTATTATTATTCAGGCCTCCATGGAGTCAAAAGACTCATCGTGGGAGGTCCTTCCTAAGAAACACAAAATCTATCAAGACTCATTGAGGGGAGGTCCACCCCTGAGAAACACAAAGTCTATCATACCACTCTTTAAACTCATTGACTGTTCTTGCTCTCACCACTCCATCAGGCAATGCATTCCATGGTTCAACCACCTCCATGCAAAGAAACCACTCTAGTCATTCTTATAATGATGAACCTAATGGCTGTCCAAACACACACACCACATCATCATCAACTGTAATAGCTTGAGATTTTTCTGACTTTGCATTTCCATATACTCAGTGAATAATGCTTTTTTTGACACACCCAACTCCAAATCCATTTAAGTGCAATCTATCCACTTTATACAGGTCCTTTTCCATCCTTTATATCTTACCTTTATACCTTATACTGACTATTCAATGGAACGTACCTTGTACAGTCCATTCAAATGTTTCACTTGAAGACTAGTCATTCTTATACTGATGTACCTCATGGGTGTCCTCACACACACGCACACATATACATCATCATCAACTGTTATAGCTTGAGATTTTTCTGACTTTGCATTTCCATATACTCAGTAAATAATGCTTTTTTTGACACACCCAACTCCAAATCCAAAAGGAAAAAACATCAATATTGCAATCCATCAACATTATATAAGTCCTTTTCCATCCATTAAATTCATTCCATAGATTTTAAAATTCCATACCATTCTGTCTGCACAACCTATTCATTTTTGATCACTGCCAGCCTCCCCTCACCTCTATCATAGTGTGGCAGTAGACTTACAATCTTTATGGTCTTTCTTGTTCTTCTTCTTCCATAATGCTTTTATATATTCTCTCATACAATATTTTTTACCTATCAAGTCATTACTGCTAGTCAAAACATCAGTTCTTTCATTTTACCTCTTTTCATCCTGACAGCTTTCACTAATACTATTAATTTTCATACCAAGGAAACAAGATTTAGTCACTCTCTCTCATTAGCTACTACTATCAGAGAATCACCATAAAAAAATTTCTCCTTACTCTCCTCTTGCTTGGTCATGTTCTTGTTTCTTACTTCACAACTTTTTTTTTCTTCTCTATCAGTTGCCTGCAGTTTCTGCAATTGTTTGATCTTCCACTCTGTCCTGCCCTGTAAAAGACTCCACATAAACATGCTATTTCTTTCAAGAGATCCTCTTCATCCTTCCAACCTTCCACCACTGCACTTTCAACAATATTGCCAACACAACATTTCTGGACTTTTGGAAATATCCTCTACTTCACTATCACGTTTTGCTCTCTCTCTCTCTCTCTTCACACAACTGGTACCTGCTCTCAAAAGACTTCCTGAATATTTGCTCACAATTCTCACTTTCCTCCCACAAATCTTTCAAGCTTGGCAATGAATACCTCTCTTACATACTGCACTGAACAAAAACTCCAGAAAAAGTTGCACACCATAACTTTTGCATGGACTAGAAAGCACAACTGTTATTTATAAGTGGGCAAGTTTTTTGCATTTGGGCCTTTTAAAATAAAATTTTCATTTATTTATAAAACAACCCTTGAGTATATCTACACTATAAAATTCACTAAAAATTTTTCATTATAAAAATCAGTATAACATTCATTCCAAGAGAAAAATTCAGTATACTTTTTTTTTTTTTTTTTTTTTTTTTTAATGCCTTAGTGTTATTAAAAAACCATGACTTGGATAATAGGTGGAAATTCTGAATAGAGTTGAGAACAAAGGTTTTCATTTCAGCAAGAATACTTTCAGTAATTTGACTGGAGCAAGTGTTATTATCAGAAGCATGGAAGTAGTAGTTTGATCATGGAAAGGATATGATAGTCATCATGTCTTTTCAGCCTACAACAACAACAATACTTGGTGCTGTTGTACTATCAAGTACACAAAGCACAAAGTCAAAAATTACCAAGGGAAGGGTGTTATATGGAAGAGGAAACTTGCACAAGATTATGGTTCTGAGTTACTAAAAGGTGACCTCTACTGTATTGGAAGGAGACCTTATTAAAAAAAAAAAAGATTAAGGATGTTAGGAGAGTGGAGGAGTTTAAATGCCAGGTGGATGATTAATACTGGGTACAGCAAATACATCTCTTCCAGCATGATCAGTGAAATTGGAAAAGAGAAGCCAGTTATGGTGAAAGCTACCTGGGGGTTACTTTAATGTCCACACAAAAAGTGAGGATAGAAAGACTATGATACCAAAAAATTAGCCTTTGTAGCTCAGTAGCAATGATGTCTTTTGAATGAAAGACCTGGGTTTAAATCTCATCTTTAACCACTGACTCACTGAAGGTGAGTCAGTGGTTAAATTCAGCTTGGGCCCCGGCCTTGGAACCTTTTTATTCACTGGGCATGGACCTGGAATATTTTTCTGTTTTGTGACATTTCTCCCTTTATGGTAATTATGTCAACATTATCATGTTATTATTCAACAATTGTTTACAATTTTGAATGTGTACAAGGGTGATCTAAAACGTTCTCAGCCTTGACCATAGGATGGCAACACTATCGGCACAATTTTTTTTTCTAAGTTGGTACATCTGTCATAAGCATCCATTGTGAAATCGCAAGTCATTCTATCAAGTAGTTTGTTTTATACATCTGAAGCCAAATTGTTGTCTGTATCCCTTGAAATGATTAAAATTGAGTATTGTGCAGTTATAAAATTCTTTGTAAAAGAAGGTTTAACACCAAAAGAAATTCATTCGAAGTTCATAAAGGTTTATGGGCACTCTTCTCCTTCGTTTTCGACAATTAAGAAATGGGCTGCCAAGTTTAAACGTGACTGTACCAGCCTTGAAGATGATCCACGTGAAGGATGTCCAAAAAGTGTAACACCACCAGAAATCATTGATCAAGCGCACGATATCGTATTGGATGACTGGCGAGTCAAAGTGCTTGAAATTGCTGAGATTATAGGCATTTCAAAAGAACGTGTAGGATATATTTTGCATGAAGAATTGCAAATGAAAAAGCTTTGCACAAGATGGGTGCTGCACTAGCTCACAGCCGATTCAAAAACTCCAATTTAACTCCACCACAATAAATAAATTGATTAAATTTTAAAAAATGTTGCGACAATCTAGCAATATCCTCACATTTATGATCCTTACTTTAAGGGCCCTGGAGCTTATCCATTTAGAATTTAACTGAAGTGAGTTATCAGACCCATATGGGTATGGCAGGGTTTTTCCTCTTAAAAAGATGTTTATTTTTATTTATTTATTTTTAACATGCAAAACAAGCAAACCAGCCAGAAAATACCCAATAGCAACACATTGTTTTAATAAGATGATGCTATACATGCCCATATGGGTCTCACATCTGTCTTATCAAAATAAGCTAATTAACTTGCCCATTAGAGGGTAAAGTTAATTAGCTTATTTTGCAGCATGTGGTGAGATAATATTAAAATGGTAAATTTGATATTAATTATTAAGGATTTTATTATAAATTTAGAATATATTTAGCAAGAGTTAGTTGTGACTGAGTTGTGTCTGTGTTTTGAAGTTTTTCAGTGTGAATTAATTTTCTGATATATGTTTTGCTCTAGTGCTTCTTTCTATCAATTATTATGGCTATTATTCCTCTATTTATTGACATATTGAACAGCCTACCACAATTTAAGGATTACATTTTACACAATATCATACAAGATTTTGTAGCATCCCGCAGCATGTACAGAGGGTTAAAGATATATAGAAGTGCATGAGAATAAATTTCAAATACTAATACTCCAGAAGTCAATAAGGCAGCAGTAGGATTGGAACAGATTTACCATGTTTTAAGAGAACATTCTAAGGAACTAACAGCTCCACTGACCTAGTGTTCAATGAAAGTCCACTGGGAAAGTGGACAAAGACAGAAAAAAAGGTATCAAACTGTAGACTAGTTTGTATTTCTTCTGTAGCTGTTAAGCTTTTGGAGAAATTAGTATGAGATCATATACAAAACTGTGCAGATGAGGGTAATATTATCTGTGAAGGTCAGTATGGATTTTGCTCTCATTACATTATTGTAATGAGAGCAGTTAATGAGAAAAGACAGAAAGAAATATACAGGATGATCAAAATTAAAGTATCCCCGTTTAAGGCCTCGTGGAGCACCATCCACTGATCTAAATGCTGCAAAACTTTGCAAGAATACATTGTAGATCATGCAAAAAAGTGATATCAGTTCTACAAAAGAAAAAAAAAAGTAGTTCCAAAATTCACTAGCAGGAGCACTGTAAACCAAATGCATGGAATTTGCATATCATGCAACTTTGCAGGTGTCAGGAAGGTTTAAAATGATGGACATGGAATTTTTTCCTTCATTCTGGTTGTTAATGCCATTCACAGTTATGGCACTAACCTTCCCCAACATACTTTGCTCATGAAGCTGTACTACCTAAAAAATTACAATGCAGTTGCTGCTATCTCCATCTGCACTGTGATGAATGATTAGTCATTTTGAAGAAATGGGATCATTGGGAGTAAGACCTGGCAGAGATCGCAAACCAATTAGCTCACAACAAGTGAATGAAGTTGCTCCTGCCATTGTGGAGTAGGCCATGAATAACAGCATTGATTCCTGTAGTGCACATGCTGTATCAAGACACATGGATGTGCCTTACACAACTGTCTGAAAAATTCTACAGAAGATTCTGCAGTTCTACCCATTCAAGATAACCCTGACACAGAAGCTGTGCCTGCAGGACTTTGAAAGTTGGCTGACGCTTTAACATTTCTTGCTCGAATGGAGTTGGATGGATGATTTTGTGGGGAGACGAGGCTCACTTTCACCTGAATGAAACCGTGAATACCCACTATGGGCTATGCAAAACTTGCATGCAATCCAACAAATTCCTTTGCATTCATTCACCCAAAGTCACTTTCAAGTGCAGTTTACAGCTTTGTTTATCATTGGACCATTTTTCTTTGAGAACATTTTCCAGTTGGGTCCCATGACATACTCAGTTACTGCCAAGAGGCATCACGATATAATAAACAATTTTGTTGTGCCACAGCTACAGCAGCAACATGTGTGCATGGATTCAGTCATTTTCATGCACATGGCCAATCATGCCCAATCTTGCAAGATTGGACCAATCCATACAGGAGGTTCTTCGAGAAAATTTCATGGAAGCCAGAGTGATTAGCGTGCGTTTCCCACTGCATTACCACCTTTTTCACCTGATCTGATCCCTCCTGTGGCTTCTAGCTCTGGGGATTTCTCAAAGACAGGGTTTATCAGGATCATCTTTATAACTTGCCAGCACTTAAAGATAGCATAACACAGCATCAGTCCTACCCAGCTGTGTTCTGCTGTTGAACATGCTTTGCAAAAGATGCAGTTTGTGGGCACCTGGAAGGGCAGCACATCAAACAGCACAGCCTGTGAATGCATAATGGAAGTGAATAAAAATGCGTTATTTATGCTTGTATCGCTTTCCCCTTCTTACACATAGAAAAATTACTACATCTACATACGGTATATCATACAGTGTCCCTGATGGTGAATTTTATAACTACTTTTTTTTTTTACTTCTCAGATATCTCTTCTGCATGATGCACATTGTATTTCTGCAAAGTTTTGTAGATCACTGGGTAGTGCCAAACAAGGTCTTAAACAGGGATACTTTAATTTTGATCACTCAATATTTCTCTCAATGTTCTAGAATGCCGTTCTTTCCAAACAGCGCATCCCCTTTTTTATACAGTTTAATACTCAGATATATAATCAGAAAAGGAATAACTAATGTTAGTTCTTTTACTTTTAAGTTTTCTTTATATTGTAAAATAATGGCAATTGAAGAATCTGTCTTCAATTCTTTTCATATATATTCTTTTGCCATCATTCACTTCTTAGTTATTTCTTTATTTGATTTTCTATATTTACATAAATTTTTAATCTTTTTCATTTTTAATTAACTCTTTCAGAAATGAAATTAAGTGAAGTGAAATGAAAATCTATTCGTGAATCATCTATTCTCTCCCTCCCCCTTTTCTCTGGAGGTATTAGATCTGATGTTGTGTACATTATTTCTTGAAATCATTCTAAGTCTTCATAATTACACTTACTTTTTTCTTCTTTCACAGATTCCATCAGGAACATTGGGAGTCTGTAAATGCTTTTCATCGATTCCTTATTATTATTATTATTATTAAACAAGACCTCATGGAGTCAAAGACTCATCTAGGAGGTCCTTTTATCTCTCACACATCTCATCATACCGGGTCTTAAACACATTCAAACTCCTTGCAGACACCACACTCTCAGGCAAGGCATTCCAATCATTCACAACTCTGCATGAAAAAAACCTGCCTCTCACCGTCTTTATACAGTTTCCAGGGATGACCTCTGGTTCTCCCCTGATCTCCCACTATTCTCTGTAGAACTTCTCCAACATTGATCCTATAACAACCCCTTACCAACTTGTAGGTCTCTATCATATCTCCCCTCTTCCTTCTCTCCACTAGACTCTGCAAATTACATCTTTTCAATCTTTCCTCATACTCGACATTCCAGAGGTCAGAAACTACCTTAGTCAGTCGCCTTTGGACCCTTTCCAACATCTCTTCATCCTTCTGAAAACCAGGTGACCAAATCTGGGCACAATAGTCCATGTGTGGCCTAATCAAAGCCTTATACAAAGGAACAAGAATCTCCCTACTTCTACACGTCAGTGTCCTCCTCATCATTCCCAAAAGTCTTTGTGTTGTCTTCACAATTTTGGCAATGTGTCCCCTAAATTTTAGATCCTTATCCACTATCACTCCCAGATCTCTTATTTTCTCTACTTCCAACAATATATTCTCACCAAGCATAAATTCTGCATCCCATCTTTGTTTTCCAAATTTTAAAACCTTACATTTTGCAACATTGAACTCACATCCCCATTTGCTTGCCCAATCACTCAATTTATTCAAGTCTTCTTGCAAGGCCACAACATCTTCACTACTCTTTATGGTTCGTCTCAATTTTGCATCATCTACAAACAACCGAATATCTCCATTCAAATCTTCGCCAATATCATTAATATACAAGTTAAATAGTAATGGCCCTAAAACAGATCCCTGAGGCACTCCACTAGTGACTTTCCTTTTCCTGGATATTGCACCCCCATACACAACTTGTTGATACCTATCAGATAGCCAGTCTCCAATCCAATGCACTAATCTAATATCCAACCCCATCTGCTCTAGTTTGACTGTCAACTTATCATGAGGTACTCTATCAAAAGCTTTTGCGAAATCCAAGTATATTACTGTGTATCCTTCTCCTCTGTCCAAGGAAGCAGTCACTTTATTGTAATAAGTAAGCAGATTACTAAAACACGATCTCCCTTTAGCAAATCCATGCTGTCCATCAAAGATTATACCATTGTTGTCAACCCAACTCTGGATCCTAGTTCTCACAAGCTTCTCCAACAACTTAACCACAACACCTGATACACAGATAGGCCTATAGTTTGATGCTTGAGTTCGATCACCTCCTTTATGAAGTGGCACAATCTTGCCCTCCTTCCAATCTTTAGGGACTTGACCAAGTGCAAGACTCGTATTAAAAAAATATGTCAAGGCAGGTGTCAATTCTCTGGCACATTCCTTCAGAATACGCGGTGATATATCATCAAGTCCCACAGCCTTATTTACATCTAGTTTACTCAACTCCCCAAACACCTCTTGCTCACTTACAGTCAGTCTCTCCTCCCCATCATCAACTGCTCTTAATCTCTCCATGAAGTCACAATCACAAGATTGAAAGACCTTTCTGAATTGCTTATTAAGTATCTCCACCACACATTCTGCAACAGCTGTCTTTATACCATTTTCTCCAATCAATGTCATCCTTCCATAATCATTCTTTCTTTTGCTAGCTACATACTGAAAGAACTCCCTAGGATTCTTTTTAGCTTCATTAGCTAACTGCTGTTCATACCTCTCTTTAGCTACTCTCACCAACCAAGTCACCCTCCTTGCCTGGTCTTTGTAGACCTCATGAAATTGGTTACTTCCACTTCTCTTATGCTGCCTCCACAATGCCCTTTTTCTCTGTATTGCATGCTTAATCTCTTTATTCATCCATCTCACACCTACCTTATTTAACCTTCTCACCCGTGGTATACATTTAGACAATGCATCCACTAAATATTTTTTGAAAATCCCCCAAGCCTGCATTGATCTCTTTTCCAGCTAACTCCTCATTCCATGCTACACCTGCAAGCTGTCTCCTGAGCTCTTCATAATCACCCCCCCCCCTTGTAGTTCCACATATACCCTTTTTTCACAGGGGTCCTTGCACTGCTGGCAACCACCCAAGTAATCACCTCATGGTCACTTTCACCAATTGGTGGATGATTTGATACCTCATTGATAATTACATCCTTGCTATTGATCTTAGGTCAGCAAAACATTCTTCTCACATTCTATTAAAGTCAATCTCCTCCTCCGTGTATTTTTTAGGGTGGCCAGGCTCTTTATTTCCTTGTGGATTCCATTCCAGGGCTCATGGCGGATTGCTTCATGATCTTTCTGAAGTGTATCTCCAATCCACCTAAATTTTCTGATTTGGCTGATTTTTGCTGATTTGTTCTTTTTCCAGAGGCCTTCGTTAGTAATAATTTGTGGCCACGAAATTCAAAGTATGCTCTGCAGACATCATTTTATGAATGTTTGTAGTTCTCTTTGTATTTTCTTTGAAACTAGCCATATTTCACATCCATATAAAAGATATTAAAATATTAAAATTTGTATTCTCCATATTCACTGCATTAAATATTTTTAATTTTGTATCTGTGAAAATGAAGAATATTTTTCATTTTCCATGCTCTACTAAGTTTAGCATCTGCTAAAATCCTTAAGAATTTTATTTTGAATCTTATGTCAACATCTCTAGTTGCTCCTCCATCTTTAGATTAAAAAAGTGCTGAGATATGTAAAATGTCAACAGTTTCAAATTTTCCATTTTCAATTGCACTTGGTGCCTTGTTGTTCAACATTGATTCTAATTTTTTTGCTTTGTATTTATTTTCAAACTGACTTCCAGTGATTCTTCTTGTAATGTGGTTAGTTTGTTTTGGATATCTGCATGTCTGTGAGCAATTAGACATACATCATCTGCATAGTCTAGATCACCTAAAGTTTTATTTACTTTCCATGATATTCCTTTGGCATGTTTCATTGCTGTCTGTTCTAGAACTTGATCTAGCACCAGTATAAATAATAAGAGAGATAGCAGACATCCTTGTCACACTCCAGATACAGTTTGAAAGGATTGTGACATATATCCATCATGCAGCATCTGGCTGCATGATGGATATCTGTCACACTGGAATTTGTTATATTCTTCCTGTATGTGGTTTATTATCTTCTGTGGTATTCCTTTGTTTTGAAGTGTAGTCCACATACAATCTCTAGCAATGGAGTTGCTAGAGATTGTATTTAACTCTCCTTTATGTTTGGTGCTTATAGATTATGAAAAAGCCATAAACACCAAACATAAAGGAGAGTTAAATTCACCTGACTGTTTCATTATTAAAGTGTTAATATGGTCTATACATGATCTATGTATTGACAAAAGAGTGCTCTTTCATCGAGACATTGCACCGTCCCACACATCGGCCGTCGGCAAAATTGCATGAATCGAGGTTCAAATTGGTTCCACATCCACCTTATTCTCCGGATTTGGCCCCGTGTGACTTCTTCTTGTTTCCAAATTTAAAAATTTCGCTCGGTGTGAAAAAAACTTTCTTCGAACAAGGATGTCATCAAGGCTGTCAATGACTATTTTGCACAATTTGACAAATCTTACTTTTTAGATGGGATTAAAAAAATTGGAAAATCGCTGGACCAAATGTGTAGACCTCGATGGAGATCTACACACATTTGGTCCAGACTTTTCAAACAACCCTCATATTTGGCCTAAAACCAGACTGCTCTCTTCTCGTGCCCTCATCTAAAATATTATAAAGAATCTTGAAAGAATAATTTTGCAGAAAATTTTGCTAATGACACATAACAGGTTTATGTTCCTCCGATTATTACAGTTTCCGAAATCTCCTTTCTTTGGTATTTTTATTATTCCTGTATTCCAATCCCTGGGGAATATCTCTTTTCCCCAGATATCTTGTAATAATGAGTAGAGCATATCTTGTGATTGTTGTCATGTCAGATTTTAGAACCTCTTTCGTGATACCATTATGTATTGCTGCTTTCCCATTTTTCATTTCTTAATAGCTTCTTTTTTTTTTTTAATCTCCAATTTAGATGGTGGGCTGGTATTAATTTTTAATCCATCTACTCCTTTTTTTTTCTGTTTGTATTCTTTCACTGTTATTGTTCAAGATTTGACTAAAATGTTGTCTACACCTTTCCAATTGTTCTTCTGCTGACACTAGAATTTTCCATTGAGATCCTTCACTGGGACATTCTTTTGCATGGCTTCTCTAGAACAACTTATAATACTGTGTAACACTCTGCTGTTATACTTGCCTGCAGCTTATGCCCTCGATGCCAGTTCTTCAAACCACTGCCATATATCTTTGCTAGCACTTCTTTCAACTTTTTTATTTAAAATCTCATATTTATCTTTTAAGTTCATTTTCCTTTTGGGGATATTTCTTGCACATAAAAATTCAGCTTTATTTATTTATTTTTTTTCATCTACTAGTTTCCAAGTTTCCATTGATACCCATTCTTCTTTCTTTCTCTTAGCATCTCCTAAAACATGTTCTCTGTATCATTAAGGATTTTATTTTTTTTTTACCTTTTTCCATTTAGCCTCTATATCACCATTCCTTATATCCTCTCCTCCATCAAATTTAATATCCATATTTTCAGTTAACTTTATTTTAAACTCATTGCAGAATTCAGCATTTTGTAATTTAGCAATATCAAATTTCCACCTATTAAATGTCTCCCCCCCCCCCCGTGATGATTTTTTCGAATATATAACTGCATTAGATCCTATTATTAGGTGATGATCTGAGCCGATATCAGCACTTCTTTTATTATGGACATCTAATAACATTTTCCTTCACCTTTGGCTGATGGCAACATGATCTGTTTGATTCTGTGTTTTGCCATCTGGTGACACCCAGGTTACTTTATGTATTCTCTTATGCTGGAAGATTGCGCCACCTATTGCTAAGTTATATTTGCCACACAGTTGTACCAACAATTCACTCTTTACATTTCTCTCTCCCAAACCACACTTGCCCGTTAAATTTACATTCTCTAGCCCCTCATTATTCATACCAACTTTAGCAATGAAGTCACCCATGAGAAGTATGCTCTCGTTACCATGTGTCATCATCATCAAGGTCTTATCAAGCAGACTGTAAAACTTTTCTTTTTCTTCAAAATGCATTCTGAGTTAGGCATAGCATTGAACAACTCTTAGTCTTCTAAATGTAGCCTTAAGATTTGCTGTTATTATTCATTCTGAAATTTATTCTCAACCAATCGTTACTTGACTAAATCTTTTGCTCATGAGGATTCCAACTCCATAATGATGTATATCGGTTATATTAGGCATCCGTGAATAAAAAAAACACATTTCCACTGGGAAAATTTATTTTACCAGTACTATTCCATCTTACTTTGCTAACCCCCAATAATTCAACTCTATATTTTTCCATCTCCTTTCTTAGATATGCTAAGATAGAGTGCTTTAACATTCCATTGGCCAATGTGTAAACTTAATTTTCCAAGCTTTACTCAATACCAAAGAATGTATCTGATGTCTGTATTTATCTGACTTGAAAACAGTATTTATTTTGGAGACTTGCAGGTTGTTATCCCACAAAGTCCCTATTCTGGTGGTAGGATACTACCTCAGCATCCAGACATACATTTTATACACAAGCATTTACTCTCATGTAAATGTTTTAGTTATACAGCTGATACCCAATCACCAGAGCCTCATTTGTGATAACAGATTATACCACGAGAAAGTGAGGGTGGTATTTGAGCAGGAGGAGCTATATGTTATCTATCATGAAGCCAAGGACTTCATAATATTATGCAATCGCCACCCCTTAGAACCCCACTTACTTTACTGCCCTCATTTTCCAAACCCCCATTTTAATTATGAAATAATTCTTTAAATATTATCTGTTTCTTTTGCATATTTAAATGAAACCTGTTCATCAGTTCCACTTTAGTCTTTGTTTTTATTGCTATTTTTTTTTTTTTTTGTTAACTTCAGTTTTATTTCTACTGTGGTGATTTCTTCCATGCAGTGTGCTATTAGTCATATTCAGTGTAAAGTTAGTGGCATGGAAAGTTTTGGCATGAAGACTGAATTTTATATTTGGCTCATCCTAGGAAATGTACTGTTAAAATTTATGTACATATTGAAAAATGAAAAAGAACTTTGGATTATGAGCATATTAGAAAGTACATAAAGTGTAATAAAAAAAATTGTACATTTGACAGTGATTTAACTCTTATTAACTGAAAATGTGAAATTTTTAGTTAATAAGAGTTATATGTGGAACTACAAGGTAAGTGATTATGGCAAGCTTGGGAGGCAGCTTGAAGTAGTGCCATAGCATAAGAATCTGCAAGGGAAGAATGTTAGCAGCATGTGAGAGATAGCTACATAAAGTTTTTTCTCACTCAGTTATCAAATAAATTATGATACACAAGAAATTATATTCTTGCTTTAATATACTCAAGCATAAGCAAACAAAGTTTGTGTATGAAGTATCTTCGCTACTTGTATATGGAAACAGTTGATTTCACACTAAGTTAGTGTGCCCTAGGGTTACTGGCATAATCAGGTAATTGGTTTTACCAAAGATGAATATACTGATGGGAGGAGAAATGGAGAGAGAGAAAGAGAGCTTTCAAGAGAACGAGAAGGAGCAAAGTGGGAGACTCCTGCTGTGAATAAATAAGATAGTATATATAAAGGAGAGCCTCCATTGTTATAGATGAGCTCTTTGGTTGGAAAGATCTGGATTAGTCCCAGATGCGAGGAACCTTTTTCCATTCTTTCAATCACATGCAGAGTAAGCTCATATGGAGGTAGTTTTTTTTTCTCACTCAGAACTGGCAAACTGGCCCTGTGAACACACAAATCTTACAGCCAAAAAATACTTGTCCTTATAGAATGCAGAAGAAGAGTGATATTTCAGTTGCATTAATTCATCATGACCCCCTATCTATCCTAAGGGGCAGAAGGGTTGAAGAAGATATATTTATTATTATTATGGGTGTCTCTATGGAGTCAGTAGACTCATCGTGGGAGATCCAAACTAGCAAACCAATATCTGTCATATCACTTCTTGAATTCATTTACAGACGAAGGAATATTGGATATATATATAAAGGAATATTGTTGTAGGCCTGGAAATATAGAGAGCAATCACTGAACTGTTTAGATAAATTGGTTTGGTAGATTAAAAAAAAATATATATATATACACATATATGTGTATGTATATCATGACACTTTTTTTTTCACCATTGGCATAAATTGAATAGCTTTCTGCTGTTTCAGTCATTACTATTCAACTTATTAATCACATGTATTTCATGTGGACTATCAGGGATATTCAGTTGTTTGTTGATAATGTTAAATTGGGAGAGAGATAAAAGGGATGATGCTAATGTCAGCATATGGAAAAGCAGTAATGATGAATTATTTATTCCTTAAAATATGGATTGGGAAGAGGAGATATATTTGTTGTTGGCAAGTGATCATAGGAGAGAGCTAAAAGGAGAGAAAGATTTCAGTCCAAAAAAGGAATATATTTGAAGCTATAAAGGCAGGTGATTATGGAAAACTCAGTGGTGAGTTTATATCAATACCCTGAGAATGCAATCTGTAAGGAAAAGTGTTTGAGAGAGCATAGGAATTGGTTAGAATATGTCTGACACAGACAATATACAAGAGTCATGAGAATGAGTAGGGTAAGAGTGATTTTATTTTATTATGGAGAACCCATCTAGGGATGCTGGTCAACCTATAGTACAATAGTACCATGAATGGGCAAGAAGAAACTTGTTTACATTTATCTTGAAGAACTGTGGATTGTGTTCCTTGGGAAACATAAGATGGCAGGTTGTTCCAGAGGACAGCAGTGGAAGAGATGAATGATGGATGAGGAGGAGAAATTTGTATTGTGAGTTTGGAGATACACTGTGAGGGATTGTTAATTAATTACTTACTGCATGCATTTGAACTGATTTGACGGAGAGTGGTGAATAGCAAAGTGAAAGTATTATTGATGCTAATTTTGATAAACAGTGGCTGTAGGAGTATTTGCAGAAAATGCAGGCAGCAGAAACTGAGCACCTGTGTGAAAGTGCATGAAGTGTATTAGTGAGTGAGGGATCATTGACAAGTCTGACTGCCCTTTTTTGTAATACGCTCATGCCAGGAGAGATTTAAGGTTAGAGTTATTCCAAGAAGATAAATCTCATCATGCATAATTATTTGGGTGTTGTCAAAAGTAAGGATGGAAGAAGCAGGGGGGGGTCTTTTTTGTGTGAAATAAGACAGAGTTATGTTTTGCTTGCGTTCAAATTGACAAGATTATCCAAACCCCATTGATGAATGTATTGGAGATCTGTATTTAAGGTGGTAATGGTTAAAGCTTTGGAGATTGTGGTGATATGTGCATTGTCAGGTTTGTTAAATGAAGTATATTTAGAAGATAAGTAACCATCCATCATCATTCAAGTGGAATGTCCAATCAGAAAGATGGTAGGCCAACTGCAGAAATCAGGCAGTAGACCAAATGATGGGAATTTACTTAACAGGCCTTTGTGCCAGACTCTGTCAACACCTTGGAGATACCAAGAGTGACCACTTGGGACTTGTCCCAAGTGGTCACTTGGGACAAATGAAAAATAAGACACAGGCCAGAAGAGTCACTAGTGTGGTAAGTAAAGCGAAACTGGAATATGAGAGGAGATTGGCCCTAAGATCCTAAGATTAAAGTTAAATGAAGTATATTTAGAAGATAAGTAACCATCCATCATCATTCAAGTGGAATGTCCAATCAGAAAGATGGTAGGCCAACTGCAGAAATCAGGCAGTAGACCAAATGATGGGAATTTACTTAACAGGCCTTTGTGCCAGACTCTGTCAACACCTTGGAGATACCAAGAGTGACCACTTGGGACTTGTCAAACTTTTCCATGGTATGCATCCAGATATGGATAATATAAATGAGCAGATTACCTGTTGAGTGACAGTGATGGGGGTCATTTATTAACTGAGAGAGTCTTCAAGATAGTGTAGCAGTTGAGTGTTGATGGCTCTTTCCTCTTTGGAAAGAACTGAAGCAAGAGAAATTAGACAGTAGTTTGAGGGTATAGATTTGTCTCCCTTTTTAGGGATAGGCTGAAATTGAGCTAATTGTCATGCTGCAGGGTAGATACCAGTGGTATAAAAGTGCAAAAAGATGACACAGAATAGGGATCAACAATGAAAAATAAGACACAGGCCAGAAGAGTCACTAGTGTGGTAAGTAAAGCGAAACTGGAATATGAGAGGAGATTGGCCCTAAGATCCAAAGAAAATCCTAGGGAATTTTTTAGCTATGTAGCCAGTAGGAGGAGAAATGACTGTGGAAGAATGATATTGTGGGATAAAAATGGGAATAGAGTGACTGATGCAGAGGACATAGTGGAATTGTTCAATGAACACTTTATTGGAGTATTTCATCCTAGGGGAGTCGGTTTTAATGCTAGAGGGATAGGGCTGGTTCGAGGTTTAGAGGTACAGGAGGAGAGATACTTACTACTCTGGATGTCAGTAAAGCTTTGGGACTGGATGGTATTTCACCACGAGTTTTGAGAGAATGTGCTAGGGAACTGACAGTGCCTTTAACCTGGCTTTTCAATGAAAGTCTGGCTGCGGGAAAGGTGCCCAGGGAATGGAAGGAAGGTAAGATAGTGCCATTGCATAAGGGTGGTAACAGAGTGGAAGTGTCTAATTATAGGCCAGTCTGTGTGTCATCAGTAGTTGTTAAGATCTTGGAGAAAGTAGTGAGGGACCGTATACAGCATTGGGCAGATGAGGGTAATGTTATCTGTGAGAGTCAACATGGATTTGTGAAAGGGCACTCTTGTTTTAGCAATATGCTAGCCTTTTATAATAAAGTTACAAGAACATTAGATGAGGGAAAGGCATATACTGCAATTTTCTTAGACTTAGCGAAGGCATTTGACAGAGTGCCACATGATAAGCTGATATTTAAGTTGCAGCACATGGGTCTGGATTGGCTGTCTGATAGGTATCAGAGAGTTGTGTATGGTGGAGCAGTTTCAAGGAGGCAGAGAGTTACAAGTGGGGTCCCACAGGGCTCAGTACTAGGACCTATATTGTTTAACCTTTATATCAATGACATTGCCAGTGGATTGCAAGGAGATATTCAGTTGTTTGCAGATGATGCGAAGCTGGGAAGGATTATTAGTAATAGTGCAGATGTGGTAGCCCTGCAAGAGGATTTAAATAAGCTAGATAGATGGGCAAATGAATGGGGGTGTCAGTTTAATGCAGCAAAATGTAAGGTCTTGAGGTTTGGGAAACATCGATGGGATGCTGCATACTCTATGGGAGGAGTTATACTGGAGGAAGTAGGGGAGACAAGAGATCTGGGGTTGATGATTGATAGAAACCTGAAGTTTAGGGGACATATTGCAAAGGTGGGGAAGGTAACAGAGGACTGCTTGCTGCAATTATGAGGACACTGACCTGCAGAGATAAGAGGGTTATCATTCCGTTGTATAAGTCTCTGATCAGCCCACACTTGGACTATTGTTCTCAGATTTGGTCCCCAGGATTTGAAAGGGATAAATTAACTGTGGAAAGGATACAAAGACAGATGACAAAGATGGTTTCAGGACTGTACAAGGATAGAGGTGATATGATTGAGACTTTTAAACTGTTCAGAGGTGGTTACAGGGTTGACACTGGGGAGTTCTTTCGCTTGGTTGAACATCGGGAAGGAGTGATGACAAGAGGCCATCCCTGGAAGTTACGAAAGGAAACTGTGAGCAAGAGGGTAAGGAGTGGTTTCTTTTCATGGAGGGTGGTTGAACCGTGGAATGCATTGCCTGATGGAGTGGTGGGAGCGAGAACAGTCAATGAGTTTAAAGAGTGGTATGATAGACTTTGTGTTTCTTAGGGGGGGGGGACCTCCCCTCGATGAGTCTTGACAGACTTTATGTTCTTAGAAAGGACCTCCCACGACGAGTCTTTTGACTCCATGGAGGCCTGAATAATAATAATAACAATAATAAACTCTGGAGCACAATCCTCTAGGAAAATTGGAGGAATGCTATCAGGGCCCAGGTTTTGGTATTTGAGCAAAATTCTCCTGAGCTCTTTTTGGTGAAAGGACACACTAGACATTGAGTGTAGTATGATTGGATAGGAGAGGTTGGTGAAATGGATGAATAGCAAAGTCAGGCAAGCAGTGTGGAAAACAACAAGTCTTACAGAACTATATACTACAAATGCAAACAAGGAAAGTGCAATACAAGAGGAGACCAGAAGTCAAGCAAAAGAAATCCATGGAGATTCTGCTTTATATCAAGTAAGAGAAAGAATAATTAGGAAAAGTGATACTGATGAATGGTGATTAAATTATCATGGCCTAATAGAATAATTTAATGGATACTCAATGTATTTCATGTTAATGTGAATGATTTTTTTTTTTTTTTTAGTGTATGATGAGATACAATGGCCATGAGGCCCTTTTTACACGGAAATATGGCACCATCTCAATCACCCCTAATTTTATCCAGGCTCGGGACTGGCATAGCTGACGAATCAAGCCTATAGCTAGGTCTCAAGCATTTCTGACTGTAATCCATGTGTGTTCACAGGGATGGTTTGCCTGTTCTGGAGGATGAAAAACCAGAGTTTCTGGGTGAAAAAAATCCCCTACTTCTATGAGACCAGCTAACTCACCTTTTGTCAAAAGATAAAAGTTTCTCACGTCATTGATGAGAATCGAACCCAGGTCTTTCCAACCAAAGGGCTTTGTCTATACCGACTGAGCTACGGAGGCTCAATGATGTTATGTAACACCCAGAAGAGAAATTACAGAGACCATGCTACAGAGACTATTAGTCAATAAACCAATGACTAGACTAAATTTGGTTGGTTTAAGGTTTATTGGCACAAGAACAGCAAAGGTTATACCGCACCATAGCAAAGGTTACATTGATACATAAATAGTCAAAGACAAACTAGTAAACAATATGCATGTACAAAAACCGAGCCAAGGTTACAGCAATACATTAACAGTCAAAGAACAATTAGCAAACAATATGCATACACAAAAATTTAGTTTAGCAATGTATTATCTACATATAATGCAAAATTACAGCAAACATCACAGCAGTACGCAATGTCAAAGGCTACAGCAGGCTACATATAGTCAAAGACAAATTAGTAAACAATATGCATGCACAAAAAATAAGTAAAACAATGCAGTATCTACATATAAATAAAATTACTGCAAACGTTACAGCAATACATAAATAGTCAAAGACAACTAGTAAACAATATGCGTGTACAAAAACCAAACCAAGCAATGAAGCATCTGCATATAAATAAAATTACAGCAAAGGTTACAGTAGTACATAAATAGCCCAAAAGAAATCAATGTATGTACAAAAATTAAGTTAAGCAATGCAGTATCTACATATTCGCAAAATTTACAACAAAAGTCACAGCGATACACAAAGTCAAAGGCTACAGCAGCACATAAACAGTCAAAGATAAAGTAGTAAATAATATGTATGTACCGAAATTAAGTTAAACAATGCAGTACTACATATAAACAAAATTACACTCAAATGTGTACAAATTAATTCTTTGTAGAAGCTTAAAAACATCATGCAATCTATCTGAGTCTCATAACATCTACCTGAGTGTATATGGCTTAGAGATAGGTCAAAATTTCTTTCCTTTCTCGTGTCAAGTGCTGCCATTCCACTAGAATATGACAAATAATAAGATTTGTATTGCATTTTTCACACACACAAGAGCATCATCAGCCTTCAGATAAATAAGAATGTGTAAGATGACTATGACCTATGTGGAGTCCAGCAAGAACAACTTCCTCTCTTCTCTTTCTATGTTGACTAGAATGCCAAAGCTTAATTTCAGGCTTAATGTCATATAATTTGTTTTGTCAATGCTTTCTGCCATTATGACTACCATCTGTAGTCTGGTATATTACTGTCAAACAGTACATGGAGAAAGTATGAGCTGATCTAGCAGCTATATCTGCAGATCTCATTTCTCTTAATTCCTATGTGGCTAGGAATGCAGCACAACTGAACATCAAAATTAAGGGTTTTCATTTTGTACAACAGATGTACCACTGCACACAACATTGGATGTGGATTATATATAGGAGAGGAGATAGTCTGTAAAGAGCTCAATGAGTCCATAAATTACACACTTTTGGTAGTGGTTTTCTTTTATATGCACAAGTGCAAGCTGAATGGTATGCAACTCTGCTGTATAATTACTGCAATCAGGTGGAATTTGGTTGGAGATAGTAATGTCAGGAAACACAGCAGCAGCACAGCCAACACGGATGTCAGTTCTTGAGGCATCAGTATAAATGGGAAAGAAATTAGAGTGGGCTGCTCTGTCTATATTAAACAATTGTAGGTAGACAGATGATGGAGTATGGGACTTCTGTAGTTGACAAAGTGAAAGGTTGCAGGAGAATGCAAACTTGTCATGGAGGGATGCTGTTATTTTTGGTGTAGGCAATATTATCAACATTCAGCCAACTGCTTGCAGATGATGGAGTATGATACCTCTGTAGTTGACAAAGTGAAAGTTTGCAGGAAGAAGCTGTGGGCACATTTACGCTCTGAGCTTCCCAACGCAGACAAAAGAGACTAGTCCATGTAGGATGATCCAGAAGAGACTATCTCGAGGACATAATTAAGAGATAACTGTTTCCATCTAAGTGAAAGAGCATGTTCATGTGTTTCAACATAATGACTTTGAGTGGGTGATGTGTGAAAGGCACCAGTAGCTATCCATATATCCTGATGATGGATGGGATCCAACCATCCAGGTTATTCTGCCTTGCAGAACTAACCATAGACTTAAGTCTGATAATCCAGCTTTGAATGTATAAGCAAGATAAAGACAAAGCAATGAAGATTGATCTGCACCTATTCAGCAGAGGAAAGAGTGCCAAGGAAATTCAATGTACTCTTGCACTTTTCTCTTAGTTAACAAGTGTCTGCAGGGAATGTAAGATTTCTGTCAAAGATAAGACCCAAAAACATTGCTTCTGTTGCTACTGGAATAACAATTCGTCCCATTCTTAATTCAGTATTTGAGTGAAGGGTGTGTTTTTGACAGAAGTGTACATAGAGACACTTTTTTCTGATGAAAACCTGAACCCATTACTAAGAGCCCATAGAAAAACACAATCAATTGCTTGCTGAAGTTGTCTCTCAATTACTCTCATGTTATGAGAGTGACAGTAAATTTTGAAGTCATCAACATATCATTATTATTATTGTTATTATTATGAAAGACATCCAGGGAGTTAGAGACTTATAGAGGGAGGCCACAAATTACACGCATCAACATCAACTATATACTGGATCTTGAGTCCATTCACAATGCTTGCACACACACACACACACACACACACACAACATCCAATGGCAATCCATTCCAATTGCACACACCACTCTATGAGAGAAAAATCTAGATCTTGCCCTTTTTTTTTGCAGTAATCATTCTCAGCTTCCAAGGTGCCCTCTTGTCTTTTCCCCACCTCCATAAAATAAAAAATCCATCAACTGAAATCCTATATGACCCTTTCAGAAGTTTGTACATTCTCAATTATATCACCCATCTTTCTCCTATTTGCTAGTGTCTGCGATCTACAAATTCTCAATCTGTCTTCATAATCAGTATTCCAAAATCCTAATATCATTTTTTAACACTCTCCTTTGCATCCTCTCCACTGTATCAGAATCACAACAAAAACCAGGAGACCAGACCTGCACAGTTCATCCATGTGAGGTCTTATCAAGGCCTTGTAAACAGGTAAAATGATGTCCTTATCTTTACATGTTAAAGTTTGTTTCAGCATTGCAATTATCTTTTTAGTTGTATTTGCAAGCTTTGATACATGGCCCCTGAACTTCAATTTCATATCTATTAATACTCAAAGGTCCGTAGTCTGATCAGTTTCTTCTAGCAAAATCCCATCAATATAATACATTACTGGATATCTAATAATGCTAAAGTGCATGACCTTTACATTTACTGACATTGAAATTGACTATTTTCACATACCCACAATTCTAGCCTATTCAAATCATTTTATTAAGTACTGCATATAAGCAGCACTCTTGATTCCCTACTTATCTTTGCATCATCAGTAAAGAGCTGTATGTCGCATGTCAAATCCTTCCCAATGTAATTAATGTACAGGTAGAATATCAGTGAACCAAGGACTGATCCTTGTGATACATCACTGTTTACCTTTAATTTTGCAGACTTACATCCTGATTATACTACTTTTTGATATCTATAAGTCAGCCATCTTCTTATCCACTCTAATATTTTGTAATCCAAACCCATATTCTCCAATTTATTATTATTCAGGCCTTCATGGAGTCAAAAGAAAGACTCATCGTGGGAGGTCCTTCCTAAGAACATAAAGTCTGTCAAGACTCATCGAGGGGAGGTCCCCCCTAAGAAACACAAAGTCTATCATACCACTCCTTAAATGCATTGACCATTCTCGCTCTCACCACTCCATTAGGCAATGCATTCCACAGCTCAACCACCCTCCACGCAAAGAAACCACTCCTTACCCTCTTGCTCACAGTTTCCTCTTGTAACTTCCAGGGAGCCTCTTGTCATCACTCCTTCCCGCTGTTCAACCAAGCGAAAGAACTCCCCAGTGTCAACCCTGTAACCACCTCTGAACAGTTTAAAAGTCTCAATCATATCACCTCTCCTTCTTCTATCCACCAAACTCTGCAGTCCACATTCCCTCAGCCAATCCTCATAACTATGATTGTACATTCCTGATACCATCTTTGTTATCTGTCTTTGTATCCTTTCCGCAGTTAATTTATCCCCTTCAAATCCTGGGGACCAAATCTGAGAACAATAGTCCAAGTGTGGTCTGATCAGAGACTTATACAACGGAATGATAACCCTTTTATCTCTGCAGGTCAGTGTCCTCATAATTGCAGCAAGCAATCCTCTGTTACCTTCACCACCTTTGCAATATGTCCCCTAAACTACAGGTTTCTATCAATCATCAACCCCAGATCTCTTGTCTCCCCTACTTCCTCCAGTATAACTCCTCCCATAGAGTATGCAGCATCCCATCGATGTTTCCCAAACCTCAAGACCTTACATTTTGCTGCATTAAACTGACACCCCCATTCATTTGCCCATCTATCTAGCTTATTTAAATCCTCTTGCAGGGCTACCACATCTGCACTATTACTAATAATCCTTCCCAGCTTCGCATCATCTGCAAACAACTGAATATCTCCTTGCAATCCACTGGCAATGTCATTGATATAAAGGTTAAACAATATAGGTCCTAGTACTGAGCCCTGTGGGACCCCACTTGTAACTCTCTGCCTCCGTGAAACTGCTCCACCATACACAACTCTCTGATACCTATCAGACAACCAATCCTGAATCCAGTTGACCAATCTGACATCCAGACCCATGTGCTGCAACTTAAATATCAGCTTATCATGTGGCACTCTGTCAAATGCCTTCGCTAAGTCTAAGAAAATTGCAGTATATGCCTTTCCCTCATCCAATGTTCTTGTAACTTTATTATAAAAGGCTAGCATATTGCTAAAACAAGAGTGCTCTTTCACAAATCCATGTTGACTCTCACAGATAACATTACCCTCATCTGCCCAATGCTGTATACGGTCCCTCACTACTTTCTCCACGATCTTAACAACTACTGATGACACACAGACTGGCCTATAATTAGACACTTCCAGTCTGTTACCACCCTTATACAATGGCACTATCTTACCTTCCTTCCATTCCCTGGGCACCCACAGCCAGACTTTCATTGAAAAGCCAGGTTAAAGGCACTGTCAGTTCCCTAGCACATTCTCTCAAAACTCGTGGTGAAATACCATCCAGTCCCAAAGCTTTACTGACATCCAGAGTAGTAAGTATCTGAAACAGACTCTCCTCCTGTACCTCTAAACCTCGAACCTGCCCTATCCTTCTAGCATTATGCAACAGTCTTCCATTCTGTGTTCTGTCAAAATCCTTAGCAAAATCCAAATGTATTACGGTATATCCATTCTGCTTGTCTAGTTTAATGGTAACATTATCATAGAATGTGAGCAAGTTGCTAAAACATGACCTTCCCTTAGAAAACCCATGCTGTTTATTGCAAAGTACAGATTCACTGTCAACCTATTTCTGAATGCAAGCCTAACCAATTTTTCCAGAATCTTTTTTGGAAAAATTGGTTAGGTCTCACATTCAGAATACATTTTGAATCTACCACCACTCCTGAGATACTGATAAGTCGATAGCTAGATACATCAGTCTTTGCATCGCACTTGTGCAATAGGATTTCCATACATTCTTTCCATTCCTGCAGAATCTTCCCTCTTCTGACTCAAATTACATACCCTGGTCAAAGGAATAGCTAGTTCAGCTGTACACTCTTTTAGCCTTCATGTTGATATCCTATCAGTTCGTATTGCTGAATTCTTATTCAGTTTGTGCAACAGACCCCCCCCCCCCCAGGGGGGAAGACCTGACTCATACCAGGTGCATCCCTTGGGTGGCGGATGAGGGAAACCCCAATGGGTTGCTCCAAATAAAGAATAAGAAGTTGTGGACCAAAGGATGCAGCAGAGGAGTGGCAAGCCGGCATTATTCTGTCATTCAACCCTATGAATCAGGAGTCTCCATGTGTCAAGAGAATGTTACTGCGTCTGAGGAAACCGATGTGACGGATCCTAGATCACAGGGAGCAGTTGAGAAGTTTAGTATGTGGTCAGCCAATAGAGTTTCGCATCTCTATTCACCTTAAATATAAGAACACTGTTAAAACCTGGGAAAATAAATTTGATGGAAAAAGAACTTGCTAGGATTAAATGGGACATTGTAGGTTTGGCTGAAATGCATTGGATAGGAGAAGGAGTTATAAATCTAAATTCAGGAAACTGTTCTACTCGGGCAGAGAGGACAATATACATAGAGAAGGAGTCGCCATTTTAGTGACTAACAGTCTACAAAATGCAGTCATGGCCGAAGAATGATCGCTATCAGATTAAAAGGTAAAGAAAAAAATTTTCACTTTACAATAATTCAAATCTACGCCTCCGACCAGTCACATGAAGATGAAGAAATTGATACCTTTTATGATAAGTTGCAAGATCTAATAGACAAGACCAATAAGAAAGATATATTAATAGTGATGGGAGATTTTAATGCCAAAATTGGAAAGTTCACCCCAGGCATGGAGGATGTGACGGGCAAGTTTGGAGTTGATAACAGAAATGAAAGAAGAGAAAGAATATTAGAATTTTGTAAAGCAAATAATCTTATCTGTAATACCCTTTTTTTTAATAAATAAAATAAATAAAATAAATCTCAAAAATCACCTGCTGGAACAAATTAATAAATATGTTTATCTTGGCAGTCTTATATCTAATAACCTCAACAACATGGAAACAGTAAAACACAGGCTAAACCTAGGTTGGACCAACATGAATAAAATAAACAAAATATGGATAAATAAAAAAATAAATCCCAACGAGTCTAAAATTAAAATTATATAAAACAATTATTATCCCAATGGCTACTTGTGCTTCAGAAGCCTGGAGATTAACTCAACAACCAATCAAGAAACTTCAAGCATTTGAAATGAAATACCTCAGAAAAATTAATAACACCCACTGGATGCAACACAAGACTAATGACCAAGTCAGAACAGATTTAAACTTCCCAGATAATATAATAAACACAATCATTATGCATCAACTGAGTGGTTTGGTCATATTCAGAGAATGGCCCCTCATACACTCCCATATTTAGCTCTGAATGGATATAGAGGAAGAAAAAGACCTAGAGGCAGACTAAGAAGTACTTGGATAAAGTTGCTGAAAGAACATTCCATCTACCCAGCTATAGAGTCATGATTGAGATGGCTAAAAATTGCGATAAGTGGAGAACCTTTCTTCTTAGTGGACTCAATCCGTTATCAAGTGGATGAGATGAGATGATGAGATTGTGCAACAGCTCTAATACCTTCTCCTCATACACCTGAGTTTCTTCATCTGGTGAAGAGGTAACAGTGAGCTGAATGTTACATACACCAGGTTGATAGCTTTTAGTAAAATGGGCACTCATTAATTGAACAACCCTCTTCTGCATCTGTCACCTCCACACCATCTGCATATGAAAGAATTATTCTTTCATATGCAGTCTTTCTTTAACTTGCAGCATACTGATAGAATTCTTTAGGGTTATCTTTAGGTTGCAGAGCCAGCTTCTTTTCATACTCAGACTTAGCTTTCCATACAACAGTTTTGACTCTTCTGGCCTGCTGCTTAAAATTTTCATAACAGACATTATCCATTTGCACATGTATTCCTTCCATGTCTATTTGACTCTTACTCTATTTATTCTTCGAACTCTCAGGACACATTCTGATATTGTATCATTTAAGTATTCTTTAAATGCTTCCCATGCACTACTGATATTCTTCTCATCCAGCAACCAATACCATTGCACTGAACTCTGTATACTCCACAGTTGATCATAATTTCCTACTTCGTAGTTCAGCATGTAACCTTTCCTGAATGGAACAAGTGAGTACTGCATGATCACTCTCACCAACTGGAGACAGAATAGTTAAATCTTTAACTGAAACTCCCTCTCTGACACTATAATCAGATCTAACACTCTTTGATTATGAGTTCCTTTTGTCACGTGCTATTTGAGGAGGTTTTCTCGCAACAGCTAAATAAATTTGAGATTCATTCTTCTCATGAGATTTTACTGCTACTCAATATATGTTTGGATAATTAAAGTTTCCCATTACGATTACTCTTTTCATGCCATTATCTATTTGGTGATGTATTTCTTCATCACTAGTAACCAATCCACCAGGTCTGTAACAACACCCCACTATGTACTTTATCCTGTTAGATTCCACCTCACACCAAATGGCTTCAAACTTACTGTCACATGAAAACCTGTTACTAGTATTACAATCATAGGTCTCAACACTAACTGGATTCAAGTTATTCGATATCATTAGCAGTATGCCACCTCCTCTCCTTCCTTAAAATACTGTACCCTAATGCCTACAATCTGAGTTTCCAACATATTGACTAAGGCAAAAACTTCTACCCCTTTGTTCTCTGTTCTTCTCTAGCACGTTATATATGCAGACATCTTTGCACATGTTTGATGGGTCTGAACCAGATGAACACAAAGTCAAAATCGTTCTCTCTCCTTGTAATCATTTCCATGATAATGCCCATTCCTGCCATTAATAGTTATGTAACATTGTCACTTGTACATTCATATTCTCACGATTCCTCCCATTATAATTTAGCTTCCCTGATTCTGTGTAGGTCTCATAACCGGTTATTAGTTTTTCAAGACTCCTGATACCAAATGCATTCAAGTGTAGGCCATCCCTCTTATACAATTTCAATCTGCACTCAAACTCACTCCACAGATCCAAACACTGGCATCCATTCCTTCTACACAGCCTATGCATCAAGGGTGAGATAGTTCCTCCTTAACAAATGGCAGATTGTATGATTCAAGCCCATTGGTAGAAAAATTTTGCCTTTGTTTCTCTTGCTGGTCTTTCACTATTAAAAATAAGGGCGGAATGAAGCTACTGCTGAGATTCTGGCAAAATTTTCTCCCAAAGTGTGTGCAATAGCTTTGGGATCAGCAATAACACTTCTGATTACAAAGACAAAAAGTGTGTTCTGTACCTACCTTTCATTTTCTGGATTTTATCCCATACAATTTTTGCACTGGTCATTTGATTAACTGATGAGGTAAATTCAAGATTATAAATCCAAGATTGTTATGACTCTGACACATCAAACTTAATGCTTAAAAGCTATTAAGTTTGATGTGGTTGGGTATTGACAAAATATCCCCCCATGCTATGTGTTAATCTTTTTCTGGCTGTCTGGCATTCTAGGTTCCTCTAAGGCTTTGGATAGAGTGGAAATCAAAATGTTCTTGGAATGTTGCTGCCTGGACAATGCAGTCTATTTACATCACTGCTTCAGTGATAGATGTTTGATTGACTGTATCAGCATTAAATTTTGCAAGATGGGAAAAAAAGTGTTCCAGTCAACCTGGTCATTTCCCATTTGGGCATCCATGTAGAGGAACATGGTTCCTGTGAAGACATTGTACAAAGAACAGGAAAGTGAATTGCTTCCATATATGTTCTCTTAGACGTCCCACACAAGCTGGAAGAATGGAAGGGGAGCAGATTGCAAGATTGATTGCAGAATATGAGCGGGTAGGCATATGGAAGAAAGTATTAAATCTATTATTCAAAAGGGAGAAGTCATTATTGTTAAGGATTCTTTCAATGATTTGACCTTGTCTTCTGATGGTACTACCCCACAGAGTATTGTGACCATTAAAGTCACCCATAAGAAGTATGGGTTCAGGCAGTTGCAAGATAAGATTATCAAGTTCGATTTCATTGTTGAGATGTTCACTCAACATTTAGTGGCAAATAAATTGACTATACTGTAATAAGAAATCCCATGGATAAGTGAATCCCTACTTTTTCCAGAGCAGTATTACGTTGGACATGATGGAAAAGAGTATGACTGCCCACTAGAACAGCTACTGCTCCATGAGCAGGACCACCTCCAGTCCTGTCCTTGTGTACAACAGTAAAATTCCTTAAGGTAGGGTCTTCATTGGGTCTTAAGTATGTTTCCAGTAGACAGAAACAGAAAGGTTTGTGTTTCTGCAACAAAATCTTGACATCATCAATGACATCTTGATATCATCGCCAGCCTGGCTGGCCAAGTGGTTAGCGTGTCCACTCTCTCCAGTCAAGAGGCTGCAGGTTCAAATCCCGCCATTGGCATGGATGTTTGTGATTGTCTGTGGAAATACTAGTAGTGGTGGTGGT
Source organism: Typopeltis vanoorti (assembly GCF_054136105.1). Classification (NCBI taxonomy): domain Eukaryota; kingdom Metazoa; phylum Arthropoda; class Arachnida; order Uropygi; family Thelyphonidae; genus Typopeltis; species Typopeltis vanoorti. Next base: position 60,929,740 of record NC_143571.1, on the reverse strand, counting down.
GGTGGGCGGCGGTAGATGGCATTGGTGTAGTTGTGGTCAGTTGGTGAATTGTGAGTGGTGGAAGCAGAGCTGTAGAGTAGATGCCCTCTCTCGATGAGTCTTTGGACTCCCTGGAGGTGACAAATAATAATAATCATCGATATTCTGGTGAAATCCACGACAGTTCCATTGTAAAAATTTTCCTATTGTTTTGGCTTTATAGACGTCTGGTTTTTGGAAGGTGAGGGCTTACCGGTTTATATTTATCAATTGTTTTTGGGAAGTATGGACGGCCAGTATCAATCTCTTCCTCTGGTAAAATATTCAATACATGTGATGTGTCAGGATCAGTTGGCAAGTTTAATCTACTTTCAAGGAATACTGAAGTATCCATTTTTTTCTGTGGGGGTGTCAATGGTTTATTTTTAAGTGATATCTTTGCAATAATTTTTTTGACAAGTGGGTTCTCATCGAATGGAACCATTTTTGGAGTTATTTCTGTAATAAGACTGTAGTCATGCAACTGATGCACTCAACAAAGGTACTCACAAAAATAAAGTTTAGGTATGGTGAAAGTATCAGATTGTGGAATAGACATATGTGTTTCAGATGCTATTGATATTTTCTTAGCTGCCACCTTCTCAACATAAGAGGATCTCAAAACAGGTGTAGTGGTGGTTAACTTCCTTTTTTGCATCCTGATATGATATATTTTGTTCTCATTTTTGGTATTTCTTTTTCATCTTTCCATTTCTGACATTCATGAGAGTAAGCTGGATGATCTTGACAGTTGACCCATTTAGCTTTTTTTTTGAAGAGCGAGATTTGTTATCATGCTCTTTACTACCACATAGGGCACAAGTGGTAGAACCACGACAGGCAGTTTGGGCATACACATATTCCTGACATTTAAAGCATCTTAGTGGATTAGAGATGTATGCTCTAACAGTTGAAATACTTTGCTTTTACAGATGTTGGAGGCCTGGTGGGAACAAGGTGACTATTCCTATGTATCAGGATGCACTTCACACCTGTCACTCCTGATCTTTAAGCTTTGAACATATCACCTCATCAGGAACATCAATAAGATTCCATTCAGATATCACTCCTCTACAAGAGGAGATTGTTTCATGGTGTTACTGTCATTGGTATTCCATTCACTGATGTTGCTCCCAGTAATTTCTAGGAATGTTACTGACATGATGTTTCCTGAAGGATATCACTGGAATGTAATTTCTTAAAAGTTTTGGGAGATCTTGCCTGTCCTTCTAAACCCTTTATTATTATTATTATTATTATTATTATTTAGGCCTCCATGGAGTCAAAAGACTCATCGTGGGAGTCCTTCCTAAGTACATAAAGTCTGTCAAGACTCATCGAGGGTTGGTTCCCCCTAAGAAACACAAAGTCTATCATATCACTCCTTAAACTCGTTGACTGTTCTCGCCCTCACCACTCTATCAGGCAATGCATTCCACGGCTCAACCACCCTCCATGCAAAGAAACCACTCCTCACCCTCTTGCTCACAGTTTCCTTTCATAACTTCCAGGGATGGCCTCTTGTCATCACTCCTTCCCGCTGTTCAACCAATAGAGAAAATATCACCTTTCTTTTAAATAAAGAAGGGTGATATTTTCTCTATTGGCTTTTCACCTATTGCATGGATGATCAAAAACACTGGTGCATTTATACTAGTATCATATATCTTTTGTTTCTTACTTCTGTTACCAAATGCTGTATCTACGATATCAGTACTTGGTTGGGACTTTGTTAGGGCCCCAAAAACATTTGAGGATGAAGAATTCATGCTCAAGGGATTTTGGGTTCAGTGCCACAGCTTCCTATCCACCACAGAGCCAAAGATGGATGCACACTGACCAGCAAGTAATGACCGCACTTAGGAGTGGAATGCCAGGGCTATCCTGGATGCTATACCAGCATCACAGCAAGCCTTGGATCCAAACCTGGACCGTGGGGTGAGAGACTTACTGCAACACCATTGACCCCTTGCAGGAAAGCCTACTAGCTGATTGATCCTGGCCAGGCCATCCAGGTTCACCCATCTTGCCAAAGTAGTGCAAGATTACCAGGATCACCATTTCTGGATGTCCACTGATTACACCACATAGCAAACACAGTGGCAGGGCATTGAATCTCGGTGATGGTAGTCTGAAAGAAAGGATAGTAAAAAAAACTCAGGAGAAGTAGAGAGAATACAAGAAGGAAAGTAAAGAAAAAAAAGAAAGAATGCAAAGGGCCAGTACCATCACTGGAAGTTTCCTTCCACCACAAACAGGTGCCCCACAGGGAGTAGACTAGATGTTAAAATTCTGAGTTTGAGGTCACACCACATCTTTTTTTTTTTTGAGAATGTGCAAAAGAGTTTACTAAGTCAGTGATACAGGTAACTCTTTTGTTTAATGAGTATTATAACAGGAAGAATGTCATAAAAAGTGAAAGAGGACAAAATGTGATTGTTTGGAATTATGGCCGAAGCATTGGAGGTTATGAGGCTAGCATATTATGTCTGTTAATGCCATGCACATAGTTTAGCATGGGTTGTAAAGGTCTACTTCAGTGATCCACTGGCATTCTATCCAGAAACAAATTTACTGGATTATGGAAACTTATGTGGTGAATTTTTGAACTCTGTCAAGGCTGGCAGACTAATTCATAAGTGGAAAAGAAGAATATGGAGATAGATAAATTAGTCAGATGATGGAAGATTGGTTGTCTGAACGATACTAGCAAGTTGTATATAGGGAAGGGCAAATGTTGTCTCAAAAAAACAAAGATAACCAGTGGTATGCCACAAAGTTCTGCTGTTTGAGGCACTACTATTTGACGTATTAGTTAATCATACATATTCCACGTGGACTGGTAGGTGACATTCAGTTTGTTGATAATGCCAAGTTAGGGAGCATTACAAGGGGTAATGTTAATGTCGTCATTTAAATAGATGTTTATCTTGGACAGATAAACTCAGATGTCTATTTTCACAATGGAGTACAGAGATTGTATAAGGCTGTGCACTGCATTGGTGGACTTATGCTCTAGGATGAGTAGGACCTGGAGATGTTGGCTGACAGAGACCTGAAATTCAAAAAAGACACATTACAAGACTTATGAAGCCTGCAATGCTGTGATTTTGATCAGAAGGACACTGACAAGTTGAGGAGAGAGAAAAAAAAGTGCTTGTACCATAGAACAAGACCTTGATAAAACCACACAAGCTACTGTGCACAACACCTGTTTATCAAAAGTCACCACAAATAATGCAAATAATACAGTTCTCTGGAATGTTTGTTATATAAAGCAGTTAAGCAGATACAAATTACAGAGTTTAGTAGATGGAACAGAATACAGGAAGACTTAAGTTGGTAGATGGAGAAAGAGATAATGCAAGAAAACATCTTTGGAAGTTGTATAATAGTGTAGTGAGCAAAGAAGTGAGTCACTATTTTAGATAGAGAGCGGTGTATGAACAGAATGCACTGCTCATTTTTTTTCATGGAGACTGGGGGTTGTAATCATTAGGGAAAACAGTACAGAAAAGACATAATGCAGCAGCAAGTGACTGGATGGGAAATGAAAACTGGAGAAAGTCAGTGAGAGAGGGTCCATCAGTTAAGCTATGAGGGTGGTCTGAAAAGTTCTTGGCCTAACAATGAAAAAACGAATTTATAATTTCAAAATTATTTTTATTTTTCAACATAATCTCCTTTAAGACTAATGCATTTATTCCAGCGATGCTTCAGCACCGTTATCCCGTCCCTGTAGTGGTTCTCAGTAAGATCTGCCAAATACACCTCTACAGCTGCAATCACCTCTTGATTTAAAGAAAACGCTGACCAACGAGGAAGATTTTTAGTTTTCGGAAGAGACAGAAGTCAGAGGGAGCTCAATCGGGGGAATAGGGTGGATGTTCCAACAATTCATAGTTCAGATCCCTTAATTTTCCCATTGCCAAAACACCTTTGTGGGCAGGTACATTGTTCTGATGAAAGATGATTTTTTCTTCTAGTCTAGTTAAAAGATCAGAATAACATTCTCTGGTTATTGTTTTACCCTTTTCAAGATAATTAATAAATCAAATGCCTTTAGCATCCCAAAACACCGATGCCATAACCTTTCGCGCTGATGGAACCGACTTTGTCTTCTTTGGCAATGAACAACCAGCTTCTGTCCACTGTTTGGACTCCAGTTTAGATTCTGGTGTGTAATGATGAATCCAAGTCTCATCCATAGTAATAAATCAACACACAAAATCAGTTTTATTGTTGTTAAAATGCCCCAAGCACTGTTCAGAGATTTTCATGCGAGTGCATTTTTGATCTACTGTGAGCAAGCGTGGCACCCATCTTGCACACAGCTTTTTCATTTGCAATTCTTCATGCAAAGATATCTTACATGTTCTTTTGAAATGCCTATCGTCTCAGCAATTTCACGTACTTTGACTCGCTGGTCATCCAATACCATATCGTGCACTTGATCAATGATTTCTGGTGTTGTTACACTTTTTTGGACATCCTTCACATGAATCATCTTCAAGACTGGTACAGCCACGTTTAAACTCGGCAGTCCATTTCTTAATTGTCGAAAACAAAGAAGAAGAGTGCCCATAAACTTTTATCAACTTCAAATGAATTTCTTTTGCCATTAAACCGTCTTTTACAAAGAATTTTATAACCACACGATACTCAATTTTATCCATTAGCTTCAGACAGCTGTATAAAACAAACTATTTGATAGAATGAATTGCAATTTCACATGGATGCTTATGACAGATTTACCAAATTTGAAAAAAAAATCTTGCCAATAGTTTTGCCATCTATGGTTGAGGCTGAGAACTTTTCAGACCACCCTTAACTGCTTTTTTCTGAATGCAATCAAGCATTCTGAGGGAGGCCATGGGTATGCCATCCGAAATGAATGCAAGAACAATATTCTCAGGTCAGCCATTACAACTCATAAAATCTGCTTTGGACTTTTTTTTTTTTTTTTCAGTTCTTTCAAGCTGCAGCATATGCTGAGCGAATGGCTGTAGCTTTTGACTTGAGCCATTGGAAATATGATGAATTTTTGGTTTGGACTACTTTAGAACAGTTATTGGAGAACCACGGTTTGAATATGGGTTAAGATTAGTGAGTTAGAATGAAGTATACAAACACTCATCCTAATGTGAATAATTTCTGTTACTAGATCAGAACAGGTGCTAGGATCAGAAGAGTGAAAGCAGTAAATCATACATGGAAATGAGGTACAGAAATCCAAAAAGACGGGTTGGTGAACAGTTTGTATTAATTCATTACTGATAGGAGACAGTTTGATTTCGCTTCTGGATTGGGCTGTAAAGCTGGAGAATGGCAACGCACATAAGATACGAGGCTCAGAATGACTGGAAGAAGAAAAATCTGTAGAAAAGTAAACATGAACAAGGGTACGTCAGACTCACCAAGAGGAGAGCTAACATCGACAATGTATTTGGAGGGAGAGATGGTTCAGAAAAATTTGGGTTGTTGAAGGAATGATGAGGATTATTAATTCTGATGGGTTGGTGAACAGTTTGTGTTAATCATTACTGATATCAAACAGTTTGATTTATCTTCTGGATTGGGCTAAAGCCGTAGAATGGAAGGCAGTCCAAATTGTGGATGTTGAAATCACCAAGGAAGATCATATTAGGGTAATTAGACTGTATGTGATTGACTTGCAGAGATAAATAACCAAATAAGGCAGTAAAAACATTGGAGTAAGGAGAAGAGCAGAGGCAGCAAATGAAGGCAAATCTCAGCCAAAGCAGATCACATTAAGAGAATTCCACGTTGATAACCTTCAGTATGGAATACTGAACTGACCTGATAAATGTTCAAGTCCTACCTTCTTACAAAAGGCACCATAGAAGATGTAATGAAGAAATTCGAGGATGAGACATTGTTGAAGAGAATGCCAGTTGTGGTTGAGTGATGAATAATATACCAGATTTGAATATCTGTAAGTCATCATCATCACGAACCATAGGCTCACTGCCTGTTGGTGTCCGATGCCTCCTTCACTATCTTCTTCCACCTTTCTTTGTCCAGTGCAGTGTTGCAGTTTCTGTACACCCATTCCACACCAGTCCTTTATGTCATCTATCCATTCTCTGTATAATCTACCTCTTGTGTTCACACCATCCATAATACCAAACATGAATGTCTTTATCTTCCGGTCCTCGCTCATTCTGCAGATGTGTCCAAATAATTGCAGCTTCTGTTTTATAATCTTCTGCATTAGATTCACCTTTGGTTATATCTTCCGATAGAGCTCTTCATTTGTGACTCTCTGTGCCCATCTTATTTTTAGAATCTTCCTGTAACAAGTTCTTTCAAATGCCAAAATTCTTTTTTCTTCATTCCTTATTTATTACCCATGTTTCAGATCCATAGAATACACTGCTAAAGATGCATGTTTCCAGTACTCTTAATTTTGTTTGCAGGCTGATCATTTTACTTTTCTATATCAATTCCATCCACTTGTATCTTTTGTTTCATGTTCTTCTCACCAAATATTATTGTCTTTGTTTTTTCCAAGTTCATAACAAGTCCAAATCTTTTCCCTTCCTCATTTGTTTCAATGTTTTTTGTAGTTCTCTTTCACCTTCTTCAATAACAACGTCATCTGCAAATCTCAGATTGTTAATTCTCATCCCATGCACCGATAGTCCTTTTGCATGTTCCTTCATTTTATCCATTGCTCTTCCTAATTGTGCAATAAAAATGCTTGGTAATATTGAGTCCCCCCTGTCTAGTACCTCTGCTTGTTTTAAACCATTTCCCCAAATCATCACCTATTCTAACTGCTGCAACTGCATTCTTATAAACATCTTTTAACCATGCTACCGGCCAAGCCGTATATATACATCCAGTTTATCATGGATGCGAAGTGCATATTAAAATTGTAATACCATTGATATTACATTGAAATATGTGATGGATACGAAGCGTATGAGGATGCGTATTTGATCCATAATGGCCGGTAAGGTGGTTAATATACCTATTAGTTTTCTGTCAATTCCATAGGATTCTAGCACTGCTAATGTCACTTTCTGGTCGATATTGTCAAATGCCTTCTGAAAATCAACAAAGCAAGTATGTATGTTTTTGTTTTTTCCCCTAGCTTTCTCTGCTATTTGCTGCATTGTCAAAATGTAGTTCTGTCTTTCCTAAAGCCTGCTTGCTCGTCTGCAAGGTATGCTTCCAATTGTGTTCTCAATCTTTCTGTAAATATCACCATCATCACCTTACCAAGATGACTTGTCAAGGCAATTGTTCTATAATTTTTACATTCGATAATGTCACTAATATCAATTTCACCCACTCCTCTGGCATTTTTCTTTCTTTCCATACCATATTACATAGTTGGTGCATTTCTGTAACCATAGTTTCGCCACCATATTTGATCATTTCTTCAGTGATATCATTACCAGGACTCTTAGCCATCCTCTTGCTTTTTTTTTACCTCTCTTCTTAAAATGTCCATATCATACTCATTACATGGTGGTGATATCTGCTTAAATTCTTCAGTCAGTTTCCCAACACTATCTAACTCTCGTTATTACTACTATAAGAAGCCAAAAGGCTATTTTACCGGCAACATAAATTAAGTTTAAGGGAGATGGTAAATCCCGTATTATTCTACAGCCGGGTACGAAACTCGGATTGAAATCCATCGTAATCCTAGAGTTTCATGCCGAAAAAACTATCGGTGCGCCCCAAGTGTAAGTAATCACTTGGGCAACTCGGAGCAAAGGTGGAGCAAGCTCCTTCATTGTCCTTAAGGACAGTGGTGGAGCAAGCTCCTCCACTTGCTCCGTCAGTTGTGGATTTGCTCCACCTTTGCTCCGAGTTGCCCTGGTGTTATACTACCCAAGTGATTACTTACACTTGGGGCTCACCAATAATTTTTTTGGCATGAAACTCTAGGATTACGATGCATTTCGATCCGAGTTTCATACCCGGCTGTAGAATAATACGGGATTTACCATCTACCCTTAAACTTACTATCTAAATCTCGTTTTTCTTCATATAACTCACTACAGTATCTTGTCCACTGCTGTACAATTTTATCTTTACTCACCAATTCTTTGCCTTTTTCATCTTTAATTGTGGTCTAGTTTGGTTGCCACCTTCTATTAATGGTTCTAATAATTTTGTACACCTCCCTAGTTTTATGCTCTCCATAATGTTGTTCTATGTTATTGCATTGGGCTTCTGATCATTTCATCTTATCTATTCTGACTGCTTTTTTCACTTCATTACACTTTATAATGATTCTATATTATTTTCAACCATCTAATGAATGCAAGAAATTAACATAAACTGGGTTGTATATTATTATTATTATTATTATTATTATTATTATTCCTGATACCTCCAAGGAGTCCGAAGACTCATCGTGGGAGGACATCTACAATTCTCTCGACACCTAACCTCTACTACGAATCATCTCCATCAACGCCATCTACCGCCCACTTCCAACACCACCACAACTAGTAATTTTTGTCTGTAAATTGCGTGTGTTCTGATGGGCCGATTTGTATGTATGCGGGATGAAAAACCCGAGTTTCCGGGAGAAAAAACCCTGCTACCTCCATATGAGATCTCCATATGAATCCTCCATATTGGCTGAAGAATTTTAATAATTGATACTAAGTAAAAAAACACCAACAAGTTTCGCCAACTTAGCTGTCTGGCTTCGTCAGAGTGTGTAAAAGAGATACAAAACAACTTAAACTGTTCATGAAAGAATGAACCTAATACAATTGTATTTTTTACAAATACAGAAGAACGTGTACATCAAACGCATGGAGCGTGTATGATATCAACTGTTGTTATGCAGGAATGTTTTGTAATTAGCAGCGAACTTTAACTCTGGCGTGCTTAATGATCTTATGAGGGTCTTCCAAATATCAGCTAGAATTAAACCTTGAAACAGAGAAGACAACTCTCGGTTAGCCCTTCATTTCTCGAGGACAAACCATACCATGGAATGGGACAAAAGCTCCATGCCCTATTTAGAAGATTTCCGTTCCCGAAACATAAAAGAAGCTATAGCAGTCAACCGTTCTAAACGCAACCTCAATAGAAATCAAGGTTTGATGTACTCTTTCTTCTGTATTTGTAAAAAATACAATTGTATTCGGTTCAGTCCTTCACGAACAGTTTAAGTTGTTTTGTATCTCTTTTATACACCCTGATGAAGCCAGACAGCTATGTTGGCAAAACCTGTTTGCGTTTTTTACTTAGTCTCAATTATTAAAATCCTTCGGCCAATATACGACCCAGTTTATGTTAATTTTTTGCACTCATTACACTTTCTTTTATATTGCTCCTCTATTTGTCCTGATGTATCCCGTCTTATCTTCAATATTCTTTTCTCCTGTACCAACTTCAGTGTTTCTTGTCTAATCCACTTCTTGATCTTCTGGTACTGTTTCTTCAACTACATCTTCTATTGCCTTCATTACTCCTTTCACTCTTAGATTCAAATTTTTTTCTTTGTCCACACTTTTAAGTTTCTCTTCTAACACTGTTCTGTACCTTCTTCCTATTTCTGCTTCACTTATTCTTGCTGTATCTCTTCATTTCTGATGATGGGATTTATATTTTCTTTTTAATTTTAACTTGATGTTTGCAATCATTGAACAATGATCTGAGTCTATATCCGCTCCTTGAAAAGTTCGACACTGCTGTACTGATGTTATCCATCATCTTTTAATTGTAATCATATTGTTCATGTTCTTGGTTTTCCCACATTCGATCGCCACGTCCATTTTCTACAGCCCTTTTGTTGGAATCTTGTGTTACAGATCATCATCTCGTGGTCAACATTGTAACATTTGTTCACTTGTCCATTTCTTTCTCTGAAACCATATTTTCCCAACCATCATTATTTATTCTGACTTTGGCATTCCAATCTCCTTCAATAATTAGTACATCTTGCTTTGGTATTGTTTCTATTGTCTCTGTCAGATCTTTGTAAAATAAGTCAATATCCTCATCTGTGCTATCAGATGTGGGTGCATATATCTGGACTGTATTAAATGGTTTTGCTTGAAATCTTGCTACTATGATTCGTTTGTTGACTGGTTTGTATCCTAACAGTGCATCTCTAGCTCTTTTGTTAAGAAGGAAACCAACTCCTGTTTCGTGCTTGGTGTCATGCCCTGACCATATGACTTCGCATCCATTTATCTCTCCTGATGATGTCTATCCATCTCTGCAGGTCCTAATATATCACATCAATATCTCTTCATTTCCTCGCAAAGTAGTTCTAGTTTTCCTGACATCCAAAAGTGTCTGTACATTCCACATTCCTACTGATAGTAGTTCTGTTAGTTTCAGTTTCCTTTTGGTATCCCACTTTTCGATCCAACCCGATCGGTATCATAGACCTTGTTCATCTGGGCGACGTCCGAGTCCGACCATATGACTTCACATCCATTTATCTCTCCTGATGATGTCCATCCCATCTCCGCCGGTCCTAATATATCACATCAATATCTCTTCATTTCCTCACAAAGTAGTTCTAGTTTTCCTGACATCCAAAGTGTCCGTACATTCCATGTTCCTAGTGATAGTAATTCTGTTTTAGTTTCAGTTTCCTTTTGGTATCCCACTTTTTGATCCAACCCCGATTGGTATCACAGACCTTGTTCATCTGGACGACGTCCGAGCCGGCATGTTTTGCCTGTTGATCGTATAGGCATCAGATAACAATCATGTTTTTTCTTTATGGTCAGAGCATCGACACTCATCTGATCGACTTTCCTCCTTTATCCAGGCTTGGGACTGGCATGAGACCCCTAAGGATACCATATCTGTAGGTGGTGGTGGTAGATATTGTTGGTATTGGAACTGAGACCTTGGATGTTGGCAAAGTCAGTCTGGAAGTGTGTATTTTTTTTTTATCATGGAATTCTAATATTTTGTTGGATTTTTTGGGTATGTGTACATATATGTTTTTTTTTGGAGGGAGTATATATCATCATCACCCATTCTTATTTTTAGATCAAAGAGTCCGAGTTGTTAGTCAGTTTTGACATTGTATCTATGTTTACCAATATCCCATTAGTCGACACAGGCAATTTATTATATGAAGATTATCCTCCAGATATTGCAAAATTTTTCGAATTTGTTATCCATTCAGGTTAGTACTGCCATGGGTAGTCCTTTGTCTCCACCTTTGGCTAACTATTTTTTGAAACAATTGGAAGAGAGACTATCTTTTCATCCATTCACCCTCAACCATCTCTTTAGTATCGTTATGTCGATGATGTTTTTGCCATTTGGTAACATACTGAAGATGAGCTTTCTACAACAGGAATAGCCTTCGTCCTCGTATCCAATTCACCATGGAAAAGGAAAATTCTGGTACTTTATCATTTTTGGACATCCTGCTTACTCGAACTTCTTCTGGTACCATATCTACAAGCGTCTTTCAAAAGCCCACATTTACCGGCAGATACATTCATAAAAAGTCTGCTCACCATACATCTCAAAAATTTGGCATTCTTAAATCTCTAATTAATAGGGCACATAAAGTTTGCTCTTCTCCAGAAATCTTACAACAAGAACTTTCCATCATTAAAAAGTTAATGGTATCTAATAATTACCACCCTAATCAAATCCAACAGATAATTGAATCTTATGTTCCAATACCCAAGGTTTCTTCAACAGTTCGCAGAGTTCCAATCCCCTACATTCCAGGAATCTCAGAACCTATAGGTAGAATTTTAAAAAAGTACCAATTGATTCCCACTTATATTCCTATCAACAAAATTTCTTCCTTGATAGGAATATAAGTGGGAATTAAAGTGGTAATTGTTGATAGGAATATAAGTGGGAATTATTGCCTTCTACAAAAGATAAACTGTCATCTCTGTCTTTGGCTGGCGTTTATTTACAAAATTCCTTGTGAATACGATGTTTCTTATTTTGGACAAACTGGCCGTTCTGTGGAAAAAAGAATTAAAGAACATCAGTATTATACTGATTACAACAAACCTCAGAAGTCTGGTCTAGAACAACACAGTATTACTACTACCCATAATATCCAGTGGGATAAAGCTATTCTACTTCATAGATGCAGGTTCAAATATGAACACCTCTTTAAAGAAAGTTGTGAAGCTTTATTACACCGACCAAATTTAAATCGAAATGACTGCCTCTCTCTCTCTCTCTCTCTCTCGAAGATCTGGGAGACTTTTATTTTATGTAATCATTAAAAAACTAATTATCTTAAATATTAATTATTTATTAATTTCTTTAATTTCCTAGCTCGTGACAACATTGTATTTTAATAGGTGATCCACCGAATATTCATTACTTGTATTCTATTCCTATCTGTTTGTAACACTGAAGATGTACTATTATTTTTAATACGAAATATCTACCTTATTTATTAATTAAAGTTATTACTGTGGACGTATTGTTTTTAATAATCATCACCCATTGTCAATCCACTGCTGGATAAAGGCCTTTTCAGGATAACTTCAAAACTGTCTGCTAGACATTTATTATTACGACACCTCCAGGGAGTCCAAAGACTCGTCGAGGGAGAGCACCTACCTCACAACTCTCTGTCTCCACCAACCACTTTCATCATCTACACCAATGCCATCTACTGCCAACCACCACCACTAGTATTTTTACAGACAATCACAAACAACCATGCTCACAGCAGGATTCGAACACAGCCTTTTGGCTGGAGAGCAGATAATCTAACCTATCTTTTCCATTATCATCTGGTCATTCTCTTTTCCATTGTGTCATTTGTACAGTCACTCATACTACTTGTAACACTAACTATGCCAATCGCATTATCATGCATTTCATCTTTCAACTCATTGCTATCACTACCTATAAACTGATGACCTATTAACCGTAATTTTTCAAATGCTTACCACCCAAGCATTGTGCATCTTTTAATTTTGTCCATATTTTGTTCCATTGATATCCATTGTCCTAAGTACACATAATGATCTACATGTTCAGTGTAATCACCATTGATCTTTATTATTTCTGGCAGTACATAGCTATTGGAACATAACTTGGGTCTTCTTTAGGCCAGCACTTTTGCTAGCCATTTGGAGTTCATGGTCCGTAATTCGTGTGCAATTGAAGTAAAGATAACTATGTCATCTACAAAGTGTCAACTGCTTAAATATGTTCTACTTATCTTCACACTATTTTTTTTTCTTTCGAATCAAAAGGAGTTTAAATACTTCTTCTAGGCATGCTGTAAATAGTTTTGGAGATATTGTGCCACCTTGTCTTATACACATACTGGCCACTGAATTAGAAACCTTTATTATCATTATTATTATTATGGACAACTCTAAGGAGTCCTTAGACTCATCGAGGGTAGGCCCTAAACATCAAGTCCAGAACTATTCAGCATTTGCACAGTATCTATCATTGCTTCGATATTCTATTCCACCATTGCAATCTATTCCACTCATTCACTACTCTCCAAGCAAAAACCTAGTTCTAAACGCCCTTGCTAACTATGCTCTTACTCAGTTTCCATGGATGGCCCCTAGTTCTCCCACCACCAGACCTGTTCTGATAAATTTCCTTTGAATTGTAAAAAAACCCTCAGTAATTTGAATGTCTCAATCATATCACCTCTTTTTCACCTATCAACCAGTTTCTGTAACCCACAAATCTTCAACCTGTTCTTGTAAGGTTCATTCCATAGAACTACTACTATCTTGGTCACTTGCCTCTGGATCCTCTCCACCTCCTCCCAATCACCAAGAAACCCTGGCAGCCAGATCTGTGCACAGTAGTCAAGATGAGGTTTTATCAAGGCTCGATAAAGAGGAACAACAATCCGTTTGACTCTGCTCGTCAAAGTATTCTTCACTAAATCTTCATCTTTATGCAGGTATACATAAACGTCAGTTATGCAGTGTACTTATTCATGTCCGTTCACATGCTCTAGGCAACTATTTAAGAATGCTGCTAGTCTGCAAGGATCTTTCAGAGTATGATAAAGGACTTATTGTGGGTGCCTGTCTAGCTAGAGCCATGATTTTGAAAACAGGAGTCGACTTGTTTATTAAAAAGGTGAGATATTCTGTATGTTTAATCAGTGGAAAAATAACTCACTTTTAGATGCAAACATAAGTTGTTGTGGTTTAGCAGTTCTGTGGGAAGTTTTCAGTATGATGTAAATAAAGAGTTCAGTAAAATTAAGCAATTAAAACCTGACAAGTAAGTTGTAAGACTTACATCATCGGGGATACTGGTATAGGTACTGATGATGTTAAGTCTTACAATTTACAAAACTTTTCGGGTTTTAACTGCTAATTAAACTTTTCATTTACATCATAATATGGTCTCAATACTGAAAACTTCCAACAACAATTCACTTTGCTTGCTTGTTTAAGAGGCATAACTGTGGTCCTAAGACAGTCTGTCAAGAAAGAGATCACCATTGTCTGAGAAGGCTTGTATCGACAAACAGAAGTTCCTGTGTGCAACAATTGAAAAAGCATTTAATGAAGGCTATTCCCAACCCATATCTTGCTGAACTATGCACAGGACTTTGAAGAGGATCAGTACTGGCAATTGCATGCCTATATGGAACCAGAAAGTTTGTCTACAGTGGTGTCAGGAACACTGTGATAAGACACTGGAATAAAGTCATGTGGTCTGAGAAGACAAAATAAACTGATGCTCTGTACCGATGGTAGGCAGAGAGTTTGGCAGGAGTCCGTGAAGGATGAACCCAACTTGTCTTGTAAACACAACTCAAGGTTCTGGAGGTGGTGTCATGGTGTGAAGAATGTTCTGTCGGTAATGGATCCCCCGATATTGCTGGAAGGTTGGGTGTCCTCCAAGGAATATCTGAACAATGTTGCCAGCTGATTCCATCCTGCAATGCTGACTTTTTATCCAGCGGGTGACAGTTGTTTTATGGACAACAATGCTACTGTCTATTGCACAAGAATTGTTCATGTTCAGACTGGTTCAGTGAGCATGACAGCAACTTCAACTGTCTTTCTTGGCCACCACAAAGCCCCCAATCTGACACTCCATTGAGAATATATGGGATATGTTGGAAATACAGATCCAAGAGCAAAGTTCTCTTCCATCAAATCTGAGCTAGGGTGAATGCCTGGTATGTAGCAGGCATGGATACAATCCAACAGAAATCTATGCTTTACCACATATGTACTGCAATTCAGGATAAAGAAAGTTCCACACAGTATTAAATAAAAGTTTCTAATTCAATAGCTGATATGTGTATCTGTATTTCCACAGTAGAGATGTTTCCATTGAAATGAATTGTTGCTGTTGCATTGGTGTATGCTGATTTGATTGCTCTGACATATGGTCCTCAACTTGTTGGTTTCATAATTCTTTAAATCTTCCACAAGTTTTTACTGAATCGAAGACATTCTCATAATCAATAAAACTAAAACATAATGGTAGTTGGTATTCATTACACTATTCATTAATCTGTTGTACAACTCTTTTAAAACTATCAATAGTAAACTGATGATTCAGTAGTTCTTCAAGTCTTCTAATTTACCATTTTGTGTATCAGAAAAAGGATAGCCCTTTTCTATTCTCTTGGTACATCATTTTTCTTCAGGTAAAGAGTTTTTTTTCCAAGATTTTGTAGATCATTTCCCCACCTGCTTTTAGAAGTTCAGCTATAACTCCATCCCTACCCGAAGTTTTTCCATTTTGCAAGCTTTGGATGCTCTGCATAACTTCTGGTAGAATGTGTGGCACTTCAGTTATTTTGTAGTTGTCTTTTTCTTCATTTGATTCATCATTCTGATATAATGTTGAGTAAAATTCTTTAATTCTTTTTGCTATAACATATCTATCTCTGTTCAACAATTGTTGTTTCGGTTCTTTGTGACTACAGTTGTCTTCAACTGTTTGTTGTATGAGTTTACAACTGAATTTTCTTATTTCTTCCTTAATACATTTTCTAATTCAATGTATTCGATTTTATTCTGCGAGTTACCAGTTTGTTTTGTTAGATCTTGAATGACGGCTCTATCAAGAATAGAACTGCTCCATTGAAGATTTAACAAGAGAACAAAATCAAGCAAAAGCACACGTGTACTCTTGGCAAAACAGACATAATATGTGAAGATGCAGATATTAACTTTTGCTTATAAAGGAATTAAAATATAAAAGAAGAGGTTGAATCTTAAATTAAAATGAAATTGAAGGAGGAAATAAATATTAAATTGTACTATGGTTAAGTTATTGTCTAAAATAGATAGAATCTTAATTTGTCAAAAACAATGTTAAAATATGCCATGTATAAAGTCGTGTAGCATTGTGCGAACAAAAGTTCAAAGGTTGCAGTTTGACCACCAAAGATGACGTAACAAGCGATGAGTAGGCATTCATGGAAGGCACAAGAAATTCGCGTTCCCTGAAAAAAGCGATGCACATACAGCAAGGAGGTGACGTCACTTGGTGACAGTAAATGGGAGAGCGTCGTAGACAAGTTTGGAGTGTGGAAAGAGAGCGTTATAATGGGGTTTAAAATGGATTCACATCATTGAGAGAGGACTTCTTTTTAGCTTCCTTTTATGTTTTTGTCCTGGTTGCTGTGGTGTTCCCTCATCACGTGTGCCCTCCCTGTGGGTCTCCTGCTCGAAGTTCCCGAGCGGATCGGAATGCCTGATATCCAACAAGACGTGAGAAGACGGCAAAGCGGCAGCGTGCTTCCTGTTGCTGAGAGACGCGAATCGAAGAAAATATAGTACAAGATGATGGCAGTGTTCGAGTTTTAGACCATCGGTGTGGATCTAACTGATGAGAAAGCAGCAAAAGATTCCTTTGAAGGTAAATCGTGTTAGAAGTGGCGACGTGAAAAGTTCGTAAGCCCAGAAGAAACAAGTGGCTAATTCGGGACGAGCACATGACTCCCACATGGCGGCAATTCATCGTACAGAGGGACAATCTATAACAAAGAACAGACGGAAGGATCGAGAAATCATCTAACAAGGTGGTAACATACAAATCTTCCTTTTTATGTGTTATCTACTGGTGATGAAGGTGTAAAATGGACAGAGTTTAGAAAAGAAGAAAGAGAGATTTTTGAGACAGTTTCCTGTGTTATGTTAGTCAAATTGGACTGGTAGTCTACGTTCATAAGTTGTCTAGACCAAGTTTAATGTGTATGGGTCGTTAGTAGCAGTAATCTAGTCTAATACCGACATCCATGTTTGTGATATAGATGAAATTAAGATTCTCATGAGTGTGTTTGAATAGCCTGTCTGTTTGATTATTATTACCCTGCTTTACTTGTATTTTAGTATAACTTTGATTTGCTTGATTATATGTATTATTTAAATTGTAATATTCTTAGATAAATAATAAATATGTTTTCCCATGTATACCTGAGTTTGTCTGAGTAAGAGATTGAATTTTACCACTCACAAAAATATCAAACCTAAGTTTAGAGGAAAAAGGGGAATTTAAGATTGTCAAGGCCATGACTGTATACTGAGAACTCAATCTACCTAACTACTTAATCTATATAAGGTACTTGAATTCTGGGAAAGTTTCTTTGGATAAGAATTTCTATCCTAGAGTTCTGACTGGCAGCATTAACAAATAAAATTCATCAGAGCTCGAAGAGAGAAACTGCCCCAGAAAGTTGGTTTAGAAGCCAGATCTCAGTAGGCACAAGGAGAATAATAGAGGTAAAATATTTAAGAAAACAATGACTTAACAGTTTAATTTCTCTTCATTTCTTCATAAGATGTTTTGTTTCTTTAGAAATTTTATTTTGTTTCTGTTGTGCAGTATCAGCTATTTCAAGTGAGCACTGCAAATGGTTTTGGGTGATAATGTCATTACTTTCTGATGGATCAGCATTATCTATATTAAGATTTTTAAATATGTTCTTTAGTTCATGTCGAAATATATCTTTTTTTAATGTTAAGTTTGTATACATCTATGTTTTGTTTCATCTTCGAAACATTTTTCTTCTTTCTTTTTGGCAATTTACTTGAATCTTACTGTGTACCATATGATGGTCACTTCCAATGTTGAAAGTGTTGATAATAGAACAGTCCTGAAAGATGTTTTTCTTGTGGCTGAGGAATTTCACAAATTTTTCCATTTGGAAATTTTTATGTCCACTTCCTGTGTATTTTTTTTCTTGAAAAAAATAATTCATGATGTACAGGTTTTTTTTATTTTTCTGCAAATTCTATTAGCCTTGCTCCTTTATCATTGCCTTTGCCATAGCCAAAATTTTCCCATTGAGCTTTTTCATCTGATTGTCGTCTACCAATTCTTGCAAAGTTTGAAATGACATTTTTCCTTGTTGTAAAGTTGGGATATATTATGATAGAAGTCTTTAATTTCTTTATTAGTATGACTTATTGTTGGTGCATAGACTTGAATGATCTTGAGAGTATCTTTTTGAGATCTCTACAATGCTTGCTATTCGATCAGATATACTGTGAAATTTTATTATGCTTTTCAATTTTTGTTAATCACGAATCCAACTCTTTTCCTTATCTTTCCTTTTTTTTCTAAAGTACAGTATATCCATTTTTTAATTGAAGAATTTCTTCATCATTATATCTAACTTCACACAATCCAAGAATGTTCTATTTTAGTCATTTTAGCTCTTCAATTAGTTCAGTTAGCTGTGCTTCACTGCTCAGAGTCCTACAGTTTAAAGTTCCAAGGTCTAGTTTCTAATGGCAATGTGATCTGGTTACCCAGAGATTCTTGGCACCCTTTGCCTTCATGTCTTAACTGCCTGCTGCCAAAGGATTAATACTCTGGCCTCCAGGGAATGAGGGCCATTTTATTCCTACCTGATTCATCTTGCAAGATTAGGTAAGATTGGGCTGTCACCATGCTGGCCCACTGCAGATTGGTGAATGGAAGTATTTTCACATGAAATTACCAGTGCCCAAAACACTGGTCCTCAGCTCTTTACTCAGTATATTTAAAGCTGTCCTGATAGCTTTAGTAGTCAGGGTTTCCCCCCCACCACCAATCTGGGTAGCCAACAAAAGCCCTATATATATATTTTTTTTTTTGGGGGGGGGTTCTGTGGGTGTTATTTTTTTTTTTATTTTTTTTTTTTAACTGTAGTGATTCTACAATTTTTTATGCTGTCAGGGTAGTGAGAAAAATAATGGGAAAATTTATATAGCAAGGGCATGCAGCTGAGGTGAATGACTTATGGTCACCTCCCCCCCCCATAAGAAGTGCCCAGACTACAGTCCAAGTGTGGCCTCCAATAGTGCCCTCTGCAAAACTGCTATACACGGAAAGAAAATAACTGCTATATAGTTATTTTCTTAACCATCTGTGTTCTTATTATACCGTGAAACCTATTACAACATTACAACATGCTATACACGGACTCCCCTCTAGGAACAACCTGGCAAAGCAAGCATCAGCAGAATTATTCAACAGTAGATCAGGAAGACTCCTGAAGTGTTACTAGCAGGTTTACTGTGCCCTATCTTGTAGCTGGCCTCCAGAAAACGCTTTAGTGTTGTACTCTCAAACAGAGAGGGCTTCCTAGTTGTGGTATGGAAAATGTGAACAGGAAGGCTTCCACCCACACACACACACTTCACATAGGAAAAAAGAGGGGTGGGGAGGTGTGAAATAGTAATGGCTATTTCATGCTCTATAAGCAAGGCAGTGGTATTTCACCAAGCAAAGTAAGATATCTACCACCCAGTTGCATAGTTTTCCTCCAACTAAGAAAAGTGTGCTTTTAAGCATACAGTATTACCATAGCCTCACTTGTAGAAATAGGCCATACCATGATCAAGTTGGTTGGAAGAGGGCTATAGATTACACAATTACCAGCTCATAAGCTCTTCACATTCACAGTGTGCTATGAAGAGTGCAAATGGGTTTACAGAACAACATGTTGACTCTTTGTTGATAATAGTAAATGGAGCATAGGTGTTTTTTGCATGTTACATTTGATAACATGATAAGTATCATGTTGTACCATCAAAGTAGGACTCAAAGTGTCATTACTAGTTATAAACATGCTTTCATTCAGGTGCCATTCTGATCTAGAGGTTGGTTTTCCATTTATTTCTATCTTATCTTATTCGTTATTAAAGATTTGAATGGAACTTTTGCCATCTACTCTATATTTAATATAGTTAACATGGTTGACCTCTTCTTCCCCGTAATTTTTTGTCCCTGTGAAAATCCCACTGGTTATTCCTTTGCTTTGGAATGTCTAAAGAATTTCATTTTCCTTTTCCCACTGTCATTCAGTAAGCTTATTGATTTGCTGTTTCAACAACCTGTTTGTAACCTTTTCTATCTAGCTAATTAGCATCGTTATTCTTAGTAATGACATCTCCAAAGCCATCGATTTTTTTATATATTTTTTTTTCAATAGTCCTCTTTTCTGAGGTGTACATTAATGTAGAATGCATATTATTATTACACATGCACCTCCATGCAGTACAAAGATTCATCATGGGAGACCCAATCTATCATACCTCTCCTTGATATACCATTAACAAACAAAGCACTTACAACTAATCCTCACACCTACACTCTTACCCAACTTCCAGTGATGACCTCTTGTTCTGCTCTCTCTAGCCAAGTGTTGAAACATTTCCCCTGCATCAATACTATAAAATTCTTTAAGAAACTTAAATGTTTCTATCATATCCCCCTCTCCCTTTTTTTTTCACCATCAACCAACCTTTGCAATTCACAAATCCTCAATCCTTTCTCATAGGGAGCATTCCACAGTCCACTCACCATCTTAATTACTCACCTCTGGATTCTCTCCACCACTTCCTCATCCTCAAGAAACCCAAGTGACCAGAACAATACTTTCCAGATGTGATCATATCAACTTTATAAAGAGGAATGATAACTCCCTTATCTCTGTTTGTCAGTGTGTTCATCAATAACCAAATAGTCCTGCATGCTATCCTGGCTACTTTAGCAATGCACACTCTAAAATTCAACTCTCTCTATCTACTACTGCCCCCAAATCCCTGGCTTCATCAATTTCCCAACACTGATGAATCCAGGGATTACCATAATGGAGGATGATATTGATAAGCCACTGAAAAACATAATAGTATTTGATGTAATGTGGAAAAGCGTAAAGTTATGCATTTAGAAATACAAAGATTACAAGCTGTGTACCACACCGAGTCAACATCCATTATGTTTTTTCCATACTATCAGAATATTCAAATCATCCTGTTAACTATTTCCTACCTAACTTTGCATCATCAGCAAAGTATTTCTTATATCATTTATGTACAAATTAAACAGCAGTGGTCCAAGCACAGAGCCCTGCAGCACACTACTAATCACCTGCCTTCTCATAGATTCTGCTCCTCCATATACTACTTTTTGGTATCTATCCATGAGCCACCCTTTTATGTATATTGCCATTTGTTGCAGTTTGTGTAACAAAGTTCCATGTGGTATCCTGTCAAATGCCTTTGCACAATCCAGCATTATCATCATGTAGCCATTCCCTTTATCCAACTCAGCTGCCACCCTGTACCCTTCACAAAGCCTCAGAGTATCATATTCCTATATATTCATTTCTGAATTCTTTTTTTGACCAGCTTTCCAGTACTTTTACCACCACTCCTGCAATACTAACTGATCTATAAATTGCTACAACAGACTTAAATCCTCCTTTATGCAAAGGAATTTTGCCCTCCTTCCACCACACTAGTCAAAGACATCACCAGTTCTCCTGCACATTCTCTTAAAATGCGAACTGATATCCCATCAAATCCCACAGCCGTATTTGCATTCAAATTCTGCAATATTCTAAGTATCTCTAATTCATCAACCTTTGTTCTCACATCAGTCCTCATCACCTCTGTCATATAATCTTTACTAGAACGATATGTCCTTGCAAAATGTTCACTCAACAGCTCAACAATTTTGTCTGCCTCTGTTACCTTTCTACTGTTGGCACTCATTAAAGTTATCTTTCCATAGTTATTCTTCCTCCTACTTGCCACAAAACAAAAAATTCTTTGGGATTTCCTTTCACCTCTTCAACTAATTTCTTCTCATAATCTGATTTTCCCTTCCTTACCATGATGGTCACCTTTTTTGCCTGCTCCTTATACTGCTCATGAGTTAGCTGGTCATCTTTCTTCTTAATATACACCACATTTTCTTTCTTTCTTCTTTTTTTGCAGCTCATGCTTAATAACACTACTTATTCATCTAACTACTACCAATTTACTCTCCTGACCTTGCCAAGTCATCAATTACACTAGTGGCCAAAATTGTGGAAACCTTTTGGAAAAAAGTGTATTTTTGAGGTTTGATGGCTCATAACACCACTTTTTTTTTGGTGTAATACCATAAAATTATATATTGATGGAAAGATAATTTAATCAAGAATGTAATGCAACAAAGTTTGTTCAGTTATCTGTATTCTATGAAAAGTTATAGTCAAATAACCAGAAAAAAAGAAGCACAACTTGCTTAGATTGATATGAAGTAGCTTTCCTTCATTTGAATGTAGCCAATGAGCATGTGTGTTTAGAGAGCCAATCAGGTATCATCTTGTTTTGGCAATGAGCCAATAAGGTCACAGTAGGAGTCAGCTATTGATGGCATGTATTGGAGCTGAAAGGAGGACATTTGTCAGTGTGGTATGTGATTGCTATCAAGTTGGTTGGTTTTTTATGTTCTTTCATTTAGCGAGCCTTGTAAAACGTAATAAAATTAAAGAAATGGCACAAAGAGTTGACTGGTCACCCAGAAAATGATGTAAAATAGTACTATTAAGTGAACAAGGCTACAATTATGAAGAAATTAGAAGAAAAATAGGTGGAAACTTAACCAAAGGTAGCATTTCTAATTTTTGAAGAGGTATAAAGAGACTTAGTCACTACAAAACCAGACTGGAAAAGGTGCACAACAGCAAGTGATGATAGAAGAATTGAGAGACTGTGCCTACGTGACAAAAAAAAAATCATCTGGGTGTATACAAGATGAAATGGAGCAATGCAATGTGAAGTTGAGTGCAAGGACCGTTCGGCGCAGACTGCAGGAATTTGGTCTAAATGCTAGAATTCCACGAAAAAAGTCATTTTTATCTCTCAAACAAAGGTTGAAAAGATTAAACTGGGCTAAAACCCATGTTAACTGAACAGCAGCGGAACAATGTTATTTGGAGCGAGACCAAAATCTCTCTGTTTGGTAGTGATGGCATAAAATATGTAAGGAGAAGAATCGGAGAAGATTTGAATCCTGATTGCATTACACCTACCGTGAAACACCCACTTAGTGTTATGATCTGGGGTTGTATGACATCAAAAGGTGTGGGCAGAATTTCCGTGATTAATGGGAATATAAATGAAATACTTGAGCCCAAACCAAAGCCTTCAGCACATGATCTTTTCCAAGATAATGAAGCATTTATATTTCAACAGGACTCAGCTTCATGTCACGTTGCTGCAAAAAGTGGTTTCAAGATAATCATATTCCACTGCTGGAATGGTCTGGGAATAGCCCAGGCCTTAACCCAATCGAAAATCTATGGAGCCGACTAAAGAAACTTGTAAGTCAGAAGCAACCCACCAATAAAACCCAATTAATAGAAGCAATAATTCAATCTTGGTTTCAAATAATAATAGCTGCAGAACTACAAAAACTTGATTCACTCCATGGGAAGGTGTTGTAAGGCCATAATTAACGCTAAAGGTTACCCAACTAAGTATTAACTCACATTGTGAGAATTTTTGTATATCTCATTTTTTCTGTGTGTTTCACTTTTCTTCTTTATAACTGCTGTTCTAATAAAAAATCCTTCATAAAAGTTATTGCATTCCATTCTTGATTAAATTATCTTTCCATTGATATATAATTTTATGGTATTACTCCAAAAAAAAGTGGTGTTATGAGCCATCAAACTTCAAAAATACTTTTTCCAAAAGGTTTCCACAATTTTGGCCACTAGTGTATATTCTTGTATGTGATGTACGTATATTGACTTTTCTGAAAATACTTGTTTCATGTTATGAGAGGCTGTTTTGGGTTTTGGGCTATTTGTATTCTTTTTTCTTTTTTATTCATATTATCCATCATAAATGAATAGAATTCCCAGATATATAAAAATTTATCTACTTGTTCTATGGGATGACTTAATTTTATGTTCAGGTTTTTATCCATTGCTTTCTCTGCAATTATCACTGTTTTTTGTGTGCACAGGAAATAGGTAATAAGATGTTGTTGACAGCAGCTGCAGATTGTACACCTCGAGCATAGAAGATAAAATGATTTGGAGGAAAATGGATGACAAAAAAAACCAGAGAATTGCAAATGAAAATGCACATGAATGACCATGTTTCTGAGGTCATTTTGTTCCCTGACTGTGTATTGTTAAAGTGCTTCTGACACCTTGAGAACAAGGATGGTCATGTAAAGGAAGGGCAACAGCAATGCTCTTCATGGTAATTTCTGTTATTAATACTGATAGGCAGTGCACCAAAATCTAAATAGATTTTTCTGTTTGCAGCCAAAAAGGCTGCAGGTTCGAATCCTGCCATGGGCATGGATGTTCGTGATTCTCTGTGAAAATACTAGTGGTGGTGCCAGGCAGTAGATGGTATTGGTGTAGGTGATGCAGTTCACTGTATTTGGTGGAGACGGAGAGTTGTAGAGTAGGTGCCCTCCATTGATGAGTCTTTGGACTCCTTGGAGGTGTCAGGTAAAAGGTAATAATAATGTAATTTTTTGTTTCAGAAATTTCAGCATGAATCATAGCAACAGAAAGCTCTGATCAGCTTTGTAAAAAAAAAAAAAAATGCTTTGAAAAAGTAAAAAAAAAAAAAAAGAAATGCTTTGTAAATATGCAGAGTAAATATTTAAAAATCTGGATTACTGTGCTCAGATATGGTCATCAGGATTTAAAAGAGATGAAATAACTTTGAAGAGGATGCAGAAATATATAACAAAAATTATATTAAAACTGTATAATGTTGGTTATGAGGCTAGACTGAAAGCATGCAAACTACAATTTGATATCCACCAAATAGATAGAAGATGAAAGGGGAGAAAGAGATATGATTGAGACATTTATAGTATTTAAATGGTATTTACCAGACTGACACTGGGGAGATTTTTCGTATGGTAGAATGACAGGGAAAGAATAAGGAAAAGGGGCCATTCCTGAAAGTTGTAAAAGGAATAGCAAGATGATAAGAATTAATTTTTTTGCATGGGAATATGGAATGCATTGCCTGAAAGGTTGTGAAAGTGCAAATGGCAGATGAGTTTAAGAAATAGTACAACAGACTGTATAAAGTTGTCTACAGTGGACCTTAGCAAGTCCAACAGTATCATAGTATTATATCCATTTTCCATTTTCCATTATCTATTCAGATGTAAAAATATGAGCAAATTGCTAACGTAACCTCCCTCTGTTTTCTTTGCAAGTTATAGCTTGTCTGTCAACCCATTTCTCTATGTGAATTCTTATCAATTTCTCTAAAATCTTTGCTGCATTCCAGAGATACCAATAGGATGGTAGTTAGACACATCAGTTTTTTCACCACCCTTGTACAATGGAATTATTATACTCTTTTCATTCCTGTCGGATCTTTCCAGAGCTGGGACTAAAGTTATGCAAACATGTCAAGGACATGCCAATTCAGCTGAACACTCCTTTAGCATACATGCTGATATCCCAACTGGCCCTATTTACAAATTCTCATCCAGGTTAAGTAAATAGCTCTAGAACCTCCTTCTCATGCACCTTTCTCTCTCTCTATCCAATGTAGTGATATCACTGTATGCCATGTTACATAAGAGAGATTACCTAATTGAGAGATCTTAGTGAATTAAGTGCTTATTATTTGAACAAACTCATCTACTTAATACCATATTTTAGCAACAGTATATGTAAGAATTAAAAGTTTAATAATTTTAACGACTATTTAGAAAAATTACATGGTAAAGTTTGCTTTATTATTTGAAGGATTTGCTCCGGCTTGCACATTGGAAAGTAGAACATCTTTTGAAAGAAATTTTACCCCCCCCCCCAAAAAGTCATCCATTTAGGCAAAGTAACCAAAGAAAAAGGATTACAGTGCATTTCTGAAGGAGAATAAGTGCATCTAGAGGTACTACAAGTCAGAGTTTGCTATTCTGCTTCAAAGTTGCAAACTATGATGCACATGGTAACTAGATAAAATACAATGCTTTGTAAATGTTAAATATGCAGAGTAAATATTTAAAATATCATTGTATTTTTTATCTATTTACCGCATGCATCAAAGATTTTAACTCGTTGATATAACTAGAAAGACAAAATTAAGCCAAAAAAAAAAAAAATTCATCTTCTAGTTAGGAATGGCTTGTAATGGTTGTAGGATGAAAGATCTGGGGTTAAACAAATAAAAACTTGTCATCTTTTTATGAAACTAATTTGCCTTAAATGGGATTTGATTTAGATCTTTCCAAACAGAGGACATCATCATCACTAGAATGACCTGTGGAGGCTTGACAACAAACAAACAAGAGAAATAAAGTAAAATGAAAACAAAGTGAACATCAAAAATAAAGGGATGCATTAAAACTTATAAGGAACATGAAGGAAAAATTCAAATTAATGGGTTCAAACTTATGAATAGTAGGCTAGGAAAAAAAGAAAGCACTAGATGAGAAAAGGGGCATTTTTCTTTGATGTGATTTTTTTTATATGGAACTGTTCAGCAGCCATGTGTCTCATGAGAATTTCCAAACTGGTATTACAGGATGGCTTGTTTAATATTTTAAAGACTCGATAAATCGCCGATCTTCGGATATATAGTAAATTACTCATTATGTAATCATGGAATTTTTTTTTTTTTTTTATCAACTCGCATCCTATTTTCAGATACCGTATGTATCAAGTTCCACTATGCAGGAATTGACAAATTCAGAAATATCCTGAAAGCTGAGAAACAATGCAGTGGAACTCTGCATTATCGTTATCCGATTCTTCGAAATGCAACATCATAATTTTGTATTTCGACAGAGTAATATTATTCCAAAAGTGTTTCTCATTTCGTTTTGGCATTTCGCAAAATAGTAGCATCCTGAATTCATTTTGTTCCAGGTAAACATTTTATTTCTTAGCTCTGGCGAAACATACTTCAGTGAAATTGTGTATTTGTAATCTTCACTAAAATTTGGCTGGTTACTCCAATTTTGGTCTCAATCGACACATTTGTAGCAGCAAAATCTGGCTGACCGTTTCGTAAAGATGCAAAGTAATAAGTCATCTCATTACTAGTATAAGAAATCTTCTTTCACTACGCGTTATTCCCGCTTCCTATGCAGGGTCCGCGTGTTACTTAGATGCGACTTATTACTATCATTTCTTATACTACAATTACTAGTATAAGAAATGATAGTAATAATTCCACTCTGGTGTGTGGATTTAATGAAATTTGGTATTCGGAATTTCTATTAAAATTTCAGAATCCTTTTAATTTTGATTTCAAATGGAATTTTAGTAGCAAAATTAATCAAAACAAATTATGCCTACTATATGTATGCCAAAAATGGTTTGATGTTCAATTTGTGATAATGATTCACTATACATTATTACGAAACGAACCTTTTAAAGTTGTCTCAGATCATTTCTTTACTTGTTCTCTTAAAGTATTACATAAACACAACCACATGCATTGTCTTGTCGACGTTCAGTGGAATGTGAAAATGATAACTGTGTACCTTTCTCACTTAATATTTAAAGGCTGAAAGCTAATATCGCTGGTATCGTTCAACTTAAATTTTAACAGCTGGCTTCTCTTCAGGTGATTTTTTTATTTTAGAAAGTCGCGAATTTCGGGATTTTTACAAGTACAAGGTAAGGGAAGTCGAATGCGGTCTTGGCTGGTGATCGTTAAAGAAAATTCAAATAAGTAGAAAAATAACAGACTCACTTTCGCTCTATCCGGATCTCTGCATGCCGCAAACACGTGATGCGGTGGTTTTGGTAGAGCAACAAATTGCTTTACAAATTCCAGTCCAATTCCTCTGCTGCTTCCTGTGATAAATACGTTTCCAAAATTCATTAGTTGAAGATGAAGGTTCTCGATAATCCAGAAAGAGATGTACAAAATTATCTCTCGTCAGTCGATCACCGGTGTTATCGATCGTTCGTATCTACAGCTCTGTTGTCGTTTAAACCGGCATTTAAAAGAAAATGTTTATCTAAGCACGTGGTCCAAGTCAATTACCACGGAAAAAATAAACTTAAATTTTCATCCCAAAGGTATGGCAGGTGTGCTATTCATATAGCTACTGCCATATCGAACATAAAACAGGTTCCAGTTTTTCTTCTTAAGTTAGTATCCAGTTTAGTGATATAATACGTATGCAATCTGTACTCCTACGCACTTGATAATCTATTGCAAGAACAGCGTGTCGAAGCACATTCTGCGTAACGTGAGTAACATGTAAGCAGTGAGTGTCCGTGAAGTTTAATTTTGCATGTGAGTAAGTGTTTGTCTTTTCATTATCGAAAGTCTAAATTTTGCTAATTTATTTTAAAGATTTAATTTGGCCCAATGGAGAAAAAAAAGCACCAAAGAAATTGCTTTTCTTTGGAAACGGAAATTGCAATTTTAGATCGCTTAGCAAAAGGAGGGGGGATTTACGGCGATTGGTAAACATTTTAATTTAGGCGAATCTACTATAAGAGCAATTAAAAAGAATGAAGTCGCAATAAGAAAATCTGTCATTTCTGGCACAAAACTAAGTGCCAAATTATCATCGTACTCAAGAGATGTTTTATTAGTAAAAGCGGAACGAGCGCTCTTAATTTGGATTGAAGAATTAACTCAAAGAGGAATTCCTATAAGTGGTTATTTAATTAAACAAAAAGCTCTTCGGTTTTATGAACAGATGAAGCAATTGGAGCCGTCTACTTCCGCTTCCCAGGCTGAAAAAGAATTTTCGGCTAGCAAAGGATAGTTAACCGGGTTTTTAAAAAGGAATGCACTTCATCACGTGAAGATTACAGGTGAAGTTGCAGCGGCAGATGAAGACGCAGCCAAAAATTTTCAAGAGATGTTAGCCAAAATTATTGAAGATGGTGGATATTGTCCCGATCAAGTGTTTAAAGCTGACGAAACAGTTTTGTTTTGGAAGAAAATGCCTAGTCGAACTTACATTGTCTGATAAAAAAGCAAGTGCGTTTAAAGCAAGCAAAGATCGAGTAACGTTGTTAGTTTGTAGCAGTGCATTAGGAAATTGAATGTTGAAACCCCTCCTAGTAAATCGATCTCTAAGACCACTTGTTCTAAAAGGCAAAGATCTAAAACAGCTACCGGTACATTGGATGGCTAATACAAACGCCTGGGTAGCAACTGCTGTATTTACTGAATGATTCAATAAATTGTATCATTGTGCCAGAAGCGGAAACATATGAAGCAAAAAGCTCTCGATTTTAAAATTTTATTAATTATTGACAATGCACCAAGTCATCTGCATTTACTATCAACTACCAACTTTACTGACATAAGGGGTGAAGCAAAAGCTTTTCATATTCCCGGCTATCTTCAGAGAAACTGTGAGTGGAGAAAGTTTATGAGCTAATTACCCTCCCTGAGTGGGATAGGAGATTAGTCCTCAGTGTTGAAGTTTAGGATGGCTTTAGGTCTTTTATGTTTGAAATAATCCATTGCGTCATAATCTGCAGCCAGTTGGATCAGTTTGTTAGGGTGCACAGATGCTTTTGAGAAGAATTTGATTGCTATAGTCTGCATGAAAGTGTAAATATAGGGGACATTTGTGTCCCAATGTAGCTGGACAGTTCGGATGAACCATGGGGCACCCATGATCAATCTGAGACATTTATTCTGGATACATTGTAATTTGAGAAGAATAGAATTTCAAGTATGACTCCAGGTTGGTGAAGCGTAGGTGAGTATTGGACGAACCATCAGTTTCAGTTTGTATATGAGAAGTTTGATTCTGGTGCTCAGCTTACTGTTTCTGTTAATTAGCGGATAGAGCTGGACTATGGATTTTGATGTGTTTGCACAGAGAGTCTTGATATGGGAGCTAAAAGTCAGTTTTCTGTCCAGTATTACACCAAGATATTTGATCTAATTTTTCCACGGAATTTTAGTGTTGAAAAGGAGAATATCTTCTTTAGAAAGCAGTGATCTTCTGGAGAATAGGATGGCTACGCTCTTCAGGGGATTCACTTGGAGTCGCCATTTGGAAAAATATTGTTCGATTAGCAGTAGGTTTTCTTGCAGTTTCTTGATGGCTAGGTGAGGCTTTAAAGATATGACTAATATCGCTGTATCATCACCATATAGGGCTTTAATTGAAGATAATGGGTTGTGTGGTATATCATACAAGTATAATGAGAATAGGATTGGTGCAAGTAAGGATCCTTGTGGAACTCTAGCCAGGATGCGTTTTTGTGTCGAGACTACCCTACACATCCTGACTTGCATGTGCCTATTGTAGAGGTATGCCTTTATAAGATGAATGATTCCGATTGGTACACCAGATGATATCAGTTTGTATAGCAAACCATAATGCCAAACCATGTCAAATGCACCGACTATATCAAGGAAAACAGCCCCAGTGTATTGACGCCAATTAAAACCCGTGATGATGTGTTCCCCCAATCTGTGTATTTGCTGAATGGTGCTATGCGACTGTCAGAAGCCAAACTGCTCCTCAGGCAGGATATTTAATTGGAGTACTGAATCTTGAAGTCTGGTAAGAATTACTTTCTCGACAATTTTGCTGAGATTAGAGATGAGGCTGATTGGTCTGTAATTTTGAGGTAATCTGGGATCTTTTCCAGGCTTATGGATTGGTATTATGTCTGCCAGTTTCCAGTAGGAAGGGAAATCTTTGTAATGAATGATGGAGTTAATTATATTTGTCAGATGGACAATAGATATTTTATTACTTTATTTTTTTATTACTTTACTTTGTTAGAGATACCATCGGGTCCAGGAGCCTTTTGTTCTTGAACGTCTTAATAATAGCATATATTACAGCAGGTGAGGTGGGTGCAATTTGAGTGGAATGTGTGACAGCAGAATTGAGTGAATATCTGACATTACGGTGGATCTTGTATATATGGTTAAAATCGAGATGATCGTATGCATGTTTACATTGTTTTTCAAGATGATTTGCTATTGCTTCAGCTTTATCAGCCTCTGTGTGGATGAGACCTGAATCTGTTTGGAGGGGGGAGGTTTATTTCTGTTTTTAATCTTTCGGATGAGATTCCATATGGAGTGGTTACCAGTGGAGATGGAGGTTAGTTTTTCTTCCCAGAGTTGAGTTCTGTGGGCTACAAGGGCATCTCTCACTGCAGAGTTGAACCTGTTCAGGATCCGTTAATCTTGCAGCGCACTGGTGTTGTGTTATCTTTTTCTTGCCTTATTTTTTTCTCTAATCAGGTTCATAATATCTTCTGGCAAGTGGTTGGACTTGCAGGTAGTTGCAGGGGTAGTAATTTGTTTAATCTGTTCTGTTAAATTTTTAACAGCTATTTCAATTTCCTCTTTTGATTCAATGATGGGAACAGGACCAATATATTTTGGAAGTACCTTGGAGAGCCTTTCCCAAGGAGTGAATGAGTGAGGGGGGAGAGATAATTTTTCAACGTTTCCCAATTTTGATCGTATTGGATTATGGTCTGATGACAGATCGTTAATCGTCATTAAATTGTATTGGAGTCTGATGTGCTGCAATATGGCTATGCCCAACACATCAGCCCGACCATAAGTGTTGTGATGGGTGGGATCAGCGGGACCTATTACAAGAAGGTTGTTAAAACCAGCATAGTTTTGTAGTATCTGTCCATTTTTGTTAGTGGAATGGCTATTTCCAGGTTGAATGCTTGGCATTTAAATCACCTGCCACAATAATAGGCTCTCCGGTATCGAATAAGTAAGGCGTTCAAATCCGAGAACAGTAATGATTTATGTGGAGGATGATATGCTGCGAAGAGTTTTAGTTTGCCGACAGAACTCGTGAGAATCTCAATGCTGGTGACCTCGAGGTTGGTGGTAGGAGGGATGTTTATGGAGTGATGAGAGATGAAATTTTTAATGAAAATTGCCGTGCCTCCTCCTCTGTGGGATAGTATTTCAGCTCTGTACAGTTGGTATCCACAAATTTTGAGGTTGTCTGAAGGTTTTAGGTACGTCTCATTTAGTAAAAGGACATCTGGCTGATGTCTTTGGACGAAATTTTGAAGTTCTAAAATCTTACTCCTCTGGCCGTTCGCATTCCTCGTAATGATCTCTAGAGATTCTGGTTTTACTTTGTTACTGTTCATTAGTGAGCGCTGAAATAATGGCTTGCGTGTCCTTTAGAAATCTGTTGGTAAAACTTTGTGAAGGGTTGGATCTGCTAAAATCCAACAGCATATTTGCCAAGGAAGAGGTAATGATAGCTGTCAGACTTGGATCTGGTGTTGGCTGTTCCAGGGATGTCTGTTTAGGGCGAGGAGTTACATCCGCATATGTCCTAGACTGTTGTTTCTGAATTGTTCTTTTAGGGGCCTCAGATTTCAGCAGATGGGCTTCTGATCCTTAGGGACTATAGGAGGCTATGAAGTAGTCTCTGATGTAGGTGTGCTAAGAGAGGAAGAGTATGTTCCTTCTTCAGGATTTCTATTTCTTGGATTGTGTGCGCATCCTCTGTAGTTGGCAGTGTGAGGACCGCCACAGTTGGCACATTTAGCTGGTGTGGATTTTTTTGGCTTAGGGCATGTATTTGTTGGGTGGCTGACCCCATATTTTAAGCATATAAATTCAGCCTTACACATTTTCTGGGCATGACCAAACTTCTGACATCTATGGCATTGCCCTGTCGAAGCCCTTTTCCTTAATGGTTCTATAGTGATTATCAGTCCACAGTTGGACGTCAGATCATCTATGTGCTTGTAGGTTTGACTGATCTCTACTAACACCAGTGGCATTGGAGTTCTGTCTCTCCTCGTCATTCTGCCGACCTTTACGGGTGGTAAATCTTTCTGGTGTAGATCTGCAGTGATTTCTTCTGTGGAAACATCTTCAGTTACACCTTGAGGTTTTTTTCTGATCCCAGTGAAAAGGTATGGTACAGAATACCTCTGGTATTCAATTCAGAGGTTAACCTTCGATAATCCATCATTGTCCTGGGTTGGATTTTAATACTGTCTGTGACATCTTTTGTTTGGCTGTATGAGATCTATAAGTTGTACATCGTAGTCCTTAGGGACATCCATTTATTCTTTTCATGCAGAATAATTGGGGGGTATCTTTTTCCTTGAGGAGGTAGGAGAGTCCGGGACAGAGCTATATTCTTCCATTTCATCCGCATTTGGTGGTTCAGAGGCTGCAGATTTGCGTTTTTTGCGAGCGCAAACCTCCTGATAATTGGTGTGGTCATTAAGGGTATTATCCTCAGCAGTTATGGCTATTTCGCTAGCGCTGTCTTGAAGAAGTTCTAAGAGTTGAGAGGCATCTGTATCAACTTCTTTTATTTCATGAACTACAACCTTTCCTGGCCATTTTGTGTGAAGCAGATTTCGTACGTGTTTAAATATTGCCAGAAGCTGTTTAAAATTAAGTTCTTCGTACGGTGCATCCATGGTTAGACTCAAGTCTTGTTCTGTAGAGCAGGACATGACTTTCCCTTTCCACAATAATAATAATAGACAGTTTCTAATGAAGTAAATGAAGCAATGAAACAATGGCGATACTGAGGGCAGTAGGGCTAGCGTATCGCCCTTGTTTTGAAATTTGTTGCCTTACCTACTGAGCTGAATCTTTGGACCTCTTTAAAAATAAACCGATTGATTAGAGTAAGAAAACTATTTACTACTAGTAAATTTACTAGTCAAAATTCCTTGAATCAATTTTATATCAACTGTCAAAATCCCGCACGTCAGACATCATCGCTTTCTACCGAATTCTTCCTACGCGCCAGATCTGCATTTAGAATATCCAAATGTGCAGGTAGTGTTTTTTTTCCCCACCCAATACAACAAGCATTATTCAGCCATTAGATCAAGGCATAATTGCTACTTTTAAAAAATATTATTTTAAGCACACGTTTCAATTTATATTGAATAAATTAGAAAATGAATCATTAACAGTAACTGACGTTTGGGAAAATTTTTCAATTTTGGACTGCTTAAATCATGCTGCATCTGCTATCGCCGAAATAAGACCATAAACTTTAAATGCCTGCTGGAAAGCAGCTTAGCCTGGATGTGTTGCAAACAGTACAACCATGCAAACATCTACAGTATTAGCTGAAATCATTACTTTGGCACAGGAAATTGGTGGAGAAGGTTTTGATACATTTAGCCAGAATGATGTAGACGAATTGCTTATGGATAATGCCTTAAATGATGATGATATTATTGGATATCCTCGAAGATCCAGAAAACTATAGTGAAGCGGAAAAAACCCTGTCCCCTCACTGCAAATATAATTCGAGAAGATCTTGAACTGTGCAATAAATTGAAAAATCATTTTGTTGTTAATAACACAATTTCTGAATGAGCCTTTAAATTCCAACGTGAGCTGAAGAACTACGGATATCGCGAGCTGTATAAAAAATTTATTAAAATCATCGCAAAGTTTAGTCACTGATTACATTGTCAGATGAAAAAAATAAGCACAGAAAGTGGGTGAAGCTAATTCTATTTGTGAAGAACCATTGCCTTTACCATACAGATCTAATGCGCTGACTCTCTTCTCGTGATGAAAGTGATTTCGCACCAGTTCGCAAACGTTGCCGAATATTGTCTAATCTTCTTCTTTGAGTGCCATCTCCTATCGGAGGTCGGCGACCACCTTGGCAAATTTTGAGCGATTCTCAGCTATTCTGAGCAGTCTCTCAGAGTTCATACCAGTCCACTGTCTGATATCTGCCAGCCAAGATTTTCTTCGTCTTCCTTGTCCTCTTCTTCCATTTATCTTCTCTTTTATAATTAATTGAAGTATCTTATATTTTTCATTACGACGTAGATGACCAAGATATGCAGTTTTCCTTCTTTTTATGGTATCTAAAAGTTCACGTGATTTCCCCATTTGTTTCAGTACTTCCTGATTGGACGTTTTTGCTGTCCATGGGATTTTTAACATTGGTCTGTATAACCACATCTCAAAGGCTTCAAGTCTTTTTATTGATGTTGTCTTCAAGGTCCAAGTTTCTGCACCGTACAGCAGTACAGACCATACATAGCGTACTCTAAGGTCCAAGTTTCTGCACCGTACGGCAGTACAGACCATACCATGCGTACTCTAAGCTCTAAGTTTAAACTGCGGTTACACAGTGTTATTTTCATCAAGAGAAAATTTTTTCTTGCCATTTCAATTCTAACTTTTATTTCCATTTCTGGATTGCAATCTTCATTTAACCAGCACCCAAGATATTTAAACTTTGCCACTGTTTCTATTTGTTTCCTATTTAAAGAAAGTGCTAAATTTAGAATTGGTTTCTTACTTATGACCATGAATTTAGTTTTGGTGATATTTATTTTTAATCCCATTTTTTCACTCTCTGCATTTATTAGTTCCAAAAGATTTTGGAGATCCTGAATATTGTCAGCCAGAAGAGCTGTATCATCAGCATATCGGATGTTACTGATGATTTCACCATTTACACTAATCCCTTCCTTTCTTTCTTCCAAGACTTTTTGAAATATGGCTTCTGGGTAGATGTTAAAAAGAAGAGGTGACAGCACACATCCTTGCCTTACTCCTCGTTTGATGTTAATGGAGTCTGTAATAATGTCATCAACTTGAACAGATGCCTTTTGGTTCCAATATAAGTTTTCAATGATCCTGATGTCTTTACCATCTAATCCAATTCTTTTTAATAGTGCAATCATTTTAGCATGTTGGACTTTGTCAAATGCTTTCTCGAAGTCGATGAAGCAAACGAATATTACCTTGTTTGGGTCAATACATTTTTGAAATACGATCTGAGAGAAGAAAAGGGCCTCTCTTGTTCCCAAGCCGTTTCTAAAGCCGAACTGGGTATCACTGATGGTGTCTTCACATTTTCTGTATATTCTTTTTTGAATTATTTTCAGAAACATTTTGAGAACGTGACTCATTAGGCTGATCATTCTATAGTCATTACAAGTTTTCGCATTTACTTTTTTAGGTAGCATGATGAAGGTCGACTGTAACCAGTCTTGAGGGATTATGCCTGTATCGTAGATCTTATTAAATAGCTTTACTAATATGTTAATATTGTCACCTTCTAATAACTTTACTATTTCTGCTGGTATTCTATCTGGTCCTAGGGCTTTACCATTTTTAGCTGAGTTTAATGGACATTCTACCTCTGATTTTAGAATGCATGGACCTTCCAGATGTTCATAAGTATTTTCTGGATGCTGTCTGTTATCAGTAAAGAGTTCTATATATTTCACCCATTCTTGTATTTTGTCATCCTTTTTGGATATAATTTCTCCCTTTTTGTTTCGAAGGATACAGAATTGTTTTTTTCTTATATATACCTGAGGTCTCTTTCATCTTTTTGTGTAGATTAAAATTGTCATGTTTTTCCTGTAGAATTTCTATTTCTTTACATTTTTCATTCATCCAGATTTCTTTTGCTTTTTTGATCTTGTGTTTAATAATTTTCTGAACCTCTGTGTATTTTGTTGGATTATGATTTTTATATGATCTGCGTTGATCCATGAGAGAGAGAATTTCATCAGTCATCCAATCTTTCTTTTTTACTGCTCTATTAGGACATAAGGTATTGGTACATTTCTCTATGAAGACAGATTTCAATTTGTCCCACGATTCATCAACCCTCATGATGTCATCATTCTTGATAAGTGCTAGCTCTTGATTCAGATCTTGACTCAATTTGCTTCTTATCTCTGTGTTTTTTAATTTTCCCAAATCAAACCTTTTTTGTTGATGTTTCTTAAGCATAGCTTTCAGTCTAAGTTGTAACTCTGCCACCAGTAGGTTATGATCAGAAGCAATATCTGCACTAGGATTGGTTTTTGTGCTCTTTATAGAACTTCGAAATCGTTGATTAATTAGTAAGTAATCAATTTGGTTTCTGACTATATTCCCATTATTATCCTGTGATGATCGCCAAGTATACAATCTTCGAGGTGGTAGCTTAAACCATGTGTTTGTGATTATTAGCTCCTCTTCCTGGCAGAATTGAAAAAGACGGTCATCTCTCTCATTTCTTGTGCCCAGTCCATGTTTGCCAACTACATCTCCACTTCTACCTTTCCCAACTTTAGCATTGAAATCACCCATGACTATGTTAATATCATGCTTTTTTGTGTTTTTCATTAGTTCTTTTAATTGATCATAAAATTCTTCAATCTCGGTATCACTCTTGTCAGCAGTAGGGACATAGACTTGTATAAGATTAACATCTAGTGGTTGTCCTTTCAGTTTTAATAACATCATCCTATCTGAGTAAGGGATGAAGCTCAACAGTGACTTATTGATATCTTTGTTTATTATTATTCTAACTTATTATCTAATAGCGACGATAATTCTGATCACAGAATGTAAAAAAAAAAAAAAAAAAATGTTACTTTTCAATAAAATAAAATTAAATGAATAAAGCTTTATAACACAAACTTAGGTATTCTTATTTTCCTGAATTTTTATAAATTTTTATGTGATTTTAGGTTTATTTTAATTCATTGCTTTGGTTTTATGCAGTTTTACAAAAGTATGGAACGTATCTCTACTTTTTCAGAGTAAGTTAGGTCTCTTTTGTGAGCTTTTTTATATGCGGTTTTCTGTGGAACGTATCTATTGATATCTGATAACTGATGTGGCATGATGGATATCAGTCCCATAGACTCCGATCCCTTCGTCGCTATGAAATAGTCTTGTATTAAAGATTAGCGAGCACCTGGCTCACCCTATTTAGGGCTGTACGGAGGTACCTGAACCGATAAGCAGAGCTGCTTTCGGGCGCTTATGTTTCCACCTGTCGTGTTCGTCATAGTTAGATGACTCTTGAATGAGTTGATTTGGATGAGCAGCTTCATTGGCAAAATAAGCAGTAGCACTGTTATGGAGGAACTTGGGAATATCTGGAATATCGGCATCACGGTGTAAGAGAGCATTTCTGACAAACCACGGAGCGTTGAAAATCATACGGAGGCACTTGTTTTGAATAACTTGTAGCTTTTTGATGTTGGTGGGGGAAGTGTGACCCCATGCCGGTGATCGGTAAGTTAACGATGGTCTGATAATTGTTTTATAGATCCGTAGTTTGTTTTCAGTGCTGACTTGACTTCTTCGATTGAGGAGAGAATAGAGTTGCACAATTGCAGAGCTTGCTTTTTTGCATGCATAAACTATGTGGGAGTTAAAGTTTAAATGATTATCAAGTTGAATGCCTAGATATTTGGTGCTAGTTCTCCATGGGATGGCTATGTTTAAAAGTTTAACTTCTCCAAAGTGAGATGCTTATCTTTTTGTGAAGAGAATGGCAGTGCTTTTATCGGCGTTTACAGATATTCTCCTTTTTCTGAACCAGTCCTCCAAATTTGTTGCTGCAGTTTGTAAGCGCTGCGTAGCTATATGTGGCCTGAGACATCTACTAAGAATTGCCATATCATCCGCATAACTAGCTATAGTGGTTAGTGATGTGCTAGGAACATCAGCAACAAAGATGTTAAAAAGCAACGGTGAGAGCAGCGAGCCTTGAGGGAAAACAGCAGTGATTTTTTTCAATGTGGATCGAATTCCACGCAACTTGACCTGGATTTTATGGTCTTGTAGAAAGGAGTCAATAATTTTAGTAAGGTAAAGAGGGATGTTGGCTGAAATTAATTTATAGATGAGACCTTTGTGCCACACCTTATCAAATGCTTTTGCAACATCTAAAAAGATATCTCCTGTGTGCTGTTTCCAGTTAAAGCCTATAGTGATGAATTCAGTCAGTCTGTGAATTTGCTGTGTAGTGCTATGTCCGGTACGGAAACCAAATTGTTGTTTCGGAATTATGTTATTTTTATTCACTTTCTCATTAATTCGGTTAAGAATGACTCTTTCTGCGATTTTTCCTAGGCATGATAAAATACTGATAGGTCTATAGTTCTGTAGCATTACAGGTGCCTTACCAGGCTTGAGTATAAGGAATATATCAGCTTGTTTCCATCTTGAGGGGAGATAATTTAATCTCAGCATTGCATTAATAATGGCTACTAAATACATGACAGCTTTGTCTGGGAGTGCTTTAATTGTTTTGTTGGTAATTTCATCTGGACCAGGGGCTTTTTTGTTTTTAAGCTTCCTAATGATTGAATAGACCTCTTTAGGTGAGGTGGGACAAATATTTTCATGGCTACAAGGTTGCCAAAGCGCGGAGACTGATAAGTGATAACTTCTGTGGCTTGATGGATATCAGTCCCGTGGACTCTAATCCCTTCATCGGTTTGAATAATTTTCGGTTAATGGAAGATATTTTTGAGCGCTTGGCTAACCCTAATTAGGGCTGTGTTGAGAGATTTCAATTTGTGATCAGGGCCGCCTTTGGGCGTTTATGCTTCCATCTGTCTTTTTCATCATAATCTGATGACTCACGAATGAGTAGGTTGGGATGGAGTGATGCCTGAGCAAAGTATTTGGTTGCTATCTGGAGGAGAAACGTAGATATGTCTTGCAGGTTTCCGTCTTGGTGGAGAATAGTGTTCCTTACAAACCACGGGGCATCAAAGATCATTCGGAGGCACTTGGTTTGGATTAATTGTAGTCGTTTGATGTTTCTAGGAGAGGTGTGGCTCCACGCTGGCGAACCATAAGTCAGAATAGGTCTGATGATTATTTTGTATATTCTTAATTTGTTTTCTGGACTGACTTTGCTTCTACGGTTGAGTAGAGGGTAGAGCTGAGCTATTGCAGAGTTTGCTTTGTTGCAAGCATGAGCGATGTGGGAGTTGAAGCTGAGATGATTATCTAGTTTGATTCCCAGGTATTTTACTTCTTTTTGCCATGGAATAACAGTATTGAACATCGCGATTACTCCATGATGGTCTGCTTTCTTCCTTGTAAATAGAATGGCCGTACTTTTATCTGCATTAACATCAATCCTCCATAACCGAAACAATTTTTCAAGATTCTTTGCTGCATTTTGTAATCTGTGTGTGTGGCCAGGTATGGTCTGAGCGATCTGGTTAGTATCGCCATGTCATCCGTATAAAATGCCATGGTGGTTGATGTCGTGTTTGGGACATCAGAGATAAATATGTTAAAGAGCAACGGCACACCACCGCGCTTGGCCGCACGAAGGAAGACTTGGTTTCGAGTCTAGTTGGCGACTAGAGGAAATTTTTCTAAGCCTTTTTTCGACCGGTTCCCGAGTTAGTCGATCTCTGGCACGGGCAAGCAGGTTTTTCCTCCCGGAAACGCAGGTTTTTCGTCCTGTAAACTCAAGAAAATCGACCGTTGAACCCACATTATTTCAGACATTAAATATATTGTGTTAGGGTTAGGGACCACGAGATGGCGGCACATTTGAGCCGTCTCTCTTCACTGCGTACTGCTTAATTAGTGATAGCCTTTTGCCATCTGTCTCTGATTGGGTACCAGTGGAGAT
The DNA here is from genome assembly GCF_054136105.1 of Typopeltis vanoorti. NCBI lineage: Eukaryota > Metazoa > Arthropoda > Arachnida > Uropygi > Thelyphonidae > Typopeltis > Typopeltis vanoorti. The sequence goes on along the minus strand of NC_143571.1, from coordinate 60,889,150 downwards.
TGAACTGCCCACTCAGTCTCCAAAAAGTTAGATAGGGCTAAATGGCCTCGCCTACTCCCGTATACGGGAATAAAAAGGCGTTAGCTGATTTTTTTTTTAAGAGCAACGGCGATAATAGGGAACCTTGTGGGACACCTGCTGCGATGCTTCTTGTGGTTGATCTGAGCCCACGATGTTTCACTTGAAATTTTCGGTCTTTTAGGTAAGAGTCTATGATTTGGATGAGGTTTAGTTAGTATTTTGCAGTAATTAGTTTGTGGATGAGGCCTTTGTGCCACACTTTATCAAAGGCCTTCGCCACATCTAAGAAAATTGCACCTGTATGTTGTTTTCAGTTAAATCCAATAGTTATGTACTCTATAAGTCTGTGGATTTGTTGAGTTGTGCAGTGTCCAGTTCGAAAACCAAATTGTACTTTTCGGATTAGACTTAGGTTGTACGTTTCACTTTGTAGGCGTTTTAGAATTACTTTTTCTGCTATTTTCCCCAGGCCTGACAAGAGGCTGATAGGTCTGTAATTCTGGGGAACTGAGGTGCCTTTCCTGGCTTGTGGATAAGGATTACATCTGCCTGCTTCCAGCGAGTGGGGAAGTAGTTGAGTCTTAGCATCGCGTTAATGATAGCCACTAGATGCATTATTGTTTTGTGAGGGAGTGCTTTTATAATTTTGTTTGAAATCTGGTCAGGACCTGGTGCTTTTCTGTTATTGAGGTTCTTGATGATTTGGTATATTTCATTTGGTGTGGTATAGTTTGTGTTATCATGGGTGGTGGAACGATGAAGTGCATAGTGTACTTACTTGTGGATTTTTTCAATGAAGCACAAGTCCGCATGAATGTAGTTTGGTTGAAATTGCAGCTCCAGAGAGTCTGCAAAAGCTTCTGCTTTTTCATCATCTATACCTTTTTTTCCATGTATTGGTTTTATGTTGGGGTGATCGCTGCGGAGGGCTTTAATCATTTTCCATAGTGAGTTATCTTCAGCTTTTAAGGAGCTTAGTTTCCTCTCCTATTGCTGATTCTTATAGTCTTTTTTTGCATATCGGACTAGGTTTGTTGCTCTGTTAAGCTCTTGCTTATCCTGAGGTGAGAGTGTTGTATGGTACCAACGCCGAATTCTGTTTTTGCTGCGGATAAGCTTTAGAATATCTTCTGGGAGCAGGTTAGTTTGTGCTGGAACACACAGGTTAGTTTGGGCTGGAAAGCACAATCCAATTTGAATTGTGCTTTCCATTTGTTGATCACTATGTCTACTTCTTTGGGTGAGGAGATAGATGTGACAGGGCCTGTGATGTTCTTGAGAGATGAGTTGAGCTTCTTCAGATTTGTGTAGGATTGCTCAGGGATGGTTTTTGCTTCTCTGCCTAGGCTAAGCAGAACTGGATTGTGGTCGGAGCTAAGATCATTAATAACCTGCAACTGGAATTGATGTGGGGTGTTCCTGAAAATGGCGATATCCAGCACGTCAGGTTTGCCGAGTGGTCCGTAGTGTGTTGGTTCAACAGGGCCTGCTATGGTGATGTGTCTTGTCATAGCGAATTTGTGTAGGCTCTTCCTATTATTATTGGTGTTTCTACTGTTCCATGCAGGATGTTTTGCGTTTAGGTCTCCCACCATTACTGTTGTTTCGTTTGTGTCAAGGAGCAGGGAGAGGTCACAGGTCAGAAGTTTTTTGCCTGGAGGGTTGTAGACTGAAGATAGTTTTAGACTGCCTGAGTTTTTTGTATGTATTTCAATTCCAGTTTCTTCCAGGTTTGTGGTTGCTAATTTCTTGATCTTGTTGTATCTAATGCTTTTTTTGACAAATATAGCAGTTCCGCCCCCTCTGGCATTGAGTCTATCTGATCTTAGCAGCGTGTAGCGCCTTATTTTGGGGTTGTCGCAAGGCCGAAGATGCGTCTCGTTGATTAAAAGAATATCTATCTTATAACTTTCAGCAAATTCTTTTACTTCCAGGAGATTGTTGGTTAGCCCGTTGGCATTCCAATAAGCAATCTGTAATGAGTTAGTTAAGTTGATTGTATTATCCATTAATCATAGAGAAGATGACTTGTGTATTTTTGAGGAATTTGTTGGTGTCAGCCTGATTGGGATTTGTTTTGCTAAAGGTTGTTAACATCTCTCTAAAGTAGCAATTAAGGTTGCTGCGGTGGTTTGGTTGCAAGATGCTAGTTTGCTATTTGTAGAGACTGCAGATGCATATGACCTTTCAGGAGTAACGACCCGTGTTTTGGTTTCAGGTGTAATTCGGTTCTAATTGGGCAGGGGATGTTCCTCTCTAGCCTTCTGCAGGTTGAATGGGTGGAGTGGGCATCCCTTGTAATTTGCTGGGTTTGGGCCGCCACAGTTCGCACACTTAGCAGGAGTGGTTCGTGGTTTGACGCAGGTGTGTGAAGGATGGTTGTTACCGCATTTCACACATTTGTATTCCGCTTTGCATAGTTTTTGTGCATGCCCATACTTTTGACAGCGATGACATTGACCAACTGAAGCCTTTCTTCTGAGAGGCTCAGTCTTGATGACCAAACTACATACTATTTTAAGGTCGTAAATTTCTCTATACTCTTTACTGATCTCGACCAAGATCAGAGGCATAGGGCGCTTGTCAGCACGATACATTCGCGAAATTTTGATCGGCTCTAGGCCCTGTGATCTGAGGTCAGTAGCTATTTCTTCTATTGGAATGGTCTCAGCCAGCCCTCTAATCACGACTTTTAAGTTTTTTTCGCTTTTAAGCTGAAATGTATGATATGGGACTTTTAGTTCATCCATAAGTCTGGTGAGCAGGCGGTAGAACGAAATTCCTTCAGGTTGGATTCGGATTCCTTCATCTGTGCTTTTGGCTGATGTAAATTTGATGTTTGAATTCCCCATCTTTGTTGTGATAGCAGACTATTTATCCTTTGTTCTTAAGATTACAGGTGGAATCCTCTCTTTGGGTTGTACCTTGGAGACAGTTCTTTGTCCTTCCTTTAGGTTGTGCTTTTAATTCCATTGGAGTTGTTTTTTCCAAGGGTTGACATACTATTTCAGGCTCTGCTGCTGGTGAACTCTCCTTACGCATTTTCTGCTGACAACCTGATAATCTGTAGAGTTATCTAAGTCCACTAGGGGCTGGTCGTTAACCGGTGACATAATCTCTCTGGTGTTATCTTGAGAAGTGCTGCTTTGGAGAGGGTCAGGGGATTGACAGTCCTCTGTATCCACCTCTTCTACTTGGTGGATTGCCACCTTACCTGGTCATTTCCTTTTTAGTAGGCGTCCAATATGCTTAAGTACAGCCAAAAACTGTTTGAAATCAAGCTCGTCGTATGGAGTCCATAGTTTGACTTGAGAGAAACTAGCAGTTTCCCAGGTAATCCTGTAGACTGAAAGTCTACTAGCAAATCCCGTAGACAGCTTAGAATAAGCGTCTACCAGCAAAATGTTAGTCTGTTATAAGAGACTATCCTAAAAAACGAGAAAAAAGGAGTTTCAGGAGCTTACTTGGACACAGTGCAGCGATCTACCTCCCTAAAAACCATTCAACCACCACTGGTCCTCATTGCAGGTGGGGCCTGCCGGCCATTAGACCTCTGCATATTTCATACAGAGGGGGAGATAGTAGATCACGAACTGTGTTAGTTCCAGTGCAATGCGAGCTTCCCGAAAAACCCTATATAAAAATCAACTAGGTAGAGTCTAAAGGAATACGTTCGATCACAATGAACAGCAAAAACGCGACTCCTTTTGGCTGCAAAGGCATTTTGTACTCCACAATACTAATACACAAGTTTACTTTCTGTTAGAGCTACTGTTCTGCCAAAGCTCGGAGCGTACTCGACGGTGTATTTTCTCTATGAAGACCAGATCCATGTGCGCATAATTAGGACGGCACTGAAGTTGGAGAACGTCAGAGAAAACTTCTGCTTTTTCATTATCTCTGTAAACAAGGCCTCTTTTTCCGTGAATGGGCTGGGTGTTAGAGCGATCCGTACGGAGAGCTTTAGTCAACTTCCACAGAGAATTATCTTCAGTTTTGAGAGAACAGAGTTTTCTTTCCCATTGCTGGTTCCAGTGATCTTTTAATGCGTAACGGACTAGGTTGGACGCTCTATTTAGTTCTCGACGGTCTTGCGGAGATAGCGTGTTGTGAAAACGGCATCTGAGTCTATTTTTGTTCCTGATCAGACCAAGGATTTCTTCAGGAAGTAAGTTTACTTGAGCTGCGGTGGAAATAGAACAAGCTGAGGATAAGCCAGAGTGTATATTCGATTCAAGATTGCTGACTGCCACGTCAATTTCTTCACGGAAAGAGATAGTAGGTACTGAGTCGATGATAGTGTTCATTTTAGCCTTGAATTTTGCAAAGTTAGTGTGGGATTGGCTGGGAATGAGCTCAGGTTCTCCTCCTAAACTTAAAAGTACTGGATTGTGATCTGAGCTAAGTTCGTCAACCACTTGAAGTTGGAATTGATGAGAAATTGTGTTAAATATAGCAATATCCAAAACATCAGGTCTGCCGATCACTCCGTAATGTGTTGGCTCGATCGGGCCTGCAATAACAATATTTCTCTTCAAGGTAAAATTGGAGAGGATCATTCCGATGTTGTTAAAATTCTTGCTGTTCCATAAAGGATGCTTGGAATTGAGATCTCCTGCTACAATTATTGCTTCATTGGTGTCTAGTAGCTGAGAGAGATCAGAGGGGAGAAGAGGTTTGCCAGGGGGGTTGTATACAGAATAAATCTTTAAGCTGCCTGCATTGTTGGCATAAATTTCTATGCCTCTCTCCTCGAGGGTTAGATGTATTAGTCTTCTTAATCTCATTATGGCGGATGTTTCTTCTGACAAAGATGCCAGTGCTTCCACCTCTAGCATTACGTCTGTCATTTCTAAGTAACGAGTAGTTTCTGAGTTTGGGATTATCGCAGGGACGCAGGTGAGTCTCGTTAATCAGGAGAATATCAATTTGTAAATGATCTGTAAGTTCCTGTAGTTCCAAAATTTTGTTGTTGAGACCATTTGCATTCCAGAATACTATCTGCATAGAATTTGATGTTGAGGCGGATTAGTCATTAATTATAGAGAAGATGACCTGAGTATTCCTAAGGAATTTGTTGGTGTCGGCCTGGCTTGGATTTGTTTTGCTAAAGGCCGGTAACATCTCCCCTTGTGAGGCAGCGAGAATTGCTGAGGAGTTTTGACTGCTAGTTGCAGGGAGTATCTCGGTGTTACGCGAGGAAACCACCGAAGCATAAGATTTATCTGGCGTAACTACCTGCGCTTTGATTTCAGGCGCAGATCTAATGATACTTTTATGAATGGATGAGACTGACTCCTGTCTAGACTTTTGGAGGTTGGATGGATGTAAAGAACAACCCTTGTAATTCGCAGTATGTGGGCCGCTGCAGTTCGCACATTTAGCAGGTATGGTCTTTGGCTTGATGCAAGTATGCGAGGGATGGTTGCCACTACACTTTACACACTTGTAATCTGCACTGCATAGCATTTGCGCATGCCCATATTTTTGGCAGCGATGGCATTGACCAGCCGATGCCTTTCTTCTCAGTGGCTCAGTCCTGATCACCAAGTTGCAGACTATTCTGAGATCGTAGATTTCTCTCTGATCTTTACTGATCTCCACTAAGACCAGAAGCATGGGACGCTTGTTTGCTCGATACATGCGAGAGATCTTGATCGGCTCCAAGCCTTGTGATCTGAGGTCAGTAGCTATCTCTTCTGATGTTATGTTTTCTACTAATCCTCTGATAACTACCTTAAGGTTTTTTCACTTTTCAGTTGGTATGTGTGATATGGTAATTTCTGTTCATCCATAAGTCTGGTGAGCTGGCGGTAGTCCGTTGTTCCTCGGGCTATATGCGGACTTCATCATTTGTGTGTTTGGCTGATGAGAACTTGATGTTATTGTTCTTCATCGTTTGTGCAAGTGACGACCATTTTTCCTTAGATCTCAGGATTACTGGTGGAATCCTCTCTTTGGGCTGTGTCAGTATATCTGTCTCGGTTCTTGCACCAGATAGCGCTGATGTGTCCATTTGATATACTATTTCAGCCTCTGCTGCTGGTGAACTCTTCTTACGCTTTTTTCTGCTGACAACCTGATAGTCTGTAGAGTTATCTGAGTCCACTAGGGGCTGGTCGTTAACCGATGACGTAATCTCTCTGGTGTTATCTTGAGAAGTGCTGGGGAGAGGGCCAGGGAATTGACAGTCCTCTGTATCCACTTCTTCTACTTGCTGGTTTGCCACCTTACCTGGTCATTTCCTTTGTAGAAGGCCTCCAATATGCTTAAAGACAGCCAAAAGCTGTTTGAAATCAAGCTCGTCGTATGGAGAGTCCATAGTTTGGCTTGAGAGAAACTAACAGTTTCCCAGGTAATCCTGTAGACTGAAAGTATACTAGCAAATCCCGTAGACAGTTTAGAATAAGCGCCCACCAGCAAAAAGTTAGTCTATTATAGGAGACTGTCCTAAAAACGAGGAAAAAGGAGTTTCAGAAGCTTACTTGGACACAGTGCAGCGATCTACCTCCCTAAAAACCATTCAACCACCACTGGTCCTCATTGCAGGTGGGGCCTGCCGGCCATTAGACCTCTGCATATTTCATACAGAGGGGGAGATAGTAGATCACGAACTGTGTTAGTTCCAGTGCAATGTGAGCTTCCCGAAAAACCCTATATAAAAATCAACTAGGCAGAGTCTAAAGAATACGTCCGATCACAGTGACAGCAAAAACCAGAATCGACTCTCCTGATAGACCCTGATCCGATTATCACGTATCTATTGCATCAGCTAACGCCTTTTTATTCCTGTATAGGGAGTAGGCGAGCCCATTTTGCCCTATCTGACTTTGGAGACTGAGTGGGCAGTTCAATCTCCACTGGTACCCAATCAGAGATGAATGGCTGAAGGCTATCACCAATTAAGTGGCACACAGTGAAGTGAGACAGCTCAACATGTGCCGCCATCCCGTGGTCTCTAACCGTAACACAATATATTTAATGTCTGAAATAATGTTGGTTCTACAGTCGATTTTCTTCAGTTTACAGGACGAAAAATTCGAGTTTCTGGGAGAAAAAACCCAGAGATCGACTAACTCGTGAATATGTATGTATATATATATATATATATATATATATGTATATATACTTTTTTTTTTTTCGCTGAATTCCCTCACCCTAACACAATATATTTAATGTCTGAAATAATGTTGGTTCTACAATCGATTTTCTTCAGTTTACGGGACAAAAAACCCGAGTTTCTGTGAGAAAAAATCCAGAGATCGACTAACGCGGGAATATGTATATATATTTTGTTTTTTGCTGAATTACGGCCATAATGCTCTACAATAAATGGAATTTGTGTATATCTATTTATATACATTCCGGCCTGGTTGGCCGAGTGGCTAGCGTATCCCCTATCCAGCCAAAGGCTGTGGGTTCGAATCTGTGAAAATACTAGTGGTGGTGGTGGTTGTGGTTGTCGGTGGTAGATGGCCTTGGTGTAGGTGATCAAGGTAGTTATGGCTGGTAGAGAAGGAGAGCTGTAGAGTAGCTACCCTTCCTCGATGAGTCTTTGGACTCCCTGGCGGTGTTATGTAATAATATTATATATATATATATATATATATATATATATATATATATCAGTGGCATAGCGTGATAATTTCGGTTGGATGTGCTGTCATGTTTTGCAGGAAGGGGGGGGGGGTTGGAGACAAATAATTACATCAATAAATTTTTATAATTATTGATTTAATTAAATAATTACATAAATAAACGGCTTTTAGCTTTTTTATGTAATTATTTGTCGATGTAAACTATAAATACATTATTTTCATTTTGCATCGATTTTAATGATCTTTAATTCTTGGGGGAGAAAAGGCATTCAAAATTAATAGTTTTTAGCACAATTTCATATATTAAAAAATTGACCACCATATTTTATTAAAAATTAAAAATAATTTAATTCTAAATTAAATTATTTCAGTTTAAAAGCAAAAAAATCATAAAACTAATAAGTAAAATAATATTAAATTACATACACTTACCTTTTAAAAATGTATTTTTTTGTTTAAATTTCTTTCACTATAAATTTACCATTCTTACTTCACTCTGTAACTTACTAGACAGAGTGCAAACAACTGGTCACTGTTCACAAATGAAAAAGATGAACCAAAAACAGGAACACGTATTTTATTGCAGTCATAAAACACGTGTTCAACAGGCCAACCCATAATAAAATTTTAAGACAGACAAAGCATTCCCAGGGTCGAGGGTGTAAGATTACATATCTCAATCAATTTTACGATTATAATTTGTGGAATTTTTTAAATGAAAGTACCCTGTCTCCCTGCAGATACCCATGACTGTGGTATTGCATTTTATTGATGTATGAAAGTTTTGAGAGGGCATAGCGAATCAGCACTCTACTTAATTAGTCCAATGCAATTAATTGCAGGATAACTTTGAATACTTCTGTGTAGAGTGGGGGAACAATCTGTTTTAGGATTTATTAGTAAAACAATACCGAAGGAGAATGCTAAATTTGGTTAGTATATTTGAAATACTCAAAGATGAAAATATGGGAACCATCATTTATAAGACATGCGAAAATAGGAAGGAATAAGTGTGAGTAGAAACACTTTCATTCATGGTAAAGAATAATTAATAATTATCATTTGTGATATGTCTGTCCTGTATGTTGCTGGGTAGAGCGAATAGCACGATCCTATAAACTCTAAACATGAATAAGTGAATTTATGATGACATAATTAAAAAAAAAAACTTGTGAGAGAGAGAGACAGTATTGCAGGAATATATATGGTTTGATGGTGCAGCAAATCATGTCGTAAAATTTGTTGCACATGTGAAGTGTACTTCTCTGGTATGTGTATATTTCGCTCCGTTTTCCAAGAATTTTATTTTGTTTACTGAGACTCAGTATACATAACATCCGATCATTATCGGAATTATCCACACTTTCGGGAATCCTAAATTCATTAGTTTTTTTTTTTTTTCTGGTATCAGTGGTTCTTATGTGTTATCAATCTGAAATATGCTGATATTTCGTTGTAGATCAACAACGTCTTATAATACACAGAATATTCATTTTTATTCAGGAATAGATATTTTTACCGTCTATTGTTTCCGAAGACTAGAATAAAAATGTCTCTATACTGTTAAAAAACTTTGCAACCTCAACAGATGCTATACTGCACAAGCAAAAGGAAAAACAATTAGCATTTTTCTCCTAGCATCCACTTTTAGATTTTCTGTTCCAGAAAACATGTGTGACAGCTGTTTGTAATAAAGGCACCAGATATAGTAATCTCGAAACTCATGACAGTGACAACATTCAATTGGATTGGGTGACACAATAACCAATCACAGTCGCTAGGTGATGAGTGAGCTCAAAATTTAAGCTCATCTAGTCTCAGTGGTTTAAAAATAATGCAAAGCTAAGAATTTGACATGCTACGCTCTCTTTACATCTTTTTGAATGGCTCAAAGGTGTACGAATTTTGAAAGCACACCCAGGCTATTAACGCGAATGTGATGCAATGTTTACGCAGCGAAAAATGCCTTCTTCATGAAGCACTAATGCTTTATTATCCTCGTGAAGAGGACGATGAAGCATTAGTACAGTATATTGTGTCCAATTTTAGGAATCGTGCGAAGTCTGCAAACAATTGGGTGAGTCTTTAATGGGAATAAATGCAAAAATATAATATGAAATAAATAAAAAAATTAAATGGGACAGGGGTGCGAAGAATCTCCGGGCTCAAAATGGTGTCCACTTTTAAAATTGCAACTTGGAATGTCAGAACTCTGTATGAAGCTGGCAAATTAAGAAATGCCACAAGAGAAATGAAGAGACTGGGCATCCGGATTTTGGGAATTTGCGAGACAATATGGCCAGGATCTGGAAAGTGTCAACAAGATAATACGACAATGTATTACTCTGGGAATGATGAGAACAAACATCGACATGGTGTAGCTTTAATAGTAGATGAAGAAATCAATAAATCAGTAATAAATTGGATTCCATTTTCTGAAAGGATAATGCTGTTACAACTTAAGGGAAACCCCATTAACATAAATATCATCCAAGCTTATGCACCCACAGCTGACAAAAGTGAAGAAGATGTTGAAGAGTTTTATGAACACCTAAAAGAGATTAAAAACCTAACAAAGAAACATGATATAAACATAGTGATGGGTGACTTCAATGCAAAAGTGGGAAGAGGGAGTGATGGAGAAATTGTTGGGCTTAGGCACCAGAAACGACAGAGGAGATCGCCTAGTCCAGTTCTGTCAGGAAGAAGATCTAACAATAGCAAATACCTGATTTAAACTTCCACCCAGAAGACTGTACACTTGGAAATCGCCTCAAGATAACCAACATAACATTGTCAGAAATCAAATTGATTATATACTGATAAATAAAAGATTCCACAGTAGTATAAAGAGTGCAAAGACTTATCCTGGAGCAGATATCTCATCAGACCACAATCCCATAGTTGCAGAAGTACGTCTTAGATTAAAATCAGCTAAAAAATCTTAGAAGAAGACAAAGAAAATTGATGTAGAAAAACTGAAAGACCCGAACATAAATAAAAGTGCCAAGACACAGCTTAACCTGCAATTACAACAGATTAACATAGAAGAAAATAAAAGTGTGGAATCTCTTTGGAATAGCTTAAAGAATGCCATCGTAACAACAAGTATTGAAGAAGTAGGTTATGTGAATAATATAAAACAACAGGAATGGATGACAGATCAGATTCTTTCTCTTACTGATACAAGAAGAATGTACAAAAACAAAGACCTTGCCAGGTATACAGAAACACATAACATCATCAAGAAAAAAATAAAAGAAGCCAAGGAAAATTGGATGAAAAATTTATACTGAAATTGAACTGCTTCAGAAGAAACATGATAATTTCAATCTGTATAAGATAATCAACGAAATTTCTGGAAAACTGAGGAAAAAGCAAATAGTGTCTCTAAGAGACGAAAATGGAAAAATAGTTCTAGAAGAAGAGAATAAAGCACAGATTTGGATAAAATATGTAACAGAACTTTCCAACGATACTAGACAGAAGCCTATAAATATAAAAGATAACATTCAAGGGCCAGCAATCATGAAATGCGAAATAGAGAATTTTATACGAACAAGTAAAACAGGAAAAGCCAGTGGACCAGATGGTGTGCAAACAGAATATTTAAAATTAATAGAACCAGATAACATCAAACTTCTTGAAAAACTATTTAATAAAATATATGAAAGTGATGAATTTCCATCAGACTGGCTCAAATCTACATTTATCACTATCCCAAAGAAACCCAAAGTGACTTCCGACTTATTAGTCTAATGAGCCAAACATTAAAAATATTTTTGAAAGTAATTCAGAATCGTATTTATAGAAAAAGTGAAGAAACTCTAAGAGTGAAACACAATTCGGCTTTTGGTACTAGAGAGGCCCTTTTCAGTACCCAAATATTGATACAAAAATGCATAGAAAAACAGAAATCTGTCTTTATGTGTTTCATAGATTTTGAAAAAGCATTCGACAAAGTCAGACACACTAACTTAATAGAAATCCTTCAACAAATAAGGCTAGACGAACAAGACATAAGACTAATAACAAATCTGTATTGGAATCAGTCAGCTACCGTTCAATTAGACAACATTACCACCAGTGATATTAACATCAAAAGAGGAGTGAGACAAGGATGTGTGCTCTCACCACTCCTGTTCAACATATATGCAGAGGTAATCTTTAAAAAAGCATTGGAAGAATGTTCAGAGGGAATCACAATAAATGGAAAGATTGTTAACAACCTTCGATATGCAGATGACACCGTGCTAATTGCAGATAATATTATGGATCTCCAAAAACTCATTGACAGAGTATACATAGAAAGCCAAAGAATGGGAATAAATATAAACATCAACAAGACAAAATTCATGTTCATCAGCAAACATCCAGCCTCATCAATGAAACTGACACTCAATGGGAAAAATATTGATCAAGTGTCAAGATATAAATATCTTGGTTGTTGGCTTAATGAACGGTGGGATCCAGAAATAGATATAAAGACAAGGATTGAAGTTGCACTGCAGTCCTCCCTGAAAATGAAAACACTATTCTGCAATAAAGACCTAAACATGGAAGTCAGATGCCGAATGCTGAAATGCTACGTGTGGCCTATTCTGCTCTATGGAGTTGAAACATGGACATTGAAGGCGACAACCATCAAGAAAATCGAAGCCTTTGAGATGTAGCTATACAGAAGAATGCTAAAAATATCATGGACAGAAAAAATTACCAATGAAGAGGTCTTAAAATCCATTGGCAAAGCTAAACATCTTGTACAACTAATCAAGAAACGAAAAACATCATATCTTGGTCACATCATTAGAAACAGCAAATACCAACTTCTACAAACTATTTTGATAGGAAGAATTGGTGGGAAAGGAGCTAGAGGAAGAAAAAGAATATCATGGTTTGACAACATCAAGACGTGGACAGGAAAGAGCAGTGCACAACTGCTCAGATTAGCACAAGAGCGCAGTTTGTTCGCCAAGATGGTCGCTGACTTTCGATAGAAGATAGCACAATAAGAAGAAGAAGAATATTGGTGATACTGATTTTTATGAATGGGCACTTCACACCTAGCACAACCGGAATATTCACTCCTGATATATTAGCAGGGTGATCAATTCTTTCACCTAATCCGAAACAAATATTTTCTGAAGAAGAATATATATATATATATATATATATATATATATATATATATATATGATTATCTGCAGCAAACAACGGAAACATTGCATTTCTCATTGAGGTAAGGAAACAGGGTTTATTTAACCAATGCAGACAAAATTGGAATACAAAACCAACCAAGTAAAAGTGAGAACCGAAAGATGGGAAAATAAGGCTTTGCATTGAAAATACCTTCACAGCATAGAGGACAGCGCTGACAGCAACTTGACCTGGCAATGGTTGAGAAATTGAGCACTAAAGAAAGAAACAGAATCGGTAATTTTTGCAGCACCAGAACAGGCCATTAAAACCAACATTATGAGGGCAAAAATACAAAATATTCAATAAGACAGTAAATGTAGATTGTGCAAAGAAAAGAAAGAAACGGTAGACCACATTATAAGTGGATGCAGCAAAATCGCACAAACTGAGTACCAAAAAAGGCATGATAACATAGCTAAGATAATCCACTGTCATTTATGTAAAAAAGTATGGGTTTGAAGTATCTAAAGACTATTGGAAGCATAAAGTTCGCCAGAAAGTGGTTGAGAATGAAAAAGCTAAAATACTCTGGGATTTCAAAATCCAGACTGATAAAAGCTTGGAATGTAACACACCCGATATCACAGTGGTTGAAAAAAGTGAAAACAAGGGTGTTACGTTTATCGAAATATCAGTACCAGGAGATAGTCGGATTGACAACAAAGAAAATGAAAAAATTACAAAATATCGCGATTTGCAAATCGAAGTTGAACGAATCTGGCAAAAGAAAACGAAAGTTGTTCCCATAATAATAGGTGCTTTAGGCGCCATCCCTAAATCATTGAAAAGACATCTAGAAGCACTCGAGTTAGATGGACTAAAAATTGGGCAGCTGCAAAAGGCCGCTTTGTTCGGCACAACTTTCATTTTCAGAAAGTATTTCCACAACTCATAGGCCCGTGGGTAGGGCCGGAATTAGTGGAATATATCCAGCCTTTTCTTAAGACTGAGGAAGCAAATCAAGCTTGGATGAATATTATATATATATATATATATATATATATATATATATATTTATTTATTTATACAGGCGCCGCAGAAGAAAAGGTGCCTAAAGCATGTCAAAAAATATGAGATAAAAGTTTAAACGAATAACGAATGGTAGAGAATGGTACATATAATTATGAATGTACGTCGTCTTCCGCTCGGGTCCCCTTCAAATCTTCCCAGAAACGAACAAATAATTTCTGAAATTGCATTCTGGACCCGATTATATCACTGTAATTTTTGATTAAAATTTACGAACATATACCTAAAATAGTTCTTCTTTATTTTTTGATGTATCATAAATCAACTTATGATTAATTGTTGAGTTCCTTTTAAAAAAAAAAATTGTATAAGCAGGACTAATCCATAGGTAACATTATACTGTAAAGCGGTTTTCATTTATTTTTCATTTCCTGTTCGTTTCATTCACATTTTATTTTTAAAAAAAATTTTTTGGAAAGGCGCCGAACATTATTCGCACACACAAGAAAAATACTAGGCGCCGGCGGTGTATATATATATATATATATATAAAAAAATCAGCTAACGCCTTTTTATTCCCGTATACGGGAGTAGGCGAGGCCATTTAGCCCTATCTAACTTTAGGAGACTGAGTGGGCAGTACAATCTCCACTGGTACCCAATCAGAGACAGATGGCCCAAAGCTATCACTAATTAAGCGCAACGCAGTGAAGAGAGATGGCTCAAATGTGCCGCCATCTCGTGGCCCCTAACTCTAACACAATATATTTAATGTCTGAAATAATGTGGGTTCTATGGTAGCTTTTCTTGAGTTTACAGGACGAAAAACCCAAGTTTACGGGAGGAAAAACCTGCTTGCTCGGCAACCGGTCGACGAAAAAAGCTTAGAAAAATTTCCTCTAGTCGCCGAATAGACTTGAAATGAAGTCTTCCTTCGTGCGGCCAAGCGCAGTGGTGTGCAAACGCCACATCCACTGAGTTACACAGGCTCCCTATATATATATATATATATATATATATATATATATATATATATATATATATACTGTATAAACTTTTTCTAAGCCTATTTTCGACATGTTCCCGAGTTAGTCGATCTCTGGCATGGGCAAGCGGGTTTTTACTCCTAGAAACTCGGGTTTTTCGTCCCGTAAACTCAATACAATTGAGTTAGTATTTGGTACCCACATTATTTCAGACAGTGACATATCTTGTTAGAGTTAGGTACCAAGAGATGTTTGCCAGCCTCTTCATTGGTGGCTGCTATAATTAGTGATAGACATGGGCCTGCTATCTCTGATTGGCTACCGTTGGAGATTGAACTGCCCACTCAGTCTCCAAAAGCTAGATAGGGTATAAAGGCCTCGCCTACTCCCTATTAGGGAATAAAAAGGCGTTAGTCGATTTATATATATATATATATATATATATATATATATATATAAAATCATCTAACGCCTTTTTATTCCCGTATACTGGGAGTAGGCGAGGCCATTTAGCCCTATCTAACTTTTGGAGATTGAGTGGGCAGTTCAATCTCCACTGGTACCAATCAGAGATAGATGGCCCATGGCTATCACTAATTAAGCGGTACACAGTGAAGAGAGACGGCTCAAATGTGCCGCCATCTCGTGGTCCCTAACCCTAACACAATATATTTAATGTCTGAAATAATATGGGTTCTGTGGTGGATTTTCTTGAGTTTACGAGACGACAAACCCGAGTTTCCGAGAGGAAAAACCCGCTTGCCCGTGCCAGAGATCGACTAACTCGGGAACCCGTCGAAAAAAGGCTTAGAAAAATTTCCTCTAGTCGCCGAGTAGACTCGAAACTAAGTCTTCCTTCGAGAGACCAAGCGCCGTGGTGTGTAAACGCCACATCCACTGAGCTACACAGGCTCACTGACACCTTTTCTTCTCTTATAAGTGAATAAAAGGCATAGTCAAATAAACTGATAACTTCTGTGGCTTGATGGATATCAGTCCTGTGGACTCTGATCCCTTCATTGCTATGAATAATTCCCGGTTTAATGGAAGAGATTTTTGAGCACTTGGCTTGCCCTAGTTAGGGCTGTGTTGAGAGATTTCAATTTGTGATCAGGGCCGCCTTTGGTCGTTTAGGTTTCCATCTGTCTTTTTCATCGTAATCTGATGACTCACGAATGAGTAGGTAGGGATGGAGTGATGCCTCAGCAAAGTACTTTGTTGCTATCTGGAGGAGAAACGTAGGTATGTCTTGCGGGTTTCCATCTTGGTGGAGAATAGTGTTCCTTACAAACCTCGGGGCATCAAAGATCATTCGGAGGCATTTGGTTTGGATTAATCGTAATCGCGTGATGTTGCTAGGAGAGGTGTGGTTCCACGCTGACGAACCATATGTCAGAATAGGTCTGATGATTGCTCTGTATATTCTTAATTTGTTTTCTGGACTGACTTTGCTTCTATGGTTGAGTAGAGGGTAGAGCTGAGCTATTGGAGAGTTTGCTTTATTGCAAGCGTGAAAGATGTTGAAGGTGAGATGATTATCCAGTTTGATTTCCAGGTATTTTACTTATTTCCAATGGGATAACAGTATTGAACATCGGGATTGCCCCATGATGGTCTGCTTTCTTCCTTGTAAATAGAATAGCCGTGCTTTTATCTGCATTAACATCAATTCTCCATAACCGAAACCATTTTTCAAGATTCTTTGCTGCATTTTGTAATCTTTGTGTGGCTAGGTATGATCTGAGCGATCTGGTCAGTATCGCCATGTCATCCGCATAAAATGCCATGGTGGTTGATGTTGTGCTTGGGACATCTGAGATAAAAATATTAAAGAGCAACGGCGATAATAGAGAGCTTTGCGGGACACCTGCTGTGATACTTCTTGTAGTTGATCTGAGCCCACGAAGTTTCACTTGAAATTTTCGGTCTTTTAGGTAAGAGTCTATGATTTGGATGAGGTTTAGTGAGTATTTTGGAGTAATCGAAGGACTTCACCACATCTAGGAAGATTGCACCTGTATGCTGTCTCCAGTTAAATTGGATAGTTATGTATTCTATAAGTCTATGGACCTGTTGGATTGTGCAGTGGCCTTTACTAAATCCAAATTGTTCTTTTGGGATTATGTTGATCTTGTCCGTTCCATTTTGTAGTCTGTTCAGAATTATCTTTTCCGCGATTTTTCCCAGATTTGATAGGAGGCTGATAGATCTGTAGTTCTGGGGGAATTGAGGTGCTTTTCCAGGTTTTTGGATGAGGATTATATCTGCCTGTTGACAGCGAGCAGGGAAGTAGTTGAGTCTTAGCATCGCGTTGATGATCGCCACTAGATGCATAACTGTTTTTTTGGGGAGTGCTTTTATAATTTTGTTTGAAATCTGATCAGGACCTGGTGCTTTTCTGTTATTGAGGTTCTTGATGATTTGGTATATTTCATTTGGCGTGGTATAGTTTGAGTTGTCACTGGTGGTGGAACGATGAAGTGCATAGCGTACTTGCTTGTGGATTTTTTCAATAAAGCGTAAGTCCGCATGAGTGTAGATTGGTTGAAATTGCAGATCCAGAGAGTCTACAAAAACTTCTGCTTTTTCATCTCGGCAGACTATACCTTTTTCTTTGTGTATTGGTTTTATGTTTGGGTGATTGCTGCGGAGGGCTTTAGTTATTTTCCATAGTGAGTTATCTTCAGTTTTTAAGGAGCTTAGTTTCCTCTCCCATTGCTGATTCTTATGTTCTTTAATTGGATATCGGACTAGGTTTGTTGCTCTGTTAAGCAACAAACCTAGTTTATCCTAAGGTGAGATGTTGTATGGTACCGACGTCTAATTTTGTTTTTGCTGCGGATAAGCTTTAGAATCTCTTCTGGGAGCAGGTTAATTTGGGCTGGAACGTTAACGGTGGAGGCTGTTGCAAGGTCAGTTTGGATTGTGCTTTCCAGTTTATTGATCGCTATGTCTACTTCTTTGGTAGAGGAGATAATTGGGACAGGACCTGTGATTTTGCTGAAAGTTGAGTTGAGCTTCTTGAGATTTATGTTGGATTGTTCAGGGATGGTTTCTGCTTCCCCACCTAGGCTAAGCAGAAATGGATTGTGGGCGGAGATAAGTTCATTAATAACCTGCAACTGGAACTGATGTGGGGTGTTCCTGAAAATGGCGATATCCAGCACGTCATGTTTGCCCAGTGGTCCGTGGTGTGTTGGTGCAACAGGACCTGCTATGGTGATGTTTCTTGTTATTGCCAATTTGTGTAGGCTCTTCCCATTATTATTGGTGTTTCTGCTGTTCCACGTAGGGTGTTTTACGTTTAGATCTCCCGCCACTGTTGTTCTTCGTTTGTGTCAAGTAGCTGGGAGAGGTCTGAGGCTAGAAGTGATTTGCCTGGAGGGTTGTAGACTGAATATAATTTTAGCCTGCGTGTGTTTATGTATTTCAATTCCAGTTTCTTCCAGGTTTGTGGTTGCTAATTTCTTTATCTCATTGTATCTAATGTTTTTTTAACAAATATAGCAGTTCCGCCCCCTCTGGCGTTGAGTCTATCTGATCTTATCAATGTGTAGCGCCTTATTTTGGGGTTGTCGCAAGGCCGAAGATGCATCTCGTTGACTAAAATGATGTCTATCTTATATCTTTCAGCAAATTCTTTTAGTTCTAAGAGGTTGTTGTTTAGCCGTTAGCATTCCAATAAGCAATCTGTAATGAATTAGTTAAGTTGAGGCCTTTATACCCCATCTAGCCTTTGGAGAATGAGTGGGCAGTTCAATCGCCACTGGTGGCCAATCAGAGATAGCTGGCCCATGTCTATCACTAATTATAGGCAGCCACCGATGTAGAGGCTGGAAAATAAGTGCTGCCATCTCTTGGTACCTAACCCTAACAGGATATCTTACTGTCTGAAATAATTTGGGTACTACGGTCGATTTTCTCAAGGTTGCAGAACGAAAAACCCGAATTTCATGGAGGAAAAACCCGCTTGCCCATGCCAAATATTGATTAACACGTGAATCGGTAGAAAATCGGTATATATATATATATATATAGAAAGTTTTTACCTTGGGTATACTATATGTTAAAGATACCAAGCTTTTTAAACTTGGTTTTTACTCCAATTCCCAAGCAAGCAAACAGATAATCTCTGATCACTATTCTTGATGAGGACCATTTTCTTGACCACTAGTATTTATAATTAAAGACTTATTTTGTAAACTATCCAAGTAAATAATAGTTTAATATCCAACGTTTCTCTGACTAATATCTGTCAGCATTTTCAAAGGAATACACTGGTAAGCAATAGAAAGTAACAACAACTAGAAAACTAACTAACAATTCTAAAAATTATATAAAGTTACCACTGAACGTGAAACAGTGATATGATACGCGTGTCACAAGTACAAAGTTTTATTTGTTGAGATATTTAATGTAATTTTCATGAAAGTTCATTTCTTTTTGGTTAAATGATCTGATTAGAACAGAGCCTGTGTAGCTCAGTGGATGTGGCGTTTGCACACCACCGCGCTGGCCGCACCAAGGAAGTCTTGGTTTCGAGTCTAGTCGGCGACTAGAGGAAATTTTCCTAAGCCTTTTTTCGACCGGTTCCCGAGTTAGTCGATCTCTGGCACGGGCAAGCAGGTTTTTCCTCCCGGAAACTCGGGTTTTTCGTCCTGTAAACTCAAGAAAATCGACCGTAGAACCCACATTATTTCAGACATTAAATACTGTATATTGTGGTAGGATTAGGGACCACGAGATGGCGGCACATTTGAGCCGTCTCTCTTCACTGCGTACCGTTTAATTAGTGATAGCCTTGGGCCATCTGTCTCTGATTGGGTACCAGTGGAGATTGAACTGCCCACTCAGTCTCCAAAAGTTAGATAGGGCTAAATGGCCTCGCCTACTCCCGTATATACGGGAATAAAAAGGCGTTAGCTGATTTTTTTTTTTTTTTTTGATCTGATTAGAGTTTTCCATATATCTGGTAAAATTAGGCCTTGATTCTTATTTAAGTTACCTGTTGAACGGGCGACTGTAGCAGCTTCTTTGAAAGTTCTGGAATGGTAGTTCTCTTCTATGTAGGGCATATGACTCATATCCCATTCAATATTCTTATTTAAGTTACCTGTTGAACGGGCGACTACAGCGGCTTCGTAACTTAAATAAGAATCAAGTCCTAATCTTACCAGATATATGGAAAACCCTAATCAGATCATTTAACCAAAAAGAAATTAACTTTCATGAAAATTACATTAAATATATCACACGTATCATATCACTGTTTCACGTTCAGTGATAACTTTATATAATTTTTTGAATTGTCGGTTAGTTTAGTTACTTTCTATTGCTTACCAGTGTATTCTTTTGAAAATGCTGACAGATATTAGTCAGTGAAACTTTGGACATGAAACTATTATTTACTTGGCTAGCTTACAAAATAAGTCTTTAATCACTATTCTTAATATTGACCCTTAATGCAAAGCCCATCTCCTTGAAGAGATGTATGATGCTATTCATTAAAGACAAGGGGCCACTACCCAGACCAGTTTCGACATTTATTGAGGTCTGATCAGTGGGAGCCAGGTTTATTAATACCAACGTTAAAACAGAGCTTATAAGTATTTTACCAAAACAATTTACCATAAGGTGCTTTCACCTTATTAAATAAAAATCTCGGGATGAGAGATAGATGTAGAAAGTTTTTTTTTTACCTTGGGTATAATATATGTTATAGATACCAAGGTATTTTAAACCTGGTTTAAAATAGCTTGGTATTTTAATTGTGCTATTCAGAGCACTGCAAATTGCGTGCTACAAAATAGCACGCAATTTTGTAACCACATTCTCGCTGTGCTCAGCGATTACATCACAGCCCATTAATTGAGCGTCACAATAAGCATATTCTTTCCATCCACTTAAAAAATCCACAGCTTCTCTACATAATCCAAAGAATACATGGTGCATATAAATTGAGAGAAGGATCAAAGTAAAAATTTAATTCTCTGATCGTAAAAGCACGAGAGAGGCCTAATCTTCTTGCTTACGATGCCTGTCAGTACCCTACTTTGCTCAAAATCAGAAGAAAACTGAAACAAAGAAGCATACATCTCTCACGACTGCCCTCTCTCTCTCTCTCTCTCTCTCTCTCTCTCTCTCCAGAATAAGCACACAAAATCAACCTATTAATTAACCAAAATATGTATCCGAATCTCGAATGTTGTCCATCAACACTCCATTCGAAGTGCTCTCCAGATAATCGTTCTTCTCATCTTGGGCGAAGTTTGAGCACACGTCTTTTCAGCCAGTAGGCTTCGTCGGAATTGACTGAGCTAGAGATCGTACGCAACGGGTGAGAGAGGTACACAGTTTTCAAAAATGTGTATGTCCAAAGTTTCCATAGTTGCTTTGCTTATTGCAATTGACCAACCGTTGAAGGATATGATAAATCTTCGTAAAAAGTCCGAAATTGAACTTATGGAAAAAGTTCCTTTATTCCACTTTATTCAGTTAATTCTTTAATATCTTTTCATTCAGAAAGGAAGCAGCTGGCATTCTTTTGCGACTGTTTTTCAAACATCAATAGGATTCTTGGTCACTATTTCTTGACATCTCCGTAGGTTTACAATATAGTTAACTAGCGTTCCGATTTGAAGATTTATAAGAACAGAATGTTACCAGCACCAAAGGTCGAATAATTTAGGCAGTGGTGCAAGAAAAACTAGAATAAAAATATGGTATGTTTGGTTGCTAGAATAGAATCCATTTATTTTAATTTTTTTTTATTTTGTTATGTCACTAATGGACTCAAAGTGAATAATTGCAAAACACTGGATTAACAATCTTAAGTTAATAATAATAATAATAATAATTATAATTATTATTATTATTAACATCTGACCTCCTCGAGGCCTGTGTAGCTCAGTGGAAGTGGCGCTTGGTCGCCTCTAAATTAGAATTAGGTTCAAGTCTAGTTGCTGACTGGAGGAACTTTTTCTAAGCCTTTCTACGACCGTGCCAGAGATCGACTAACATTTTTCGTCCCGTAAATTCAAGAAAATCGACCATAGTACCTATATTATTTCAGACAGTAACATATCCTGTTAGGGTTAGGTACCAAGAAAAACGACCATAGTACCCATATTATTTCAGACAGTAACATATCCTGTTAGGGTTAGGTACCAAGAGATGGCAGCACTTGTTCATCCGCCGGGAACAAGTGCTGCCATCGGTGGCTTCACCGGTGGTTGCCTATTATTAGTGATAGACATCGGCCAGCTATCTCTGATTGGCCACCAGTGGAGATTGAACTGCCCACTCAGTCTCCAAAAGCTAGATAGGGTTTAAAGGCCTTGCCAACTCCTATAACCAGTGGAGGCCTGTGTAGCTCAGTGGAAGTGGCACTTGGTCGCTCGAAATTAGAATTAGGTTCAAGTCTAGTTGCTGACTGGAGGAACTTTTTCTAAGCCTTTCTACGACCGTGCCAGAGATCGACTAACACCGAGTTAGTCGATCTCTGGCACTGGCAAGCGGGGTTTTCCTTCTGGAAACGAGTTTTTCGTCCCATAAATTCAAGAAAATCGACCATAGTACCCATATTATATCAGACAGTAACATATCCTTTTAGGGTTAGGTACCAAGAGATAGCAGCACTTGTTCATCCTCTGGGAACAAGTGCTGCCATCGGTGGCTTCACCGGTGGTTGCCTATTATTAGTGATAGACATGGCCAGCTATCTCTGATTGGCCACCGGTGGAGATTGAACTGCCCACTCAGTCTCCAAAAGCTAGATAGGGTTTAAAGGCCTTGCCTACTCCTATAATGGAATAAAAGGTTAAGCTCATTTATATTTATTCATTTTTGGATTTTGGTTTTTGCTGTCATTTGGATCGGACATATTCCTTTAGACTCTGCCTAGTTGATTTTTATATAGGGTTTTTCGAGAGGCTCGCATTGCCCTGGAATTAACACAGTTCGTGATCTACTATCTCCCCCTCTGTATGAAATATGCAGAGATCTAATGGCCGGAAGCCCCACCTGCAATGAGGACCAGTGGTGGTTGAATGGTTTTTTAGGGAGGTAGATCGCTGCACTGTGTCCATGTAAGCTCCTGAAACTCCTTTTTCCTCGATTTTAGGATAGTCTCCTATTAAAGACTAACTTTTTGCTGGTAGACGTTTATTCTAAGCTGTCTACGGGATTTGCTAGTAGACTTTCAGTCTACAGGATTACCTGGGAAACTGTTAGTTTCTCTCAACCCAAACTATGGACTCTCCATACGACGAGCTTGATTTCAAACAGCTTTTGGCTGTCTTTAAGCACATTGGTGGCCTTCTACAGAGGAAATTGCCAGGTAAGGTGGCAATCCACCAAGCAGAAGAGGTGGATACATAGGAATATCAATCCCCTGACCCTCTCCCCAGCACTTCTAAAGATAACACCAGAGACATTATGTCACCGGTAAACGACCAACCCCTAGTGTACTCAGATAACTCTGCAGACTATCAGGTTGTCTGCAGAAAAAAGTGTAAGAAGAGTTCACCAGCAGCAGAACCTGAAATAGTACATCAAATGGACACATCAGTGCTATCTGGTGCAAGAACCGAGACAGATATACTGACACAGCCCAAAGAGAGGATACCACCATTTATTCCTGAGATCTAAGGAAAAATGGTCGTCACTTGCACGAATGATGAAGAACAATAACATCAAGTTCTCATCAGCCAAAAACACAAATGATGGAGTCCGCATACAGCCGGAAGGAACAACGGACTACTGCCAGCTCACCAGGCTTATGGATGAACAGAAACTACAATACCATACTTACCAACTAAAAAGTGAAAAGAACCTTAAGGTGGTGATCAGAGGATTGGTAGAAAACATAACATCAGAAGAGATAGCTACTGACCTCAGATCACAAGGCTTGGAGCCAATCAAGATTTCTCGTATGTATAGAGCGGACAAGCGTCCCATGCCTCTGGTCTTAGTGGAGATCGGTAAAGATCAGAGAGAAATCTACGTTCTCAGAATAGTCTGCAACTTAGTGATCAGGACTTTCTTCTCAGTGAGCCACTGAGAAGAAAGGCATCGGCTGATCAATGCCATCGTTGCCAAAAATATGGGCATGCGCAGAAGCTGTGCAGGGCAGAGTGCAAATGTGTAAAGTGCGGTAACAACCATCCCTCACACATTTGCACTAAGCCACGGTCAACGCCTGCAAAATGTGCAAATTGTGGTGGCCCACATCCAGCCAACTATAAGGGTTGTTCTTTCTGCTCATCTAACCTGTCGAAGACGAGAGAGGCAACAGCCCCGCCCACTGCGAAGTGTGGCACACAACCTGCTACGGAAGTCATAGCGCGGACACTACCACCCAACAAATCATATGCCTCCGCGGTCTCTTCACACAACATGCCGGGATCGAGCAGCCAAAACTCCACCGCAACGCTTGCCGCTACTCTGGGAGAGATGTTACTGGCATTCAGCAAAACAAACCCCTCCCAGGCTGACACCAACAAATTCCCGAGGAACACTCAAGTCATTTTCACAATGATTGATGGATAATCCGGCCAGCACAACGAACTCTTTACAGATCGCATTTTGGAATGCCAACGGTCTCAATAATAAACTCCTGGAGCTACGAGAATTTGCATACCGCTACAAAATTGATATACTCCTGATTAATGAGACTCACTTCCGATCCTGTGATAACCCTAAACTCAGATATTACTCATTGCTCCGAAACGACAGATCTAATGCCAGAGGTGGCGGTACTGCCACCTCTGGCATTAGATCTCTCATTAGAAGATCTGGCATTAGAAGAGGAACATTCGACATAATGAAATCAAAAATATGAACACAACAAATCTGGAAAATACTGGTGTCGAAATCCACACCAATAATGCAGGCAGTCTCAAAATATTCTCAGTCTATAACCCCCTGGCAACACTCTATTATCCTCTGATCTTTCTCAGCTGCTCGATACAACTCAAGCAACAATTGTGGCAGGTGATCTTAACTCTAAACATCCACTATGAAATAGCAAAGGCTTCAACAGCAACGGACACGTTCTACACAACTTCGCCTCACTAAGGAACATCGTTATCACAGGCCCGGCTGAACCAACGCACTACGGGCCGCGAAGCAGACCAGATGTGCTTGACATTGCCATCTTCAAGAACACATCATATCACTTTCAAATACAAGTCGTTAATGACCTCAGTTCTGACCACAATCCAGTACTTTTAAGCCTGGGAGGGGATCCAGAACTCATTCCCAGCCAGACGCGTACTAACTTCAAAAAATTTAATACTACTCTCAGCACCCTAATAGGCTCAGTACCAACTATCTCGTCGCGAGAAAAAATTGATGCAGCGGTCCAGTACCTTGAAAATAAAATACATGTTGGCTTATCTGCAGCCTCCACTGCCCACATCCCAGTCCAAGAAAACCTACTTCCGGAAGACATCCGCACTTTAATCCGCAATAAAAATAAGATCAGGCGACGCTATCACACCACACTCTCTCCTCTAGATCGCCAGGAGCTAAATAGAGCGACGAATTTAATTCGCTACGCATTGAAAGATTACAGAAACCAAGAGTGGGAAAGAAAACTGTGTTCCCTTGAAGCGGAAGACAACTCCATATGGAAGATGACTAAAGCTCTCCGAACGAACCGCTCTGCCATACAGCCCATTCACGGAGAAAGAAGTATTGTCTATAGAGACGATGAAAAATCTGAAGCCTTTGCAGACGCCCTACAACTTCAATGTAGCCCAAATTATGCACATGCGGACTTACTTTTCATAGAGAGAATAACAGACATGTCCGAAACGCACTACGCCAGCCCTGCAGCCGTGGAAATGTCTGCAATACTTCACCTAGAGAAGTCTACTCCATAATAAGAAAAATCAACAACAAAAAAGCCCCAGGACTAGAAGAAATTACAAACAAAACCATCAAGGCGCTCCCGCATAAGGCAATTATGCACCTCGTTGCCATTAGTAATGCAATACTCCGTTTTAGTTACTTTCCCACTCGATGGAAACACGCAGACATTATTCTCATCCACCAACCAGGTAAGGCGCCACAATTCCCGCAAAACTACAGACCAATCAGCCTTTTATCATGCCTGGGAAACATAGCGGAGAGAGTCATTCTAAACCGACTGCAAGCTGAACTGGACAAAAACAACCTGATCCCGGGTGAACAATTTGGCTTCCGTGCTGACCATAACACTACCCAACAGTTCCACAGGTTGACAGAATTCATTACAACTGGTTTCAACTGGGGACAACACACAGGAGCTATCTTTCTCGACATTGAAAAGGCCTTTGATAAAGTGTGACATAAAGGCCTTGTATATAAACTACTTACAGCTAACATACCTCTCTATCTTACCAAACTCATAGACTCCTTCCTAAAAGACTGGAAATTCCAGGTGAAGCTGCGCTGACTCAGATCCTCACTGAGAAGAATCACCGCGGGCTCCAAAGGATCACTACTTTCGCCACTGCTATTTAACATCTTCGTCGCAGATATCGCAAACGCAGCATCAACCACCATTGCTAGCTATGCGGACGATATGGCGACTCTGAGCAGATCTCTCAGACCATACTTAGCCACACAGCGTCTACAAAACGCAGCAACTAGCCTGGAAGACTGGTTCAGGAAATGGAGAGTAGAAGTCAATGCAGAGAAAAGCACTGCTATCCTCTTCACAAGACGAAAAGCAACACACCACGGAGTAATCAAACTTTTTAACACAGAAATCCCATGGAAAACCAAAACCAAGT
Organism: Typopeltis vanoorti; assembly: GCF_054136105.1. Classification (NCBI taxonomy): domain Eukaryota; kingdom Metazoa; phylum Arthropoda; class Arachnida; order Uropygi; family Thelyphonidae; genus Typopeltis; species Typopeltis vanoorti. The sequence continues at coordinate 60,862,597 of NC_143571.1, read as the reverse complement.
ATCTAGGCATACAACTGGATAACCGACTCAGCTTCAACCCTCACATTACTTATGCTTGTAATAAAGCCAACACAGCAATCAGCCAACTCTACTCCCTCATCAACCGAAGAAGCAAAATGAATATTAACAACAAACTTAAGATCTATAAAACAATCATCAGACCCACTTTCATATACGGATCGCCGGCTTGGGGACACACTTCCCCCAGCAACATCAAAAAACTGCAAGTCATCCAAAACAAGTGCCTTCGTATGATATTTGATGATCCGTGGTTTGTCAGGAATGCTCTCCTCCACCGAGATGCTGACATTCCGGATGTTCCGACGTATCTCCGTTACATTGCCACTGCATTTTTCACCAAAGCAGCAATTCACCCAAACCAACTCATTAGAGAGTCATCTAACTACGATGAAAACGACAGGTGGAAGCACAAGCGCCCGAAAGCGGCTCTGCTCATCGGTACATGCGCTCCCACACAGCCCTAAATTGGGCGAGTCAGGTGCTCAATAATCTCTTAATAATTTAAATCAACTTCCTAGCGATGAAGGGATTATAATCCACGGGATTGAGATCCATCTAGCCACAGAAGTTAACAGTTAACAATTTATTCATTTTTACATCTGACCTCCTTGGAGTCAGAGGCGCATCGTGGAGGTACACACTATTGAAGACAATGCTCATCCAACCATATTTTAAACTGATTCAATGTGTCTACATCCACAAGACACCCAGACAATGCATTCCACTCACCAACCACTCTCCATTCAGAGAACCTGCTCCTCATTTTATTGTGTATTATTATTATTATTATTATTATTATTATTATTATTATTCCACAGATGATCTCTGCAGAAGCTTCCAGGAAGAAAGCAGATTTGTCACTCACCCAAACAAATAAACAACAAAAAAGTATTATTATTGATTTAAAAAAATAGCAATGTTAAAAAGTGAATATAAGGCTTGTGTAGCTCAGTTTAAGTGGCTCTTGTGTCCTTTGCGCTTGGTCGCTCGAAGTTAGACTTAAGTTCAAGTCTAGTCGACGGGAGGAAATTTTTCTAAACCTTTCTTCGACCGGATCCCGAGTTAGTCGATCTCTGGCATGGGCAAGCGGATTTTTCATCCTGTAAACTCAAGGAAATCGATCGTAGTACCAGTGAAATATGTAAATTTATTTACATATTAAAAATTGCTTTATTAAAAATATTTCACCCTCACCACGAATAATAAAAGTTTCGTATCTCACAGAAATAACGCGCGTATGCATACAATTAATGTGTAGTGATACTGCTCAAACGAGCAATGTCGGATTCACTTGTCAGGTGCAATGACAAGCGCAAACGAATATCGGCGAGTATAACTGAATTGGCCGAACGCGATAATTCCCACACTGCGTTAGATTGCAGTGCATTTGTTTCGTGTAACGATAATTGAAAAAAATATATATATAATTCTTATCATATTTTCAACAGTAGTACTCGTCATAATTCAACTTTGTATTTATAATAAATAAATAATTCCATGTTATTTTAAGAGAATAAAATAAGATTAACAAAAAATAGTTCACTCTCACCACGAATACGCACCAATAATAATCGTATCTCACAGAAATAACGCGCGCAAGCATACAATTTATCTCTAGCGACACTACTCAAACGAGCAGTGTCGGATTCACTTGTCACATGCGATGACAAGCGCAAACGAATATCGGCAAATGAAACTGCAATTGGCCGACCGTGATAACTCCGACATATTTGTTTCGTAATCTAAAGCGTTAATCGAACAATTACAATTATTAACTATTCAATCAATGTCCAAACATAAGCTGTAATCTGTAACATGTTGTATTGCATTTATATAATGTTGTAAGCATTGCTATTATTTATAAACGCAAACAAAATTTAGTTTTTTTCATTTTTTACTTGGGGGTGCTACAGTGCTTATGTACAAGCCGCCACTGCGTAGTACACACATTATTTCAGACAGTAACATATCCTGTTAGGGTTAGGTACCAAGAAATGGAAGCACTGGTTTGCCAGTCTCTTCATCAGTGGCTATTCAACTGTATTTGTAAATATTCTGTATATGTGAATAGGATAATAAACTTTGTCAAAAAATAAATAAATAAAATAACATAAAAATAATAATAACAGAGTTCACAGTCAAAGAGCAACAAGAAGCATAAAATAAAGTAATTAGATCTTTGAATGGCAAATAAATCCAATTCGAGCCTTATCCAAAGACTTAGGAATCGACTAGTTATTATTGTAAAATGTGAGATGTCCCTAAAAAAGTGCAGTTTTCTTCAGTTCAGATAGTGTTATATCTGGGAGTCTCAACTTTTCCAGATGTGACTATTATACTAATAATAAATAAATAATAAATCAGCTAATGCCTTTTATTCCCTAATAGGGACTAGGCGAGGCCTTTATACCCTATCTAGCTTTCGGAGACTGAGTGGGAAGTTCAATCTCCACCGGTAGTCAATCAGAGATAGCTGGCCCTTGTCAATCGCTAATTACAGTTAGCCACAGATGAAGAGGCAGGCAAACAAATGCTGCTATATCTTGGTCTCTAGTCCTAACAGGATATGTTACTGTCTGAAATAATGTGGGTACTATGGTCGATTATCTCGAGCTTACAGGACTAAAAACCCAAGTTTCCGGGAGGAGAAATCCGCTTGCCCATGCCGGAGATCGACTAACTCGTCAACCGATCGAAAGTAGGCTTAGAATGGTTCCTCCAGTCGGTAACTAGACTTGAACCTAGGTCTAACTTCGAGCGGCCAAGAGGAGAGGACGCAAGCGCCACTTCCACTGAGTTACACAGGCTATTTTAATAATAATAATAATAATAATAATAATAATAATAATAATAATAATAATAATAATAATAATAATAATAATAATAATAATAATAATAATAATAAGAGACTCTATTGGAAAACGAAACAGAAAAAATTCTCTGGGACTTTCGAATACAAAGTGATCGGCATTTGGAACACAATAGACCTGACATCACAATTACCGAACATCGACAGGTTTGGATTATCGATATTGTATAACGCAGTGATAACAACATTAACAACAAAGAACTGGAAACAATTTCTAAATATCGAGATCTGGCAATCGAAGTTGGCCGCTGTGACTTAAACACACCAAAGTCATGCCATTAATAAATTGCACTTGGTGCAATTTCAAAGAAGCTATCCAACTATTTACAAAAAAAAAAAAAAAAACAGCTAACGCCTATGTCGTTCCCATATAGGGAGTAGGCGGGGCTACAGAAATTAAAAATCAATGAAGTGACTCCATATGACCTACAAAAAACAGCATTACTTGGAACAGTCCATATTTTATGACGCTACCTGACAGATTATTCTTAGATTCTTGGGTAGAATTTGAATTGTTCTGAATCACCATTCAAATTTTTATTTATATGATATCTTGTTTTGACTATGTATCAATTATGTGAATAAAATAATAATAATAATAATTTTTGACACAGTTTATTATCTTTCAAACAAATTACATCAGTATAGGGTACATTTTGTTACATGTTGTTAAGACTATTATGATTATTACAGTATAATACAAAAAACATATATTATTATTTTTATTAAGAGAGACCTCTAGGGAGTCATTGGGGGGGGGGGGGCTTATACTGCACCCACCAGCAATCATTCTTATTCTTGAATTCATTCATACTGCTTGCACTCACAACATCCAATGGCAATCTATTCCAATCAAGCACCACCTATGAGAGAAAAATCTAGCTCTCATCCCCTTCTTAGCTGTATTCATTCTCCGCTTCCAACGATGCCCTCTTATCCCTTTTCAACTCTTCATAAATTGAAAAATTCCATCAACTGAAATCCTGTCTGAACCATTCAGAAGTTTGTAAGTCTCAATCATATAATCGGTTTTTTTTTTATATATAACTATAGAATGTTACTAAATAACAAGTGGTATCATCCACGCTCTATGAATGTATTGTATGCACTCTGTTCTTTGTTTAATATAATTGGAATCGGTTGATTATAGTTTGTAACAGTTTTTTAATTTTTAGTGCCTTACATCAGTTATGTACCCTGAATATGCCAACAGACTTAGTTGGTGAAACTAGTTAGTATAACTTAGTTATTTATTATATACACTTGATCAATATAATCCCAATAAAAGTCTTTCCAGAGCTTTTTGGACAAGAAAATTAAACGTTTTTTAAGTCTTTCCAATCTTTTTTTCTCCTGTTTGCTACTGTCTGCAGACTGCACATTCTCAATCTGTCTTCGTGATAAGTATTCCATAATTATTATATCATTATTAACACTCTCCTTTGCACTCTCTCCACTATACAAGAATCACAACAAAAATCAGGAGACCAGACCTGCGCAATTTGCTGAAGTGAGTCTTATCAAGGCCTTGTAAAGGAGCAAAATGATGCCTTATCTTTACATAATAAAGTTTTTTTCAGCATTGCATTTATCTTTTGAATTGTATTTGTCTGCTGTGCTACATTGGCCCTGAACTTCAACTTCCTTATTAAGACTCCAAAATCCCTAGCCTGATTAGTTTATTTTAGCATAATCTTACAAATATAATACGATATTGGATATCTAATCATATCAAAGTGCATGATTTTACATTACTGACACTGAATTGATTACCATTTTCACAAGCCCACAATTCCAGCCTATTCATATCATTCATCAAGTACTGCATATCAGCAGCACCCTTGATTCCCTACCGATCTTTGCATCATCTGCATATAGATGTATGCCGCTTGTTAAATTCTTACCAATACCATTAATAATCAGATTGAATAACAGTGAACCAAGCACTGATTATTGTGGTACCAAATCATCGGTTACCTTAAATCTTGCAGACCCACATCCCCCATACATGTGCTGATATCCCATCAGTCTGTATTTCTGAATTCCTATTCAGTTTGTGCAGCAGCTCTAATACCTCGTCCTCATACATCTTATTTTCTTCATCCAGTGAACTCAATGTTGCCTACACTAGGTTGATTTTAGACACACATCCCACCCCCACACACATATATTAATATTAGTGTTAACATGTGATGGATTTAGGATTATTCCTTAGATGCAAAAATTCTTCTTTCCAGTTCGTTAACGTCTAAATATGTTGTCTGATTTGTTGCATATGACAGGATGAGTTATAGAATTTTCATCATTATGGTAAGCAAAAATAAGGACGTGATTAGAGAATGCACTGACTCTAGTTTTGTCGTATTTAATGTCTTTTATGTGTTCTTCCACACGTAATTCGATGAATTTTTTATGGTCTGATCGACTGGCACGGGCAAGCGGGTTTTTCCTCCCAGAAACTCGGGTTTTTCATCCCATAAACTCAAGAAAATCGACCGTAGTACCCACATTATTTCAGACAGTGACATATATTGTTATGGTTAGGTACCAAGAGATGGCACTTGTTTGCCAACCTCTTCATCGGTGGCTGCTATAATTAGTGATAGACATGGGTCAACTATCTCTGATTGGCTACCGGTGGAGATTGAACTGGCCACTCAGACTCCAAAGGCTAGATAGGGTATAAAAGCCTCGCCTTCTCAATTTAAGGGAATAAAAGGCGTCAGCTGATTTTTTTATTTATTATGTTTTAATTTTTTTTTTCAATTGATGGCGGCTCGCATTGTAGTCTCGCATGATAGTTGTTGTTGCAAAGAATGTTTTTGATTTAAGTGGTGATTAGTGAGTTTTAGATATTGTGAATCTGCTTTGTTTGCGGAATACGAGGTAAGACTTTGACTTTCGTTACAATTTTCTGGCCCTAGCCTGTTCTCTTCGCCATTGTAAATATTTTATACCTATTCAAGAATGGAGAATGTAAACGATATCAAAGACGCCATTCAACAGTTAAACAAAGATATGTCACTTGACATTCTCAAATTCCTCCTAAAGAAATTTGAAACAGATTATCCTGGTTGCTTGAATCTCTTCACTCATGTAAATGACACTGAAGATGACGATTTGGACATTGAAGAGGACATTACACCTGTTCCACCTTCAAAGACTCCCCGACAGTTCGATTGTTCTCATGAAGAACATTCTAATAAAAGACGCAGAACATCGGAAGGTGGATTGGAAGTTGAGGTAATAACTCAACCAAATCAGACCACCCAAGATAGAAAAGAAAAGGTCCCTCCAGTCATCCTTCGAGATAAAGAAAAACGGACCTCAGTCTCAAGATCCCTAGGAGAACAAAATATCAATTTTTCCTGGGCAAGAAATACTGAAGAGGGTGTAAAGATTCACCCTACCACTGTCACTGATTATCGCTTGATGACGAAAATGCTTGACAACTCTAAATTGCCCTTCCACACATTTGCGCTAGCTAGCGAGAAGAACTTAAAAGTAGTTCTAAGAGGAGTGGCTGAGGGTATCACAACTGATGAGATCACAGCTGACCTCATCAATCAAGGATTAACTCCAACCAAAGTGAGTAGAATGTTGAGGTCAGATAAAACACCAATGCCACTGGTGTTGGTCGAAATCTCCAACACACAAAAAAGCATCTATGAAGTTACAGACATTTGTAAGCTTAAAATTACAACCGAACCTCTAAGGAAGAAGGCATCGGCAGGGCAGTGCCACAGATGCCGGAGGTTCGGGCATGCCTAAAAAGCTCTGTGCAGAGCTGCATATAGATGCCTAAAATGCGGTGAGGGTCACCAAACTAACCCCAGCACCAAACCCAGATCCATACCTGCTTGCTGTGCCAACTGTAGAGGACCACATCCCTCTAATTATAAGGGTTGCCTTTTCCATCCAAAAAACCGTGGATCAACAAGAACTAACCACGATCCTACAAGCAATGACACAACACACAACCAAGCAGTTCGCCCTCCAGATCATAATACCTCACATTCGACAACATAGGAAGGCACTCGACCCTCATCCATGTCCAAATGATATGCGGAAGCGGTAAGAACCCAAACTTTTTCATCACAAGAGCGAACAAGCGCTAATCTAACATAACCTTTAACCTCGTCACTTGCAACAATGCTGCATGACTTCAGCAAAGCAAGCACCTCACCATCCTCCAGAAAAAGATTCTACCTAGAAACCCAATCCATATTAACAGTTCTCTATAATATTTAAAAAATTTAAACCAAGATCTCTCATGATAACAGCATGTAATGCCAATGGCTTAACAAATAAAATTCTCGAGCTGCAAGAATTTTCAAAAAGATACAATCCAGACATAATCTTGATCAGTGAATCCCACCTCAGACCATCAAACAATCCAAAACTAAGAGATTATATTTTATACAGGACAGACAGACTTAACTCTAGTGGAGGAGGCACAGCTATTTTTATCAAAAATTATCTAAGTCACAACGCACAAGACTTTGTTGGAGGTGCACACTATTAACGCAGGCAAACTCAAAATCTATGCAGCATACAACCATCCCAGTATTCCACTATTGACAGCAGACTTAGACTCCATCCTCGGCTCCACGGAATCCATAATTATAGCAGGAGACCTAAACTCCAAACACTCGGCCTGGTTCAGTTCGTCAATCAACATCAAAGGCCGTACCTTATTCAACTATACGTTACTCAACTCACCAATAGTAGCTGGATCCACTGAGCGCACACACTACATCCCATCAGGAAGTTCTGATGTATTAGACATAGTTATCCTCAGAAACATCAAATATCAATACCAGCTGGAGACAGTAGAAGAGCTTAACTCAGATCATAATCCCATCCTTCTCAGGTTAGGACTTCAAGATCAGCTCTCTTCCCCCATCATTCTTTCATACCATGGGACAAGCTCTCTAAGGTTCTCCCGGTCCACATCGGTCCATCCCCTGCCATTCGTAAAAAATAAGAAATAGATCAAGCTGTAAAAAATTTAACTAGGCAAATCAACTCAGCCATAACATCAGTCACTCAAACCACTGTCTTCCATGCTCCTAACTGGATCCCAGAAGAGATAATGGACCTGATCAGTGCCAAAAATAAGGCCAGAAAGCGATATCACAATCCTAGAGCCCTGCAGGACAAAGCAACCTTAAACACTTTGAACAGACAGGTTCGAGAAGCCCTCCAGATCCACAGGAACTCCAAATGGGAAACCAAACTCAAAGAAATCAACCCAGAAGATAACTCCATGTGAAAGTTTGTAAAATCTCTTCATACCAAAAGACAACCACTTCCCCCTTTAAAGACCAATCTTGGAATTGCACACACAGATGAAGAAAAAGTAGCAGCCCTAATTGACAATCTGGAAAATCAATGCAGCCCATCTTATTCAAATTTAAATGTCAATCTTACTCACAAAGTTCATCGTAAAGTTAGAAATGCATTAAATCAGCCTAAGGATGATTCAGAAACCATCACCCCACATCACCAACAGAAATAATAAATATCATTTCCCATCTGAAGAATAAAAAGGCCCCTCGGCCCTAATGGTATTACCAATAGAATAATAAAGCTACTCCCACGGAAAGCCATAATTCATCTAGTTAATATTATCAATTTCATTTTAAAATTCCGGTACTTTCCCAGAGATTGGCAAATCGCGGACATTATACCTCTGGAAAAGACTGGCAATAACCCCAACTTCCCAAAGCTACAGTCCCATCAGTCTTCTTTCCTGTCTTGGCAAAGTAACAGAAAAGGTCATCCTATCAAGACTACAATCAGCAGTGGACCAACAAAATAATCCCAAATGAGCAATTTGGGTTTCGCAAAGCCCACAACACGGTGCAACAAATTTACCGACTAACAGAACATATCACTCATGGTTTTAACTGGCGCCTTCACACTGCTGCTGTGTTTTTGATGTTGCCAAGGCCTTTGATAAGGTCTGGCATCAAGGCCTTATCTTCAAACTAATTGAAAACAATATCCCAATTAAACTAGTGAAACTCATACATTCATATATCAATGAAAGATACATGCAAGTAAAACTCAACGGAATTGTTTCTTCAAGGCGCAAAATTCTGGCAGGAGTACCTCAAGGTTGTCTTCTGGCCCCAATACTTTTCACAACTTACATGGCAGATATTCCTCTCAATCCAATAACAACTACTACGGCCCTTTATGCCGACGACACCGCTATTCTAGCTAGATCACTCAGCCCTCGCCTAGCAATCACTAGACTCCAAGGAAGTATCAATGAGCTAGCAAACTGGTTCACCAACTGGAGGATTCAAGTGAACCCCCTCAAAAGCTCAGCCATAATGTTTTCAAGAAGAAAAAATCTGCAACAAAGAAGACATCCTGCTCTCTGGTCAAAAGATCCGATGGCAATCAGAGACCAAATATCTTGGGGTATTAATGGATAAGAAACTCCTTTTCAACAAACACATCAATCTCATTTGCTCCAAATCTTCCAAAGTCATAGCTCAGCTCTACCCATTGATCAACCGTAAGAGCAAATTGAACCTACATAATAAATTGCTTCTTTACTGGATGCACCGTGGTTCGTCAGAAATTCACAGATTCACCGAGAAATCGGCACTCCATACATCTCCTCGCTTCTTCGTGATCTTGCAAAAAATTCTTCGTGAAGTCAAGTTCACATTCAAACCCACTAATAGTACAAGCTGTCAATTACAACGAGACTGATTACTACAAACACAAAAGACCAAAGGCTATTCTTCTCTCAACCGATCATATCTAACATAACTGCCCTCAGAGGGCGAGCTTAAGTGCTCACAAATCTCCCACTCCCAAACAACTCTCATTACAGATAAAGGGGAATATTAAAAGTACTAGTGCTTCACCCGTCCTGTCAGTAATGTTATTGGTATTATTGGTTTTATTTATTATGATGAAAACAGGTATATTGTAGTTGCATCAAAGAGGATAAACACCAGTATATTTTAAACTGTGATTTTTTTTTTTAAAGTGTACGAGTAAGGAAATTAGCTTGGGCAAAGAAGTTAAAGAAATCCATTTTGAAATTTCTTGAAAACTTTAGTTACCTTAATAGAAACGGAGCTGATATACGTTAGAGATATATAGCCTTTTACATCATTACTATATTTAATACGGCGAGGAGGCTGATTAAATAGTAGCTTTTAATCTGTCTGTTTAGGATAACTATTTTTCTGAAAGGTTCTAAGAAGAAACTGTAGTTCATTGTTGATATCCTCTTGTTTTCAGAGTAGGGAGAGAGCACGTTTACGTAGTGTAGAGATAATGCCAAGGTTTTGAGGTAGAAAAATATTATATGACGATATCTATCTGTGTGAGTTAGTTTTCTATATACGGAGGTTTTTAATTTTTCAGATACATGAGTGAGTTTAACATCCAGAAACGGGAGAGAGCCATCAATTTCTAAGTCCGACGTCAATTATATATATATATATATTTAGTATTGACTGTTGGGATAGTTTTGGAAGTCCTTTAAGAAATCAGGTTCATAACTCCTGATTAAGAAAATATCATCTATACTATTCCATAACCTAGGCTTAATGGGAATGAAGAGATATCTTTTTGCTCATATGTTTCTAAGTATAAATTTGCCAGTATGGGGGATAAACGATTGCCAAGGTCAAGCAAAACTTCAAACAGAAAACAACCAGAATTAAAGAAATGGATCAGTAGAGACATAACTTTTTTTGATAATGTATTCTTTAAAATCGATTTTCTCCTTAAGCACATTAGTAAAGACGGAAATAATATCGAACCGAGCCATAATTCTGTGAACGTGGATGTAAAGGACTTATTAGAAGAGACAAATCTGAAGAGCGAGAAGATGAAGATTGCAAGTGTCCTACCACGTCATGATAGAACCCAATTGAGAAGGGCGTTGCCAGCTGATTCTATTCGTGGCTTGTGCAGAAAGAATGATGTAAGATTTGTGGATCTGTGGTCCGTATTTGATGGAAAGAAAGATTTGTGGAATGCTGAAAGACTGCATCTAAATGGTTTTGATGTTAGGTGTCTAGAGAGAGCGTTGTTCACCGAGCATGTTGAAGCTCAAATTCAGGAAAACTTAAGCAATTAGGATAGAAGCAAGTGACTTTGTGTGAAGATACCCATGAGGTAAGTCAGTGTGAGAATGTCCAAGTAGGGATCGAGTCTCTTCATCAAAACTATCGAATAGGATAGTCAATTCAGAAAGAAAGATGGGTGGAAGCCTAAAGGTATGCCGCATTATTTATGTAAGTATACTAGAAATATCGGGAACAAGACGGCAGTTAGATGGATGAGTAATATCATCAAGCACAAGATGCAGAAGAAGAAATTGCTATGGAGGGTATTGTTATAAAACGTGTCATCTTCGTAGGTAATATTTACTTAATATGGCTTAACTCCTTTACATAACTATCTCTTGAATAATTTGTCCTATCTCGGCCCCGCCTATAATGTGTCTGTCTTTGTCTTACTATTATATACTTCAGCCCCTTAAATTATCACGTGCGCGAGTTTGATCTACAAAGGGATACTATCAAGGTTAAGCCAACTCCTTGGTAACAAATTTTCTAAAGTTAACTTCTCTTAAGGTTCTGGGAAATTAATTTCTTTTACTGCACCACCCAGAACCCTTAGATTGGAAAAACTTCTCAGTCAAGAAGTGAACCTTCAGATATGCATGTGATTAATTCTAATCTATTTTTATACTAAGTTATCAATTATGAATACCTTCTATAATCGACCATGTTTGCAGGCGTGGTCTTAATTAACAATTATTTCCCACTTAGATTCGAATAATTTATGAGTGGTGCATCGGATTGTTAGACACAGGCAACCAAATGAATAAGAGTAAAATGTTTATATAACATAATGATCATTATACAGAATACAGAACTTTCAATTATCACTGTACTACTACATTACAAAGTAAAACTAATCAATATATATCACACAGTAATTAATACTACAAAAACATTATGTTCAAAGATTCAAAGCTCGCATTCCTAGATTATAAACCCAATAATGACTTTTAGGTGTTAATCCAGCTGTCTGGATTAGACATCTCTACAACTCTTAAACATAGCCAGCAATCAACACAAGTACAATTATAATGCATATCGCAAATTGCTCACCGACTCCGATTAAAATATCTCAGTTCTGTCTTAATTTTAGATATTCATGGAAGTGTACTTCAGAAAATAGATGAAGCTAGAGATTTAGGGGTGAAGTAGACAAAGAGTTAATGTTTAGAGGGCATATTGATAATGTTTCCAAAGTAGGTCAAGATTACTTGGCTATTGAATTACACACCGACAACTACAGTAAGGAAGTTGTTAATCCACTTTATAAGTCCTTGACATGCCACATCTAGATTTCTGTGCTCATGTCTAGTCTACAGGGTTTCTTGGGAATTAGGACGCAGGTTTAGAAGATTCAGAGGTGAGCGGCCAAGATAGTGAGTGGTGTGTGGGATGTTCTCTATGAAGATAGATAGAATTGTGTGGATTGCAAAAGTTGGTTGATAGGAGTCAAAATGGGGATATGATGGAACATTTAATATGCTTAAAGGGTTTTATACGATCATCATCATCATCATCATCAAATTCCTGCCATGTACCCTCAAGGGGTGTACAGGATATGACAGTACTACATGCAAAAATTACATCATTACTAACTTCCTATCTATAATTTTCCTCCAAATCAGTCTGTTACTTGTCAAGACTTCAACATTATCAGATCTTATATTTCTATCGTCAAATGCACTTTGTACCGTATCAATCCACATATTTCTTGGTCTTCCTCTGGGTCATTTTCCTGCCAACCTGGCAGAGAACACTTGTTTTGGTAATCTTTCATCTCCCATTCTATTTAAGTGACCATACCACCTGAGATTAGCTCTGCTAATGCATTCCTGGATGCTGACCATGTCAAGTTCTTTCCTAATATCCTCATTTTTAATATGATATTGCCATTGATGCCATCTGTTCACGCCAATAATCTTTCTGAGGACTCTCATATCTGCCGTCTCTAGTCTTTGGTCAAGTGTTTTACTTCTGACCCAGCTCTCAGATCCATAAGTTAAAACTGGTTTGAACACTGTCTTGTATACAGCTAATTTAGTGTTCCGACTAATTTCTCTCTTATTCCATATGAATTTATTCAATTGACTTCCCACCATACCAGCTTTGCTGATTCTGTTGTCTATTTCTATATTTAATTTACCATCTTCAGTAAAAATCGTGCCTAAGTAGCTGAAATGTTTTACTTGTTCCACAGGTTCTCCATTCACAACACAGTTGACATTTTCACTGATTCTGCCTATTTTCATTGTCTTTGTCTTTTTATTGCTGACCCTCATACCATATCTATTACAACAGCTATTCAATTTATTCAGAGAATCTTGCAGACTTGTAGCGGATTTATTTAGAAGTATAACATCATCCGCATAAAGCAAAGAGCTGACATTAACATCTCCAATTTTGATATCAGGTTTAATACCACTCTCCTTCATAATGTGATCCATATAGATAATGAATAACAGACAGGATAATGTACATCCTTGTCTCACACCAGATTTAACATTAAACCATCTTCCTGTACTTCCTTCAATTCTAACTGCTGACTTACAACTCAAATAAAGACTAAGTCTTGCTTTATATAATGCCCATTGACACCATATAACTGCAGTGTATTGAATAGCTTCTCTCTTGGCACCTTGTCATATGCCTTTTCCAAATCGACAAAACTTAAATACAGATATTTGTTATATTCCCATGCTTTCTCGACTATTTGTCCTAAAGTGAAGATCTGATCCTGACAGCCACTATTTGGCCTGAATCCAGCTTGTTCTTCACCAAGCTTTTCTTCTACAATTCTTCTCAACCGTTTCTCAAGTATACTTGCATAGATCTTGCCAGGAACACTTAGTAGGGAAATACCTCTGTAATTTTCACATTCAGTTTTATTTCCCTTTTTATATATGGGTACTATGAGAGCTCTACTCCAATCATCGGGAATTCGTCGCTCTGTCCAGGCTTTCTGAACTATGCAGTGCAGCCACTGTAAGTGCAGCCACTTTATACCACCATACTTCTGCATTTCTGGTCGAATATCATCTACTCCTGCTGCCTTTCCACATTTCAAGCCTTTGATGGCTTTTTCTACTTCAAATTATACGATTATACGATTTATACGATTATTCGTTTAATACGATTGATGCAGGAAAAAATCTTTCAGCACTTGGCTAGAGCGATCAGAACAAGTGGCAATCCCTGGAAGTTGAATAAAGGTGTGGAGAGTAGTAGGAGTGAGGACTAGATTTTTTGCTTGGAGAGTTGTGAATAAATGGAACAGGTTGACTGAGTCAGTTGTGAGTGCACTGTCAATGTTTTCAAGGAGAGATATGGTAGATTGTGTAGATAGATTGGGTCTTTTGCGATGAGTCTTTAGACTTCTTGGAGGTGCCCGTATAATAATTTCATATTTTTGAATATTAAGTCTTCGTCACTCGAAACAAAATCTTCATAATTCTTACGGAAAGAGAGGTTGAGCCTGATATAACATTTTAGCTGAGACACATTTTGATCCTCGCTTTCATGACACTTTTATACCACTGTTGCTCTTAAAACAAACTCCAGCTGCTCTCCAAAGTAGACATTCCACAGACCTTACTCTGGACGAATTCCTTTTGATTAAATTCTTTAAACAATGATGAGGATCGATTTGATCGCCATTTCTCTACTTCGCCCTGATGCCATGCTAAACATCTCACTCTATCTTATCAAAAGAGTAAATTAACACTATTTAAAACAAAATTTTTAAGCTACACTAATTACCTCCGCAATATACTCTAATTCTAGCACAATTTTTAAACTGATAACGCTATTTATAAGCGCCTCCGTAGCGCAATTGGAAGAACGATGGTACATTGCGCCCTTCGGTTCGAATAGGCCTAAATTCGATTCTCGTCGCAACGGGAGGAATCTTTATCTGGACGATTTCAATCAAAGGTGAGTTAGCCGATCTCATACGGAGGTCATCGTCGTCCGGTAGCATCCTCTAGCAAGAGGGTTGCAGCAGATGAACAGCTCCTCTCCATTTCTTTCTGTCTGTCGCTTCCATCATTCTTAAACCAGTCCATTCCACGATGTCATTAAACCACTCTCTAGTTGGTCTTCCACGTCTTCTCTTCCCCTCAACTTTCACTTGTAATACAGTTCTTGTCAGGTGTCCCGAAGAACCTTTCAGAAGATGTCCTGCAAATCTAGTCTTTCTTTGCATAATATTCTTTAGCAGTGTTCTTTCCATCCCAACTCGTCTTAAAACTTCTTGATTTGATATTTTTTCTGTATAGCTAATCTTTTCCATCTTTCTTATCTTTTCTATCTTTTCAATCATACGGAGGTAGCAGGGTTTTTCCTCCTCGGAAATTCGTGTTTTTCATCCCGTATACAGACAAATCGGCCCTCCAGAACACACGCAATTTACAGGCAAAAATACTAGTTGTGGTAGTGGTGGGCGGTAGATGGCGTTGATGGGGATGATTCGTAGTAGAGGTTCGGTGTAGTGGTTGAGACAGTTGTAGGTGTCCTCCCGCGATGAGTCTTCGGATTCCTTGGAGGTATCAGGAATAATAATAATAATAACTATTTTTTAAAAACTAATTAACTTATCTTTCGGATTCCTTCGAAGCTGTCCTATCATCAAACCAGCCACCTGACGGACGAAAGGAGTTTGACGGGTGAAAAGATTTATACAAGAAGAACAGTTTACATCTGAATTGATATGGCGTTGGGAGAGTGGAAAAATTGTGCTGAATAAAGTGAAAGTGGATGTGCAGAATCAGGGAAATTAGAGCTTTTAGCGGGGGGGTAGCTGTTGAGTAAATATGCAGATATTAGTAAGGCATTTGAGTGTACAAATATGTATAATATACCCATATCAAGTTAGTACCAACGATAACAAAACCAGAATGGGATAGTTAGTATAAGGCGTCAAGATAGGGGTGGGACTAGGGTGCTTTTGCACTTTATGTACACTAATTTCAGGAGTATTAGGAACAAGCAGGAGGAATTTTTGGCCTTGGTTGGCTCACCCTCGCCAAAGGTTATTGGCATTAGTGAGACATGGTTAACAGAAGATGATTTAGTTAGTGAAATAGAATGTAAAGGATATAGTGTGTTCAGAAAAGATAGATAGAAAACAATGGGGGAAGGAGTGTTACTGATGACAGCCGATGAACTGCAGCCAAAGAGAATAGAAGTTCAACTGAAGGATAGTGAAAATAGCAATTTTGAGGCTATCTGGTGTGAGATTGAGGTCAGCAGTTGAGTGCTGCTATAGACTAGGGGAGGATATACATGATGGAGATAGCATGCATCGGTAAATAGAATCAATGAATGGAGGACAGGGGATTATTATGGAGGATTTAAATATGGTACCATTGATTGGAGAGAGGAGAGGAGAGGAGAGGGCTGGAAAGAGGGGAAAATAGTTCCAATGCATAAAGGAGGCTCCAAGACTGCTGTTGCAAATTTCCGACCGATCAGCATATCAGGTATTGGAGAAGTTGGTCAAAAGCAAAATACAGGAATAGGTGGATAGAAGTGGGATATTGTGTGGAGGCAACATTGTTTTATGAAGGGTGGGTCCTGCCTCAGTAACTTCCTCACGTTTTATAATACAGTGATTTCTTAATTGGATAATGGTCATGGGTTTACAGTGATATCGCTGGGCTCTGCTAAGGCCTTTGACAGGATACCACATGGAATTCTAATCACTAAACTGCACCACATGGGGATGATATAGAGTTGGTGAGATAGATAAGAGGGTGGTTGATGGAGACATATCAGAGAGTAGTTTATTCAGGAGTACAGTCCAAAAGAAGGCCTGTGATTAGTGGTGTGCCACAGAGTACTGTTATTGGACCACTGCTATTTAATTTGTTCATTAATGATATTGGAATGGATCTGGGAGAAACTGTTCAGTTTTTTGCCAATGATGCAAAGTTGGGTAGAGCAATAATGAACACACATGATGTAAATGTAATGAACCTATGAAATGAACCTTGCAAGAACAGGTTGAATATTTGTGGGTTACAGAATTTGGCTGATAGGAGTGATATGATTGAGGCATTCAAATTACTGAGCGGTTTTTCAAGATTAATTTAGAGGAAATGTTTTAGAACAGGTCTGGTGGTGGGAGAACTAGGGGCCATCCATGGAAACTGAGAAAGCATAGTTAGCAAGGGTGTTAGAACTAGGTTTTTTACTTGGAGAGTAGTGAATGAGTGGAATAAGTTGCCAGAGTGTGTTTTGGGTGCCATGACTGTGAATGAGTTCAAGGCAAAGTATCAATGATGAATAGTTCTTGAAATGATGTTTAGGCAGGGCCGATCCGAGAGTATCTGATGCCCCTAGGCAAAGAAAATTTAGGCGCCCCTATACATTGTCTCTTTCTATATATTTTGTGATACTCACATAAACATAATCCCCTAAAGTCTTATCGCCCCTAGGCGATTGCCTTGGTTTGCGTAATGATAAAACCGGCCCTGTGTTTAGGGTCTCCATCGATGAGTTTAAGGACTCCTAGGATTGCACGTAATAATAAAAAAAATATTACTATTAATAATAAATATGTAGGAGAATCAATGCTTTCTACAATGGGTCTTAGTGGTGTATTTTCTTTGTGAATTTTTGGTCTGCCAAATATTCGTAGGATGAAAGGTGAGCGAAGAGACGATCGTAAATTTCTGGAAAATTTTGTAGTGGTTTTGAGAGGGTTGTTAGTACTGTTGTGGTGTACACTAACTGGATCTCTGTCATGAATAAAGTAAGCATGTGTTTGTGGCAATTGCCACATTTTGTTATTATATTCGTCAGTATCTAGGATGACAGTCAAGTTACTTTTATCTGCAGGAAGAATTATTATATCTTTATAATCATGTAGTTTTTTCACTGCTTAACGTTCTGTGAAAGAGACATTATGTAGGAGGTTTTGCATAATCAGTTATGAGGATGTATTTCATACGAAGTAAATCAGCTTTTTTGAGGTGGAAGGAAACATGTAGCTCTTTGTAAATAACATATCTTCTGGAATAGATTTCGGGGACATAACAAAATTAAAATCTTTATTAAGAATATTATTTTCAACATTAGAAAGATGGTAGCATCCAGAATGCCTTCATATGTCAGTAATACGTTGGCATTTTAATTTATAGCTTTCTTTTGCGATGTTTTTTGTATTTCTCTTTTTAATGTAATGCATCCGATGAAGTCTTCTAAGAATACGAAACTAGTTGCGCGTTTGTCTATTTATTGCTTTGTATTACTTAACCTTGGTATTTCTAAGCTTGGGTCCCACTGATGAGACCTCAATAAAGGTCGAAATCGGTCTGGGTAGTGGCCCCTTGTCTTTAATGCATAGCATCATACATCTCCTCAAGGAGATGGGCTTTGTATTAAGGGTAAATATTAAGAAATAGTGACCAGAGCTTATTCCACCTTTACCACGAGTTGCCTAGACTTGCAATACGTGCAGGTGCAAACTTGACTTTTTGGTATTTCTTTATATATATATATATATATATACTCACTAGCGTTACCATTTCTAAATTTAAGCAAAAGATTGCAAAAAAATTACGTCACTGCATTCAATGTTGTACAAGAAATACCTATCTACCATTATGCTGTATTTGAAAGGTACATAATTAATAGAAAACAAAAAAAAATTAAGATCAGTATTAGATATGTTACTAGAGGGAATAGCAATTCTGGAAAAGTCTTATGAGCATGCGCTGAGATATACGGAAGCACATGGGTTTATTCATTTGGCGGGAGTGTTTTTTTTTTCGTCGTTTAAATGGTTCAGTATTTAAATGAGATGTTACGACAACAGCTTGCGCGTTTTTATATTTTACTATTGCTTTAATTTGTACATGTATATATAGAACCTATGCTGCTGGAATCAATCTCCTTCCGATATTTTTTTATTAGATGTACGGTTTTTTTTATGGAACTGTGTTTATAAATTTGCTTTGAAATTGGTAAGTCAAAGTCATGTATTTACTAATCACATTTCTGTAGAGACCGCTTTTGTATATGAACTCACATGAATGATTCCTCCCATGATTAGAGATAGAAGTATTGGCCGTCTGCATTGCAGTATATTATTGACATTAATAATATTTCAAAGAATACTTTGCCAGATGACACGGTTTGTCCTATGCTTTGCTGTGTTTGATAATATGCGATTGTCGTTATGTTTTACTAAACGATGCTTCACAGTTAGGCTTTGACTTCAAAAGGGACTCAATAATAACCACGTGGTGCTCTTGGAGCAAAATGGGTTCAGAAGGGGTAAAGGAGGTGTGGAAAAGATTGCAAAGAATTCAGAGTTATGAAGTCCTATATCGTATGAAATGTAGATTGAGTATGCAGACTGCGACACTGGTAAACAGGAGACGGTGCGGTCATATGATGGAGGTCCATAAATTATTGACTGGGTGTTATAGGATATCGTGTAATGAAATTTTTCTTTCTGCGGAAGGCGAGAAAGAATTCAGGGGCATCCATCCCTGGAAATTTAAGTTCGTGTGCGGTTAAGAAAGAAGTACGAGCAAGATTTTGATCTTGCAGAATAGTGAGTGGAACAATTCATTTTTGAAGTGGTGAGTACAGCAGGGAGGAATGATATATACTCTATGTGTTCTTGACTCCCTGGAAAGCTTAACAATGTTTTGTTTTATTGTATTTATTTTTTAAAAGGTCATGCTAAACAAAAATTGGCATTTTAAATGTACCAGAACACGTTGATCTGAATAAACAACTGCAGTTATTTAGGCATGATTATTTGGATTGAAACTTGCAAGTTAACAGTAAATAAGCATTTTCATGTTCTTCAGTCCATATTTTCTAGAATAACTTCTGATGACACCCCAAATAAGCTAAACACTACTATCAAAATGCTGGTTACAACAGTAGTTGGCTAGCCTATAATTGTTAATGTTATTTGTAAGCAAGACATGGTATTTAAACAGCACAGGAGGAACCTCTATGTGTGACATTCTATTTATAAAATTGAAATGCTTGGCTGATACACGATTCGCATTTAAGCCGAGTATGAAACTTGAATTCGCTTGGTCAAAGCACTTGTTAAAATTAAAAAATGAGCAGTATGTATTCAAAATATCATTAACAGAATTCCTTATATAAGGATTTCAACTAAAATCAAAGTGGATCGAGAACTGAAGCCTTACATTTGTGTTGAAGGAGAACTCTGATGCATATGGTGATAAGTCCACTGTACAAAGCATTAATCAGGTCACATTACATTTCTATTTCTGTGTATAGATTTGGTCACCTGGTTATGTTGGTGATAATTATTGTTATTAAGAGAGAGACCTTCAGGGACTCATCGAGGGAGGCTACATGCCTCAGCTATTCTACTTATTCTTGAATTCATTCAAACTGCTTGCACACAATGACATTCATTCCAGTCGTGCACTACTACTCAATGAGAGAAAAATCTGGCCTTCACTCATTTCTTAGCAGCATTCATTCTCAGCTTCAAGAATGCCCTCTTGTTCTTTCTCCACTCTCCATAAAACAAAAAAAATTCCATCAGCTGAAATCTTGCATGAGTCTTTCAGAAGTTTGTAAGTCTCACTCATATCATTTCTCCTGTTTGCTGGTGTCTGAAGTATACAAATTCTCAGTCTATCTTCATAATCAGTATTCCACAATCCTGATACCATTTTTAACACACTCTGCACTGTATCAGAATCGTAACAGAGACCAGAACTGCACACAATAGTCTGAGTCCTTGTAAGAGGTAAAAATGACATCCTTATCTTTGCATGTTAGTTCATTTCAGCATTGCAATTATCTTTTGAGTTGTATTTTCAATTCCGTTGCTTCTAGCATAATCCCACCAATCTAATATGTTGTATTAGTTATCTAATCATGCCAAAGTGCATGACTTGTCAGTTACTGCCATTTTCACATGTCCACAATTCAGGTCTATTTAAATCATCACGTACTGATTACCCTATCTATCTTTGCATCATCAACAAATAGCTGTATGTCACCTGTCAAATCCTTTCCAATATCATTAATGTACAGATTGAATAACAGTGGACCAAGGAATTTAAGGTAACTAGTGGTATACTACAATCCTTGTGGTACACCACTAGTTACCTTTAAATCTTGCAGATTCACATCCCCTGTATATGTCAGGAAGCCATCTTCTCATCCATGCTAATATTTTATAATCCAAACCAATATTCACCAATTTATGCAACAGTTTTCCATGCCGAGTTCTCTCAAAAACCTTAGCAGAAATCCAAAAGTATCATGGTATGTCCATTCTCCTTGTCTAGTTCAATGGTAACATTATTATAGAATGTGAGCAAGTTGCTAAAACATGATCTTTGCTTAGTAAACCCATCCTGTTCATTGCAAAGTAGAGATTCACTGGCAACCTATTTCTGAATGTGCACCCCTAACCAATTTTTCCAAAATCTTCACCCACTCCTGAGATGCTGATTGGTCGTTAGTTGGATAGATCACTCTTTGCACCACACTTGTGCAAAAGGATTATCATACGTTCTTTCCATTCCTGCAGAATCTTCCCTCTTCTGAGACTCAAATGATATTGCCTGGTCAAAGGAATAGTCATTCTTGTAGATAAACTTATATGTTGATAATACATAGCTGTCAGATTTTTAGGAAAAGATGACTTATACTAGAATATTAATTTAAAAAAATTTAATACTTCCTATATTTCAATAATGTTAAATTACAGTCTTCAGGGATCACAAAATAATATTTGCATGAAGGCATTAATACTAAGCAAATATGGCTGAAGAAAACAACTGAAGTTGGTCCTAAAGGTGCTCCTTAGTGGGCTCAATTGGGTTGTCTTGGCTGTTGGGCTGATTTTCTTAGAATGCAAGCTTCCCATATTTGGGGTGGTCTCATGCATCCAAATTTGTTTGGTTTGGGAGTTTTTTTTTTTTTTTAGAGCTAAGGTTGATTCCAGGAATAATAATCTCATATTTATACTTGCTACAGTGTTGTAAAGTGGCTTTCTTCCAGCTATTTTGTGGTGGGTGTCCAAATCATACTCAGCAAGTCCCGAGTGGCTGTATTGGTGAAACCGGATAAAGTCCTTATGTTCAGATATCCTGGTATACTCCAGGTAGGTCTAGGGGAAGTGGCTGGTCTTTGGAGCAAATGAGAGATGACAATTTTTTATATGGTTTGTAACAAGTTGTCAGGTCATATTTTCTTTAAGATTTTTGTTAGCTTTTAAGAAGTACCCTGGATATAAGGAATAGTGATAGATTTAGAGTAATCTGTTATAAAGGGGGAGAGGGTAGTTGTGGTTAATTGGTTTATTTTTTTTGGGGGGGGGGTTGTGGCCATTGTCTACTAAGGTGTTAAGAATATGGTTAAGTTCAGTAGTTAGGGCATTGTTATCTGAACAGATTAATTTTGCCCTGTTATATAGGGTTTTCATAATCCCATATTGTTGGGAGGGGAGGGGTGCTATTGCTGATCGATGTACCTATCTGTATGTGTAGCTTTCCTGTAAACAGAGAAAGCCAGGGATCTATCAGGCTGGCATGTAATCATAGTATCTAGGAAAGGGAGATTGTTATTGTTTTCCTTTTCCAAGGTAAACTGGATTCTGGGGTGTTGATTAAGTGTGTTAAGAAGTTATGGAGTGTATCCAAGCCATGTGGCCAGATAGCAAATATAATCTACATGGCATTGCCAAACACTTGGTGTATGTGGGGGAGGGTGAGTTTAAGGCTTCAAAAGTCTTCATACAGAAGTGTTGGCCAGGGGCGGAGAGAGTGGAGAACCCATGGCTGTCCTCTCTATTTGTTTGTAGAATTTTTCTTGATATATTAGGCTGAGATATTAGGAGGAAATTTGGCCTGGAGGAGGTCTAAGGTATCTTTGAGTGGTACATTGGTGAATGAGGAGACATCAAAACTGACACATTTATGTCAGTGTGTTGGAGTGAGGTTTTTTATTATTATTATTATTATTATTATTATTATTATACAAGACCTCATGGAGTCAAAGACTCATCTAGGAGGTCCTTTTATCTCACACACATCTCATCATACCGGGTCTTAAACACATTCAAACTCCTTGCAGACACCACACTCTCAGGCAAGGCATTCCAATCATTCACAACTCTGCACGGCTTTGTTACTTTGTTACTTTTATACTGGCTTTGTGCAAGGAAAATTCTACCAGAGGATCTTGCTTATATTAAGTTGATAGCTTTTAGCAAAATGGACACCCATTAGTTGAACAACCTCTTCTACATCTGTCACCCTCAGGCCATCTGCATTCAGAAGAGTTATTCTTTCATTTACTTATAGCATATAGGTAGGTAGATAGAATTCTTGTGAGTTGTCTTTAGCTTATAGAGCCAGTTCCTTTTCCTACTCAAACTTTCTGTTCAACAGTTGTTACTCTTCTTGACTCACCTGCTGCTTATAATTTTCATAATGTACATCATCCTTAGATGAATTAGAAATCAGCCTGAAAGAAACAATAAATGGAAAA
This sequence comes from Typopeltis vanoorti, assembly GCF_054136105.1. Classification (NCBI taxonomy): domain Eukaryota; kingdom Metazoa; phylum Arthropoda; class Arachnida; order Uropygi; family Thelyphonidae; genus Typopeltis; species Typopeltis vanoorti. The sequence goes on along the minus strand of NC_143571.1, from coordinate 60,839,092 downwards.
TCACCTGGAGAAGATAAGCTAGTTTCAGAACTGTATGAATATATAGGAACAAGGTTCAAAGAGACTATCATTTTTAAATAAAATTATTCAACTGGTAATCCCCCAGTAGAATGGAAGCAAGCAAGCAATTGTGACCCTAAAAATTATAGAAGTTTAAGTATACTAAATTCCTGTTACAAAATATATAGCAGAATTTTAAATAACAAACTAATGAAATGGATTTAGAAAAGGAAAATCATGTACAGACCTGGCCTTTTGCCTAATAGAGAAAAGAAGAGAATACAATTTAGTAACAGATTTATTATTATTACAACACCTCCAGGGAGTCTAGACTCATCGAGGGAGGACACCTACTTTACAACTCTCCGCCTCCCCCACTCAATCCACCAACTACTTTCATCATCTACACCAGCGGTTCTCAACCTCTTCCAGTGGCATATCGCTATTTAATTCAAGATATTAGATGTACCAGTAAGGTCACGTACCATAGGTTGAGAATCCTTGATCTACACCATCTACCGCCAACTACCACTAGTATTTTCACAAACATCCATGCCCACAGCAGGATTCGAACCCACAGCCTTTTGACTAGAGAGCAGATACACTAACCACTTGGCTAACCAGGCCAGTAAAAATCTGGAGGTGCCAGGTATATTACATTTATTGACTTTGAAAAGCATTCAACAAAGTTGAAAGAAGCATTTTATTTAACATATTAAAAGAAAGACAAATACCAGATAATATCTTAAAAGCTATCATAAGTATATAATGAAAATAATCAAATACAAATGATTTTAAATTATGAGCTATCATATATGAGAGTCCAACAGGGATGTTGGACTCTCAGCAACTCTTTTTAATATTTACCTGAATGAAATAATAAAATTTCTATCAAGGTATTAAACTTTCATCTACTGTGAACTTAAATGCTCTCCTTCTTGCTGATGACCAAATAATAATTACAAATTCTGAAGATAATTTATAGAAAGCTATTTTAAATCTAAATGAGATAGCCAAAGATTATGGAATGATACAAACAGAAAAATCAAACTATGGCCTTTAACCTCTCTACCAGCAGAGGTGGATGAAATAGTGAGACCAACTTGCACTTATCCATGTTATTCAATAGGTGTTACAGAATTGTATCCAGATTTATCTGGACGTATATATTCATATTGGCCAGTTGGGTGGTTAAAGGACAAGATCCAGTAAGAACTAAAACGGTAATATCTAACAAGATTTTAGAACAGGTGAATTCATTTAACTACCTAGGATGTATGATTAGATATGAAAATGAAAAAAAGATTATAAACCTAAAAATTGCAAAATATTTAAAAATAACAGGTGTAATGAACTCTATTTAAACCAAACTAGACTAAAAGTATACAATAAATTAACCCTACCAGTCATTGTATAGGAGTGAAATATGGACAATAAAACAAAGACAAAGATTGATTGCAGCTGAAATGAAGTTCATGAGAAAAACTCCAAAGTATACTCTATTTGATCACAAAAGAAACGAAGAAATTATGAAAGAATTAAATCAGGAATTAAAAAAAATAAACATAAATAGAACATTTTCAAAGAATGAAAACAGAAAGATTACCAAAACAAGCCTTAAAGTACAAGCCAATAGGAAAAAGAAAACCAGGATGTACTCTTAGAACATTCAACGATGACTTCTAAGGCCGGAACAGACTCTAGGCCTAAATCCTTGATAGGTATGATGATCTCTTTAGGCACATGGTATTCCTTCCACATCATCCATTTCTTACGAATTTCTTGCTTAATATTGATTACACATCCTACCCTATTTATTCTTTAAACTCTCTGGACAAATTCTGATATTTTATCATTTAAGTACTTCTTAAAATGCTTCCCATGCAATGTATATATTCTTCTCATCTAGCAACCGATACAACTCTGCTGAACTCTGTATGCTCCTCAGTTGGTCATAACTTCCTGATTTTGTGGTTCAGCATGTGACTTTTCTGAATGGAACATCCATAAAATTTAGTTGCTTTCCAAGTGAGTACTGATTGATCACTGTAACCAACCAGAGGCAGAATAGTTTTCTTTAACTGAAATACCCTCTGACACTAATCAAATCTAACACTCTTGACCTAGAGTTCCTTTTATCACATGCTGCTTCAGGAATTTGTCTTGCAACAGCTCAATAAATTCAGATAAAAAAATGCAGAAGCAGATAACAAGTATGGACTCCAAAATGTCAAGTAGGAAGCTGGATTGTTCAGATCTGGTCTGCGGAGCTTTGTAGATAATTTTATTATTATGGCTATTTTATGGAGTTCTTACTCATCGAGGAAACCCTAAACATTAGGTCAAGTACTATTGAACACGTGTGCAGTATCTATCATACTTTGATTTGAACTTGTTCACAGTCGTGGCACCCACAACAGACTTTGACAACCTATTTCACTCATTTGCTACTCTCCAAGAAAAAAAATATTTCTAACACCCTTGCTAACTACACTCTTACTCAGTTTCCAAGAATGGTTGTATTTCTCCTACCACCAGACCTGTTCTGAAAAATTTCCTCTGTATTAATCTTGTCAGTAATTATTATTACTGACAAATATTAAAAACCTATCAGTAATTCATATGTCTCAAACATATCGCCTTTTTTTTTTTTCTGCTTGTCAGCCAATTTCTGTAATCCACAAATCTTCAACCTGTTCTTGTAAGGTTCATTCTGTAATCTTGCTACCACCTTAGTTGCTCACTTCTGGATCCTTTCCACCTCTTCCTCATTGCCAAGTAAGGCAGGTGATAAGATTTGTCTACAGTAGTCAAGACAGGATTTTATCAAGGCTTGATAAAGAGGAATAACAGCCTAACTTGTCTCTGCTCATCAAAGTATGTTTCAGTAAGCAAATAGTCTGAGCTGCTTTAGCCACTTTTTCTAATGTGCTTTCTAACCTTTAACTCCTTACCAGTACAGGATATTATGATAGTACTATATGAAAAATTTACATCATTGCTATCTTCCTCTGAACAGTTTTCCTCCAAATCAATCTGTTATCTGTCAAGAACTCCAACATTATCAGATTTTATATTTCTGTCTTCCAAGGCACCTTTTTACTATATCAATCGCCTATATCTTGGTCTTCCTCTGGGTCCTTTTCCTGTCAACCTGGCAGAGAACACTTGTTTTACTAATCTTTCCTTTTTCCATTCTGTTTAAATGACTATACCACCTGAGATTAGCTCTGTTAACACATTACTAGATGCTTACAATGTCAAGTTCTTTTCTAATATCTTCATTTTTAATATGATATTGCCTTACCAACTATCTCAAATCTCTGGCTTTGTCAGTTTCTTGGAGTACTTTTCTATCAATGCGGTGTACAGCTAGTAATCTTTTCGTCCCCAAATTGCATAACCTTACACTTTGCCACATTAAACTGACATTCATTCTTCTTTGCTTAGACTGCCTGTCTATCCAAATCATCCTGTAAAGCTTGAACGTCGTCTATATTAACTATTGCTCTATCCAATTTTGCATCATTGGAAAACAACTGAACGGTTCATCTCGGACCCTTTTCTATATCATTAATGTACAAATTAAATAGTAGTGGTTCAAGAATAGAGCCCTATGGCATGCCACTAGTCACTGGCCTTCTTCTGAACTCTACTCCTGAATAAACTACTCAATGATATCTCTCCATCAACCATCCTCTTATCACTTTACCAACTTTATGTCTATCCCCATGTGCTGCAGTTTATTGATTAGAATTCCATACAGTTTCCTGTAAAGGCTCTCATAAAATTCAGCAGTATAACTGTAAACCTATTATATTTTATCCGACATGGCTGTCACTGTATTATAAAACATGAGCAAGTTTCTGAGGCATGACCTACCCTTCACAAAACCATGTTGCTCCCCCATACAATATCCCATTTCTGTTTATTCCTCTTATTTCGCTCTTGACGACATCTGATATTGCTGTTTGGTCGGTAATTTGCTGTACTAATCCTGGAGCCTCTTTTATGCAATGAAACTCTTTTCTTCCTCTTACTATCTTCTGGACTAATTCAGAGTCAAGACGTGGATTAAACAGCATGGCCAAAAGCACTGATAATTCCCTAATACCTTTTATGTAAACCTCAAGCTGGTATACCATTTAATCCCATAGCGGTAATTTGCTGTACTAATCCTGGAGCCTCTTTTTTGAAACTCTTTTCTTCCTCTTACTATCTTCTGGACTAATTCAGAGTCAAGACGTGGATTAAACAGCATGGCCAAAAGCACTGATAATTCCCTAATACCTTTTATGTAAACCTCAAGCTGGTATACCATTTAATCCCATAGCTGAATTCACATGAAGGTTCTGTAATGTGCTTTGCACCTCTCTCCAGTTTATCAGTTTCCATATAAACCTTTTGCCTCTCTCGTTACTGTATTCTCTATATAGATGATACTCTTGCAAAGAGTTCACATAGTAATTCTATTTTGAGTAATTTGGTTACCTCATTACCAGTGGCATTCATTAAAATAATTTTGCCATAAACATTCTTCCTTTTTATTTGCAACATATTGCAAGAACCATTGGGGTTTCTGTTTAGCCTGCATTGCTAATTTTCTTTCATACTTTGCTTTTGACTTTCATGCATTGGTTACCCTTCTGGTCTCTCCCTCCACAATTTTTTTTTTTTTTGTAATTCCAGCTTAATGTTATTCATCCATTTTAACTCACTTGATTTATTCTCCTGACTCTTAAGTATTCAGTCTGCCATCACTTTCCTCAAACACTTCTTACCACTTCTCATGATCAACATCCAGCCTTTGCAGTTTCATGTGCCATGGCACTGAGCAAGCAATCTCCTAAGCTTGTAATACTTAACAGCCCTGTAATTCCACATTTACCCCCTCTTAACTGAAAATTCCACACATTTATCACCTTCCCAGGTCAAGACCGTATGATCACCCTCGCCAGTAGTTGGCAACATGGTGCTAATGGTTATAGACAAATTCTCTGATGCGATTGCTAGATCTAGCACTCCCAAACCTCTAGTATATTCCATCACATGTTGCCTTGGGTAATTATTCCTTTAGTAACTGTATCCCTTCTTCCCATGTGTCCTCTCCTCCTCCTTCCAATCTATGTTCTTATAGTTGATATACCCCATAATAATTACATGCCCTATATTCATTCAGCTTATTTTCCAGTGCATACTATTCTCATTATACTTTCCATCTCCAGGGTGATGGAAAGCCTTTAAAGGAATGCAGAGAACCGATCAGGGCTTTGTGGTGCACCCTGTTAGATATCTACCTGGATACTGAACAAACTAGGATGGGCTGGCAATTTGGGATTTAGCTGACCAAATTGTATTCTTATTGCCTTAAACCAAAATGAAAAATGATGGTGCAACAATAGAATTCTATGCCAGCTGGAGCATCGCCCGGTTAAACAAGGCCTCTGTTGTTTTTTGCAGCAAACCAGGGCAAACAGTGAAAAGTCAGCTACTGAAACAAATACTAAAACTGACCCCTAAATCAACATCACCAGAGTTCAAGATTGGTACTATTAACATAAGTCTGAATGGCAAAGAAATGGAGCTAGCTGAGGAATTGAATAAGTACCAGATTGATATAATAGGAATGACTGAAACAAAAAAAGGCAAAAACTGGCAAGATCTTTCTAAGCAATAAATCCAAAATGTTATATTCAGGCAATGAAAATCAAGGAAAAGGAGTAGCCATAGTATTCAACACTGAATAAGAGGCTAATCTTCTTGAATGGCAGGCAGTCTCAAGTAGAGTGATGTGGGCAAATATAAGAATGGGGAACTGGACAATGAGACTTATTTGTGTCTATGGTACCACAGAAGGTTCTACTAAGGTAGAAGTGGAGAAATATTTTGAGGTTTTAGAGAAAGCAACTGACACAATGAAAAAGGAAAAGTTGGTCCTTGTTGTGATCTAAATAGCAGAGTAGGAAATGATTGTCAGACATACAAAAATATATTGGGAAAATTTGGAGAAAAGAGCAAAGCTAATAATGGCAAATACCTGCAGGCCCGTTTCTACATTTTGCGGGACCCTGTGCGAAATGGAAAAGCGGGCCCCCCTGAAAGTTAGAAACATTTATGGAAATTTTAAATGGAAGAATATCTTGTTAATTAATGAAATCAAATATGAAAAATATTTATGCATATAAATAAACAAGTATACTCTTTAGCATCAATTTAAGTAAAGGGAAAAAATTAGTTAAAAAATAAATGCGTTTGTATGTACATGATATATTATTTTATTATGCAAGTACACATTATCATATAAATATGCCAGAACAATGATTTTATTTAATAATATAAAAAAAATCCATTTGTACTATAAAGAATGAAATATGACTTTAAGATTTTAAAAAAATCTTAATATATTAATTTGTTTAAGACTGGTGATTTGTTTAAGGTGAGATTTGAGTTTCGGTTAAAAAGAGTAGGTGGTAGTGGATGCTGTTGAGATTAGAGTTGAGGCCACGGATGTTGAAGTGGATATGCAAGGTTCTGTGAAGCATGGATTTGACCCCAAGGATCCTGCACGTTTCCTATGCATGCCTACATGCTGGTGTTCTTGGTGGCTACTGCCTCACTTGGTTTTTGTACTAGTTTGGATTGTTTGTAGTCTATTACCCAACTGTTGTCTCCAATTTGGTGTTTTTCTTCTAGTTGTTTTCAGAGTTGGCGTCTTTTGTTCTCTCTCTCTCTGGGCAAAGGTTAAATCAGATTGAGCACGTATGAGCGACTGGGGCAAGTGTCCTTTTGTTTGTTGTTGATTGCCGTTATGAATTTGGTTGTTTATTGGTGAGTCGCAGGCCACTTTCATGAGACTTGGATAGTTTGTTCCGTCCTGTTTGTTTATGGGTCCGATATGATGGCATGTGACGATGTTTCTTGGATCAAAATTGCATTCTCCTGCAAGTTTGCCGATGTCTTTTAGGGATTTGCCGTTTTCTGTCGGAAAGTTCAGGATAACAGCATAGAGTTTCCTATTTTTGGCCTCGAGCAACTTGTGTACTGATTATGTGATTAGTTCATGAAGTTCATTAGCAAGGTCAAATAATGCTATATCATCTGCATATCATAGAAACTTTAAATTTGGTTGAACTTTTATTCCATGTAATTTCTGCTTTCTTAAATTATTATTTAATCCATGATCATATTAAATAAATTACCTTTTCTGATCTCATTATTAATGGTGATTTTCTTCCTATTTTTGTATTCTAATATCTTATTACACATTAATTTTGTGTGCGTGCACACATTGGGTGATCAAAATTGAAGTATCCATGTTTAAGGACTTTAAAAAAGTTCCAAAATTCACCATCAGGGGATGTTATAAACACCAAATGCATAGAATTTGCAAATTACACAACTTAGCAGGTGTCAAAAGGGTTTAAAAAGATGGACATTTTTCCCTTCATTCTGGTTGCAATACCATCCACAACAATGCCACTAACACTGAACCAATGTGATTTGCTCATTAAGCTGTACTACCTAAACAATTGTAATGCTGTTGCTGCACTCTCCAATTTCATCACCTAAACAAACGAAACAACGACAATGTCCACTATCTCCATGTGCACTGCAAAAAATGATTTAGTCCTTTTGAAGAAATGGAATTATAAGGAGTTAAACTTAGCAAAGGTTACAAACCAATCAGTTCAAGTGAACGAAGTTGCTAGTGCCATTGTGGAGAAGGCTCCTGCAGTGAATGTACTGCATCATCACATATGCTATGCCTTACATAACTGTCTGGAAAATTCTATGGAAGACTGGATTTCTACCCATTCAAGATCAGCCTGACACAGGAGTTGCACCAACAGGACTTTGAAAGATGACGCTCGCTTTAACATTTCTTGCTCGAATGGAGTTGGATGCTACATAACCATCGATAATTTTGTGGAGAGATGAGGCTTACTTTCATCTCAGAGCTGCGAATAGTCACAACTGCCAGCTATGGGCTACACAAAATCCACATGCAATCCAACAAATTCCTTTGTATGCACCTGAAGTTATTAAATGGTGCAGGTTTACAGCTTCTTTTATCATTAGACCATTATTCTTTGAGGACATTCAGTCAGGTCCTGTGAACTGCTCAGTTACTGCCAAGAGGCAATGGTAATATGATAAACAATTTTTGTTGTGACACTGCTACAGCAGCACCTGTGCATGGATTCGGTAATTTTCATGCAGGATAGGACACCTCCATACATTGGTAGATCCGTACAGCAGGTTCTTTGAGATCATTTCACAAAAGCCAGAGTGATCAGGAATGAATTTCTCACTACATGGCCACCTGATCTGACTTCTTGCAACTTCTGATTGAGGGTTTATCTGAATCATCCTGATAACTTTTCAGCACTGAAAGACAGCATAACAGAGCATGTGTGCAACATCAGCCCTGACCAGCTGCATTCTGCTGTTGAACACACTGTGCAAAGGATGCAGTTTGTGGCATACCAGGAAGGGCAGCAGGCAGCATATTGAACAGTAGAGCTCATGAATGCATAAATGGAAGTAAATAAAAATGTGTTATTTATGTTTGTGTCTCTTTTCTCATGAGCAAAGCACATTGGATTAGGGTAGTGGCATCACTATGGATGGTCAGACTGCAATCATCAGCTTTTGCCTGGTGATTGCAGTCTGACCACATCCTTATACAAAGAAACCATAATATCCTTACTTCTGGATGTCGGTGTTCTCTGAATCATTCCCATAATGCACTGCTAACCTCACAATTTTAACAAAATTGTCACTGAAATTTCAGATTCCTATCCACAAATCCCTCATCTCTAAGATATTGCCAGTCTTATACTCTACACCCTCATCTGTGCTTCTAAACTTTAAAACCTTAAACTGGACTCATTTGTCCATTCAGAAAGCCTATTCAAGTCTCCTTGTAAGGCAACAAATATCCATTGTACTTCTCATAGTTCTTCCCAACTTCGCACTATCTGCATATCAGTTTCAAGCCCTTCTCAATATCATTTACATACAAATTAAACAGTAGTTGGACATTAAACCTTCCTCCTTCAGAATATCCATACAACTTGCTGATAATCATCAGATGCCAAGCTCCAATCCAATCTGTTCCAGTTTGCAACAATCAAAGCTTTCAGTAAAATCCAAATATACCACCATGTATGCTTTCCCTTTGTCCAATGCTCCTCTCACATGAAATAGATAAAATTTTTTCCTTTAGCAAATCCATGCTGTCCTTCAAAGAGAATGTAGTCATCAACCCAATTATGAATCCTGGTTCTTGCCAGTCTTCAACACTTTTACCACAACTCCAGACAAAACGGATTGGTCTACAATTCAAAAGTTGTCTTATCATCCCTTTTATGAAATGGAACAATTTTGCCCTCTTTCCACTTTTTGTGATTTGGGGAAAAAAAAAATTATTTGCAGAAAATGATCTCCAAAAGCAATTACTCAAACTCCAATAGATGTGTAGTAATTTTCACATGCAAATATGAACAGAAATTAAAAACAAGGGTAATTATAAAAGAACCACTCAGTTCTAAATTAGAACTAATTAGTAAAAATTGGAAGTGTCCAAAGTTTCATCTACCAGTCCTGACTTGCTATAATGATGGTAGTGAATGTATTTTTTGTTCTCCAGTTCAGATGTTAACAGATCTACCAGTCTGCCCATAGTTCCCTAAGTTACAGGGACTCGTGCATTCCTTTACTAAACACTAATTCCATCTTTGAGAGCATCAGTTACCAACTGGTGGTACATGTACCCCTGGGGGTATGTGCTGGGACGTTAAGGGGTACGAAAAATAATCAGTAATGGTGGAAAAACAAGTAAACAAAATGCAAAGCGTTAGTTATGAAACAAGTATCAGTATTTAAATACAACTATTTTAAAAACAAGGGGTACAATTTATAGAAATGCCTTTAAAAGGATACACAAGTGGAAAAAGTTTGGGAACCACTGCTCTAAAGGATGGAGTTTGTATTTAGGAAAGCAGATTAGTTTCTAATTTGACAGTGTCATGAATCTGAAGGCTTAATTTTATTAGTATTTTGGCTATCATTACAGAGGTACACTAAATATATGGAATAGTGGTTTTATTCATTTTTGTATTTGAAGAAAGGGGGGTGGGGAGTAGCGGGACATCTACAGTATTGATATGAAACATGTTTATAGTGCATAGGAGTAAACTTGGAAGATGAATATCACAATATTCCTGACTGAAGTAACTACTGTGATATTGCATACAGTACCTGTACAAATCATGGAGATGGGCTTTTCTCTGATAACAATATCAACTACTTATAAGCAGACAAAACCAAAGTTAAAGCTAAAGGAAATAGTAACAAAAAACTGCAAAACATCACATAATGCAATTTAGAAGAGAGAAAAAAAAAAACGGTATGAAGGCAGATCATCAAAGAAAAAAAGATATTTTATATAATACAAAGAAAGTTGGTTACTATATGAGCATGCCTGTCCTCATTGAATTTTGGGAGTAATGCCTCTTCTCTCCATGTGAATTTGTGCACATTTTTATGTTGGAACATGGTGTTAGTAATAACTAGTCCATGTCCTTAGCAGAAATCCAACAGGTATTTGCCATTATTAATAACTTTGCTCTTTTCTCCAAATTTTCCAAAAATATTTTTGTATGTCTGACGATCATTTCCTACTCTGCTATTTAGATCCCCAACAAGGACCAATTTTTCATTGTATCAGTTGCTTTCTCTAAAGACTCAAAAAAATTCCTCCACTTCTACTTAGTAGAACCTTCTGGGACCATAGGCACAAATAAGTCTCATTGTCCAGTTCCCCATTCTCATATTTGCCCACATTACTCTACTTGAGACTGACTGCCATTCAAGAAGATTAGCCTCGTATTTTGTGTTGAATACTATGGCTACTCCTTCTTTTCCTTGATTGTCATTGCCTGAATATAACATTTTGTATTTATTGCTCAGAAAGATCTCGCCAGTTTTTGTCTTTTTTTTGTTTCAGTCATCCCTATTATGTCGATCTGATACTTATCTAATTCCTCAGCTAGCTCCATTTCTTTGCCATTCAGGCTTCTTATGTTGATGGTACCGATCTTTAACTCTGGTGATATTGAGTTGGGGTTTGTTTTCAGATTTGTTCCAGTAGCTGACTTTTCGCTGTTCGCCCTGGTTCCTTGGCAAAAACAATGGGGGACCTTGTTTAACCAGGCGACGCCCCAGCTGGCATGAAATTTGTCATGTTGTACCATCTTAATTATTGGATTCAATTTCAAAAAATTTCATTGACAACTATATTCTTGAAGTTGAACAACAATGCTCATATGAAGACAACAAACAAATGGAATGTGAAGATGAGGTCCCAAAGGAGATAACAATCAAAAAACTGGATGGAATATTTTGCAGTTTAGAATCACTTAAGCAGCAAGTAATGGATATGGATCCAGTTGTTAATCGAAGAATGCTCGTTTGCCGAGGTCTAGTCATTTTACTTGTTATCGTTGAATTTATGCTGATAAGAAAAAACTGAAATTGTTCAAACGATTTAACTTTTTTTTTGATAAAAAAAATTGCAGTAACTAATATAGGTACAAGCATTTATTAAACATCTTACTTTGCATTTATTTTTTATCTTTCCTAAAAGAGTACCATATAAAACGAATTATTAATACAGTAATTGATCATGGATGAATTGCAATTTTTATCATTGATTATTATAGTTGATTAACATGATTTTGATATGTGGTAACATAGGATTAATTTATCACGTTCATCAAGGGATACTTGTTGGTTTTTAATATAAAAAAAAAAACCTAGAACAAGAAGCCCACGTAAGATAGATGCTACATAAAATGTCTGTTTTAGACACCAGTAGTTTACCTTCAGGAACTTCTTTTAGGTTTTTGCAAACCATATCTCATCAGAAGATTTTTCAAATTCTGACATCTCTGATTAGTGAAGTAGCTTTGTATCAACTGGAAAGCATTGAATTTGGAGAATGCATAACCAACATTAAAGGACTTGAGATCAAATTCCCAAATACTGCATGGGTCAGCTCCCAAGCCGAGAAAGGTGCCCAATATGCAAACTGGCATAACAGCAGTGATGCCTTTTTTTTTTTTTTTTTTTTTTTTTTTTTTTTTTTTTTTTTTTTTTTTTTTTTTTACTCCAATTAGATGCCACATAGCCAGTGCATTTTTGAACAATAAAAAGATATCATCAAACACTTACTTCTTTCCTTAAATCCAGATTGCGCCATAACCTCAAAGTGAAACTTTTAATATCGTTGTGTATACATGGGAAAAGAATCATAAGCAGTTGTTGGTTTCTTGCCTTCTCCAGAGTAACATTTTTTTTTTTTTTTTTAAATGTGGCTCCCACTTATGAAAGATTTTTGTAAACTTATAGTATAAATGAAATACATCACCTAAAATGTAGACAAGATATCTTAATGGTGTGATTACTTTTTGATGGCTAGAGATCCTAAAAAAATCACTAGTCATATGAAGAAAATAAAAACTTACTAAATTTTAAAGAATACAGTGATTGTGGTTTGTTATTTAAGTTACTAAGTATTCTGAATGTAAGTAAAGCCATAGGACTAGATGAGATTTTCACATTATTTTAGGAATGTGCTAAGGAAACTGATGGCAGAAGGTATTAAATACTAGCATTTCTGGGTGCACCACTTGTAGATTTTAACAGTATCTTAAGGATGAGTGAGCACAGGAGCATGAACATAAATCAAAAACAGGATTTGGTTCTATGTTTTTGTGTAATTATATGCATTGTTTCCTAGTTCCATTTAAAATTTTCTTAGGTAAATAAAATGGCATGCTAATCTTGAATATTTCAATCATTCAAATCAGCTGAGTCTTGAGAAATGAGTTTAAGAATCCTCCATAACAAGCACATGATGGTTGAGTTGCACCAGCAGAGCAAAGTATTATCTGCTTAGTAATCCTCTTCTGTACTACCTGCATAATGATTCTCTCCAAGATCAAAGAAGGCCATGTCCTCTGAAAACTAAGTTTATGACAAATGTTTCTTATTGTAGTGTTCCTCAGAATGTCTTGCACATAATGTTTGCAATGACATCACAGAACATTAACATTTAGAAAATGGATTCATTAAATGAAAATGCTTTTGTTGCTCCCACCCACAAAAGGTTTTTTTTTTATAAAGAGTACATTTTGTACTATGGATGAGCTAAGGATATCTTTTATATTTTTATCAATTTTATATATTTTTTGTATTTTTAATTTATTTTTACATAGTCTGGAAACTGTTCTAGAGAACAAAAATGGAACTTTTCAAGTCACTTCAGGTCCCCAGTAAACAGGGTAGTGGTCTTGCACTAGGCTGATTTTAATCTCCCACTTAAAACTATAATTGTAATGGAAACCGTCTTCATAACAGATACCAAATTTACTGGCAGCACTAGATTAAAACTAAATTTAGCTTTAAATTAAATATGATAGTTAAAGGATCTCGTAGGAAATTTCAGGTATCAGATAATTTCTGTTTCAGTCATATAGAAATTAAAGGGGAATTCCAAAATAAGAATTAAAACTGAAATAAATTTTAAATCATAATTTGAATAAATTTAAGTGCATTAAAGATTTGAAAATGAAAGCAGAAACTAATCAGATTAACTGTTTTTATTAGTAAACTAGCAAATACAGTTATTGAAACGGTAATGAATTAAAATGGGAAGTGAATGAAATTTAGTAGTGCTCCAGATCAGAAGTGTTGAAATTATTTCTGGACTTGCAAGGAGTTGGAAGACTCATCATGGAAAGCCCATCTTAGACAACAGCATCATATCAAACTTTAAATCCACCTTCCATACAAAAAAAAAAACCCACTTCTCACCCTCTTACTTGCCACCTCCTTTTGCAGCTTCCAGGGATGGTCTCTTGTTATTCCTTCCCATTGTTCTATATGAGGCAGCTAACATTTTTTAGAGTGCTAACTGTCTCTGTACTTTTTTTTTTTTTAAGGTTAATGTCTCTTCAAATTGTGATAAGATCCCAGCACAGTAATCTAGATGTAGCCTAATGGGGATTTTATATGGTGAAATTGCCACTCTTATCTTAACTTGCCAATGTTCTTAGTATTGTAGCAGTCCCATGTTATTACCTTCACCATCTGTTGTATGTCCCCTAAACTTTAAATTTTTGACTGTTACTGCAAGTTGCCTTTCCTCCTCTAGTACTAGTATAAATCTACCAGTAGAATATGAGCATGGAAATAAAATTATGGCTGTAATGAGATGGCCATGATTTTAATTTATGCATATTTCCATACAATTGCTCACTTTTATAATAAGCATACTACAATTGTACTACTTTACCAATTTTGGTAACTATGCAAACATTTTTAATTATTAAAGTAGTTTTTGGAATAGACAAAAAATAAAAGGAATGACTTAGCTTTCATAACAATCTATATTGATTACTGGCTAGCTTATGACCTAATCTTATTCTTGGGAACCATCCCTACTCCACCTACCTCTCCAGTGTCTGGCCTCCAGCCTTCCTCCTTCACTTTACGCAAACACGGCCATGACTGTAAAATCGGCTATAAACAAACCTTCCATCAGAAACACGTCTACTAAAGGAATGAGTCTCTATTTGCAAAAAAAATTAAATTATTCACAAATTAGAACATGCTGCAAAAAATGGTGAAGAGGAGAAAGAAAACTTTGTCCTCTTCAGAAGAATAAAGATGTTTTGCACATCGGCACTGGAAAACAACATAATTCCCCCCCTCCCAAAAAAAAAAAAAAAAATTGTGACTTGGTTCACTACATTGGCAGGTACTGAATTCTTCTCAATAGACAGCCTGATCTTGAATGTAGTTAATTTCAATGTAATCATAAACAAATGTAATTTCTTGGTTATACCAAGAAATGATATACTTGGTTTAATCCTTTATCCAAATGTAAGCATACAAAGTTTGCACCTGGGGTATCTTCAGGACTGGTTAACTCATATAGAGGCTAATGATTTCACATCACTTTCCTTATTATCCCATAATGCAAAGCACATATCCTTTCAGACATGTATAATACTATGCATTATGGGAAGGGTCACTACCCAGACTGGTTTCAACCTTTACTGAGGTCTCATCAGTGGGAGCCAGACCCAGAGGTGATACCAAAGTTGACATAATGCAGAACTCATATTTCCATATGAGTAGCCAAAAGGTGTCATACCTTATTAAAATACTTTGCATTATAGAGAGATTGATCCAGGGTAGTCTTGAACTGTCCATTCTTTTAACATGGTTGATCCACTCCTTTTGGTATTCATACACTTTGTTCAATACAGTGTATTTTTAGTTTATATATTTCTGTGTTTTGTCTTTTGTTCCAGAGAGTATAGCCTGCTGTCCTTCACAGGAATTTCATTTCTCCAGTTTCTATTTTTTTTTTTTTTTTTTTTTTTTTTTCTCTTCTGCTTTTTTGGTCCATAATTCACTTCCATATAGTAGAGGTCTTGCCAAAACTTTATAAACTTGTATGCTTTT
The DNA here is from genome assembly GCF_054136105.1 of Typopeltis vanoorti. Classification (NCBI taxonomy): domain Eukaryota; kingdom Metazoa; phylum Arthropoda; class Arachnida; order Uropygi; family Thelyphonidae; genus Typopeltis; species Typopeltis vanoorti. The sequence goes on along the minus strand of NC_143571.1, from coordinate 60,823,552 downwards.
GAACTTAGGGTTGAAAATATTGATTCTTCCTGTTATCTTTAGATTCTGCAATACATTCATTATTTCTTTTCTGCTGTACACTTCTTAATATTAACATCTCTTGCCACCCAATTTTACACTTCCTCTGAGATCATTTGTACCAGCCATCACTGTCATCTCATCCAAATTCTTAACTAGATTTATTGCCATTTTGTACTCCCTATCATTGCTCCAAACAAGCACTCCTCTAACATTCCATTCTAGACACCACAAATTATTTAATCTTTATACATCATTTCCCTCACACATATATATTTCTTGCTCACTTGCATCCTTCAGTGGTTTACTTTTTTTAATAAATTAATCAGCTAACGCCTTTTTATTCCCGTATATAGGGAGTAGGCGAGGCCGTTTTTAGCATTATCTAATTTTTGGAAACTGAGTGGGTAGTTCAATCTCCACTGGTACCCAATCAGAGATAGCTGGCCCAAGGCTATCACTAATTAAACGGTGCACAATGAAGAGAGATGGCTCAGCCGCCATCTTGTGGTCCCTAACACTCGTATTTAATGTCTGAAATAATGTGGGTTCTAAGGTAGATTTTCTTGAGTTTCCAGGAGGAAAAATCTGGTTGCCCGTGCCAGAGATCGACTAACTCAGGAACCAGTCGAAAAAGGCTTAGAAAAATTTCCTCTAGTCACCGACTAGACTCTAAATCAGAGGTCTCCAAACTATGGCCTGCAGGTCAGATGCAGCCTGTGATATGATTTTATCTGGCCTGCCAATTGGATTAATTTTTCAACAAGAATCCACAAAAAAAACTGTGTTGATAGATTTCAAATGCATTAATTAAAATTGTGTTCAAAATATATTCCCGAATAGCAAAAAGTAACATAATTCAAGTTACGGTCTTTCTGACTGTAAAAAGTCGGTTAAAATGGACTAACGAAGAAAAAATTTTAAAGAATTCAAAACGAAATAATAAAGTTACATCCGAATAAACTTAGTTGTTTCAGATCTTAAACAACAATTTCAGAAGTGATTTGCTGATTTGGATGCTAAAGCTAGGGAAATAAGATGGATTCAAAATCCGTTTGACTGTGTTGTTACTGATGTCCCAAGTCAAATGGAAATTATTGAACTTCAGGCAAATGAACATATTAAAGATAAATATAAGGAAGGAAACTTGATCAATTTTTATAAATTTTTGAACTCTGAGCAGTTCCCAAATTTGAAGAAATTTGCTTGTAAATTTATCTCTATTTTTGGGACAATGTATCTTTGATCTCTATTTTTGGGACAACGTATCTTTGCAAACAAACTTTTCCCGAATGAAATATATCAAGTTAAAATGCAGGGCAAATTTATCTCATGAACGTTTGGAATTGCTACTTGTAATTAGCACTTCAAAATTTGAACCAGAGTTTAATAAGATTTTAAAAACGCAAACGGTTACATCATTCACATTAATGGTTTTATTATAATTTGTGATAAAAATATGAGAATTTGCTGATAGTGTTCGTTGTCATTAATATACGATAATTTAATCTCGCATGCTCTGTAATCAGTTATCTGCTTTCAATAAACAATAAAACTTGTATATATATCTAGTTCTAGAGTTTTTTATTACTACGGCCTGCTGGACAGTGCTAAAGCACCCAATATGGCCCTCACGGCAAAAAAAGTTTGGAGACCACTGATCTAAATCAATCAAGTGCCGTGGTGTGCAAACACCACATCCACTGAGCTACACAGGTTCTTGTACATCTATAACTGGAATTAGTACTCCTAAGAGTTGTAAAAAAAAAAAAAAAAAAAAAAAAAAAAAGCCCTATGCATGCCCACAAGAAGACATGCTGAGCTAGTATTGAAAATAAATGGTTATTGGCAAAAAAAAATCAAACCTGTGACTTTTTCAAGCCACTTCAGACCTCCAGTAAATAGGGAAGTAGCCTTATCTGCACTGGAAGATGAAATTCATTTCTCACTTCTACATTCACAAACACCCATGGTGAGATTTCTAACTTGCAGCCTATTGGAAGAAGGAAGTAAGGATACTCACTGATGTGATGGATAAAAACACTAGTTGCTTCAACGAACACAGAAGGAACGCTAGGGTGAAATGCTACCTAACTGTAAATGACCCAAACAAACTTATCTAAAGGGATAAGAGAATACTTGGATCTCGACACCAGTTAACAGGATTCATGTTGGTGAGAAATTTATTCAAAATTTTTATTAATGGCATATATCTGCTGAGGGTGAAAGATTTAGGATGACAAATGTTATTTATTAAAATTTTGTAAGATTTTACTTAGGTCTTAAAAGCTGATATCACATTAGACAGTAGCATCCCTTACAAAGAGGGAAGTGTTTGTCACACTTTAGAGACAGATACCATTTAGCTGGTTTAATGTGCCATGAACTTGCTTAAACTAATTAGTCAAAAGCATGCACATGAAATTCATTTGCTGATAATACTAACCTCTTGTTATAGGAAGCAAAAAAGTATATTTATTGCTCATTATTGATTTTTCTCCAAATTCATTATAGTATTAAACTGGGAATGTTTCATAGGAGTTGTCACCAATGTAAGTTACTCAAAACTATCAATTTTATTTTTTGCTGTGCATACTTAGGATTCTTTTATTGATATTTTAACTTGATATTTTTAGTGTTCTATTTCTTCTTTCTTAAACAAATGTAAGGGTTTTTCTCCTTCCTCTCCAAAGGATTCCTTCTCTTCATATCTGAAGAATGGTTAAGGAGTTTGTAGAGGGATGGGATGTTGTACAGACCTTAGGAGAAGGAGCATATGGCGAGTAAGTATTTATTTTTTTAATATTTTGGGCAAGTATTAATATCTTTTATTAATGTACCATCACAAACATTTTAAGAATGTGAATAGAGCATAGGATTAGGTGACCTGTGAAACCAGTGTTAAGTCAGGAGCGATCATAATTATTTAAATTAAATCAAGTTTGCACGTGAAAATATCTTCAGGACTGAGGTAAGGTGGTGCAACTCGTAGCAAAGGTGGACCAAGTTCTCATCACTCCTTGTCTCGGTATCTCTCATAATGCAAAGCACATCTCCTTGCAGAGATGTATACTGCTATGCATTAAGGGAAGGGCCACTACCCAACCAGTTTCGACCTTTATTGAGATCTCGTAAGTGGGAGGCAGACCCAGATTGGTGATACTAAGGCAGAAGCAATAGAGAGATCATATTTACCCATACGAGTTTCCAATTGGTGAACCACCTTATTAATAAATTACTCTGGATTTAGAGAAAGGATTAAACAAAATTTATTGTATAATAAATTTAGTTTAATACTTTATCCAAGTGTAAGCAAACAAAGTTTGCACCTGAAAATATCTTCAGGACTGAAGAATTTAATAATAAGGTGGCACACTGATTGGCAACTCGTATAGGTAAATGACCTCTCCATTGCTTCTGCCTTAGTATCGCTGTAGTGAACGTATGACGGTTGTGGATTTTCTTCTTGGTAGAACGTGTTAAACAAATATGAGAAACTCTGGTTTTGTAGTGTAGCTGCTAGATTAACTAGCAGAGACATTATTAAATTGTGGATTATACTGTATTTAAGAACAGCAGCACAGGTAAGTGGACTGCAATTGCAACAAGGGCAATTCGTTAGGCCTAACAGCCGCTAGAATCGCCATTGTTAGCACATCAATTTCAGATCCATATACTTGCAGGATTTACTTGCGTTTATATGCAAATCATTAATGATGAATGTGTTAGATTTGGATGCCCTCACATCTTCTCTGGATGAAGAGCCACTGCTTATTCTTGTAAATAAACTTCAAAGGAAGTTTAAACTCAAATGGCCATCAAAACATGATAGATCCTGACATCATTATAGATTCTCTAGATTAAGAAGCTAAATGCCAGCCCTTTAAGAAACTCCTTAAGACGTTAGAGCTCGAATGGCCCAGCTTCCTAATTTTTTACTCTTTACCTGAGACTGATGAAGATCAAAATGAAGACACTCCTCAAATGGTCGAAAAATTAAATCTAGTAATCTCTGACTCTAATTAGAAGATTTATAGGAGATTCTGAAAAGGAAATCGTAGAACTGACTTTTTTTTTTAAAGTGGAAGAGTTGAGACTGTCAATAAATATTAGTGAATAAAAGAAGAAATTTGCTATTTAAGTTCTAAAGGAATGTTTGAAAAAACTGATTAGGAAGTTTCATCTGTATTAAGGACGCAGGATCTATTATTTCTACTAAAAAGAGACTGAATTGAGTCGAATTAAAGAATTAACTTGACTGTTAATAATTAATGTGTGCTACATGAGTGAAGAAAAAGGATCCTGTGAAAATGAAGAATAAAGTCATATATCTTTGGAAAGGGCCTTGACAGAGAGAGAGAGAGAAACTGGCTATGAACATTTTGTCATTGTGCAAACAAAGTGTTTAGTCTAGTCTTAAATTTATTTTTAAAAGGCCTTGGATCCAAATTAATTTGTAGTTAGTTATGTAATATTTGTTTGAAGTGTGTATATATGTTAAAAATACCAAGCAATTTTAAACCTGGTTTTACTCCATTTCCCAAGTAAACAAACAAGTCAAGTTTGCGCCTGCAAGTGATGCAAGTCTAGCTGATCCTACAGGCAGTGCAAGACCAAAGCAACTCGTGGTAAAGGTGGCATATGCCACCTTTTACCACGTGTTTGCTTACTTGGGAAATGGAGTAAAACCAAGTTTAAAATTGCTTGGTATTTTTAACATTTATTATACCCAAGGTAAAATACTTTTTGTTATATTAAATATAGTTTTTGTTATATTAAATGTTTATTTTATATTTTGGTATTGAGTCTGTGATTTATTTGGATTCTGAAAGAAATAGTAAAAAGGAGGTCATTGCACCAATCGGAGTGAACCCTTGTGCATATATAGGTACACTCGGAAATAAAAAAAAAATAATTGTTGAGCAGAGATCATCTCTATGGTAGGATTAAATGTTATGATAATATCCTCTAAATATAATAAATTCTCTTCATATTAACAATGGCATAGTCGATGACAGGATTGGTTATGACTTAACTAGTTTAGAATCCAGAAAGTAAATCTTGACTCAAGTAAAATGGCTACAGAAGATAGCAATATTAGTAGTGAAGTTTCTTTAGTTAAAGATGAGGAATTTTTTAGGTTAATTAATCCAACTTTAGTAATGCCTTCTTTCTCAGGAGATAGTAGTGAAAGCATAGAAACATTTTTTAAATATGCAGAAAAAATTAGATTTGGGAAAATGGTTAGATTTTCATTTGTTGATTATACTTCGGAATAAATTGTTGGGCAAAGCCAAAACATTCTTAAACACATCTCCTTTACTGAAAGACATTGACAGTTATGCAACATTTAAAGGTTTGCTAATATCAGAGTTTTCAAGTGTAGGAGAATTAGGGCCTAACATATGGAAAATTCATCAGTGCACTCAAGGTAGTAATGAGTGTTTCAGAATATTATCACAGACTTAGGAGCATTGCTTATAAATTTAATGTTTCATCTGAAGAGAAATCCTCTTTAGAATGGTTGCTGTTTAATCAATTTACGCTTAGCCTTAAAGATAATTTGAAAGAAACGGCATACAAGAAAAAGGTTAAAAATTTTGAACTTGTTAAAGAAAAGGAAGAGAGACTTAGAGATATATTTCATTCTGAAAATAATAAGCAAGTAAATTCTTTTCAGTATAATCAAACTCATTCTCCTAGCATTGTGGCTGCAGATAAAGTGAGAAGGAAAGTTTCATAAATTAAAAGGTGTTAATAAAAAGAAACAGTCTAAAGAAACTTCTGTGAATTTCACTGAAGATATTCCAGAATCTGAGTCCAAGGTACAATTACATGACTTAGAAAAATTAAAGGAACTGAAACCATTTCTTAGTGAAGAAATAGAAAGACAACAGAGACCAATAGTAAAAGGACTGGAATTTTTGTTTAAAATGATATCTGATTTGACAATATCCAAGAATCTTGCAGATAATCAATCTTTATCTTGTAAATCTAATGGTATGACAGGAATAAAACATCTCAAAGGAGATAGATATATTCCAAAATGCTTTAGATGCAGTAAACTGGGTCATTTTGCTAAAGACTGTTAGGGGTAAATCTTGTTTTCAACATAAGAAATCAGAAAATAAAGAAAAATCTAGAAATAATTATTCCAATATTATACTGGCAACGACAGAAATGTCAAACTACTCATTAGACATGGGTAAGGCTAAAGACAGCTCCAACCCTGAAAGAGTTTGATGTAGCATTAGATTACCTCCTTATACTAATGGAGGTAATCCTTTGTCAGTTCTACAAGGATTTATTGAAGATGTGCCTTGTGAAATCTTACTTGACACTGGTGCACATATTTCACTCATTTCTTATAGTTTAACAAAATTAAATCTATAATTCCAAATGATATTTCAGTTTTAAGTTATCCAATAAAATTAAAGGGCATATTTGAATCAGAAATTTCAGCTGATACAACACAAATCAATGTTTTTGTTTCAATTCCTTGTTTCCCATTGAAAGTTTGTCATCCATTAATAGTTCTTCCGGAATCATCAAATCCAAATATTCAGCAACAACCTCTTCTCTTGTAAATATGTTACAGGATTTCAGTAATGCAAATCCATCACTAAGCACTACACAGTTTCTTGCAGCAAACACAGTTCATTTTATCTGCACTCTCCAATGCATAGGGAAAAATTCACTCCAGATTCTGATTATTGCATGGAATGCCAACGGCCTTAAAAATAAAATACTAGAAGTGCAAGAATTCAATAACAGATATAATCTGGATATATTCTTAATTTATGAAGCTCACCTGAGACCTGCTGATAATCCTAAATTCAAAGGATATCAACTTTACAGGAATGATAGGCTGGATTATAGAGGTGGTGGTACAGCCATCCTCATCAAAAATCACATCAACCATCATGCTGTAGCCATTCCTACAACCACTAATCTCAAAGTCACAGGTGTCAATGTCATCACATACTGTCGGAAACATAAAAATCTATGCTGCTTATAACCCACCATCAAAAACACTGCTGACCACAGATCTGGATGCCAGCCTCAGAGTTAAACTACTGGTTATTATCGCCGGAGATTTAAATGCACAACATCGCGCCTGGAGCAGTAGGTCACAGAGTGTCAAAGTCACAGGTGTCAATGTCATCGCATACTGTCGGAAACATAAAAATCTATGCTGCTTATAACCCACCATCAAAAACACTGCTGACCACAGATCTGGATGCCAGCCTCAGAGTTAAACTACTGGTTATTATCGCCGGAGATTTAAATGCACAACATCGCGCCTGGAGCAGTAGGTCTATAAATAAGAATGGCCGCATCCTATTTAACTACACAAGCTCAGATTGCACAGCTGTGGCAGGCCCCTCAGTGCCAACTCACCACAGTCCGACTTGCTCATCTGACGTCTTGGATATAGCTGTCCTGCAGTAAACCCTGGAATAATCATTGAATGAATTATCATCAGACCACAATCCTATTCCAACTGGGTTATCAGAGGGGACTTTCCCCTTTGCTTCACACCTTCATTCCCTGGGGAAAACTATCCAAAATGCTTCTAAACTACATTGATCCTGTCTCTCATATTAATTCCAAGGAAGAAATTGATTCTGCAGTCAATAAACTTACTGATCAAATCAACACAGCCATAGCATCTATCAGCTCAAATTCAATTGCTTTTAAGCCTAAACGACTACCAGATGACATAATGAACTTAATCAGGGAAAAAAATAAAGCAAGAAAAAGATACAACACCAGAGCACCCAAGACAAAAATATCTCAACAAAATGAACAGTGCAGTGAGAGATGCACTTAAATCCCACAGAAACAAACTATGGGAAGACAAATTAGCCTCCATATCACCTGGTGATCAAACCATCTGGAAGTTCCTGAGGAACATCATAAACATCTCTTCCTCCTCTCAAATCTGACCTAAACATTGTTTACACAGATGCTGAAACTATAGCTAAAAATTTAGAAAAACAGTGTAGCCCTTCTTATGGTAATCGAAATTTTAATCGTATTTACAAAGTCCGCAGACATTAAAACGGCCTGATACCTGTACCAGCCAACTCGCACCTACTTCTCTAGCTGAAATTTATGACATCATAAAGAATAAAAAAAGCTCCAGGGTCTGACTGCATATCCAACAAAGTTATTAAACTGCTACCCCGAAAGGCCATCGTACATCTTACAACAATAATAAATGCCATGTTCGGGTTTAAGTACTTTCCCTCTGCATGGAAGTTGGCAGACATAGTTCCTATATGCAAGCCTGGTAAGGATCCTTAGTTATCAAAGTTATCGTCCCATAAGTCTGATTTCTAATTTGGGCAAAATAGCAGAAAAAGCTGTCCTTTCCAGAATTCAACTTTCAATAAAAAAAATTAAACATCCTTCCTTCAGAACAGTTTGGTTTTCGCCAGTTTCGTAGTACCACCCAACAAATTCATTACCACAAGTTACAATTGGCACCAATACACCGCAGCAGTTTTTCTTGACTTAGAAAAGGCGTTCGACAAATTATGGCACTTTAGACTACTTTTCAAGTTGATTTTAGTTGGCATTCCATTAGATCTAGTCCAAATTATAAAATCATTTCTTAGTGGCAGACAAATGCAAGTCAAACTAGATGATATATTATCTACCCAGAGACGAATCTTGGCAGGAGTGTCTCAAGGATCCCTACTGGCAGCAATACTTTTCATGATTTACATGGCAAACATTCTGCACAATCCAATGTCATCTGTCATTGCCCTATACACAGATGACGCAGCTGTACTAACCAGATCTATTAAACCGCACCGTGTCACCAAGAAACTGCAAGAAAACCTGCAGAAATTAGAGCACTGGTTCTCAGAATGGAGATTGCAAGTAAACCCTTAGAGTATCGCCATGCTCTTCACTAACAACTCTACCTCCCAAAGATGACATCTTCCTATTTAATATCAAGATTCCCTGGAAAGTGGAAGCCAAATAACTGGGTGTACTGCTGGACAGAAAACTAACCTTCAGTCCACATTTAAAAGCCTCGTGTACAAAAGCATCAAAAATCATTGCACAGCTTTACCCTTTTATCAATAGGAATAGCAAGCTGGATACCAAAATAAAACTGCTCCTTTATCAGTTGATACGACCTATTATTACTTAGGCATCTCCAGCCTGGAGCCACACCTCAAGTACAAATATCCTCAAACTACAGAGGGTGCAAAACAAATGTCTCTGCATGATCTTAAACACACCATGGTATATCAGAAATGTCTAACTCCACCGGGATACAAATATCCCCTACATCTACTCTTTCCTGCAGTCTTCAGCAGTAAAGTTCTTTTCAGCATCCTCTTCACATCCAAATGAATTAGTGCAACAAGCAGCAAATTATGATGAAACAGACTTCTCCAAATATAGGAGACCCATTGAAAGATCTTCCAAATGAAGATCTTTCAATCGCACCCACTCAGGCAGAGCACTTAGCTCAAACTTTTCCCTACACAGCAACCTTATCAGATAGCAGGGATTATAAAAGCATTTTGCTTCACCCTTATAGCCAGCAATGTCTTGCTTAGTATCGCCATTCTGGGTCTGCCTCCCACTGAAGAGACTTCAAAGGTCGAAAGTGGTCTGGGTAGTGGCCTTTCCCTTAATGCATAGCAGTATACATCTCTGCATGGAGATGTGTTTTGCATTATGGGAGATACTGAGACAAGGAGTGATGAGAGCTTGGTCCACCTTTGCTACGAGTTGCCAAGGGATGTACCACCTTACCTCAGTCCCAAAGATATTTTCAGGTGCAAACTTTGTTTGCTTACACTTGGATAAAGGATTAAACTAAATTTATTATAGTCTAACCAAGTGCAAAATAAACTTCCAACATCAGGAGTGATCAGATTTGTGATGAAGGGGGAAAAAAAATTAACTCTGCCTGTACTTGTTATTATTATTACCACCCCAAGACCTCATGGAGTCAGACTCATCTGGGAGGTCCTTTTATCACACACAGCTCATTATACCGTGTTTTAAACACATTCAAACTCTTTGCAGACACCACATTCTCAGGCAAGGCATCCCAATCATTCACAACTCTGCACGAAAAAAAACCTGCCTCTCGCACCCTCTTTACACAGTTTCCAGGGATGATCTCTGGTTCTCCCCTGATCTCCCACTATTCTCTGTAAAAACTTCTCCAATGTTGATCCTATAACAACCTCTTACCAACTTATAGGTCTCTGTCATATCTCCCCTCTTCCTCCTGTCCACCAGACTCTGCAAATTACATCTTCTCAATCTTTCCTCATACTCGACATTCCAGTGGTCAGAAACTACCTTAGTCAGTCTCCTTTGTACCCTTTCCAACATCTCTTCATCCTTCTGAAAACCTGATGACCAAATCTGGGCACAATAGTCCATGTGTGGCCTAATCAAAGCTTTATACAACGGAACAAGAATCTCCTTACTTCTACATGTCAGTGTCCTCTGCATCATTCCCAGAAGCCTTTGTGTTGTCTTCACAATTTTGGCGATGTCCCCTAAATTTTAGATCCTTATCCACCATCACCCTCAGATCTCTTATTTCCTCTACCTCCAACAATATATTCTCACCAAGCATAAATTCTGCATCTCATCTTTGTTTTCCAAATTTTAAAACCTTACATTTTGCAGCATTGAACTCGCATCCCCATTTCTGTGCTCAATCTATTCAAGTCTTCCTGCAAGGCCACAACATTTTCACTACACTTCATGGTTCGTCCCAGCTTCAAGTTAAACAGCAATGGACCTAAAACAGACTCCTGAGGCACTGAACTGGTGACATTCCTTTTTCTGGATATTGCTCCCCCATACACAACTTGTTGATACCTATCACACAGTCTCCAATCCAATGCATCAATCTAATATCCAACCCTGTCTGCTCTAGTTTGACTGTCAACCTGTCGTGAGGTACTCTATCAAAAGCCTTTGTGAAATCCAAGTATATTACTGTATATCCTTTTCCCTGTACAAGGAAGCAGTCACTTTATTGTAATAGGCAAGTAGATTACTAAAACATGACCTCCCTTTAGCAAATCCATGCTGTCTATCAAAGATAATACCATTGTTATCAACCCAACTCTGGATCCTAGTTCTCCAACAACTTAACCAAGCTTCTTCACAAGCTTCTCCTACAACTTAATCACAACACCTGACACACAGATAGGCCTATAGTTTGATGCTTGAGTTCGATCACCTCCTTTATGAAGTGGCACAATCTTGCCCTCCTCCCACTCCTTAGGAACTTGACAGAGTGCAAGACTCATATTAAAAAAAAAATGTCAAGGCAGGTGTCAACTCCCTGGCACATTCTTTCGGAATAAGTGGTGATATATTATCAAGTCCCACAGACTTATTAATATCTAGTTTACTCAATTCCCCATACACCTCTTGCTCACCTACAGTCAGTCTCTCCTCTCTACTTGCTGAGCATTTTACCAAAATAACATTTATTTTTGTAATTATAAAATGTTAGATCAATTAATTAATGTAATTGCTGAATCTTCTCAAGTGTGTATTGAAATTCACTTCATGTACATTATACTTGTTAGTTCTTGAACATCTTTCAGTGAGTACTCTTATCCAAGATGTAAGTCACTTAGTACTGCCCTTCTGTTGATCCATTCATTTCTCAGAGTAACTGTATTCTTTTATGGCAATGATGTTATAAAAAAATGTAATTTTCAAAATTGTTGGCCTGTGTGCAATAGAAAAATCAACTTAAACATAGTGCTTGGACCCATGGTCATCTCTCAACTAGTTCTTAATTTTTTTTTTTTTAAGGACTTCATTTTTATGTGCATTCTCTATGGAGAAAAATATATCAGAATGGAATTGGTTTAACTGATATTGTAAAGATTACTAAAATAAAGAGCTAAAAGGTTTCATTTCAGTGATGCAGAAATTATGAGTCAAGTGGATATTAGATCCAGCATTATTTCAAAGGCCGAATATGGAAACTATGAATGTTTCTTAAGGTAAGTTGACCAGAGCTTGCAGGAATACACTCCCCAGTATTCACCTTAGTATGGACTACTTAGAAGACTTAAGTGCTGCCCAATCATCGATATTTATTTGCCTTTTATTAGTCTATTTTGATACGGTTTCACTGACCTGACAGTTGTTTCGAACTGGTTGGTTCTCCTCAGAGATAAGGTAGAAACCTTTTGAGAGCAAAAACTCCTTCACTACTAAGAAACTTAAATACTGAATGAGTTTTTTTTTGCTTGCATAAGGAAGGTGCAAGAGAAATGGAAAAGACTCCCCTCCCTGTCTGAGAGCAGAGCCTTGTAACTCCTTTTGTATAATAGGCTCAATATAGAAGTAACAAATTATAGACCAGTTAGTGTCTTGATGTGGTTAAGGTACTAGAAATTTGAAGGCACACCTCAGGAAGAATGAATGATAGGAATATTAAACTGTGGGGACAATAAACAATATGGCTCTGAAGGAGAGATCTCATTGTAGTGTAATTCTTTTATAATAATGTAATAGTAGAGTTTGGAAAGAGAAGTAGCTACACTACATTAGCTTGTCAAAGACATTTGACTAGCCTAGCATTGCATAGACCTCTATAAGTTGGAGCAAATGGGAATTGGCGATAAGTGACTGATGGATAGACATCAGTAATATAGGTGGGTTGGAATCTGAGGGAAAAAAAAAAAGCAGGTAACCAATGGTGTGATACAGATCTTAGTATTTACACTGCTGCTGTTGGGAATGACAGACAGTCTTAACTATTCTTTTACTAATAGCACTAGTTGCTTGTAGTGTTTGTTTTTTTTTTGCTTAGTCTTATTCTTCTCTTTGGTATGTTCTTTAGTTATCCTTTATATTGCATTGTTTTTATGATTTTTCCATTCTTTTGTTTCTGGATTCAAACATTCATTGGCTGTATCTTTTGGTTTTCTTTTGACTTGCAAATTCCTGATTTTATTTAATATTTTTACATCTTCAGTTTTTTTTTTAATGTTTTCATCTTAGTGGCTTCATTAATTTGTAATGTTTGTGGTTACTGCATATGTCAGTACTAGTTTTTTGTAGATTCATAATTAGGTTTAATGGACTGAATACAGCATAGAGAAATAATTTATATTTTAATACACTAGTTTCCTATATTTCATCTCTTGCCGATACTCCAGGGATTTAGTATTGAAATTGTAATAACAAAAACAATAAGCAGAAGTTGGACTAGAAGCCTAACTTCTAGTCCAACTTCTCAAATGTTAAAATTTAACACTACCATATTTATCTAGATTAGGTTTTTTTTAAATCTACTGTCAGTTTAAAAAAATTTAAAAAAAACCTGCATTTGTTGCAGTGAAATAGTTTTTCATTTGATTTTGTGCAAAACTATTAAAGGCATTATCAGCTAGACCTGACTGATTATAGTTGTGGTGGTATATGTATTTCTTGTGTTATGGTGGCTGTTGGCATATCTCCCAGTTTGATAAGTTGCAAGGACAAGGAACCTTCTAACACTTAGAATGCTAAGGGGAGAAAGTGGATAGATAAGGGCAGCCAGCTTCAAATTAAGTTTTCAAAGCATTTCAGAAACATTTCTTTAAAATTCTGGCTATTTACAATGAATCCCAGATATAAGGTATAGTAACAGCATTACTGTAATGTATGTTTTGGCACTATAGCCATTGGGCAGAATAAAGGAGCTCAGCCTTGAAGGAAACCTTTATTTAGAGGACAGAAGTTATTTTCTTTTTCTTAAAATAAGATGTTGGAGGAGGAAGGATGGGAAAATTTGTCTGTATCTACCCCCTTTTCTAGTTACTCTGATAGCATGTCTTCTCCATAGTACACTTCTTATATATTAGTTTACAGAAAAATCCACCCACAGAGGTATGTAGATGCATACATACTCCCCCCCCCCCCTTCTATATTCTCCATGCATTCTTGTTACACTACTACATAGAAAAGTATAATTTAACTTAAGTCATACTAAATGCTGTTGTGCAAGAATAAAACATTTCATATACAATAAGAAAGATGAGCAAAAAAATTGCTTCACAATACTGGGACAATGATTAGTAAGACAATTTGTAATACTTTAATGTTCTGCCTATTTCTCTTTGATAGAATAAAAAATCTGTAGGTCGCAAGACATATGGCGCAGAGGGTGAAGCTTGACGCTTTCATATTCCCTGTTGTCTGTTTTGGGAGCAGTGATGGGAGAGATTTGTGAGCTATTTTAGCTCGCCCTGAGTGGGCAGAAGTGGTTATTCGTCGTTGGGTGTTAGGATGGCTTTCGTTCTTTTATGTTTCCAGTAGTCATTACTGTCATAGTTTCTGGCTTGTTGTATCAGTTGGTTTGGATGCGTAGATGTCTTCATAAAGAATTTTTCTGCTAGGGAGCGTAGTAGTGGAGAGATGTAGGGGATATTTATGTCCCAGTGGATCTGGGCATTCCTGATGAACCACGGGGCATCCAGAATCATTCGCAGGCATTTGTTCTGTAGTCTTTGTAGCTTGAGGATGTTTGTCTTGGAGGTATGGCTCCAGGCTGGGGAGGCATATATGACTGTGGGACAGATCACTGTCTTGTACAGTAGTATTTTATTTGTTGAGCTTAGTTTGCTGTGTCTGTTGATCAAGGGGTATAGCTAGGTGATAACTTTTGAAGCTTTGGTGCATATGCTCTTGATGTGGCTGTTGAAGCATAATCGCTTATCGAGAAGAATTCCTAGGTATTTTGCTTCAGTTTTCCAGGGGATTTTAGAGTTGAACAGGGTGATGTCTCCTTTGGGGGATGCTCGTCTTCTTGTGAAGAGTATCGTTGTACTTTTCTGGGGGTTTAATTGTAGTCGCCAATCTTTAAACCATTTTTCTAGATTCAGGACGATGGTGGATACGAGAGGATTTTGAGGGATGTCTGCCATATAGATGTTGAACAGGATCAGAGCTAGCAGTGATCCTTGAGGAACTCCAGCGAGGATTTTCCGTTGGGTTGAGACTATTTCATTGATTTTGACTTGCATCCTCCTGTTGGAGAGGTATGATTTGATTAGGTGCATCATGTTTAGTGGAAGGTTAGTGATGATAAGTTTGTAGAGGAGGCCTTGGTGCCAGATCTTATCGAAGGCCTTTGAGATGTCTAGGAAGACAGCTCCAGTGTGTTGATTCCAATTGAATCCTGTGGTGATGTATTCTACCAGTCTATGGATTTGATGGGTGGTGCTGTGATTCTGACGGAAGCCGAATTGTTCTTCTGAAATTTAATTGGTTGACATGATCTTGGAGTCTGAGGATGATTTTCTCAGCTATTTTCCCTAAATTGGATAGCAGGCTGATGGGACGGTAATTTTCAGGTAGGTGTGGGTCTTTGCCTGGTTTGTGAATTGGGATGAGGTCAGCTATTTTCCATGACTGGGGGAAGTGCTGCCATTTGAGGATGGAGTTTATGATGTTTGCCAGATGTGCTATGGCTTTGCGTGGTAGTGCCTTGATGACTCGGTTAGTGATGCCGTCAGGACCTGGGGCTTTTTTGATCTTGAGATGGTTGATGATGCCGATTATTTCGGTAGGTGAGGTAGGCATTATAGGACTTGGATTGACATCAGGACAATTTACTGTGAACCTGACTTTACGATGGATCTTGTATACGTGGCTGATGTTTAGGTTATATGCAGGACTGCATTGTTTCTCTAGGTTTCTTGCTATGGCTTTGGCTTTGTCAGCATCTGTGTATGCAAGGTGTTGTTCTGCTTGCAGAGGAGGGAGGGATTTGCACTTGATCCTGAGGTTGTTTAGGAATTTCCATATAGAATGATCTGCTGTGGAGATGGAGGTGAGCTTGTTGTCCCATTGTTGGTTCCTGTGGTTCTGGAGAGCTTCTCGGACAGATTTGTTTAATCTGTTGAGGGCTGTTTTGTCCTGGAGAGCACAAGTGTTGCGATATCTTTTTCTTTGTCTGTTTTTTTCCCTTAAGTCCATGATTTCTTCCGGGAGACAATTTTGTTTGTGGGTAATCGTGGATACTGTGGCTGCTGTTATGGCTTTATTTGATTTGATTGGTGAGGTTCTTTATTGCCGTGTCTATTTCTTCCTTGGCTTTTATATGGGGAACTGGACCAATGTGTTCTGGTAGCACTTTCTTGAGTTTCTCCCAGATGGAGGTTTGGGGGGGAGAGGTGACTGATCTTTGTTCCCTAAGTGAAATAGGATTGGGTTGTGGTCTGATAATTCGTTCAGTGCTTGAATGCTGTGCTGGTATTTGATGTTGTGTAGAATGGCGATGTCTAGGATGTCGGCTGTGCCAGTTAGGCTGTGGTGGGTTGGTTCAGTGGGTCCTGTTAAGACAGTGTTGTTTAATTCTGTGTAGCTGAAGAGGATACGGCCATTTTTATTTGTGGTTCTGCTGTTCCAGGAGGGATGTTTGGAGTTTAAGTCCCCAGCAACGATGATGGATTCATTTGTGCCTAGTACAGCATCCAAGTCGGAAAATAGCAGGGGAGTTGTAGGCAGCATAGATTTTAAGTCTTCCAGTTGAATTTGTGTGGACTTCGACACCGGTGAGTTGGAGGTTGGGGGGGAGGTGAGTATTCCATTGTGCCTGATGCAGTTCCTGATAAATATGGCTGTACCACCACCTCTGTAGTCCAGTCGGTCGTTTCTATATAGTGTGTAACCTCTCAGTTTTGGTTTGTCTGCAGGTCTTAGATGAGTTTCATTAATTAGGATGACGTCAGGGTTGTATCTGAGAGAATTCTTGAAGTTCAAGAGTCTTGTTTTTTAGGCCATTGGCATTCCAAGCGGTGATCTGTAGAGAGTCTGGCAGTAATCTAGTTTTATTCATTAACAACCATTGATAATATGGTTTGAGTTTCTTTTAGAAATCTTTTTGTGGAGTTTGAAGGGTTTGACTTACTGAAGTCTTGAAGCATGTTTGCCAATGAGGCTGTGATGACTGTTGTCATGTTTGGAAGAATTTGGTCCTGCTGGATATATTTGGATGAGCGGGCTACGTCAGCATATGTCCTGCTTCGACAGTGGCTTTCCAGACTGTTGGTATTTTTCCCACTTGTGAGAGCTGGTATTTTGTTGTCTTTTGTTGGGTGTCAGGCAACTAGGGAGCCGTCAACTCAGGTGCCTGTGGGCAGGGTTCAGAGATCTGTTTCCTTTTGTTGTCTGTTTTATTCTTAGGGTAGTGACTGCAGCCTCTGTACTTTGCCGGGTGCGCCCCCCCCCCTCCGCAGTTTGCGCATTTGGCTGGTGAGGTCCTGGATTTTGAGCAGGTTGCTGTGGGGTGGTTTTGCCCACATTTGAGTCATTTGTAGTCTGCTCTGCAGAGTTCCTGTGCGTGTCCGTACTTCTGACATCTGTAGCACTGGCCTGACGAGGCTCTTTTTTTTAGTCGTTCTGTTGTGATTTTCAGACCACAGATCGTTGTTAAGTTGTGTGTGTGTTAGGTATCTCAACGAGTACTAGGGGCATTGGACTCTTGTCAGCCCATAGCATTCTGCTAACTTTGACAGGTGGGAGATCGTGGAGGCAGAGGTTTTCAGTAATTTCATCTGTGCAGATGTTTTCTGTTACTCCCCCGAGTACAACTTTTAGGTTTTTTCCAATTTCAGTGAGTAAGTATGATATTTAATATTTGACTCGTCCATGGTTTTTGTGAGGAGTCTGTAGTCGCCTACTGTGGTAGGCTGGATTTTAATTCCGTTGTCTACGTTTTTTGCCCATGAATAGGCAATTTGGTGGTTTTGCATAATAGGCCTAAGGGCCGTCCAACATTCT
Source organism: Typopeltis vanoorti (assembly GCF_054136105.1). Taxonomy (NCBI): domain Eukaryota; kingdom Metazoa; phylum Arthropoda; class Arachnida; order Uropygi; family Thelyphonidae; genus Typopeltis; species Typopeltis vanoorti. Next base: position 60,805,741 of record NC_143571.1, on the reverse strand, counting down.
TTTTCCCGTAGAACAATTGGAGGAACTTTTTCGTTGTTGGGTGTGGGGAGGTCAGTGTTGGGGGTATCTTCTTCCATCCCCTCATTTATCTGAGTCTCCGCTGTTTTACGTTTTTTCCGTGCATGGGTTTCTGTATCATGTTTTGGAATGGGAGCAGAGATTATCAGGTTCATCTTCCCTTCTTCTGATGTTGAGTTGTCCCCTTCTGTGGAGTCGTCTGTCGCTGAATATAGGTTTAGAAACCCTGGCCACTCTACCTCAAATTTCTTCAACAGTTTTTTGAGGAGGTTCAGCTCTAGCTTCTTATCCAATGATTGGATAAAGTCATCGGGACTTAAACTGGTCATATTTGAAATATTCAAATATATGCTTACCTGAGCTGGATCTCAAGGATTTCTGTATAGCGTATAAACACAAAATATAACACACTAAAGGACTATCGCGAGACCGCAATCACTAATTAACAACACAATCATCAGCTACTTGTTTACCTTCGCTTTCCGCTTATATCAAAAGAAATCTGTAAAACATCTGCCAAATTTTTATAGTAAGCACTTGAAACTTAATTTTGGTTTGGTGTGAAGGTCTAGCATTTTCTAGGGGGAACCACATTAGAAACTCTCCTAGAAACTTAGACAATGGGCAGAATGTTGAAAGCCATTAACAAAAGGGTGACTTGACCAGAAAATACTGGTCTTGCAAAGTGGTGTAATTTAGATAATTCAACTCTTTAGTATTGTTGTTCAGTGAACAAATGACATTAGATCGTGTAGTTTTGTATATTTGCTATACAGACCTGAGATAATAGATTTCAGCATTAAGACTTTATTGCTAAAACAATCAATTTCATATGAAAAGAACAAAGATTAGTTTGACACAAAATATATTCTCTTTTGCAATTCTTACAAATTCCACAAATCTTGTATGTAAAAAGTGTGTTTAGCTTGATACTTTGATAATCAATTTTAGTATTTATCATTCTCATTACAGCATCAACTTCCCTGACTTTGCTCAAACAGTAGGATTAATGATTTTTTGTATGACAAAATTACTTTTTTAATTTTGATGCATCATTTGCAATGGTTAGCCATTTGCGTTCAGGGACATACGTAGAAAATCTCAGTAAGTGAAAACTGTTATTATAAAACAAGTTCTATGAATCCTTGAAGGCTTCAAGATGTTTATATGCATGCATACCTCAGCTTTATATATAGTTTCTGAATAATACAACAGTGTATTACTGAGCAAGATATAATAATAAAGTGTGCTAGTAATACTTTGTATTTATTTCAAACTATTTTGAAATTGTTTAGGGTACAACTGTTAGTTAGCAGGGCAACCCAGGAGGCAGTTGCTGTCAAAATGATTAACATTGGTCAGAATCCGCAAGCAGCAGCAAGTATTAAGAAAGAGGCAAGTATCTGTTTTACGTACTGTGCTACTTTTAACATACTTAAAATTATCTTATTCAATCCTTTATCCAAATATAAACAGTTTGCACAAAAAGTATATTCACGAATTGGCTACTTGTTACAAAGCTGGTGCTTTCACATCAATTATACAAATGGCAGTCGTGAAGATGCTTCATGTACAAACTTTGTTTGCTTACACTTGAATAAAGGATTAAACAAGAATTATATAATTTCTTGGTAAGTAATAACCAAGTGGGAGAATAGTTTTGTTATAGCAGATAAATTGCACAAATGAATTTCTTTTTCAGCAGTGTTGTACCTGTAGGGATTTGGTTGGGACTTTCTCTTATAGTGTTTGTTTTGTTTTTTATAACACATTTGACTCGCTAAAACAAATACCATAACTAAATTGTGTGTCAAGGTTTCTGACAGAAATTGGTACTTAGATTGTAGTGGGATTGGATAAATAGCTACATTTCTTTCTTTTAAGGTTACACAGTGGTCAGCATTCATAGTGAAGAATTTATGGAGACACAACACAAGTGTCAGAATAAATCGACAAGTAAAGTAAATTACTTTGCTTGCCAATTGTTACTTTCCTAATGTTAGGTAAAGTAATTATTTTAACATGTATTGTCTCCATAAATTCTTAATTATGAAATTAGCTGTATGATATATTATAAGGTTATAACTAATAGTCATCCAAATCTTAAATAAAAACAATCTCTCTACTGATATATAGTGAGCAAATACTGAAGACTCCAACAGATCCAGAGAACTGACCATTGTGGTTTGTTTCATTTAGGTGTATGTGAGGTGCAACACTTTGCTATAGTGCTCTGCCATAAGCTTCATGAATCTTCTGCAGTAATGGCCCATAATCAAAAAATATATTACAATATTGGTTTAAGGAGTGATATTTCTTTATCTACTTTAATTAAAGAGAAATGCTGTATCGTATCTATTCTGGGTTTTTCTCTTTCACTCCATTTTCTTTTCTGAAACTGTTCATGAAGTTCTGATTTGATTTATTTTGATGTCAAATGAATCCTATTCAGCATTTGTTAGTTGTATTAGCTATGATGTCATTGGCATTGTATTTATATTAATTTCATTTTTTGATTAAAGCTGCAATTGGCTATAGTGTTAGTTTAATTTTCTAGGTTATTTGTAAAGTTTCATCATCAAATTCCTGACATGTATCCTCAAGGGGTGTACAGGACACTATCATAGTACTATATAAAGATCTGACATCATTAACTTCCTATCAACAATTTTTTCTTCCAAATCAGTCAGGACTCAAACATTATCAGATCTTATATTTCTGTCTTCTAAGAATGTTAACACCATCTTGTGTATATATAGCTAACTTAGTGTTTAGATTAATTGGTCTCTTATTCCATATAAACTTATTCAGTTGACTTCATTCCATACTGGCTTTATTAATTCTGTTGTCTATTTTATTTAATTTACCATCCTAAGTAAAAATAAATTGTGCCTAAGTAGCTGAAATGTTTATAGGAACCCAGTTCACGATGCAGTTGATATTTTCATTGTCTTGTTATTGCTTAGCTTCATGCCATATCTATTACAAAAGTTATTCAATTTAGTCAGGGAATCTTAGACTTGTAGAGGATTTATTAGAAGTATAATGTCTCCATTTCCACTTTATCATCTCCAATTTTGATATCAGGTTTAATACCACTTTCCTTCATAATGTGATCCATATAGATAATGTGTAACAGAGGGAATAAAGTACATCCTTGTCTGACATCAGATTTAACATTAAACCATCTTCCTTCCATTCTAACTGCTGACTTAAAACTCAAATAAAGACTAAGTATTGCTTGATATAATGTCCTATTGACACCATATAACTGGCGTATCGAATAGCTTCTCTCTTGGCACCTTGTCATATGCCTTTTCCAGATCTACAAAACTTAAATACAGATCTTTTGTTATATTCTCATGATTTCTCAACTATTTGTTGTAAAGTGAAGATCTGATCCTGACAACCTCTTTTTGGCCTGAATCCAGCTTTTCTTTCACAATTCTTCTCAACCTCTTCTTAAGTATACTTGTATAAATCTTACCAGGAACATTCAGTAGAGAAATACCTCTAATTCTCTCACATTCAGTTTTATTTCTCTTTTTATATATGGGTACTATGAGAGCTTTTACTAAAATTATCCAGAATTCATCCTTCTGTCCAGCCTCCTGAACTATGCAATACAGTCACTGTAAGACTTTCATACCTCTATACTTGAGCATTTCTGGGCAAATGTCATCTACTGCTGTTGCCTTTCCACATTTCAAGCCTTTGATGGCTTTTTTTTTTTTTTTTCTATTTCAAGTATGGATATGTATTCCTAACTGTATACTTGAGTGTTTTTTTACCACTTTGCTATCACTGCTCGTTTCATTTAGCAATTTTTCGACGTAATTACTCCATACTTCAAGGATATCTTTTTCTCCCGTTTTCATGTCACCTTGATCATCTCTAAGTCCTTTTACAGCATCTTTCCTCCATTTCTAAGCTTCTTTCCTCCACTGCCTCCAGAATATCTTACCACCTTCTTTATTTATTTTCTATGTTCTTGCCAAAGTCCTCCTATGACTTTTGTTTAGCTAGTTTTACAGTGTTTCACTTTCTTACATTTGTTTCTGTATGCTCTAAGAGCAAAAGCTAACTTATTTGCCAGGAACTTTTGATATGCTTTCTTCTTTTCCTCTACTGCCTCCTTTAACTTCCTGTGTCCACCATGAAGTTCTGATTTTTCTATCGTTGCAGACAACCTCACCACATGCCTCTCTGGCTGAATCAATCGGGGTTTTCTTCAAGGCTTGCCACTGAATCTCCAAAGTTTGGTTCCTGTTCTCAAACTCTTTCATTTTTTCTTCAATAATCTTTGTGTATTTTAGTCTACAGTTTACATCTGAGAGCTGCTCAACTTTTATTATCTTTAAATCTTTCTTATGTTATTCTTTTCAATATGAAATTCAATTTTATCCTGCTCAAGACTAAATAGTGATCACTTCAAATTCTCTGTATACTCTGGTGTCCTGCACCAGGGAGAAAATATCACTATCAACAATAACATAGTGAATGAGAATTTTCTTATTCCTTGCTTCTCTATGTGAATTTGTGCACATTTTTATGTTGGAACATGGTGTTAATAATAACCAGTCCATGTCCTGAGCAGAAATCCAACAGGTATTTGCCATTTATTATTAGCTTTGCTCTTTTCTCCAAATTTTTCCAAAATATTTTTGTATATCTGACAATCATTTCCTACTCTGCTATTTAGATCTCTAACAAGGACCAACTTTTCCTTTTTCATTGTGTTAGTTGCTTTTTCTGAAGCATCAAAAAATTTCTCCAGTTCTACCTTAGTAGAACCTTCTGTGGGATCATAGGCACAAATAAGTCTCATTGTCCAATTCCCCATTCTGATATTAGCCCACATCACTCTACTTGAGACTGCCTGCCATTCAAGAAGATTAGCCTTGTATTTTGTGTTGAATACTGGCTACTCCTTTTCCTTGATTGTTATTTCCTGAATATAACATTTTGTATTTATTGCTCAGAAAGATCTTGCCAGTTTATTCTTTTTAGTTTCAGTCACCCCTACTAGTCGATCTGGTACTTATCTAATTCTTCAGCTAGCTCTGCTTCTTTGCCATTCAGACTTCTGATGTTGATAGTACCGATCTTTAACTCTGGTGATGTTGAGTTGGGGTGCGTTTTCAGATTTGGTTCAGTTGCCGACTTTTTGCTGTTTGCTCTGGCGAAAACAATGGGGGCCTTTTTAACTGGGTGACACCCCAGCCAGCATGAAATTCTGTCATGTTGTACCATTTTGTGCACCATTTATAAGCCAATAAGAATACAATTTGGTTGGCTAAATCCCATCATAATATCTTTTAATGACCAGAGCACACAGGATTTGGTTTTCCTAATGGTTGCTCAAACAGGAATTGGAAGCTATTTAACTATTTCACTAAATTCTACTACTATTCTACTTGGTAAAATGGATTTACCAAGAATAATACAAAAAATTAACACTGCTCCAAGACAACATCCCAGAGAAGTAGAACTACATAGGGCTTCCATACCATACATCAAATATCTCTGAATGAGTAGCAGAGAATTAAAAAAAAAACTCATTGCTACTTTCAAACCCATTGACTAAATTTATAATCTGTTTCTCTCCAAAAGACACTAAACAATAATGCTACCTGCAGTATACCAAGTCCTGTGTTAATGCAATCTGTCATACTATGGGCACACACACAGGAAGATCAGTCTATAAATGTATTTCTGAACATTAAGACTACAATTTGGCTCATCAAATTGGGCCTGGCACAGCATGGAATTGAAAATGCAAACCATATGATATACTAGGAAAATACAGATAATGAAAGGTTTTTCAAAAAGTATTGGGTCTCTCTTCTTAGACTAAATCGTAATTGTAATAACTGCTTTACTATCTCAAAAGTTCGGGAAATTGTTATACTCAGTTGTGTTAAATAGATTGTATCATAATTCATTTAATTATCATTTCAGTCCAATAGTTTTAACTTAACAAATGCTCAACTACTTGTACAGAGGGATTCCATTTTGACACATGCAATACTGTATTGTTCAGATTCTTTACCATGTTTCTTCACTCTCACTGATGTCTTAAGATATGTAGGATGAAATTTTTTTTTTTTTTTTTTTTACTGTGGTGAATGTTTTAAAAATGTACCATATTTTATGGTAGGCCTGTAAACAAAATATGCCATTCAGTTGCCTGGGTGTGCATCTTGAAAGGCCATTGTGTGGGAGGACCTGCAGTGTTTATTTTATAGAGGGTTGTAGACATAGTTTAAAAAAAAATAAAAAAGTTAACATCTCTGACAGTGACTGTCACTGGAACAAATAGCCTTGGTTCTGTGTTTTGAGGAGTTTTACTCTTGAGATGGATGGTGGTGTAACTACTTATGTAAATATCTTTTTTGAGTTTATGTAGGTTTCTTATAAACAGAAAAGGATGAATCATTTGGTAGTTGTGCAACCAGGAAGAGACTAGTCCTCTTCTTTTCATGTAACTAGCATCCTTTCATTTGTTCTCTAAAGAATCCACCTCATCTGCACATCTTGGAGTATATAAGGTTCCTTGTGCCTGCAGCTTTTCCTATGTTGGAAGAGTAAGTATAGATCAGACTTCAGTGTTGCCATCAGCTATAAATGCTCCTAACCTTTAATAAGTGCCTTATTTTGTCTAAAGTCTGGCTAGACATTAAGATCACATTTAGTTAGACTTCTCTGAATCAGTGTTTTTATCCAGCTCTTAGAGAATGTTATGTTAGGCATTTTGTTCTTTTTCAGTTACAATTTTGAAGTGTTTCTGCAACAGTGTTTGTTTTACTACAGTAATTTGTGCTGTCATGTATATTCATTACTCGTTATATTACAGTAAGTTTCATGGCTTACACACAAGAGCTTATATAGAACTTATTCAAAAACTCCAATATTTCATTATGTGGATATACTGTTAACCACATTCAAAAGATGAATTAAAATGAGTCATAAATCATGCATATGTTAGCTCATGTCTCAGTCACAGCTGAAATTATAGTGAGTTGCATAGATTACAAAAAAATTTTTAAATGAGTAATTTAAGAAAAAAAAAAGAGCCTCCGTAGCTCAGTCGGTATAGACAAAGGCCTTTGGTCAGAAAGACCTGGATTTGATTCCTGTGCATGATATGAGAACCTTTTTTAGTTGAAAGACCTTTATCTGGTCTCTTTCAACTAAAGGTGAGTTAGCTGGTCTTATATGGATCTAGAGTTTTTTCACGTGGAAACTGTTTTTTTTTTTTTTTTGTGAGCCTCAGAACAGGCAAACCAGCCCTGTGAACACATCATTTCTACAGACATAAGATGCTCCTGGAATAAGGAGTAATCAACTTATTCTGTAGGATTTTAGTTTAGAATGCCTGCATGGTAAAGTGTGGGTCTATATGTAAACATAAAGTAGGATAGCTTTTTAACAAAAAAACTTATAAACAACCAGTAATGATCACTTCCCAAAACTTGAATATTGGTTATATTGTCTGATTGGTTCAGTCAATTTCTTAGTGTTTCACTTTTTTTAAGGAAAAGATGATTGAATTTGAACTTGCTGGAGTGAAGAAGTTTGTCTGGTTCCAAAGAACTCTATGCCTATTAGAACCCTTGATATTTGTTTTAAGATTCCTTTAAGGTAGGATATTGCAAAATATCCTACCTTAAAGGAATAAAGCAAAAAACCTTAAAAAAAAAAAAAAAAAAAAAAACCAAAAAAACCTTAAAGCAAACTGCAAAATCCCACTGGATTTTGCAGTTTGCTTGTTGGATGATAATTATGAATACTTTTTTGAATGGTAGTTTTATTGTATCCATTACATATAAGATTGCTTTTAATTTTATTCAGTTGAGATGGGGGATTGAAAAGCAGATCATGTCCTGTGTACAAGACTCTTGATAATACCTTTTTTTATATGAATGATAATGGAGGATGATTGAGTGTACCTGCCAGTAAAGGTTGGCTTCTGATAATCGAATGTGACCTTTGGGATTACAAATTATTATGGTATCCAAAAAGGCAGTTGATAATTGAATGAAAGTTCAATAGTAAACTTGCATTGAATTAACTACTAGAGTACAAAGTTTATTTTCTCTAGTAACTGAAGTAACTTTGATTCAGTGTATGACTAGATTGCAAATATATCAACAAAAGTGAACCATATACAAGGCTGAGGGGAATAGTGTCAGTTTTTTTTTTTTTTTTTTTCCCTAGATGCTATATAGTCAGCTAAGGCAGGTGAAATAAGATTGCCCACTGTTTTTTCTATTTATTTGAATAACTTACCATGTAAAATAACGTGTGTGGTTAAAAGAACCTTGATGTTAAATTTAAATAGGTTGACAATGTCTTTTGGGAAATCAGATTGTTTCTATTCACCAATGTACCACAAGAGACTATCTCTTTTTATTAGACAAATGTAGATCTTTGATTTTCTCTTTGAAGTGAAGACTCTTTTGATATAAGAGCTGCTTTGACCAGTGAGATGACAAGAGATGTTTCACAAGGTAGTAAATTAGAGAACCAATATAGCCCACTATTGGAGTAGACTGTATTGGCTCTAGGACTATAGTGTGTTACCATCCTTATGCATTTTAGGAAGACCATAGAAATGAGGTAGATGAACATGAATGCATAACTTCTCAACAGTAGTGGCATCCAATGATTGTACATTGTCTAATAATTTATTTATTAATTTATTGAATATTTTTATTGACTTCTTCTTTTGGATACCTGCTGATAACACTGTAGGTTGATCCATCTCTTAAGATATATTCATTGGTTTTCATCACAACAGTGGCATTACTTTTATCAGTCTTCATGATGACAAAATTGGTATTCTGGCATATGGAGTGAAGTGTTTGTACTTCTGGGAGGAGTATATTTAAAGGAGGTGGTTTTGCTTTATATAAAATTTGGGCAATCTCAAAACATTAGCTTCATTATACATAATTCTGATAACTTTTTTTCTTCTAAATTTGCCATGATTTGTAAGACATACACAGAGGAGACAAGGCAAAATTAGAACATTTTTAATACAAAATATTTAGTTCATTTATAGCCTAGCTGTTGCAGTTAATCGGTTATTGGTTGAATATTGTGGTAGCTTCTTCCCTCCCTCTGATATTTCAAACTTATGAATTCATCTATGTTTATAGATGAAATGCTCTTTAAGTTTTCTTTTTTTTTTTTAATTTGTTATTTTAAATAGTTTTTTTTTAAATCTATGTAACCTAAACAATTGTTCCTTTTGAACTCTAATAGTGTAATATCATACTTCGCTGCAACCAAGAGACATGAGCTAATATATGCATGATTTATGACTCGTCACTTTGAATGTAGATGGTTATCTTCCTGACCATGTCCACATAACATGGGATGAAATATTGGAATTTTTGAATGAATTCTATATAATTTTTGTTACATGTGGAAGTCATGAGTACATATTCCATTAAAGCTATTAATTAATAATTCACGTTCTCTGGTATTTTCTTAATAGTGCTTTACAGTATAAAAGTATTTTAGTTCTCTTGCCTTTTTGCAACAAGTCTTAGTGAAGTAGTATATACGAAAATAAGATTATATTCTTTAATTTATTAACCAAATAAAATTTAGAATGATTCTTTATTAAATTTTTATGGAAAATGTGTGAAATAAAACATACAAACAGCTGCAAGAGGAACTTCCAATGGTCACGATCCTCTGCCACCAAGCTCAGGTGTTCTGGTGGGATTCCCAAACGTGTCCACCCAAGGTTTTGGATATAATCTATCCAGTGAGTCCTTGGCCTTCTGTGTGGCCTCCCACCCTCTGGCTTGGCAAAGAGGGCCTGCTGAGGGAGCCTCTCTCCTGGCATTCTGACCAGGTGCCCATACCAATGTAACTGTGATCTCTCAACATGGAGAAGCAGCGGTTGAGTATTGAGGGTTCCCGAATTGCAGAGCTTCTGACTCTGTCGAGTCTTGTCAGCCCCGCAACCCCTTGAAGGAACCTCATGTCAGCCGCTTGGATTCATGTCCGCATTCTCTCGGTCATTACCCAACTCTCATGACCATAGGTGAGGATGGGGACATAGACTGTATTGAAGACAGCCAGCTTTGCCTTCTGGCTTAACTTCCCCTTCAATACTACCGAACGGCCAAGCTCCCGCAATATTGAGCTTGCTAAGCCAATTAGAGTATCTAGCTCTACGTCCCATTTTCCATCATTCGTGAATATGGACCCAAGGTATTTAAACTTCTCCACCTGCCTCATTGGGACTCCACTTACATTTAGAGTGCACTGGGATGGTTGTCTTGAGACCACAAATGTTTCAATTTTGGCCACACTGATCTTCATTCCGGCATCTGCACAAACAGCTACAAACCTATCCAGGGTCTGCTGTAGGTCATCTGTGGAAGAGCTAAGCAGAACTAGGTCATCTGCAAAAAGCAGACGTCCAATGCTGTATCTTCCAATTCTGACACACTCACTGCCTCGGCTGTGCCCATCAATCCAGTCCATAAATATTATGAAAAGGAGGGGTGACAGAACACACCCTTGGCAGAGGCCAACGGAGACTGTGAAAGGTTCAGACTTTGTGCTGTTTACCCTGACACAAAACTCTGGGCATTCATACAGGGACTTGATGGCAGCTAATAGTTGGCCATCCACTCCATACTCTTGTACTACTTGCCAAAGCTTATCCTGAGGAACCCGGTCATATGCCTTCTCCAAGTCCACAAAACATGTGTAGACATTCTTGGCATATTCCCAAGATTTCTCAAAGACTTGCCTTAAAGTGAAGATTTGGTCAGTTGTGCTTCTACCAGGACGAAAGCCACATTGTTCTTCCTGGAACTTTGACTCAACTATGCTCCTTCACCATCTTTCCAAGCACTTGGCATACACTTTCCCAGGCAGGCTGAGCAGAGAGAGATGCCACGATAGTTACTGCAATCCTTCTGGTCTCCCTTCTTAAAGATTGGTATTATTATGTCTGTCTGCCATTGCTTTGGTGCTCGCCCAGATATCCAAGCAGGCTGACACACTTGAGTCAGCCGGAGACCACCGTCTTGATTTAAGGCTTTTAGCATTTCGGGCCGAATTTCATCATCGCTAGCAGCCTTGCTCGATTTTATTGCTAAATGAACCTCTTCTGCTGTGAGACTAGTCATTGCCCCGATCTGCAACTCTTAGATGTCCACAACTGCTGGGCCACCTGGGTTAAGAAGGCTCTCAAAGTATTCCCTCCATCTGTGGAGGATATCCTTCTCGATTGTTAAAAGTGCACCATCAGAGGCCTTAATTGCCCTTGCTGTGCACGATTTCCTCCCTCGAAGGCAGCGGATGGTCTGCCAGAATACTTTGTTTGCATTTGCATAGGATGAGTCTAATCTTTCTCCAAAGGAAATAAAACAAGCATGCAAAATAAAAAGCCATCTCATCACGTCTGCATTTAATACCGTAATCTTGAGGGTTGTATGTTGATTAAGTAGACAATACTAGCATTGAGACAGTGAAAGTTGTGAAATTGTCTGCCTGGGGATTTTTCAGAACGATTACTAAATTAATAATATAAAAACTGTTAATAGCAAACTATTAACAGTTTGGTATTTCATCTCTCAAATACCAAACTATTAATAGTTTGCAAAGAAAGGCAAAGAGAATTGTTGATTCTTTTGAGTTACTGACTTCATATCCTTTAGTTTGCGTTTTACCTCTTTAGTATGTTCTTTATCTATTGGAGCTCTAGAAAGAAACAATATGATCAGCTATCTGATTTGGGTCGACAAAACGAGATTTCTTTGGTACAGAGGGGCTTGAACCAAGCTTTTTAAGTAGCGACCAGGCTTTTCTGCTAGAGTGTTTGAAATCTGTTTTCAGTTATTTGAATCTACTTTTCCATAAGAGTAGCATTGAGACTATGGAGCAGTTCTTCTCCTATCTTGGGATTTTTAAGGAATTCCCGATACAGGGATTTGCTTTCATTGGTTCATCCAGGCACGTATTCTTTTCGGTAGCCTCGAGAATGTGCATTTTTGCCACCACTATGACTACTCCACTGAACAGTGTATAGTTTTTGTAAGTTGAGGAATTCTAAGGAGTGTCTAGATCCACAGCGAAGTTTTCCCAGTCACCTTTTTGGAAATTCCATCTTGGTCTAGGTTAAACTTGTGCTCCTGAGTTTTATTGCAATTGCCTCTTTTGTGCAAAACAACCAGTAAACAGAATACAGAGGGTAATACCAAGGAGCCAGCTACTTCTACACAACTTATAAGTACCCATAGTACTTCATATTAGTTATTATTCAATCAAAAAACAGCCACGTGAAAGCACCCAATATGCCAACCATGCAAAATAAAGATGGCGCCAGCAACGAAAGACTAGAGTCCCGTCAGTGTAGTGCAGCTGACACCCAACAAACTGAAAGACAATACGAAGTGCCACAATTGCGAAACTGAAATTACAGAAAGCAAAAAAAAGCGTATCGTGCGACTTCTGCTGCAACTGGCTACGTACTTCCTGCATGAAAGTAGAGGATTCGGTGCTCAAGTTACTTATCAAACTGAACCAGCCTTTTTTCTGTTTGATATGCTTCCCCTCTGTTAAACAACTGCTAAACATAGGCAAACAAGTCGAAGATCTCGAACAACACCTCAGTAACATGATCGGTACATTCTCATCCGAAAGTTGGAAACAAAGCTCGATATTCGCCGATCACAAATGCATCTGTACCCACTAACGAACTCGTGATTTAATCGCATCAACGGTACACTCGTTGCTCGAGGCCAAAAACAGGAGAGTCAATGCTGTTATTTTGAACTTCCTGGAGGAAAACTATAAATCTCTAAAAGAAGTTAGCAAACTAGCAGGCGAATGCAACTTCGATCCTGGAGACATCATCAAATATCATAGATTTAGTCCCATAAACAGAAGAAAGGATGGAACGAACTATCCATGTCTCATCAAAGTGATCTGTGATACACCGACAAACACTTCCAAATTAATAAGGGTGATAAATAGCAAACTAAAGGGCAGTAGCCCCCATTCGCGTGTACGTGCTCAACCTGACTTAACCTTTGAACAAAGGGAACAAAGACGCCAGAATGGAGACAACTGGACCATAGACTATAAACAAACCAAACTAGTGCAAAAACCAAGTGACACCACTAGTAGCCCCCAAGGAAACCATTATGCAGGCCTTGCATATCCACTACACCAACATCCGTGGTCTCTACTCCAACCTTAATAGCGTTCACTATCATCTGCAGTCAACCAAACCTTACCTACTCTTCTTAATAGAAACACAAATTTCACCTTTCGATCCAGGGGTGGTGTGTGTGCATATATCCACTCTGACATACCATGCCAGAGAGCACCTAACCTTGAATCGCCCAACTTTGACCTTCTTTAGCTAAAAATCTCTCCCCCGCTCAGTCAAATTCATCTGCTGTCTCTATCGCTCTCCCAATGCCACCAACCACTCGGAGCCCTTTAACTTCCTCTCCTCAAAAGTTGATTTCCTCCAGTCCCACTATCCTAATAGTGAAATTATCCTCCTAGGTGATTTTAATGTTCATAACACCAACTGGCTTTCTTCTTCCAGTTGTACAGATCTTGCAGACAGAGATGTCGAAATCTTTGCCATCACCAACGACCTTACACAAATTGTTCACAAGCTGACCAGAATACCAGATACCCAAATAAATTACAAACGATCCTTCCAAATATACAGTGAATGTAGTGAGCCCCCTGGGTAATTCTGACCACAACCTAGTGCTCATCTCCTGCCCAATGCAACAACGCTCACACAGTCCTACCTGCACAAGGGTTGGCTGGCATTACAACAGTGCTAAATGGGACAGCCTCCGAGACTACTATGCTTCATTCCCATGGTTGGACTACTGTTTGCAGTCTTCCAATCCTAAACACATCACCAAAATAATCCTCACTAGCATGATAACATACATTCCTCATACCACTCTGAATTGCCGCCCCCATCCAAACCCTGGTTCTCCAAAAAATGTGCCAAGGCTGTGCAAACAAAAAATCGGGCATACCACAACTGGCTCAAATCAAGAACACCAACCTCCTTCAGTACCTATACTGATGCCCAAAACAGATGCAGAAAAGTATCAATGATTCCAAAACAGAATTTGAATGGGCAGGAAGCTTGCAGCCTGTCTTAGCGGCAGCCATACCTTTTGGTCTCTTGCCAAAGCAATTGGTCGCAACTTTTGCCATACACTACTCTCCCCGCTATCATACCCAAATGGCTCAATTGCAACATCATCCACAGGAAAAGCTAATCTCCTGGCTTCACACTTCGCCTCCAATGCATGCATAACTGACAATGCCAAATGTCCCTCAGTCATTCCAACTGCCCAACACACAATGCCCCCTGTATCCTTTTGCAAGAAAGAGATCATAAACCTGTTGTCAAAATTAGACACAAAAGTCTCTGGCCCTGATGGCATTCCTCCAATTGTCCTGAAAGTCTGTGCAGCAGAACTGACTCCTATCCTATGCCGTTTATACACACTCTCCTACTCCACCGGTATATATCCCAAAGCCTGGAAATTGGCCTATATTCAACCCATTCCCAAAAAGGGTGACAAATTGCTGCCATCTAACTACAATCCTATTTAAAGTGATGGAGAAAACCATTAACTCTCAACTCCTACCCTACCTTGAAGGCACCCAGCTATTAAACGACCACCAGTATGGATTCTGTCGATGCCGATCAACAGGTGACCTGCTGTCATATATCACCTATCTCTGGACATATGCCATGGAAAAATTTGGCAAATCCCAAGTAGTCGCACGATATCTCTAAAGCCTTTGACTGGGTCTGGCACAAAGGCTTAAGCAAACTCGCATCATTTGGACTGTCTTAGGACTTCTGCAGATGGATTGCCAACTTCCTGTCTGGGCACACACTATGTGTGATGGTAGATGGTTCCCTATCCTCCCACTATCCAACAAATGCTGGGGTCCCACAACGTTCAAGTCTCTCACTGACCCTCTTCCTTCTATACATCAATGACCCACTTCAGTTGACCTCCAACCCAATACACAATTGTGCAGATGACAGCACATTGCACTCCTCCCTTTCATTTGATAAACCTCACCCTGTACAACTCGCTTCAACCCACAGAACATCAATCATAACTTCCCTTAAAGCAGACCTCCAAAACATCCTCCAATGGGGCTCAGATAACCTCGTCAACTTCAACGCTAGTAAAACCCAGTTCCGTCTTATTTCACACAAAAAAGAAACCCCCCAGTATTTTCGATAACACTCAAATTCCCAGACAAGATGAAATCTCTTTTCGGAATTACCATGACATCAGGCCTCTCCTGGCATAAACACATCGCATCCTCAGCTTCCAAAAAACTAGGCTTTCTATTTAGCTGAAGATGCTACTTCAAAACAACTGTTAACCCTATACAAATCGCAAATCTGCCCAGCATCAAATATTGTTCTTGCATTTGGAGTGGGGTTCCTAAAAGCTCCCTCAAAATGCTTGACTCAATACAGAGGAGAGCAATTAGACTGATAAATGAGCCATCTCTTACTGACTCACTCCTCCCACTCTCACATAGACACTGTCTCTGCAATTTGTATATTCTACAAATATTTTCATGGAAAATGCTCATCTGAAACAACATCAATAATTCCTGCACTCTCTACTAAACCCATTGGAACACGTACAGCCACCTCCCAACACCCCTTCACAGTACATCTCGAAACCCACAGAACAAGTTTCTTTTCCTTCTCCTTCATCCCTGCTACTGCTGTACTGTGGAACAATCTTCCCCCAATGTTATTTCCCAAGGAATACAATATACAGGCTTTTAAATCGAATGTTAACAAGTTCCTCCTCTCCCATCATGCTACTCATATACAGTACTAAAGTACTATAGGTTGACCAGCCAACCTCTCGTATATGGGCCCAACATAAAAGAAAATGATGTTATCACTGGAATTTGGGCTCCTAATTCCATAAAGATGTGCTGGCTATTTGGAAAAACTTCAAGAATACATCTGAAAGTCTGTTAGAGGTTGATTTTCACTATCAGTAGAGATGAATGTCAAATCTGGGTTATATTCCTTATTCCAGGCTCTTGATTTTAAAGGTGCATTTTCCTTGGCATCAAAAACCAAGTGGAGATGGTGTTGATCTGCCTATTCAGCTAATATTTCCCCGTTTTGATCATTCCGATCATATTTCCAAGAAGTATGATGACTGAAGTCCCCAGCATACATCATTCGGTGGCAGTATGTCTGTAGAACATCATTTGGTCAAACAGTTGCAGGTGGTTTATGTACATTCACAGTCGTAATGTCTGCTATTTTAACAGTAAGCTTATGGATTTCGTCATCAGCAGAAGATATCAGTACAGCATTCTCAATATCATTTCGGACATATGTTATGTTGCCATAGCTACAACTAAGTAATCCCGAGAATGTCATACCCAGGGATTATTGCTCTAGATTTAACTTGATCTTCAGTTTCAATATGTGATTCTTCAATGAGGACTAGACTGTTTTTTTTTTCATAGAAGTTTAGAAAGACATTGACATTTTGATGCTCTAATACCCTCAACGTTTAACTGGCAGATAGATATTATGTCTAATAGTCTTTCAGCTGGTTTGAAGAACTGTTAAGGTTTTGAGTTTCCATGTGTAAATATGGTCAGGAGATTGCACAGTGGTCTGGCTGCCACTTGCTCTAGCTCTTTGGCATGACCCAGGGTGCACCACAAGATGGCAAGTTAGAATTGCACCCCTGGGATTCGATAATTAGGTATGATGAGTGAATGAAAAGGTGTATAAGGTTTGTTTTCCAGTAGATAGAGTGAGCAGGTGATTGAAGCATTGGACAAGAGAAGTGAGCAAAGGAGTTGGTAATTGGCACAAATGATTTGACTGGTAATGAGGAGAATGTAAAGATGGATGTCAGGAGGCTGTTAAGGAGAATGAAAGATGATGTGGTAGGTGAGGTAGTCAATGTGTTTCCAGGTATGATAATGATGAGTTGAGGGTGAGTGAAGATTATGAATGGTATTCTAGCAAAGTCATGTGAAGAGAAGCGTTCATTTTGTGAATATGTGAGATGAATTTAAAAGAGATAGGCTGCCTTTAAATGGATTTGGTGCAAGTCAGTTGGAAAAACTGTTTCTGCAAGAGAAAGTCATGACAAAAATGAATGGAACAAGGAATCAAGAGGCGTTATGGAAGTACAGAGAAGTAAGGTAGGAGAGTTTACAAATGGAGAGGTGAGTGGCACAATTGGAGAGAGAGAAGGGGGGGGGTGGACATGGAGACCCTACTTGAAGTGTAAATGATGGTTTTAGGGGTGGCTGTGTGAGCTGTGCAAGAAAGGATGAAGATGGTCAACAATGTGTAGGTGACATTTAGATGTGAGGAGAGCTCTAATATCAGTTAGATATGTTTCTCTAATATCAGATAGAAAGGAATAGCTAGTGTGGAGTGCAGAGGAGTCATCCAAAAAGTGGGGGTTGGTGGGACTTGTTATAGAAACAGAAATGAGCTTGTGCATGTGTTTATAAATGCCAGAAGCATTCAAAACAAGGGTGATGAAATTGTAATGTTTATAGTTCATTCCCACAAAAATTGTTGGAATAAGTAAGATGTCGGTGAACCAGAGTTGGCATTCTGACTGGAATGGAGATAGATGGATTTGTAGTCTTTGTGAAGACAAAGGGAGGAGTGTTGTTTGATGGCAGAGGAGTTGTGCCCATCTGAGGTGGAGATGCAAGGAGCAAATAGTGACAATAGTTTTGAAGCAGTGTTGAAGTGGAGGTGAACAGGATGAAATGTTTAGTAGGGTGTTGCTATACACTTGGTAATGTAGAAGGCAGTGAGAAGGAGATGTTTAGCAAATTGGTCTGGTTAATAAGAAAAGGGATGATCATTATGGCTGATTTCAATTTAGACTCGAATGAAACAATGAATTTCTCGAGTTTTTAAGGGACATCTTAGGTGGTACAAGGATCAAGGGTGGGTCTTGGATTTGATTCTCATAAGGAAGATATTACTGTAAATGAAGTCAGATCTTCCTCTAGTTGGTGAAAGTGACCATGGAGTGATTGCTTGGTTTGTGGCCAGCCATATTAGGACATTTGTGAGAAAGCTGTATATGTGGAACTATATACAGCTTTCTCCCAAAGTTAGGAGGCAGCTTGCAACAATATCATGGAATAAAAAATTTGGATGGGAAGGAAATCATTGCTGTTTGTTCTCTACACATGAACTATTTAGCAAAGGCAGTGACTAAGTATATTTCAAAGGTCAAGAGATTAAATAAGGTAGATATGAAATGGATGACTGAAGAGGAGAAGCATGCAATCTGGAAAAAAGCATTGTAGAGATGGCACAAGATGACTGGCAATAATCAGTGACATGAGCAGTACAAAGAGCAAGCACAGAAGGTGACTCATTTGGTAAAGATTGCAAAAGTGCAGTATGAAGCAATTAGCAAATGAGACTGAGAGACTAAATCCTAGGGAGTTTTTAGTATGTGGCCAGTAGAAAGAATAATAATTATGGAAGATGATGTTGGTCAGTGATAATGAGAATAATAAACACTAAGGAGGATATAGCAGAGGTGCTAAATGAGCAGTGGGAAGGGACACAACTAATGGTGAGTGAGCAGGAGATAGGAGAAATTGAGCAAACTTTATTTCACTAAGGCTGTAGGACTTGATGGCATATCACCATGTGTTTTGAGATGTTCCAGGAAGTTTACAGCTTGCCTTTTTAACATGAGTCTAAGATTGGCCCAAGTTCTAAAGGAGTGGAAAGAGGACAAAATTGTTCTGCTTCATAAAGTAGGTGATAAGACTAATATATCAAATTATAGGCTTATCTGTAGTTTTATGGTCAAGATATTAGGGATGTTAACAAGGACCAGGATTCAAAACTGGGTTGACTGCAGAATTCTTTGATGGACAGCATAAGTTTGCTAAAGAAGGATTGTGTTTTAGTAATCTGCTTACTTATAAGAAAGTGGCTACTTTAGACAAGGGGATGCATAAGTAGTATAGTATATTTAGAGTAGTATAGTATATTTAGATTTTGCAAAGGCCTTTGATAGATTGCCTCATGACAAGCTGGTAATTAAATTGGAGCAGATGGTTGGGGGTTGGATTGGAGATTGGCTATCTGATAGGTATCAGCAAGTTGTGTTGGGGTGGTGATAGAAAAGGAAATTCACTAGTGGTGTGCCCCAGGGACCTGTTTTGGGGAATTGTTTAATTTGTATGTAAATGGTATTGGAAGCAGCTTAAATGATAATATAGAATTGTTTGTTTGCTGCTGATGCAAAATTGGGGTGAGTTATGAGCATAAAGCTTTGCAATAGGACTTGAATAGACTTGGAATGGGTGAGGATGTCATTGTTGCAGAATATAAAGTTTTTAAATTTTGAGAAGCAAAGATGACTTCTACGTATCAGTGGAGAACATTGACATGTATTATCTGTGTTCTCACAATTTTTAGTGTTCTTGCAAAATTGTTCTAGAAATTTCAAGTCTATCTTCCATCACACCCAGATCTTTTTATCTCCATCTCTTCTAAGATATCTCCCACCAGTCTTATACTGTGAATGAGGGAGGATAGGGACTTGAAATTTCTAGGACAATTTTGCTAAAAATTTTAAGAACACAGTGGATAATACATGTCGTTGGAGAACACTTACGTGTAGAAGTAAAAGTTGTACGATCAGATTAAGTTGGTTTCTGGTCTGTGGAGTATGAGGACAGATTGGGAGAATGCAAATTGCAGAGCCTAGTGGATAGGAGGAGGGGAACATGATCGAAACATGAGTTGGTGAAGGGTATTTACCAGATTAATGTGGATGGGATTTTTCGCAGAATAGCTGAAAACCGGGAGAACAAGAGGCCATCCGAAGTTGTGAGAGCAAGGAGTAGATTTTTTGCATGGAGAGTGGTAGGTGATTGAAATGCATTGTATGAAAGTGTGCTGAATGCAGAGACAGTCGATGCATTTAAGTCAAAGTATGATGAGCTGTGCACGTGAGAGTGGGACCTCCCACAATGAATTTCTAGTCAATGGAGGTCTGATTGTTTAATAATTATAGTTGGTTTAATTTTATTTCTACATTAGCAGGAAATGTCTTTTGTAATTTCTGTAAAATATCATTTATACAGGTTTGTCAGTAATGTTACAATTTTTTTTTTTTTCTTCTCTCCCCATTCTCATGAATAGATTTGCATCCTCCGTATGTTGAATCATGAAAGAATAATCAAATTTTTTGGACAGCGAAAAGAGGAAAATTATCACTACATATTTCTGGAATATGCATCTGGTGGAGAACTCTTTGACAGGATAGGCAAGATACTTTTATAATACATTTAAAGTAGATTAGATTGCATGTAGTAGTAGCTATTGAATGATTACTTTTTTTTTTTCCCCATTTGGTGATTTTAGTAACTAAAGCAATCAAAAGGAATTCATCTTCAAAGGATGAATTCCTGATATTTAATGTTTACATTTTTTTTACTCATTCTTGTTTCTTTTTTTAATTTTCTATCAAAGAGGCTGCTGATCATATACTTTGAGTTAGTAGTATGTTTTAAGATTAGCCATTTTGCCAGTCTTATTATAAACAATTACTCATCTACTGCTATGATTTGAAAATTTTGTCATTTTATTTGTTATGAGATTATTTGTATTATTTAAGTTCTGTTTCTAACAATTATTTTTATATTTAAGTGTACCTATATATGCACAAGAGTTCACTCTGATTGGTGTAATGACTTTTTAACCACTTCTATCAGAATCCAAAAAAAATCACTGACTCAAGACTAAATAAACACACTTTATAAAACACAAACAATATATACACTTCAAACAAAATACATAACTACAAAATTAATTGGATCCGAGGCCTTTTAACTTAAACTTACAGTTAAGTGATCAGCCATTTTCTCAGTCTATTACTGATTTGTTTAACATATACTTCATCTCATTTACTACACTAAACACTTTGTTTACACAATAACAAAAATGTTCATAACCAGTTTCTCTGTAAGGCCCTCATGTAGCACACATTAATTCTTCCTGACTCTGAAGTGTAGATATTCTGAATTCACTTAGTGTAAACACTTCATGCAATTCTTTCCAATCAGCGTTTCTTCGAACATTCCTTTAGAACGTCGATAACAATATCTTATTTTATTTAAGAATACTTATTGACAGTCTTCCACCTTTAAAACTCAGTTCTACAATTCCCTTTTTGGACTCTACTATTACTCTTCCAATCAGCGTTTCTTCGACCATTCCTTTAGAGCAGGGGTGGGGAACCTTTTTAGTATCCAGGGCAAAAATTGCTAATTTAAAAAACTTCCATGGGTGACTGGTAAATTTTAACTCCTATATAGAGTGTATGTAGTGTGCAATATACATCTTGCCAGACATATGACGATCATATTATATGTAATATAGCTATTTTTGGTTTTGTATATTTAATTATAATAAATTTAAATCATTATTAAATTTTATTTACATAAGAGTAATCAGCAAAGGGGAGAATTGAAATAGACTTGCAGGCGAGAGGTTCCCCACCCCTGCTTTATGGCGTCAATTGCAACATTTTCTTTTATTTACCAACATTCATTTGACAGTCTTAAATCTTTAAAAAAAAAAAAAAAAAAAAAAAAAAACTATTAACCTAAGATTCCCTTTTCGGAATCTGCTATCAATTTTCCTTTGACTGTTGCATAAAAACTTAATTTTCACAGAACCCAAATATCTGCCAGCCTGCGTTCTCTTTTCTTTCAGAACTCTCCCTTGTTTTCTTTCATTACCTTGATACTGAATGCTCTGTCGGCTATCAATCGCCCATCCAACTCCTCGGTGAGCATGCGCACTCCATGAAAGTGGCAAGTGAGAAGCTAAGTATAATGACTGACACATTGTCTCTGTTTAGCAGCAAGAGAATGTCTTCATAAAACACAACACTTAATAATTTTGAACTACAATAAAAATTTCTGAAAGTAACACAGCTCTCCAAATCCAGTAAGTACATAAATTTTTAACTGCTTTACATTTCATTTTGACAAAATAACATCAATAACGTGCACATGGCAAGTGCCAACAATATATATATTATGAAACCAAAACCTAATGTACTAACATAAACAATTTATAAAAAATATCCAGAATATTAAATTATGATTATTTTTAAAATCTCATCCACTAAGTTATAGTAGAAAGGGTGCAGGTATAATCTTAATGACTCTGACAGACTTGATAAAAATATTTTAGATAATGCCTCTTTACAGTTTAAGCTACATGCTTCCCATATGGGGGGGGGGACAGGGAGAATTACTGACCATAGCTTAAATTTCATCAGCAAACTTGGTTTCTCTGATTTTTTTTTTTTAATATAAAGCAAGTTATAGATCTGAGATCAAGGTAGCTCGATTTCTTGTCAGGCTAGTTTGCTGAATGGTTAATACTTCTGCAATCCAACCAGTAGGCTTTGGTTCAAATATAACTGTAGGCATAAATGTTTGAATGCCTTCAGGTGAATTTAATCTCTTGCTGAGACCATTATCCTGCTTATTTAGAAGACTATAATGGCTTGGGAAAAAGTTTTCCTCTCGACAGCAGTTTGTGGAGTACCAATAGTACTAACAATGTGGGTAAGATTCACAAATGTATTTGGTGTTTAAAATATAATTTCAAAATTTCTAATGAAACTTAGCTTAATTTGGGTGCTAACAATTAAATTTTTTTAAAATATTTTTCATGATACTCTTGAATCAAGTTTTATGCTATACTACTGCTTTAGATAATATGCTTTTGATTCATTGCAGAGCCTGATATTGGAATGCCTCAGGGCGAAGCTCAGAAATATTTTTCTCAACTAATATCTGGTCTTGTAAGTTACTTTTGTAATTTATTAAATGTTATTACTTTGCGATGAATAACCTTAAGATTTAATAACTCAATTTTTGATATGTCACCTGATTA
Organism: Typopeltis vanoorti; assembly: GCF_054136105.1. NCBI lineage: Eukaryota > Metazoa > Arthropoda > Arachnida > Uropygi > Thelyphonidae > Typopeltis > Typopeltis vanoorti. The sequence continues at coordinate 60,782,706 of NC_143571.1, read as the reverse complement.
TACTATAATTCTTGTATAATAGAAAATAAATTTCACGTCTCTAGTTAGGTAGTATACTTCTTGGCAATACAAAATTTCTTTTATCTGCATATACAATGCAGATTTCGTATATTTATAAACCTTTTGTAGTCATTAGGATTTTCTGGCATAATATCTTTAAGGGATGTGTGATAGTCCAAAGCTGTTACTGTGTATACATGGTAAACACCTGACTCTACAGTGAAAAATCCTGTCTCCTCCATGTGAAGCCAGCCACTTAACCATCAACTGAAAATATTGAGGAACGTACTCTTTATATAGGCTTTTCAGTTGAATGTTAATTGACTGGTTTTATATGCAGGTGAAGAATTTTCTTTCCAGAGGCTTACGTGATGATGATCCCATTTTAAGACAAACTAAAGAATGTCCACTTATGTTGGCTGATATAAACTTATTTAAAATGTCTACATTAGAAAACAAAGTTGCACATCTTCGCTTTAAAGATCTTTTGATCATCACTAGTGTTTAGTTTCTAGCTGTTGGTTTTTCTTTTTCACTGTTCTTTATTTGTAATTAACTTATGTGGTGTTAATTATAAATGTAAAGGAGTATGTATCAAAAGGCTTAAGTATTGTTGATTATTCATAATAATGCTAATGATTCACAGAAACAGCAGGGAGGGAAAAAAATCAATTTATTAAACTTTGAATGGTTTTTCTACTTGAAATTTGTGCTTCAACAATACTAACTGTTACACAGGCATTAGATCTAGTGCCTGTATGCTTGTCAGTTAAAATTTGTGCTATGAAGATGCAGAACCAGTTGGCATAGAATGCCTTCTCCATCTCAATCTGCTATGATTCCTCTAAAATCCAAATAACAGCCTGAAAGAATAATTTTAATAAGCTGATCATATCATATCCAAACCCATTTTGGAAAAAAAAAATCTGTCAAGAAAAATGCTTGCTTTATGTTCATTGAATCAAGTTTGTGATAATGTGCAAAATTAAGCTGGTACAGTGCTGCATCTTACTGAGTGACCAGGTAATGATGTACCTGCTTTTACCCATTAACATTACTGCCCTAGTTTCTTGCTTTTATCTGACTTGCAGCCCTATTATTATTGTTGTCCTGACTTTACAGAGCACAGTTTAGACTTATTGAAGTGTCTGTATTTGAATTATGAATCTTAATTTTCTGAACATTGCATTCACTTTGTTTTCAAAAGAAAACACTTTTAAAAGAATGTATTGGGGACTTGGGTCATTTAAGTTGGTTTAATTTGAGTCTTTAGTCAGAAATAGTAAAATGGTCTAAGAGAGGAAGGGGATCTTAGGAGGAATATTATTTGATAACTACAGTTATCCTTGACATATAACCAATAACTATCAAATTTACAGCAGGTTCATTGTTACACATTTTTATAATGGTGACATGACCAAATTTCGTTAGTTTCAGAGATGTCTGTATAAGTAAGGCACTACATAAGAACAGATCTCTGTAAGTTGTCGAACTGTCATCTAGACTACAGACAAAAATATACAAAAAAAAGCAAAACATGCAAGTATCTTATTGCTGTACACGAATAGAAGTATCAGAAACAAAGGAATAGTTTGCCTTGGTCAGTATGTTGGGATCTCATATTGTAGGCATTAGTGAGACCTGGCTATCAGATTCAGACATACTAACTGGTATCGAGTGTAAAGGATACAGTATTTTTAGAAAGGAGAGGAGGGGTGTGCTGCTGATATTTGATGACTTGAATCCAGTTAGTTGAGACCTATTACTGCAATACTAGTTACAGTTTTTCATGCAGCGGTGAGTTTGAAGCAATCTGTGAGATGGAATCTAACAAGGCCCCTGACTCTGAGAGCATTCCTCCAATTGTCTTGAAGGTTTGTGTGCCAGAACTGACCCCTATCCTGTATTTGTTCCAGACCTAGTGGATAGTTTCTAATGAGAAAATGCACTACCAAATAAAGGTGGTGTGAGAAACGAGTAATCATAATGGGGGGACTAATTATAGATATTGATTTGGTAGCTCTGAAATCTTGTAAGAATAAAACTAAACTTATTGAGCTGTTGCAAGATGGCTTCCTCAAGCAGCATGTGACAGAAGGAACTAGAGGTCAAAGAATGTTAAATTTGATTACAGTGTCAGAGGGGATTTTAAAGATGTAACTATTCTGCCCCTGGTTGGTGACCATGATCATGCAGTACTTGGGAAGTAGTTAAGTTTACAAAGGTTCCATTCAGAAAAGGTTAAATGCTGAATTACAAAGCAGGGAATTATGACTGCCTGAGGGGTATGCTAGGTTTTGCATCATGGTATCAATTGTTTGGATGAGAAGGATATGGACAGTGCATGTTAAGTGTTTTAAAAAAAATACTTAAACGATGAATGTCAGAAAATGTGTCCCTAGAATTCGAAGAATAAATAGGGTAGAAGTGAAATGGATTAGTAATCTAAGCAAGAGATTCGTAAGAAAAAGATTGTGGAAGGAATAATGTGTGCATAAGGATAATGTTAGTTAAGAAAATTATAAGCAGCCAGTCACGAGTCGCAACTGTTGTACAGAAAGCTGTTAGAGTATAAAAAGAAACTGGTTCTTCAAACTAAAAATGTCCCAAAATAATTCTGTTTTTCTTGCAAGTTAAGGAAAGAATAACTACTACTGAATGCATATGGTCTGCAGGTGACTGATGCAGAAGAGGTTCAACTAATGAGTGCCCATTTTGCTAAAAGCTATCGACCTGGTGTATGCAACATTGAGTTCACTGATACCTCTCATACAGTGAAGAGGTATCGTTGAGCTCCATGATACCTCTTCACTGCATGAAGAAATTCCTGTGTATGAGGAGGTACTAGAGCAGTTGCAGAAACCAAATACATATTCTACAGTAGGGATTGATGGGATATCAGCAGGGATGCTAAAAGTGTTCAGCTCAGCTGGCTATTCCTTTTGACCAGGTTATATAATTTGACTCTCAGAACAGGGAAGATGCCACAGAAATGGAAAGAATGTATGGTAATCCCATTGCACAAGGGTTGTGTAAAGACTGATGTGTCCAACTATTGACCTATCAGTATTTCTGGAGTGGTGCTGAAGATTTTGGAAAAGTTGATTAGGGCTAACGATCAAAAATGGCTCGACAGAGAAACTATACTTTGCATTGAACAACATGTGTTTACTAAGGGAAAGTCATGTTTGAGCAACTTCCTCACATTCTGTAAAAATGTTACTGTTGAGCTAGACGAGAATGCATACACAATGATACTTCTGGAAGTTGCTAAGTCTTTTGACAGAATGCAACATGAAAGATTGTGTTATAAATTGGAGAATGAGATTGGATTATGAATTATTGGTATGGATAAGAAGATAGCTGACTGACAGATATCAAAGTGGAATATGAGGGACATAAATCTTCAAGATTTAAGGTAACCTGTGGCCGCAAGGATCAGCTTTTGGTCCATTGTTGTTCAATCTGTATATTAATGACTTTGGGAAGTATTTGACATACATATTTGTATCATACAGCTATATGCTGATGATACAAAGATAGGTAGGGTAATCAGGAATGCTACTGATATGCAATTGATTTTGAATAGGCTAAAATTGTGAGCATGCGAAAATGGCTGTCAGTTCAATGTTAGTAATGTAAAAGTATGCACCTTTGGTGTGATTAAATGTTAAAAGTTTTTCACTTGGTTATACTATAAATTAAGGATTCCAAGAAATTTATATTCTTGGAATCCTTAATTCCTTGCATGTGAAGTAACTTCGCTACTGGTGTACTGAGGCTAATGACTTCACATTAATTGCATTAGTATACCATAATGCAATGCACATATCGTTATAGACATGTATAATGCTATGCATTATGGGAAGGGCCACAACCCAGATCAGTTCTGACCTTTATTGAGGACTTGTCAGTGGGAGCTAGACCCAGATCATATTTCCATATCATCAACAACCATGGGTCCAATGCTCGTAGGTGTCTGCTGCCATCTTGATATGATTCTTCCATTGCATTCTATTTTGTGCAAGATGACTCAGTTTGTGTATAGAGTTTCTGCACCATTTGATGATGTCATCGCTCCATTCTCTGTTTGGTCTTCCTCTTTTGTTCTTTCCTTCAATCATTCCAAACAGCAACGTTTTTAATTTTCTCTCATCATTCGTTCTACATATATGTAGATTTCCTCATTGTTCACTTTCTGTATCCAGCTTATTCTCAAGATCTGTCTATAGCACCTCCTCTCAAATACCAATATCCTCCTTTCAGATTCTCTCAGAAGTACCCAGGCCTCGCATTCATACAGCATGCTGCTGAAGATACAAGTTTTTACAATGCACAGTTTAGTTTGCATCTTTATAGCTTAGCTGTTCCATATTTTGTCCATGGCATTTAAAATAGTTGTTGTTCTGGCTATTCTAAATTTTATCTCTTTTTTTGGGTTTCACGTCATGTGGCATCCAAGATATGTGAAGTGTTCCACATTTTTCAGTTGAAATCTGTCTATCGTAACTCCTGTTGTCCGAATATCATTGTTTTAGTTTTTTCAAAGTTGACATTTAGTCCATATCTTTTTCCTTCTGTGTATAGTGTTTGCAATATCTGTTCCAGCCTTGCTGCATCTTTTCAATCAGGATGATGTCATTTGCAAAGCAGAGGTAGTTTATTCTCATGCCATTTATTGAAATGCCTCCACCTTCTTTAATCTTATCTAGTGTTCTTCCCAGATGTTTAATGAAGATGATTAGTGATATTGGGTCCCCTTGTCTTGTCTTGACTAGTGGCAAACCAATCTCCAGTCTCACATGCTATTCTGATTTTTGCTTGTGTTCGGCTGTTTATATCTTTCAGCAGGCAGATCAGTTTATTGTCCACACCATAGGATTCCAAGACAGCCCATGTTATATTTTGATCAATATTATCAAATACTTTTTGGAAGTCCACAAAACAGCAATATATCTTTTTGTTCTTTCTTCAAGCTTTCTCTGCTATTAGTCTTAGTGCAAGTATTTGTTGCACTGTACTTCGATCTTGTCAAAATCCGACTTGCTCATCCGGAAGATGTGCTTCCATATGTCCCTTCAAGCGTTCTGTTAGTATTTTCATCAGCACTTGCCAAGATGACTCATTAATGCAATAATTCTGTAATTGGTGCATTCTAAAGCACTGGCTTTCTTATTTCCATATACAAATAGTCAAAAGGTGTCACACCTTATTACTAAAATACTCTGCATTAGAGATGCCAAGTTTTTTTCACTTGGCTATACTATAAATTAAAGATGCCAAGAAATTATATTCTTGGTTTCATCATGATTTATAATCAAAGTGTGCATATGAAGAGATGCTAATGACTTCAATCAGTTGCCTTATATTATACATATCTAAGAATGTGTGTTGCATCATGGGATACTAAGGCAATTGATATGAAGTCATTAGCCTCTATATACAAATAAGCTAGTTGTGAAGTTATTTCACATGCAAACTTTGTTTGCTTACACTGATAAAGGATGAAACCAATAATATAATTTCTTGACATCTTTCATTTATAGTGTGATCACTGAATTGTGCTAGAAGAAACTGATCAGGCTAGGGATCTTGGAGTTTTAATAGATAGGAAGTTAAAGTTCAAGGGCCATATAGCAAAGATTTCAAATACTACTTAAACAATGCAGATTTGCAATACAAGCTCTGAAAATTTGCAATGCAAGTTTTCAGAGCTTGTGAATTAATATCATTGGTTTAAAGTTTATAGACCTGCATGGAAAGGGGAATGCAGCAGGCTGCTTAGCTGCATTGGAAAAAAATGCACCATAAGCTGCTTAGCCATAATTGTAAACAAATTTTTTCAGGAGTCCAGATATCTATCTTATAGATGACACATCCTTTACTTAAATTTTATAGCTACAGCGAACATTGCAAAAAATTTGTTTTTGAAGAAATAAATCTTGGCACCAGCTGCAAGTTGGTGCATTAGACCATTGGTAATAAGTTAATTACTACTAAATTTGCATAATCAGAAAATAGTCAGATATTTCCTTTTAGATCATTCTATATCAGTGTTGTACAAATTAAATAGGATTTGGCACTTGGACCATTGCTATAGCACACCACTACTCACATTACCTACCCTCTGCTCCTTATCTACTCTTGGGTATCTGTCCATCAGTCACCCTCATATGAGCCTCCATAGCTCATTTGATATCGACTATGCCTTTTTGGTCAAAGACCTGGGCTTGAATTCTGTCTAGGATGCAAAGAACCTTTATCAAGGTTTTTCAATTGAAGAGTAGTTAGCCCCTTCTCATTCAGAAGTGGAGTTTTCCCTCCCAGGAACTCTGGTTTTTCATCCTGAAAAGCAGGTTAATTGGCCATAATATATGGGCCTCATAGCTTTAGTTGCTTCAGCTATAAATCCAAAACAAACGGCCATTTAACCCTTGTGTTGTATTGCCCCCCCCCATTGTTTCCAATTTGTGTGACAGTTGTACATGGTATTCTGTCAGATGTTTATGCAAAATCCAGCAGTAATATGTAGCCCATTCCCTTTATTCAACTAGATGGTCACTATTATAAAGTAGGTAAATTATCGATGTGACCTACCTTTCACAAAGCCATGCTTCCCTCACTCCTAGAGTATCATTCTTATCAATCCATTTCTGAATTTTGTATTTGATTTGACCTGATCAATTTCTCCAATACTTTTTATCACCGATCCTGGAAATATTTGTTAGTCCACCTTTCTACTCCATTGGGACTTTACCAGATCTGAGACTTTGTCACTGTCAATTCTTTCACACATTCTCATCATATGATCACATATAGGCTGATCTCAATCTAATCCCATGGTCATATTTGTATTCAGATTCTGCAGTATCCTAAGTAATTGAAATTCAACCCTGTTCTATATCAGTCCTGTCATCTGTGATATCTTCACCCAGATGAACTCTTTTTTAAAAATTATCATTAATAACTCAGAGATTCTGTTTATGCCATCTCTGTACAATACTCATTAAACTATCCTTCCATAACCATTCTTTTATTCACCACAGATCATAGAACTCTGGAATTTTCTTAGTCCTGCCATTTCCTCTTACCTGATTTTGTCTTCTTTCTTGCCATATTAGTGTCCTTTCTTGCCTGTGCCTTGTTATTACTGGTGAGATTGTTGTTAGTTTCTCATCTTATATATCCTCCAACTCTCCCACCCCAGCTGCTGGTAAATGATACTAATCTGTTCAACTCTCACCTAATTTATCCTTCTGGATGTTGGCTATACAGGGTAATATTGCTTCTTTCAAATACTCCTTGACTATCTCTCACTGCTAATATTCTTCCCTTTTTGGGTCCTTATGTTATGACACAGCTTCAGGCTGTGCCATAGCATACCAAACCAGTCCCTCTCATCACATACTGTTGCAAGTAATTTTTTTCAACTAAAATTTAACTTGTGAATTTGAAAGTTTGGTTACAGATCAGTTAGTAGATTCCCAGATAAATTCTGGTGGATATTCTGCCAATGTGTAGTGAATGCACAACACTTGCAGAATCATGTTTAAAAATGGAGATATTTGAGACATACTTGACATTGCTAGATTCAAGACTGTGAGCAGAACTAATTAAAGGCTAAAAAAAAAAAAAAAAGTCGGGTGGAAAGGAATGGTTAAAGCTAACAAACTTTCTGCTGGCAGGAAAGACTTGGAGGAGAACAAAGCTATAGCTGATTTAATAGTGCCTTAAACTGGAATGTAAGAATTGATAACATTTGGAGACTTGACATTAACCTCCCTATCAGCCAATGTGGATGAAATAGTGACACCAAATTGCACTTCTTAGCCATGTTATTCAATGGGTTTTAGAGTTTGGTATCCAGATTTAGCTCTGGATACCATGTCTATAGACGTCATGGCCAGTTGGGGGTTTAATTCAGAAGAAAATTGTTGTTAGGAAGCTAGTAAAGTAAGTCTTATGTTCTATCATAATATCCTGTAAATCTCTTGAAGGGATATGCCATGAATTGATAAATAAAATGCCTGAAAGCACTACTTCAAAATCAGATTACAGCAGACTTTCTGCTTTTACAACCTAATCAATTCTTGGAAAACTACTATTAAACAAGTTGTCATAAATTGAATTGTAGTAGATTACATTAATGTACTACAATTTCACTGTTAAGTGGTGTGCATGTGTAGTGGATTTATTGCTCCTGAAGGATAAGTAATAACTTTCTCTTATTTTATTTGATAATATAAGATTAACTTATTGTAGTTTTTGTTTTAAACAGGTGAGAGATTGATTGAGCTATTTACTTTGTAAGCAAACATATTTTTTTGTTTTTAAATACATTGTCAGCATGGCACCAATGCGACAAACAATGGGAGCAAAAACCATGTTTGAAATGTATTCGAGAAAATTAAAGGATATGTAGAAGGAAATTGAAACTGGAGAAAGAGTGTGTATTAAGTGTTTCCACAGCGAGTATCTGTTAGGTGAGGAGAACGCAGCAAACATTAGTAGAGTGGACAGTACCGACGGTAAGATGGAAAATGATGTTATTAATGTTGAATGTGCAGCTGTGCAAGAGAACAAAAGAGACTTTAATAAAGAAATTGTGCATTTTGAATGTTATTCTTCAGATGACAAAGTGGTGTGAAATTGAAAAATTGCAGAAGCATCAAGAGATTAGCAGGGCTAAGAAGAGAAAGAAGTACGCAGTCCACAGTAGTAATAAAGACCAAGCAAACAAAAAAAAATTAAAACAAGGAGAAAATTATTTACAGAGACTCGGTGATCAGGGGAGTAGTTAACGAAGGCGTAACAAAATCCAGTTTCCTTGGTGCAAAAATTTGATATTAGCCACTCCATCCAGATACAAAAAAGGTAAGTCGAAGGAAAAGATTGTTATGGTTGGTACAAATGATTTGAGGGAGGATGTAAAGGAGTTGTTAGAGGCAAAACTGAAGCGAGAAGGTGAAGATAATAAGTCTCCTACCACACTATGATAGAGGTGAACTGAGGAGAAGGGCATTGGTAGCCAATGAGTCTATATGGGGATATGCCATGAAATAAAAAGCACAACTTCAAAACCAAATTACAGTAGACCTGCTGCTTTTACACCCTAATCAATTCTTCAAAACTGGTACAAATCTTTCTTTCCATTAAATACAAACCACAGATCCTACATCATCCTTCTGCACAATGATGTAGGATTGGTGGTCTGTGTTTGATAGAAAGGATTTGTACAATGCTAATGGACTACATCTAAATGGTTAGGTGTCTAAAAAGCTTTGTTCACTGAGAATGCTGATGCACCAATTCAGGGAAACTTTAGCAATTAGGGTGGAAGCAAGCGAGTTTGTGAAGGCACTTATGGAGTGAGTGAGTGAGAATGACCAAGTATGGAATCTAGTCTCTCAAGCAAAAATATTGAATAGGGTCTATTCAGGAAGTAAAAGTGGGTGGAGACCTATTATTATGCATTATTTATATACCGATGCCAGAAGTATTGGGAACAAGAGGGATGTATTTTTGGCATTGGTTAGTGCAACCTTACCTAAAGTTATGCATTAGTAAGAAAAATATACAGTTGGTTATTGCTATAGACCAGTGAGTTCCACAGATCTGGAAGACATGCATCACCAAATTAGTACGAGTACAAGTAGAGTGATTATTATGGGGTGCTTCAACTATGGAGTTATAGAAGGGAAGGAAGATCAGCAGGAAAGAAAGAATTTATACACCTGCCAGATAAGGCAGTATATGATGGAAGGGACTAGTCATAGGAGAGTATTGGACCTAGTCATAAGATCAGAAAAGCTATCCATAACCAAGGTGACCACATGTTCTTGACTTAGGAGATTGCAAAGCATAAGGAATATATGTGAAACTCCTGTTAAGAAAGGGTATGTATGTGGAACTACAAGGCAGGTGATTATGACAAGCTTAGGAAGAAGCTTAAATCTGTGCCATGGCATAAAACACTGTAGGGTAAGAATGTTAGTAGTGCATGGGAGATAGTTAAGGGTCATCTAGAGGAAGCAATATTAAATTATATACTTAAGATAAGGAGGATTAATCCGGTAGGAGGTAGATGAGTAATATCATTAAGCACGTGCTGCAGAAGAATGCTGTGGAGGGTCACCTTTCTTACAAAGCTCAGGTAAGAAAGGTGACCAGCATAGCAAGGAAGGCAAAATCAGATTTTGAGAAGAATCTAATCAAGCAGGTCAAAGGAAATCCCAAAGGGGTCTTTCATTATGTGACAAGTAAGAGGAAGAATGACTATGGAAGATTAACCTTAATCAGTGATGATGGTCACAAGGAGACAGAAGCAGATAAAATAGTTGTTACTGAGTGACCACTTTGCAAGAGTATATCATCCAAGTGAGGTTACTGCTTCAACATATGCAACAGACTGATGTAAGAACAGAGGTGGATGAATTGGAGGTTTTTAGGATATTACAGCTTCTCAATGTAAATATAGCTGTGGGATTAGATGGGTTATCAACTAGGGTTTTGCAAGAATGTGCAAGAGAACTGGCAATGTCTCTGACTAGTCTGTTTAATTTAAGTCTCAGCTCTGGTAGAGTTCCAAGGGGTGAAAGAAGGCAAAGTAATTCCATTGTATAAGGGAGGTTCTAAGACTGCAGTAACAAATTATAGACCAATCGGTATTCTCGGGTGTGGTGGTAAAAATGCTGGAAAAATTGGTCAAAAAGAGAATTCAAGAATGGGTAGATAATATGATACTGTATGAGGATCAACATGACATTTGTGAAATGCTGGTATTTATTGCCTTGGTAATTTATTAACTTTTTTTTAATAGAGTAATAGCTGAGTTGTATCGAGAAAATGGTTTTGCTGGATTTTGCAAAGGCATTTTGACAAATACCACATGGAACTGTTATGCAAATTAGAACAAATGGGGATGGGTATGATGGAAAGGAGGGTGGCTGCTGGACAAATATCAAAACATGGTATATGGAAGGGCACAATTGAGGCAAAAACAGGTGACTAGTGGTATGCCAATAGGTTCAGTGCTGGGACCATTGCTGTTCAATTTGTACTTAATTGATATAGGAAATAACCTGAAAGGAAATATTCAGTTGTTTGCTGTTGTGAAATTAGGTTAAGTAATAGTTAATCAAGGCAATGTGGCAAGCTTGCAGGATGATTTAAATAAGCTGTCAGTATGGGCAAAAAATAATGAGCGAGTTTAATGTGGAGAAATGTAAAGTTATGCATTTTGGGATAAATAGATTACATGCCATGTATCACATTGATGGCACTGTACTCCAGGAAACAGATGAAGCTATTTCTCTTTTATAAGGCTGTAATATGCCCACATCTGGATTACTGTGCTCATGTCTGATCCTCTGGGTGTCTTGGGGATGAGGAAGCATTGGAAAGGATTGAGAGTAGAGTGGCCTGTGGAATGTTCCCAATGAGCATAGATTGAGGGTGTGTGGATTGCAGAAATTACTTTATAAGAGAAAGTGGGGATGTTATAGAAAAATTTAAGATTCTTAAAGGGGTTTATAGGATTGATGCAGGGGAAATATTTCAGCACTTGGCTAGATGAGCCTGAACTAGGGGTTAGTAAGCGTGTGAGGACTAGATTTTTTTTTTTGCTTGGAAACTTGTAAGTGGAATGAGCTGCCAGAATCAGTTGAGTGCTTTGTTAATGGGTTCAAGGTGAGGTATGATAATTTGTGTGGATAGATTTGTTTAGTGATGAGTCTTTATATTCCATAGAGGTGTGCATATTATAATAAATTCTTCATTATGATCCATCCTTGGGAGAGTTGATACTACATCAAAAGGTATCCTGTGAGTAAATGACAATAGGACTTGCATTTAATCCAGGATTTTCTTCTGCAAATTAGAACACAAAGAAAACAGTACAGATAGCCTCTGACTTATCTAAACTCAACCTGCATAAATTGGGACTTTTTCAAACTTTTGTGGAAGGACTAGAAGAAATGGCAAATCATAACTTTTACTAAACCTGGCTGTTATTAGCACACAAGCTAATAGTGGTCTGCCTCATGGCAGACAGTGCATATGGCACATACCTGCATTTCCTCTCTTACTTTCAGCACGGATGTGCTATATATTGTTTAGTAGTGTTGCATAAATTTCAGTGCTTCAGAGAAATAGATAATAATAACAGGCTAATGAATCTATATTTATGAAGAAAAGAAAGAAGCCACTGTTCAGTCATCTGTTGATAATTTCATACAGAATGTTGAACAGTGAAATTAAGAATTTTTCTGTGTTCTCGTGCTATTTATGCCTTAAATTATTAATGCAAAGTTTTTTTTTATACACACACATGGAATGCATTTCTGAACATTAGAACTTTTTGGAATGAATGCTCAAATGCAAAACATTCAGAACAAAAGTTTAATGCACACAAATGCATTCCACCTTAATTTTGTAATATATTGCTGTCCCAATGCAGTGGACAGCTATTAAAATAAACTGTAAGTAATATAATTTCCCTTTCTGCTGAAATTACAGTACATTTATTGTATTCTATTGTACAAGGGTGGTCTGAAAAGTTCTCGACCATAGATGGCAACACTATCAGCAAGATTTTTTTTTCTAAGTTGGTACATCTGTCATAAGCATCCATGTGAAATTGCAAGTCATTCTATCAAGTAGTTTGTTTTATACAGCTCTGAAACAAAAGTGTTGTCTGTATCCCTTGAAATGGATAAAATCCATAAAAAAGTCCAAAGTTTATGGGCGTTATTCTCTTTTATTTTCAATAATTAAGGAATGGGCTGCCAAGTTTAAATGTGGCTGTACCAACCTTGAAGATGATTTAATGTGAAGGATGTCCAAAAAATGTAACATCAAAAATCATTGATCAAGTGCACGATATGGTATTGGATGACCGGCGAGTCAAAGTGTGAAATTGCTGAAACTATAGGCATTTCAAAAGAATGTGGGATATATTTTGCACATGAAGAATTGCAAATGAAAAAGCTTAGCACAAGATAGGTGCTGTGCTTGCTTGCAGCCGATCAAAAATGCATTCACATGAAAATCTCTAAACAGTGCTTGAAGCATTTTAACAAGAATAAAACTGATTTTGTGCATCGATGTATTATTATGGATGAGACTTGGATTCACCATTACACACCAGAATCCAAATAGCAGTCAAAACAGTGAACAGAAGCTGATTATTCAGTGCCAAAGAAGATAGTCAGTTCCATCAGCAGGAAAGGTCATGGCATCGGTGTTTTGAGATGCTAAAGGCATTTTATTTAATTATCTCGAAAAAGTTAAAACAATAACTGGGGAATATTATTCTGATCTTTTAACCAGACTAGATCAAAAAAATTGAGTAAAGACCCCGTTTGCAGAAGGAAAAAAAATCATCTTTCATCAGGACAATGCACCTGCCCACAAAGATGTTTGGGTAATGGGAAAATTAAGGGATCTGCACTATGAATTGTTGGAACATCCACTATTCCCCAGATTTGGCTCCCTCCAACTTCTGTCTTTTCCCAAAACTTAAACTCTCCCTCACTGATCAGCATTTTTCTTCAAATCAAAAGGTGATTGCAGCTGTAGAGGGGTATTTTGCACATCTTACTTAGAACCACTAAAGGGATACAATAATAGTGCTGGGGCATTGCTGGAATAAATGTATTAGTCTTAAGGGAGATTATGTTGAAAAATAAAAATAATTTTGAAATTGTTTTTTCATTGTTAGGCCATGAACTTTTCATATTACCTTCATATTTTACATTAATTATAAAAAATCACATTATATTAAAACTGCAGATTCCCCAGTATTACTGTATATGCATCAAAAGTAGTGTGCTATGCATTATGGGATACTAAGGCAATTAATGTGAAGTCAACAGCTTTTGTATACAAATAGCTTCTTCCTACTTTGAGATACTTCACATGTAAACTTTGTTTGTATATTCTGGTGTAAAGAATTAAGACAAGCATATGATTTTTTGTCTGTACTTTACATTGAAAAATTCTACTTGTATATTTTAATCTATGGTTACTGTTTTTTTAGGAATACCTCCATAGCAAAGGTGTTGTTCATCGTGATCTGAAACCTGAAAATCTTCTTCTAGATGAACATGGTATGTTGCATGATTATTTTTTGCATTATTAAAATTATCAAATAGGTGAATTTGACTTTCTAATCTGCTCTTATTAATGGAGAAAATAATTATTGAACTTCTAATTTAATTTAACTGATACTTTAACTTTTATTTGAAGCAAGACTTCAGTATGCATTTATTTGTTTTATAAATGTAGTGCATGTCTATATATAAATGTGAATTGATGACCATGATTCTTCAGTCATCAGAAATATTTTCTCAAACATCTGTATCATAGTGGAGTTTAACCCCATGGTCTCTTGATTGAAGAGCAGGGGGTGCTAACTACTTGGTTGGTTAGGCTGGTAGTTGTCATAATTGTTGGTATTATCTTGAAAAGAAGCACCCAGCCTGGTTGGCAGTGGTTAGCATATCGCTGTAGTTGGTGGATTGAGTGGTGGAGATGGAGAGTCGTAGAGTAAGTGCCCTCTCTCGGTGAGTCTTTGGACACCTTGGAGGCATCGCATAATTCTAGTGAGATGTTTTTCCCCCTTTTTTTTTTTTTTTTTTTTATCAACAGCTGTATGGCCCATGGCTAGGCTACAAGATAAACTGGAAACCATGCTTCAGAGACATTAGTTTTACACTTATTCAGTATAAGGAATTTCCTTCAAAATTTGCTGGGCTGGCTGGCAGTCATTAATAATAACTATATGGTTACTGTTTTATATCTGCTCTCCACCAGGCTGCAGGTTCAAATCCCACTGGGCATGAATGCTTTGATTAATTTGTCTTTAGGTGAGAGATGAAATTAATCACCCAGTGGGAGACCAATGCTCTACTTGTTGGAAACCTGAACTGGCTGTAAAAAGAAGTTCCATGTTTGGTCTCTAGAGCACGGTTCCCAGACCAGGTAAAAAATAAATAAATAAAATAAAAATGGAAGGAAAGCCTTTCTACCTGGAAACATTTTCCTCCTAGAAACTAGATTTTCATCTGGCATAAAAGGGGTGCTTAAGGGTTAAAGCTGTATAACTGAGAGGAGACTTCCACATAGCCTTTAAAGTAATGCGGAAAAACTGACCAGGGCTTCGGACCTAATGTCCAATCCTTGCCTTCTCATGGTGCACCCTGTTTGGTATCTACCTGGATACTGAATGAACAAGGATGGCTGGCAATTTGGGATTTAGCCTACCAAATTGTATTCTTATTGGTTAAACCAAAATAAAAAATGATGGTACAACATGACAAAATTTCATGCCGGCTGGGGCGTTGCCCGTTTAAACAAGGCTCCCGTTGTTTTTGCCAGAGAACCAGGGCGAACAGCGAAAAGTCAGTTACTGGAACAAATCTGAAAGCACACCCCCAACTCAACATCACCAGAGTTCAAGATCGGTACTATCAACATAAGGAGCCTGAATGGCAAAAAAATGCGGCTAGCTGAAGAATTAGATAGTACCAGATCGACATAATAGGGGTGACTGAAACAAAAAAGACAAACTGGTGAGATCTTTCTGAACAATAAATACAAAATGTTACACTCAGGAAATGACAATCAAGGAAAAGGAGTAGCCATTGCATTCAACACAAAATACGAGCCTAATCTTCTTGAATGGCAGGCAGTTTCAAGTAGAGTGATATGGGGAATTGGACAATGAGACTCATTTGTGTCTATGGTCCCACAGAAGGTTCTACTAAGGTAGAAGTGGAGGAATTTTTTGATGCTTTAGAGAAAGCAACTGACACAATGAAAAAGGAAAAGTTGGTCATTGTTGGGGATCTAAATAGCAGAGTAGGAAATGATTGTGAGACATACAAAAATATTTTGGGAAAATTTGGAATAAAGAGCAAAGCTAATAATAATGGCAAATACCTGTAGAATTTCTGCTCAGGACATGGACTGGTTATTACTAACACCATGTTCCAACATAAAAATGTGCACAAATTCACATGGAGAGAAGAAGCAAGGAGTAAGAAAGTCTCATTGACTATGTTATTGTTGATTTTCAAATCCTTTGTACACTCTGGTGCAGGACACCAGAATGTATGGAGGATTTGAAATTGGGGGTGATCACTATTTAGTCTTGAGCAGGATAGAATTGAATTTCATATTGAAAAGAATAACATGTAAGAAAGTTTTAAAGCAAATAAACATTGAGCAGCTCTCAGATGTGAACTGTAAACTAAAATACACAAAGATTATTTAAGAAAAAATGAAAGAGTTTGAGAACAGGAACCAAACCTAGGGAGATTCATTGGCAAGCCTTGAAGAAAATCCTGATTGATTCAGCCAGAGAGGCATGTGGTGAGGTTGTCTGCAAGGATAGAAAAATCAGAACTTCATGGTGGACACAGGAAGTTAAAGAGGCAGTGAAGGAAAAGAAGAAAGCATATCAAAAGTTCCTGGCAAATAAGTCAGCTTTTGCTCTTAGAGAATACAGAGACAAATGTAAGAAAGTGAAACACTGTGTAAAACTAGCTAAACAAAAGTCATGGGCAAGAACATAGAAAATAAATATCAAGAAGGTGGTAAGAAATTCTAGATGTTGTTGAAGCTTAGAAATGGAGGAAAGAGTGCTGTAAAAGGAGTTAGAGATGATGGAAGGTGACATGAAAATGGGAGAAAAAGATATCCTTGAAGTATGGAGTAATTACTTTGAAAAACTGCTAAATGAAACAAGCAGTGATAGCACAGTGGTTAAAAAAAAAAAAAAAAAAAAACACTCAACAGGCATCCAGTCAGGAATACATATCCATACTTGAAGTAGAAAAAGCCATCAAAGGCTTGAAATGTGGAAAGGCAGCAGGAGTAGATGATATTCAACCAGAAATGTGGTGGTATAAGAGTCTTACAGTGGCTGCACTGCATAGTTCAGAAAGCCTGGACAGAGGGACGAATTCCCGATGATTGGAGTAAAGCTCTCATAGTACCCATGTATAAAAAGGGAAATAAAACTGAATGTGAGAATTACAGAGGTATTTCCCTACTGAGTGTTCCTGGCAAGATCTATGCAAGTATACTTAAGAAATGGTTGAAGAATTGTGGAAGAAAAGCTTGGTGAAGAACAAGCTGGATTCAGGCCTAATAGAGGCTGTAAGGATCAGATCTTCCCTTTACAACAAATAGTTGAAAGCATGGGAATATAACAGAGATCTGTATTTAAGTTTTGTCGATCTGGAAAAGGCATATGACAAGGTGTCAAGAGAGAAGCTATTCAATATGCTATTCAATACTGAAGGAAGTACAGGAAGATGGTTTAATGTTAAATCTGGAGTCAGACAAGGATGTACATTATCCTCTCTGTTATTCATTATCTATATGGATCATATTATGATGGAAAGTGGTATTAAACATGATATCAGAATTGGAGATGTTAATGTCAGCTCTTTCCTTTATGTGGATGATGTTATACTTCTAAATAAATCTGCTACAAGTTTGCAAGATTCCCTGACTAAATTGAATAACTGTTGTAATAGATATGGTATGAAGGTCAGCATTAAAAAGACAAAGACAATGAAAATAGGTAGAATTGAAATACACTTTTATTAATACAGACCAGTATTTTACAAATAAACATTTATCTTCACTATACTTCAAACCATCACAAGTCACACAAACTGAGTATTATCCACATGTTGAAACATAGAGCCAAAAAGTTTATATCAGAAGAAGAGGATACACAGAATGAACTCTCACTAATAGCCAACACATTATCACAAAATGGATACCCTCAAAACATCATCAAAAAATATCTATACAATGACAACCCCAGACAAGAAGAATCCCACCGTCAGCACGTTTCTACTGTAGTGATACCTTTCAAGTCAATTTCTTATCAAATAGCAAGAATACTAAGAGCCAACAACATCAGAGTGGTCTTCAAACCAACCATAACATCAGACAAGTTTTAGGATCTCCAAAAGATAAAGTTCCGTTCTACAAATATCCAGGAGTATATTACATTCCCTGCTCCTGTGGTCTTGCCTACATTGGACAAACTTCACGAAGTTTAGAAATTAGACAAAAAGAACATGTTGGTGATGTAAACCACAACAGAAGCATTTCTTCCGGCTTAGCACATCATTTCTGCACGTCTAACCACACGATAGATTGGCAAAACAGCTCCATGCCATATCTCGATGACGACTACAGGCATCGTGTTTTTAAGGAAGCAACAATAGTACTAATAACCGGCGGAAACCTCAACAGAAATCAGGGTATAATTCTCAACAGTTTGTGGAAAAACTTGATCCTCTCTCTCTCTCAGTCAATCTGAACTACAGCTAGCCAGTAATCACATTACAAGTCTACAACAAACATGCATGCGTGATAATGAATAAGAACAATAAGCCATCTTTGTCACGCGAAACGTGTAACCATAGATACTAGTTTGGTTTACAACGTTTTTTATGTTCCTTTTAATTTGCATTTACTTTCATATCTCTGTAATACCTTGAAAAAGCCAGACAGTTTGCTGGCGAAACTGGTAGGTTTTAATAAATGTTTATTTGTAAAATACTGGTCTGTATTAATAAAAGTGTATTTCTATCTATAAAAATGACCAAAAATGTATACCTTGAATAGGTAGAATTGTTGAAAATGTCAACTGTGTTGTGAATGAAGAACCTGTGGAACAAGTAAAACATTTCAGCTACTTAGGCAAGATTTTTAGTGAAGATGATAAATTAAATATGGAAATAGACAACAGAATCAACAAAGCTGGTATGGTGGGCAGTCAATTGAATAAATTCATATGGAATAAGAGAGAAATTAGTCGGAACACTAAATCAGCTGTATACAAGACGGTGTTCAAACCAATTTTAACTTACGGACCTGAGAGCTGGGTCAGAAGTGGAACACTTGACTAGAGACCACAGATATGAGAGTCCTAAGAAAGATTAAAGGTGTGAACAGATGGCATCAATGGCTATATCATATTAAAAACGAGGATATTAGGAAAGAACATTGTCAGCATCCAGGAATGCGTTAGCAGAGCTAATCTCAGGTGGTGTGGTCACTTAAACAGAATGGGTGAGGAAAGATTAGCAAAACAAGTGTTCTCTGCCAGGTTGGCAGGAAAATGACCCAGAAGAAGACCAAGATATAGGTGGATTGATACGGTACAAAGTGCCTTAGATGATAGAACTATAAGAAATGATAATGTTGGAGTCTTGACAAGTAACAGACTGATTTGGAAGAAATTTGTAGATAGAAGTTAGTAATGACGTAAATTTTTCATGTAGTACTATCATATCCTGTACACCTCTTGAGGGTACATGTCAGGAATTTGATAAAAGGTAAATCAGATAGAATATACATATTTCACAGACATAACGTGTAGGCTTAGTTGCTTTCCCCATAATTTCACATCTCATTTCTTCCTTCCCATCAAATATCTTTTGTAAGTAAAGTGATGACTTTCATTGAGCACTAAGAATTATCTATCACTTTAAAGTTTTCAAATGTTTGTCTGGAATTTAAATCCACATCCTTTTCATGTCTCTTCAAGCAGATGCTGTCTACCCAGGCCAGCAGTTAGTTCTATCGTTAAGATTTCATAGTCCAACATTTTTGAAACGATGGTGACATTTGTTATATCATCCTTCAGAGTTTTAGGCTCGCATGCTAAATGCTTTACAGTTCATAAGCGTTGCCAGTGAAAGAAGTTCCACATAATGGCAGCTAGCATGAAATGCTGATTTATGTTATTGGAGTTTGGATTATTTGAAAGAATGCTTCAGAACATATAATAAACTTTTAATTGCTTATGTATATATAGAAATAAGTTTCACAACATATTAACTATCATTATAATGAAGATATAGCAATTCACTTATTTTTGAAAATGTTTGATTAATTCCAGTAAGATATGTTAGTGAAGTAAACATTTCAGCCTCTACATAATGGCATTTCAAACAAATGGCATTCTCATTGCACCACAAAACAATGCAACTGCTATAAGTGATAACTTATGCTTTACCAAAGCAAGTCTACTTAATGTCATTTCCAAATAGTCCATTAGTAAGTGTATGGACTATTAATGACCATCTACATTCATGCTTTTTTTAAAAAAAAATAAGTATGTGAAAGTACATAAATAATTTTATTTATTAATTTTTTTTTTATGGATTTTACTAGTTTGGTGATCAGTAGTATATAATGAACAAAATCCTGTTAATCAAAATGCTGTAGTGTATCATTCACTCTTGCTAATGTGACATGCTATACAGATCTTCAATTCCTGTAACAGGAATTGAAGTTGAGTTCAAGATCTGTTCTTCAGTAGCAGTTTAGGTGACTTCACTGCCAACAAAATTAGAATGAAGATATAGCAATTCAGTTACATTTGAAAATGTCTGTGATTAATTCCAGTAAGATATGTGTTAGTGAAGTAAACACTTCAGCCTCTACATAATGGCATTCTTGATTGTTTATTTTTTTTCTTGCCAAAAAAAGCTGATATTTATTCTTCTCTTACTCTTGACAATACTCGACCCTCTAGGCAATACAATTTTTTTTTTTTATTCTTCCTTTTGTAGAATAAAAACTTGAATCTTCACTCTTGTTATAAATATAATTGACTTATCATAGCTACCAAAAATGTCCCAGTCAATCTCATCCACTGCTCATCTGGTAAACCTTAAGCTGAGAGACTAAATAGTATCAACAGGGACCTTAATCCATACATCTGTCTTGCTTTCACCAAACTAAAACATTCTTGAATGATGTGATATGCTTGCTGTCTCTTAGAATTTATAAAAGAGAAAAATCGATATGGGCTCAGTCCTGACGACATGCCAAAAATGGTCTCTTCAAATGTGAATCTACTAGTTAAAAAGGAATGTGCACTAGAAAATCAAGGTCAGGCCTCCAGACCCATTGATGGATATTTCCATTTCCCCCACAAGGTAAGATAATATACCTAGTGTCCTAAAGGGAGTTCAATTTGAAGTCATGGATATTTTTTCCCGATGAAGGTAAGACCTTGCATCAGGAGCCAGATGACACCACAAAAAATAAAAATTTCTACAACAGAATTGCCATTGATTCTGGCAAAACATAGATGACAAACGTTCTCTTGCAGAAGTATAACTCAGTGTGCTTTTATCTGCAGGAAACATACCTGAAGCTGAGTGATAATCAGACGTGAAATGCAATCATCATTTGTAAGGATGGACATGTCTTCAGAGGAATTGTGGGCAACCATACCCTCCCCCCCTTCCAGCAAGTCCCACCTAATACAAAGCAGGGACTTGCTGGAAGGGGGGGGGTATGGATTTACTTATCTCCTGCTTTCAGATCTCTTATTATGGTGACATCATATTGCAGTTATCATTATTTTTTTATTTTTAATGGATGATTTAAATGGTTACAATACTTTGTTAGTTCAGACAGTATCTCATAAAGGGGTTAGTGCCTGAACTGAAATTTAATTTCTCCTCGTTGAACATAGGAAGTAATACCTTCTTCCATATGCCTATTCACTGCCATTTTGCTTATTTTCTTCCCCCCCCCCACCCTCTGTTTAAGTGAGAAACTGATAATTTGTTTGGGAGCGATTATTTCTGTGATTCCCCTTTTTTGGTATGGTCAACCATGTACATCACAGATATTATGATGGAAAAATCAAGCAAGTTAACTAGCTCACCTCCTTAAGAGAATTATTTTGTGATAGTTGGCATCATCTATCAGTGATGTAGTAAATCTTGTGAATAACTTGTGTAATACTGTCATAGCTACAATTTCTAAAACATAAATCTATTCTCACTGAATGCTGCTTGCACAGCAGACAAGGAAGCACAGAAGAAAGCTTGGGGTATCTTCTGCAGATATTCCACAACAACAAACCTTATTGCTTTCCGATGTGCCCAAGTAGGACATCCATCATCAGAACCAAAAGAGATCCTACACACATTCTGTATAATAATGGCAACCAATAGCAAAGAAGTCTGGGATGGAATCTGGAAAATGAAGGGCAGATACATTACCCACTCTCTATCCTTGAACATAATGGATGTGCATTTGCCAACCCATCAGCAGTTGCTGACAATCTTGTGATTTTTGTCAAAACGTTATCGGTATCTTATCTCCTAGAGTTCCCAAAATGTAATGTAGAAAACAAGTCCTGTTCTCTTAAAATGTTACAGAAGAACAGGCTATTCATAAAACAAATGAAAGTTGCTATGCTTAAATGTTGCCCAACTGCATTTGAAGCAGATGACATTCATTATGAGATGATCGAACATCTGGCAAAAGGTGATTGTTGGCCTTGTAAACCCAGCAAAAATCCAAAATTTCCATTAAATTATTGACCAATTGCTCTGACCAGCTGCTTGTGCAAGATTCTGGAAAAAATGATTAATTCTCGTATTTTATGGTGGAGAGAAACGGTGTTCAGGAGGGGTGGCATCTGGCTTTTGCAAACATCTCTGAGCAACTGATCTAGTCTAACTGGAAGCATCCATTAGAGATGCCTTCCTAGAAACATAAGTGCTTAGTATTGTTTTCTTTTCATATAGAAAAAGCATATGGACACTGCTTAGAGATCTGGAATATTAAGACCTACACAACTTTGAGGGAATGCCTCCCAGTTTTTTTTTATCAAGAACTTATCCAACTGAATCTTCTAAGTCAAAGTGGGAAAATTGCTCTCCTGAGTGTAGTGTAGTCCCCACTTTGACTTGGAAGATGTCCTGTTAATTTCAAGTCTTCCCCAATAAAGGTTAACTTTCTAATCAACTTCCCTCAATTATAAGCCATATCCTTCATGCAGATGACTTTACTATTATCTGTCATTCATGTAACATGAGTCATGGAAAGACAGCTGCAGCAAGCTGATTGACCATCTTTAAAAATATTCCACTAGAAGATGGTTTGTGTGCATTTTTGTCACGGTCTTTATCCTGATTCAGACTCAGACAAACTTAAATTCCATTTGCACCAGAAGATTTCTTGGGACTCATGCTTGACAAGAAACTTAATTTCCTTTCTTGCTCATGCACACCAATTGTGACAAGTACCATAAAGCAATAAATAGCTTTTGCATCCTACTTTCCACCTCTTTGGGTGCTGACAGATGTTCTTTGTACCATGCAATGATACGAATTATAACTATGCTTCCATCATAAGAATTGTAACTGGAGCATTTCAAACTTCACCAATCCTTAGTCTTTATGTTGAGACAAATGAACCATCTTTGTTGCTTTGACATCAGCAGCTGTGTTATATGCTGCTAAAATAAAATCCCTTCCAGACCATCCCACATAGCCAGTGTTCTATGGCAGAACAATCTGTACAACCCTTTGCTTTTCCAAGAAAAGCATTCTAAGCTCTAGATGTTAGGGTAAGCAATATTGCTCAGATGCCATCAAGTACACTGCCATGGCATTCATATATGCTTTGCAGCTTTTCTTCTGCATGCCACCCACACATTCTTATCTCACTTGTCTACCAGCAGCTCTTTCAAGAAATAAAATGAAATGAAATACTCTGATTTTGTGCCTGTTTATGTATCATTCAAAATCAGCTGTAGTGGAATCTTCTGCCTTCCCAGCCAGCATATCTACTTAGATCCCACTGCTGAAATATAACAACTTCCTGCTGAGCTGTGCAATAGAATGTACCTTAAACTGCATAAAATTTCAATGCTACCAAAGTGCATTTATATGTATATAGATTCATAGTTCTCCACAAGCAATAAGATGTCTAGAGCTTCAGATTATGTGTCATTAGATGGGATATCAGTTGAAACTTAAGTTTCAACTCTGTTAAACTCTCAAAAGAGTAGAAAGATTAAATAGCTTTTTTGCATAAAGGAAGCTGTAAGACTTCTGTAGCAAATTATAGATCAGTTGGTATGTTGTGGTGTGAAAAGTATGTCAGATACAGATTCAAGAACGAAGGCCTCATGACTTTGAAGGATTGGTCTTGCCTTGGTAATTTACTAACTTTCTATAATAATAGCTGTGTTGGTTTATAAAGGGAATGATTTACACAATGATTTACTGCATTTTGCAAAGGGATTTGACAGGATACCACATGGAACTATTACACAAATTTGTGTTTAAAAAAAAAAAAAACCTAATATATAGAGGAGAAGGGTCCTGTGTGCTGCTGCTGGGCTCTGTATTTGGACCGGTATTGTTTAATTTGCCCTTAAATGATTTGAAGGGATATATATATATATATATATATATATATTCATTTTTCTAAATTAACTGACTTAAACCCGAGAATTATAACACAATGACATTTATTTGAAAAAAAAAACGCAACATGTTTCATCAAGAATGACTTCTTCAGGCGATAAGAACATAGAAAAGATAATAAAAGACACTTAAATTAACATTGACACACTCCAAAGCTATACAATTACAAAGCCATAATATTCGACTGTAAATTACAGTTATTATGAGCTTGAACCACAGTCCGAGTTAATGTTCTATTGTTGTGCACCTGTGCGTGTGTGGAATCACGCGATCTCCAGTATCTAATAATAGAGTTGAAAGAGTCAGCCAAATTATAGCTAAGATTATTATTCAAATGCAAAGGGTCTAAGGTGATTTCCCTTGACTCGACAATGCGGCACTCTATTTCATCATGGCAGATGTGTAGGTTTGAAGTCAATGTCCAATTTATTTCATGTTGGTGGCCTTCGTTGTTCGTGTTTATTGAAAGCAGGACATGGCCCGACAGAGCAGTTGCTCTGGTTCTCTTATAAGCAATGTCTCTCTGATGCTCTTCGAGACGTAGTAAGATAGATTTCTCTGTCTGCCCATAGTAAGGCTTTCTGCATTCACAAGTGACCTTGTATACACCTGGGAATTGTAGAAGGTTGCGAGGTTGTTTATAGTTGTTGAAGCGCGATATTATTTTTGGCAGAGTCGAGAAGCACGTTTTTATGTTAAACTTCTTTAGAATTCTGCTCAGCTTTTTGGATAGTGTGCTGATATATGGCAAGACGATATGACCTTTGGAGTCGTCCTGTGTCTCTACGTTGTTACGTTGACGGCGGGATAATTGGTTGTTAATACTTTTTAGAGAGTAGCCATTGTTTTTAAAGGTCCATTTAAGATGTTGTAGTTCCTTTTTCAGTTCTTCATCTGACAGTACAGATCTTGCACGATTCGTTAGAGTTGATATAATACCCAACTTTTGCGCTGGATGGTGATGGGAGGACGCATGCAAATATCTGTCTGTGTGTGTTGGCTTTCTAAAAAATAGAGACTTTAATTGATTCAGGCGTCTTGGTGAGTTTAACATCTAGGAAGCAGATGGAACTATTTTCTTCAATCTCCATAGTCAATTTTATATCTTGATGGCGGTTGTTTAAGTGGTCGAGAAACTTGTGAAGATTCTCAGTACCATGCTCCCATATGAGGAATATATCGTCCACATATCTAAGCCAAATTTTTGGTTTTAAAGTAAAAGAGGAGATTTTTTCGAGGACTTTGAAGAAAAGGCGATCTCCTCTTTTACTTATA
The DNA here is from genome assembly GCF_054136105.1 of Typopeltis vanoorti. Lineage (NCBI taxonomy): Eukaryota > Metazoa > Arthropoda > Arachnida > Uropygi > Thelyphonidae > Typopeltis > Typopeltis vanoorti. Next base: position 60,757,153 of record NC_143571.1, on the reverse strand, counting down.
ATCTCTCCAAATTTCTAGCGAGTTTTAAAGTGGGAGAGTGTATGTAATTTCTAGCGAGTTTTCTAAGAAATCTTTCTGGAATTTCTTCTTCACATATTAAAAACTCTGCAGATTTTGTTTCTAAAATCAAGGACATCAAACTTAAAAAAAAACAGATTTAATGGGCAGTTTTGATATTGTTTCTCTCTTTACAAATGTTCCTGCTCAAGAAGTCCTCGATCTTCTCAAGAATAAATTATCAAAAAAACTCTTTGCTCTTCTCTCCCATTGCATAAAGTCAGGATACTTCAAATATGATAACAAGATCTACTTACAAAACGCAGGTCTGGCTATGGGCAGCCCACTCTCTCTGATTCTTGCGGATATATTTCTCAACGAATTTGAAGGAAAAGCTATTAACTCCTTTCACTTTAAACCAAAAGTCTGGTACCGATATATTGATGATATTTTCCTCATCTGGGAAGACGGCGTCAATAACCTCTATTTATTTTTAGACCACTTAAACAAGGGCCACGAAAAAATCTTTCACCCTCGAACTGGAATCTGATGACTGTCTTCCCTTTTTAGACCTCAAACTTACCAGATGTGCTGAGAACATTAAAATCTCAATTTTTAGAAAGCCTACTCATACTGACAGATACCTTCATGCTTCCTCCCATCATTATCCTCCACAAAAATGTGGTATTATTTCCACTTTAGCCCACCGAGCCAAATCATTACTTACCGAAGAAACAGAAATTATAAATGAACTCAGTTTTCTTAAAAAAACGTTTATTAACAATGGCTTCTCTCCAAAGAAGATTGACAAATTCCTTTCCCCCAGGCACTCAACTACTGCTGAAGATCCCCCTCCCCCAAGAGCCTTCATCTCCTTGCCTTACACCAGCTCTCTTTCACCAAAACTGGCAAAGATTCTAAAGAAATTTAACTTCAAAATGTGCTACACTACGCTTCCAAAACTTCGTTCATTACTTTGCAAACATAAACAGAAACATCTTCCTACTCAGTTTCCAGGAGTCTACAAGATTTTGTGTGATTGCGGAAAGCCATATTATGGACAGACTGCTAAATCCATCCTTCTACGTTTGGATGAACACCGTAGAGATATCTCCTATAACAGGACTAGAGCTAGCGCTCTCTAGCCACGTTCTCTTTTCTGCTAACTCAGACGAAGGCCGCCAGCACATTGTAAACTGGACTCAAACTGCTAATATCCATGTGTGCTACGATGAACTCGAAAGAAAGATTGTTGAATCAAGAGAAATTTCTCTAGATTCCTCTCATATCAACAACAGCCTGAGTTACAATCTCTCGGACGCACACGTTGCTTCAGTTCAGTACTGGCGCACTCGCGACAGCGCGTAGTATTCGTTTGTATGGAACTCATACTTGCATTTTTTCAAACAATGCTACTGTTTTTCACTTGTTTTGTTAGTACAATTTTAAATCTCTATAATCTTTTATATACTTCTTTGAGTATGATACCTGACGATGTTCTTGTAACGAAACTAGTAAAATCTTGTTAAATATATCTTGCCATCTTTTCTCTCGGTAATAGTCATTAAACTTATTTTATAATATTCCAACAGAGTAAAAATGAATTCTCCTAATATATATATGTGTATATATGTATATGTATGTATGTATATATGTGTATGTATATATGTATGTCTTTCTATGCATAACTTCACTTTCCTACATTAAACTAGCATCAACTATCTTTTAATTATACTGGCAGCCTATTTTTTAAGATCATCCTACAAGCTCTCTTTTATTTATATTTATATATATATATATATATGTATGTATTTATATGTATGTGTATGTGTGTATGTATTTATATGTATGTGTATGTGTGTATGTATTTATATGTATGTGTATGTGTGTATGTATTTATATGTATGTGTATGTGTGTGTGTATGTATTTATATGTATGTGTGTGTGTATGTATTTATATGTATGTGTGTGTGTATGTATTTATATGTATGTGTGTGTGTATGTATTTATATGTATGTGTGTGTGTATGTATTTATATGTATGTGTGTGTGTATGTATTTATATGTATGTGTGTGTGTATGTATTTATATGTATGTGTGTGTGTATGTATTTATATGTATGTGTGTGTGTATGTATTTATATGTATGTGTGTGTGT